>NC_140588.1:631080758-631680758 GCF_964204655.1 Triturus cristatus | reverse complement strand
AGGCAAGATACTCTGCATTTTGTAATTCTCTGTGACCACTATCTGCAGATTCGGAAGCGTTTTATTTTCCCAATTTTAAAAGACAAAGGTTTTTTGCAGGTTAAGCCGGCTTTACCATATCTGCAGATGCTGAATAGCCCTTGGGACATTTTTTATATCGCTAGCTTTTTAGTTGCAGTAGTTAGAGCAAGGAGAAAAAGAAATTACATTTTATGCGTTTTGATTTTTTAATCATGATGTGGTTTTCTTTTTCCATCCCACAAGTATCTTATGTCATAAGAGTGTTCATTTCTCTGTGTAACAGATTCTCCCTTTTATCAATATCTACTCTACATTTTATTGTTGAATTTTTAGATATGTATTTTATCAATGATGGATTTTGTGTGTTATATGTTTTTATGTGCTGGGTATTTTAACATGCTTTTATGATTTTGAATAATCGACTAAAGTGATTTTGACTGACTGACTGACTCTTGGAGTCAAAGTAGGCCATTTTTGTCTTGTTGAGCAGGGCTTCCTTTATTTTCTGGAAGGCATCTTCTTTGCTGCAGCACTACCTCCAGGGAGTATTTGCCTTGGTAAGGGTTCGTAGAGACTCAGTAATGTTGCCAGGTTCGGGATGAACTGGCCACAGTATGTGGCTATTCCCAGGAAGCTATGCATCTCCGACATTGTCGTATGAGCCGGTGCTTGTTTGATAGCGTGGGACTTGCGGGGATCCACCTTTACTTCCTCTTGATTAAAGACGTAATCAAAGAACTCGATTGAGTTATGAAAGAAAGAGCACTTATCTCTATGGAGGGTGACTCCATGTACGGACTGCCATTTCATCTCAACTCAGAGGTGCCGGTGATGTTCTTCAACGGTCATTGGGTGGATCAGTATGTCATCGACATCGTTCAAGACACCTTGTAAGTTGGACAGGGTCTCCTGGATCTCATCTTGGAAGACCTCTGCCACTGAGGAGATTTCGAAGTTAAGACTCTGGCCTCAGCGTACTCCTATATGCGTTGTGAAAGTGGTGTTATAGCAACTCTCTTTCAACAACATCAGCTGGTTGTTCTTAGTGTTGAGCTCCACCTTGGAGAACCACTTTGAGCTATTTAGGTCTGCAATGATGTCATCCATTGTTGGCATTATGTGCCTCTTGCATTTGATGGCTTGATTAGGGAGGAACATGTCTATGCCAGGTCGTATCTTGCATGGTTGCTTCAGCTTCTCGGCAATCACCGTGGGGGGTACCCACTGTGCCAGATCAGATACTTTTTCAATCACCCCTTGCTTCTCGAGTTTGTTGAGTTCTTACTTGACAAGCGGTCTTAGGTGGAACGGCACGTGCCAGTGCCAGAGGGTTATCAGCTTGATGGACTTGTCGATATGTAACTTTATTGGAGGAGATTTAAGGCACCCAAGACCGGTGAACATATCAGGGAATTGGCCTAGGATCTACTCTGCCTGGAAGGCCTTCATGGTGCGTGCAAAAATTACTAGACCTAAGTTCTCAGCTGTATGACTTCTAACATGGGTGTCAGCTTCCTTGTCGATGACATGGAAGGTGGTTGTCATCTCTTTGCCCTTTGGTTATCCGTCCTTTTAGAGGTAGTGGTGTCTGGCTCCCATATGTAAAGGATTTGGTGTTTGTTAGAGATAGAGGCAGCTGTGGCTGGAGGAACCAATACTGTTGGATCCCTATCACGCTTTCTGAGGCCTCAGTGTCGATGAGGGCTTTGATGCTGGACCCTGTGATCTTAACTATGCATGTGGGCTCTGATCGTCTGTTCTGCTTGAAATCATTTGTGAACTAGATAAGGAACTCTTCCTTCTCATCATCTGGAGATGAGCCTTCCAATCGGTGCCAGTGATGAGGTGAAACCTTGGAGGCACTCTGGGATTCTGGGTCATCCAGGGACAGTTGCCTTTCCACTTTCAATTGAACTCACCTTCCTCATGCGCCTCTTCCTCTAGGCCCACTTCTGTATGTGGTGGTGAAGTGGTTTAGTGTGCCACACTTTGAGTATGTCTGTCCTTGTGCTGGGCATTCTTCAATGCTGTGCTCTTCTCAAATGCAGTATCAGTAGTAGGACCCGAGCAGTGGAGGCGTTGATGTTCTGGGTCTGTTCTTCTTGCCTCATGCGCGTACCACAATAGGTACATTTTGACTTTACTGGGGGGGTTCCTTTCTGGCTGCTGTGTAATGGTTATGTTAATTTCCGTGGCCCTGGTGGCGGACAGGTTGTAGGACTGGGGTAGAATGAGGATGTCATCTAGGGTACTGCTGGGCTACCATAGGATGAGTTCTCTCTGCGTTTTGTTCCTGCTGCCTTGTATGATTTGTGCTCTTACTTCCTTGGGTTGGTCCTCCTCTGTACAGGTACTGGCTAGTTCACACTGCCATGCATAGAATATGTCCATGGACTTCACCTCATGTTGGTGGGCTTGGTGGAGCTTGAAGCATTCGCAGTCAGGGCTTAGTTGTAGATCAAAGTGCTCACTGAGCGCTCTCACTGCTCAGTCATAGTCGGTTTTTAGTGTGCTTTTTAGTTCACTAAAGGGAGGGAGCACCAGCCAGCGCCTGCTGTGAGATGGCTCAGTTGGGAGTGCAGGAGCACTGCATTGCTGGCATCATCAGCCATGGCTGCGGGGTCTTTTGAGTGCAAAGAAGGGGCAAACTAGAGTAGTACATTTCAAGACTGGTCGGCACTGTTAAGAAGGGGATGAGGAGGGAAACCTTGCATTGACCAGTGCTTGTTGGCATAGGTGATTTGAAGTTGTGCCTATGGAGAATGCTTGTGTCTGCCAGTGCTTGTTTGTAGATTGTGTATATGAAGGGCCCCAGACCCATTGTGTAGCAGAACTACAGGTTTGAGGCAGCGGCATGCAGTGTGTTCCTTTTGGAGGCTAGAGAGGGTGAAATACTCTGCGAGCATGAGGAGGCCGGGCGGATGGAGGGGCCGCTCCAGGGCACTCTGCAGGTAGCAGGCAAGGCGGCTTTCTTGGCCTTTGACGGCCGCACAGGTGTACCCTGCCGCACGGCTGGTGACTTACCTGAGTCAGGCGGAGCTCTGATTGGGCACCGATGAACCAGAGAATGTCCTGAACAGCAAGGACTGCGCCAATGTCACAGGGACAGGATGGCTCAGCAAACGGGATGTATACACCAGCAGTCAGGAGCAGGTGAGGCCGGTGGCCTTACAGAAAACATTGTGACGGTTCACAGCCAATCAGCAGGGCCAGCTGGTGGGGTCAAGGAGGCCCACCCACGTTGCCAGTGGGGCGGGACCTTGTGAGTGTGTGTGACGGGACCCATCTGGCTACATGCATGAAAAAGTGAGGTGGAGACACGAGAATGGATTACGAACTAAAGACCACATTTGGTCCTTGCCCCTTTATTAGCTAGCCTCTGGCCATGTCTGGCCAGAGGATGTACAAGGTCCAATTTCCGGGTCCTGTTAGCACCGTGGGCGGTGCTTAAATCTTTACATCTATCATATCTGAAATAAACATTGGCTTACATGCCTATACAGATTGTGTTGCCACAACGGGAACTGCTGAATTATGTCACTAGAGATAACTCTACCTATCTTGATGCTCCACGCTGTGACCACTATATGATATCACAGGATAGAATTCCACCATGCAAAGATATGTCGAAAATATGTGACATGAAGTGCTCTCTGTCATTTCTGATATAATCTGCCTGCATACTAGCAGCGCCATGGCACGACCAGACAACTTGTAATGGCCTCTGTCACCACACACGCAAGCCGTACCCTATGCGTCATATTACAATTATACACTCTGCAACAAAACATACATGTCCACCAGAAATACGACTGTACAGTTTGATTACTACAAGGTCACACAAAATCACACTGGTGACCTTCTTGTAAATCTGCCCCGAAATGTGTTGGCCTTTTCAGAATGAAAGCCTTCTCCTATCGTGCAGTGTGTGGAAGGTTATTCTATATAAAACAGCCTGATCTAAAGTGTCAACATTTTTTTTTCTGCCAAATTGTACAGATGAAGCCAAAGGTGCTAGCTATGAAAAACGATTTTCATATGAAAGTGCAACTCATCCATAAATACACTGTCACTTAATTGTACAGGGTAATGCGTATTTCTGCATAGACCGCCCTGTGATTTGAGAACTTCCTTGTGATGCTTGTCAATATACCATCGGTCACACATTGCATTTCCAGTAGAGCTGACTGAGCCGTTCATTCTAGTGTAATCAACAGAGAGGCTCTGAGCTATCTAGTAGTAACAACTCTTTATTCTCAACACCATGAAAGGATAAAACTGCGATAGCAAGTGTTCTATAAAAAATTTGATTATGTAAATACACCCATATCAGCCAAGTGGAAACCACTATCAAACTATGTGTTGCATTGAAAACATTTATTCTCCTAATGCAGTAACTATATCACGCTGTATGCATCTCAGCGGGCGAATGAGTATAAGTATCTTCAAACACCTTTCTCCAATTTTTCAAAACAAATATTTGGATGTGCAATGAAAAAACCACTACAGAGACTGTACTGTGCCTTTCATATTTGTTTTTGTGTATTTCAGTTGTTTTCATTAAAAACACACGAAGTAACCGCAGGACCTAAAATGAAAACATGAGCAATGATACCAATGTCTTACTAAGCCATACAATTCGAATGTTAATAGAGTTATTTTTTTGCCAAATATTTAAATTTTCCCTAAGATCACACTCAGTAGCAGACAAAAAAATGAGACTTACATCTTAACATAAAAGTACCACTTTACAACAAGGGGCCAAGTGCAACTGCACATTAACGAACAGGTCGTGTAGATGAGGCGGGAAGCTACAGTGCAGTTGTAAAGCTCTGATTTTATACGAATCATTTCCCTAAGAGCCATTTGTATTAAATATTCAAAACAAGAAGTAGCAGACGTATAAAAGCAGGCAGTTCGGAGACCTACACCATAGGTCTACATGTGCATTACACCTAGTAAAATCATAGCAATGGTGATAAAAGGGAATGCATGGCAATAAAACTGCCTCGTACAGTTGACTAGTTGGTCAATAAACTGTGTCGGGTTTAAAAGCTCATGCTAAAAAGGAGTCTTGGGAGATGCGTGTCCTTATGATGTAGTATCCGACCCAGTGATAGAGCTTTCATGCAGTTATCTGCATGCCCGATCCTATTCAGATTGTTTTATTTCAATGTCAAAGAAAGAGAAAGACGAACTGGTGACAGAGCTACCTTAGAAGCTAAATTATGTGTATTGTATACCTCACAATGGCTAGCAAGAAAACGTTCTTAAATAATGATTACATTTTATATGTAATACAATTTTGAAACTTTTATGTTTTGGGGATCTTGCCAGTTAAAGAATTTGAAGAAGCCGCAGAGGTAGATTTTTTTCGAATCCCTGAAGTCTGGTTATCTTTTTTTCAAGCAGCTAAAACAACCTGCATACTGTGTAACTAGTATCTTCATCAATGGAATTAGGCTGCAAAGCATGTGTGCTATCCCACTGGGTTATTTTGTTGCTTTGGTGCATTATTGTAAAGTTTGTTCTCATTGGTGTGTTTCTGTGTTTAAGTGTTGATTGTTGTTTTTGTAGTAAATGTCCTATTGTGTGCTATTGTCTATGGTATTGTTGTTTTTTTATATGTGTTTTAATTGAATTGCATAACTGTGTTGTGTTGTTGCTCTTTTGTTTTGAAATTGGTTGCTGATTTGCTATGATGAGTGTAATTCACTCACCTGGTCCCAACCGCAGAGACAACACTGGATCTGATGCTGAACCTCATATCCCTCTCAGAGCTGCACAAAGTGAAGAGACCAAATCTCCTTAGATCAGGCACAGCCCTCTGGGGGTGAGGGAGTGGTGATAAAATAGGATTTCTCACTTCTGAGACCTTCTGCATTTTCCAGGTAAATGTGTACAGGACTAGAACCTCTGGTTTTGCAATGATCAATGCACTGTAAATAATAAGACGAGACAGTTACCATTCATACACTAACATGTCTCTAAATGCAATGACCATGCATTAACATCAGTCACATACATTTACAGGTTTCGTTAGCAGCACTGTATGAGAGCAGAATAATCAAAATCACAGCTTGGAGTGTGCCAATGCCATGGATAAACTCAGAACACAGGTTGGAGTTACTTGCACTCCCATAAATACACTCAGAACACAGGTTGCAATTATTGGCATTTCCCAAGGATAAACTCAGAACAAAGGTTGCAGTAACTTGCACTCCCAAGGATAAACTCAGAACAAAGGTCGGAGTTAATTACACTCCCAAGGATACACTCTGAACAAAGGTTGGAGTTACTTGCACTCTGAAGAATACACTGAAAACACAGGTTGGGGTACAAGGTTCATCCATATATCAAAGACTCTTAAGTGCTTTCTCATGGCACTGCTGTTCATGAGAGAAACACGGAGCTAAAGTATTTACTCCTGGCTCAGTCACAGTTCAAGCACCACGGTTACAGGAAGGGTCCAGAGTATAAACACACAATAAGTATTGCAATAAATCACAGAGAGGGCATGGAGGAAAAGTCAATACTTTTTTAAGACTTTGATACTTGGTCATGCATACTACTAGGAGGATTCATGTGCACTAACCTTTTGTTGCATTTTTTTGTCTTTTAGAGTGTGTCATCATATTGTGTTGTTGATTATTTCAATGCCATGTCATGCTTTTGTTGGTGGGTTGTTGTTTTGTGAATTTGCTCTCTTAATTTGGTGAGGTATAATGTGTCATTATTATGTGCTATTGTGTGCTTGTTACGTTAATGTATTAATGTGTTGTGCAAAAATGTTTTAAGTCATGGGCAAAGTGGCCAATTGCCCAGGGCACCCACTTCCGAAGTGGCCCGCTGGTAATGTAATATTTCTCTCACTCTTATCTTATCTTTGCCCATTTTTCTATCAGAACCTCTTTACCTCTGACCACTGTGTGTTTGTGTGTGTGTGTATAAAGTTTGATATTGATGTAGGTTTGAATTAGCAGAAGTTAGGCAATACAATTCAAAGAACAATGGGGCCTCAAACTTTGCCGGGTCCGGGGGCTTTAAAAAATTCTTAAGAAGACACTGGTCTGGTGATATATTGTATTGCTTTTGTATTATTGTGTTGTTCAGTTATATAGTTGTATTGGTAATGTGGATACATAGTGTTATAGTAACATTGCGTTGTGGTCATTATTTTTGAAGCTCAAATGAATCGACTCTGCTTAAGTATCCAGAACTACTCTTGTCAAACAACACCACTTAAAATCTCTTTTCATGACAGACTGGAAGAAGGTGTTTAAACCAAAACTGTGCTATTTACCACTAGGAATATGTAACAGGACTGACCAAAACGGGCCAGACCTGAATGTTGACTTATACATAACTGCAACTCACCCACCTTCCTTCCTTCCTTCCTTCCTTCATTCCTTCCTTCCTTCCTTCCTTCCTTCCTTCCTTCCTTCCTTCCTTCCTTCCTTCCTTCCTTCCTTCCTTCCTCCCTCCCTCCACCCCTCCCTCCCTCCTTCCTTCCTTCCTTCCTTTCTTCCCTTCCTCCCTCCCTCCCTCTCTTCCTCCCTCCCTTCCTCCCCTTCATCAGCCATTCACTAACTGTAACTGTCACTGTCATTCATGGCATTTGCGTTTTTTACAAACACATTTAAACATATAGACATTGTACTGGTGCAGAAATGATATAGGTCAGCATAGGAAGGTCATCCTATGCTATCTTAATTCCTTTGTGTTGTGTATCTATTTTTTGAGTTTTTATGTTCGTTTAATAAACAACAGTAATATTTCAAACTGAAATTTTGAATATAACTTTGATGGGGGAACATATATAGATGATGAAGTCAAATATGTAACTGTAGTTGACTAACATGTAAACATGAATAATGCAAGAGCACCTATCAAACTAATACAATTTATAGGTATACAATTTACATATTTACAATATCGGAGTGGGACACAATTTACACTCTTCTTTATTTTTGAAGGAGGCCACTTTTTTTAATTTGCTTTGAATTCTTGTAGAGCCACAATATCACAAATGTATGGAGGCAGGGGTACTAAAATAGATGACCCAGAGGGGTGAAGAAATTGAATTTTAAGAGGACAGTTTAGCAGGATGGTTAGCATTGTGAAAGAATGTGGACTGGCTGAAGCAATCAAGCATTCAAGTATGGTGGGTGCTGGTGACGATGAACCTGGATACCTGTCAAAGTGCTTTTTCCTTGGAGTGAAGAGTAGGAAAATTGGATTGAGTGGCGTCAAAAATAATAGTGGGAAACATGTAAAGAGATAGGTAGTTAAAGGCGAGTCATTTGAGTGTCTTGAAGAATACAGTGAGTTGACTGGATGATGTATGGAGGGAATTGAGGGGCTGTCCGTACGTTTTGTTAGAAAAGATACAACCAAAGCAGATTTAAACATGTTCTGTATGTGTCAGATGTGAGGGAATCATTGATGAGTTAAGGACACACATAGAGGAACACTAGATGTGGTGGCATGGGAGTGTTTGAAAATGTCGGTGTGAATTGTTGGGGAGGGCGGTGTAAACAAGGGAGGAAGTGGAGCAGTGATTTGTGTGGAGGTTTGTCCTGTGGTCAAAGAGAAGTATATGGTAAAGTGAATATCAAGGTTGAGTCATTAATGAGTGGGCGCACAGGAGAGTGCAGTCTGTTGATTGTCTGTGTGAGTAGTTGAGGGTGTTACTGAAGAGGGTGATGAGGCTTTGGAAGGATATGGACTTGGCATTGCTGAGAACATTGGCTAGTCTAGTGTAAGCGTTTTGCATTTATCAGGGTTGAATATGTTCCCATTCCTGCACCGGTTACACGGGAGCGTGCATATTTTTGTATTGAGATCGTAAAAACAGGAAGGTAGCCAATGTTTTGGCTGTGTGGGAGAAAGTTCACAGTACTATTGAACTTATCAAAAGATGTCCTTGTTGTACTGGGTGTAGCCATTGTAAAGCTGTTGTATGAATGCTGGCAAGTATTCTGAAGAAGGTTTTTTCTTGGGGATGGAGATGTTACTTCGGAAATGTGAATCATTGGCGAATGTTTATTAGAATGCATGATGTCATGATTAGATTGAGTTGTGTTTATAATGGGATACAAGTGGGATAAAATGTGATTGGAAGAATATGAGTGCAAGAGGTTCCTCTGGCAATGTGTTGTTGACAGGTAGGTATGTTGTAAATGATTGTGTGCTATTGAAGTTGTAAATAATTAAGGCTGGAGAGATGGATGCAAGTGAGTTAGGGCCAATACGGCATTCATCAAAAAGGATGTTATGTTGTTATGTTCTTGAGTTTTATATAGCGCTTGAATACCCAAAGTGTCATGGCACTGCCTTGAGAAAGGGCGAGTAATTAAGAGGACCAAGGCCCAGCGGGCGTTGGGGATAGGTAGAGCCGATGAATACAGTGTGGCTGTGCCAGGGACCCGTCTGAGTTTCTCCCAGGCCCAGCTGGTAGTGGAGACTGTCTGTATATCATTAGGGTGTCTGGTTACACCCTTGGGTAATACTGTGGATAACCTCTCAGGAAGAACGAAAACCGCCTCTGGGCAGGGAAAAGGGATTCTGACGTCAGGGTGGAAACAAGCAAAGGCGTAGCTGCATTGGGCCACTAGATAGTACAATTGTAGGTCCGGCACCCCATACCCCCATACCCTCCCCTCTCATACGGAAGGGTCAGCACTTGCCAATGAACGTAAGCCTGTTTGCCCCTCAAGGCCAATCTGATAAGATGAGAACGTAATGTCAAACAGAAACTGTTTGGGAAGGGTATGGGGATTTTATTGAAAAGATATAAAAATATGGAGAGAACAACCATCTTGCTAACCGCAACTCTGCCAGCGATGGACAATGGCAACCACAGCCATCTCTCCACCTGCACCTCGAAGGCACTTATTGCTTGACCATATTTGAGGCAAAGGATCTGTGAGGTGTCCAGATGTATATGAATGTCCAAGTACTTAACGGAATCAGTGCACCATTCAAGTGGGAATTCCCATTCCCATGGGATCGGCTGAAGGTTAAGGGGAAGATAACCGACTTGTGCCAGTTAATGCCCAGGCCAGAATGGTGTCCAAATCTGATTATCTCTCTAATGAGAGGCTTCAAGTTGACCTGAGGCACTCTGACATAAAAGATAGTGTCTTCCACGTAGAGCTAGACCAGAAGGGGGCCAGTGTTGAATTGTAGGCCTCTCTGTAGATGCTTTTCTTGAAAATGGCGGATTAAGGGGTCCATAGCAAGTATAAACAATAAGGGTGACAGGGGACAGTCCTGTCGTGTGCCGCAAGATAGAGAGAAGGGTCGGGAAACCGTGTCGTTCAAGCGAAGTCTCGCCGTGGGGTGGCTATATAGTAATACAGTGGTGGCAATGAATCCCACAGACATTCCCATGCAGCGTATGACAGACACGAAATAAGGCCACTCTAAGGAGTCGAAGGCCTTCTCAGTGTCCAAAAGGATTGCGGCAGCTGTGTCCTCTGGGTTAATTCTATGGAGAGTCGAGAAGAGCGTCCTGAGATTCAATGAGGTAGATTGGTGGGGAACAAAGCTGGATTGGGCTGGTGAAATAATACATTCCATCAATAGAGACAAGCACATGGCAAGGATCTTGGCCAGAATTGTATAATCTAAATTAAGTAGGGATAAAGGTCTGTATGACCCACATAATATCGGATCTTTGCCAGGTTTGGGGAGGAGTATAACGACAGCCTCGCAAAGTGTGGGGGGTAAAATTTGTTTCTCGACGGCCTCCGCATATACCTCGATCAGTTGTGGCGCCAGTAGATCCTTATATGCCTTGTAACACTCCCCCGTAAAACCATCCAGCCCAGGGGCAGAGGAGCTTCGAAGAGTGTCGATGGCTCTAAGGATATCATCCTCAGAGATCGGTTCCGCCAAGGAATCCAGTAGATTTTTGTAACGTAATGTAATGTAAACAGTATTTGTATAGCGCACTGTCACCAAAAGGGTATCCTGGTGCTGCGAGTTACCGGAATGTCAATGTGCCAGAATGAAAGACGGCTATCCCCAAGACAAGTAATGGGAAGAGAAAGAAGAGAGGGAAGAGAAGGTATCTAAAGAAATCCATATCACATCAGCGTTTTTTGTGTTACTCCTCCGTAGGGAACAGCCAAGTTTTCACTTTCTTCCCAAATTGAAGCAGATCCTGAGTTTGTCTAATATTGAGGGGGAGAGCATTCCACAGCCGCGAGGCTGCAGAGCTGAAAGCTCTGCCTCCTGTCCTAGATCTTTAAAATCTCGTGATATTCACCAGATTTGTTGTTGCTGAGCGACGATTTCTTGAGGGAGCGTACCACGAGAAATTTCTCTGAAGTGGTTGAGGTCCCAAACCATGGACTGCTATAAAGAAATTACAAAGAGATTTAAATTGTATTCTCTGATGAACTGGCAGCCAATGGAGAACCCTCAGAGCTTAAGATGTAGATGACCTCCTCTGCCTTTTTAGAGCTCGTTTTGCTGCAATCGTCTGGATTTTTTGCAACTTCCGTATCAATAAATTGGGTGCTTCCAAATACAGAGAGTTGCAGTAATCCAGCCTGCTCAGGATTACACACCTCACCACTTGTATCTTGATGGTATCTGGAAATAATGGGAGGATCTTCCGTAAGGCTCTGATCAGGGAGAAACATGTGCCAACTACTTTATTGACTTGAGAATCCAGCTGAAGGTTGTTATCCATTAGTACCCCAGATTACGCATTGTTTTTGATGGAATTAGTGGTTTGTCTGAAGGGGTAAGCCGGAAGTCAGTGGGCAGGGGGTGGGCTATTTTATTCGTAGTGCAGTACTCAATTTCCGTTTTGTCTCCGTTGAATTGTAAATGATTGTTTCTGAGCCAATTGATAGTGCTTTGCATGCAGTCGTGGAATTTAACCATTGTGACTGCCCGATTACCCTCTAGCGAGAACACTAGTTGCGTGTCATCTGCGTAATTTGTTAATTCAATGCCAAAGGATTTAATGATGGCGATGAGTGGACACAGATATATATTAAATAGAATCGGGCTTATTGCTGACCCCTGCGGCACCCCTTGTCGAACGGCGCTTTTTGTAGATACAAAAGGAGGAATTGTCACTGCCCGCTGTCTACCCATCAGATAGGATTGGAGCCATTTTAACGCCTGACCCTTGATTCCTATATTCCTGAGTCTTTCAAGCAGAGTTTTTGGTTCACCGTGTCGAATGCGGCTGACATATCCAGTAGTACCAATACAACCGGGTTGCCATTGTTAGCACGCATTCTCAGGTCATCAAGGACTGTGACTAAGGCCATTTCTGTTCCGTGCTCAGGACGGAATCCAAATTGAGCCGATCGTTTTCTTCTAGGAAGAGATAGGATTTACTAACTGCTTGCTCCAGAATTTTTACTGGATAAGGTAACAGTGAGATGGGCCTGTAGTTGGATGGACAGAGAGGATCAAGGGAAGGTTTCTTAAGCAGTGGAGTCACCATTGCCTGCTTCCAGCCTTCAGGTACCTCTCCTTTGTCCAGCGACTGGCAGCATATTTGATACAGCCGCGGGAAGAGTTCTGAATTGAATTCCTTCCATATTCTCTGCGGAAGAGGATCCAGCGGTGAGACGGAGGTGACATTCAGAGCTAATTTATTGAACACTTCATCAGAGGGCAGTTGGAAGTGCTCCAATGTAGCTTATTGATCTGTATCAGTTTCCTCCTCCTGCTTCTCCAACAGCAGTGGTGTAACTAGAATATTTTCTCTAGATAGACCAAAGCAATCTCAGATAAATATGCTTCCTGTGCAGTGGGATCGCACCCTACTCTGGAAGTGTATAGAGCGGTTAAATCATCAAGGAATTTGTCATGAATCTCAGAAGTGTCGGTGAGTACCTGGTTTGTGGAAGAACGCAGTTCGGTGATGTAGGCTTTGCAGTATGGGGGCCGAAGCATCTGAGCTAGCACCCGGCCTGGCCGTTCGCCTTTGCCATATCGACGAGCAGTTTGATATTTACCTAAAAAGAGTATCTCGCGATCTGTGGATTCCCTGTATTCAGTGAGGAGGGCCAGCCGTTGTCCCGCTGCCCTCTGGAGTAAAAGTGTTCATTGTTGCTGTATTGAATTCTGTCAGGTCGCGTTCTGGACGAGAGAGTGTGTTTCGGAGAGCTTTTAGCAACCCGGCATGCTGGGCAATGCAGACTCCCCTAATGTATGCTTTAAAACCCTCCCACTGGACTGCCCAAGTGTAAACCGAGACAGTGTTAATGGCAAAGTAGTCTTCAATGGCATCACGCACTTCAGAGTGGAAAAGGTCATCATTGAAGGCGCGACTTGGAAAAACACCATTGCCATTTGAACACATCTAGTCGGGGAACTCTAAGGATAAGCTTAACAGGGGAGTTGTCGGAATATGTTCTCGGGAGTGTTGTGATTGAGTGGTACCAGTTGGAGATGCCAGGAGAGACAAGCCAATAATCGATCCTAGTCCAAGTGTTGTGTTGGCCAGCATAATGCATGTATTCAGTGAGGGAGGGGTTACGCATGCGCCAAATATCTAAGAGAGACAATTGCTCACAAAGGTCAAGAAGAGCACAGCATGTACGTGGTTTAGTGCTAAGGGATTTGGTGGTGCCATCCAAGTCGTTAAGGAGTAAATTGAAATTCCCCTCACCAGTAGTAGAACTGGATCTAACTTTATGAGCTGAACATGCAGGGAATGAAAGAATTATGGGGAATCAGTGTTTGGGGTGTATACGCACACCAGAGCCGTGCTGTGACCCATTAGCGACCCAGTAACAATGGTATATGTACCCTCCCTATCCTCTTAGATGGAGCGGAGGCTGAAGGGGACCCTTTTGTGTATAAGAATGGCCATGCCCCTAGTATAATTACTGAAGCTGGCAAAATATATGTGTACGCCCCAGCTGGAAGCAAAACGTGCGGAGTCAGATTTGGGCAGATGCGTTTCCTGCAAAAAAGCAATGTCGACATTGTGGCGCAGTAAATAGTGGACAACATATATTCTCTTATGATTATCGTTAAGACCCCTGACGTTCCAGGACATCAAGAACAAGCAAGAGGGAATCAACATTACCTAACTGGGCCATCTAGTGGTCTTGGCATGAATGACAAAAACATGCAACTGATGATAAATGCTAAATGTGCCAGTGAACAAAACAGTAAATAACCAAAAATGTCTGTACGTTAGCAATTGTCCTCCCACCCCCAACGAACCTCACTACGAAGAAAGCGAGGCAGAACCACGACAGATAACAATACGTGATATACCTAGTGGCTTTACAGTGGAATGAGAAAACCCTGGAACGGTACACCTGTGTAACTAGAAACAAACCCTAGGTGTACACCATGAGTGGTGGCAACGCCATGTCAGTTGACCAGCTATTTGAAACATTACATAATGATGAGTAACATTATCCCAATACAGCCATGTAACAATGGGGAAGGAGTAGTGTGATAGAGTCAGCCAATTCCGGCACCCGAAAAAAGTTTCATACTTGCTTTGGAGCCGCAGTATGGAGGGGAGGACCCGACTCTATCTGCAACCGTCTGATTGTTGTTTGTTTGCATGTATGACAAAATTCCGGCACCTCGGTTGGGTTTTGGAGCCGCTGTGTGGAGGGGAGGACCCGACTCTATCTGCAACCGTCTGATTGTTGTTTGTTTGTATGCATGGCAAAATTCCTGCACCTCGGTTGGGTTATCGAAAACGCAGGCCCAGCCATTAACATCAACTCTCAATCTGGCAGGGTAGAGCATGCCATACTTCAAACCCAAGTTCCTGAGGGTGGCCTTGACCCCATTGTACTTACGATGGGCCTCCTGCATGTTATGATGTTAAAGTTTGGGTAGAGAGATAGCTTGGAGCCCTGCCACATGGTGTCTCCGTGTTCTCTGGTGAGGTGCAGTGCGGTGTCACGGTCCCGAATGTTCATGAGGCGTGCGATTATGGGACTTGGGGTGCAGCCCAGGTTCGGTCGTGGGGCCCAGAGTGCGGTGATCACGTTCCACAACAAAGCCAGGGATAAAGGCCTCCCAACCAAACAAGTCCATTAGCAAGATCTCCACAAAGAGGTCTAGATGGCCCGTAGCAGTGGTCATTCGTAACCCCAAAAGGCGAGTGTTATTGCACCTGCTGCGCGCTTCAAGATCTTCATTCTTAATTGCCACATCTTTGAGGATACGTTTGATGCGCTCCAGCCTCTTGAGTGACTGCACAGTGCCATCCTCTATGTCCGATATGCGTGCCTCAGCCACATCTAAGAGCCTGTCATGGACTTGAATTTTGGCTCCCAAACTCTCAAGTCGCTTGTCTATGGTGTCGAAGAGCCCATCAAGGGACCTGAAACCCGCTCTCAACTCCTGTAGCAGTGAGGAGGATTTGGCACTGGAGTCACCATCTTTTTCCGCACCCAGACTACTCTCCGCTATGTCAGAACTGCCCTCCTGGATCTTCTCAACAAGCTTTTCAAAAGGGAGGGATTTTTGCTTAGGGTCCTTGCGGCCTATGCCGCTGTGTAGCGTTGAGAGAGGGGAAGCAGCAAGATGATCGCTGGACAAATTTAGGGGGGGAGATGAGACCTGGTCTCCTTGCTAGAAGGAGGGGAGGAGGGAATGGATATGGGGCGCAGGGTGCCCCAAGGGCGGGGGATTCACAACCCAGAGCGGCCCGTTGAGAGGTTTGGTGAGTGCACAGGCAGCGAGCACTCCGTTGAGCCCTCACAGATGCCGAGGTATGACTGGTAGTTAACTGTGCATCACCGCAGTTATGGGGTATGTAGGCTGGAGTGCATGGAATTGGCAATAGTACATAAGACTACCCTCACATATGAATATCACATTAGCAGTTAGTCCAGCATTTCATACATTCCACAGAACCACAGAAAGTTTTTTTGTAAAAAAAGATTTTTATTTCATTTATTTATCAAAACATTTCATTTTTCATGATTTTTCTATATCTGATTAATAGAGAGATAAGACAACAATAAAACAATTATGACCACGAGCCCAGCACAATAATATAACCAAAAGGCCTATTTGTAACTATACATGTTACCACCCCAACTACCACATAAAGACAATAAATTCAAAAACAAACCCAACATAGAACTGAAATACAATTTTAAACATAAAAAGTACACCAGACATAATCAACAAATACTAAAGTAGAAAAGGAAAAAGCGCTGATGCCCGTTTCGGAGGTCCCATGTATATCCCAAACTCCTTCTTCAGGGCGCAAAGTATTTATTTATATCAGCAACCATCTTGATTGTAAGCACATTATGTTTTAAGTTGAGTACCGGGCTTAAACCACACTAAAACAGGTTAGTAGTCCAATCAGGGCCAAGAACTCAAAATTACACGTGTAAGTCGTTCAAAAGGAATTTTCACTGTAGATTCACCTCACAGAATCAGCACTCACATATGGAACAATTAATTCTCTTAAGTCATCTGCGCAGGGCAGGATTCTCTCAATATGAAGGGCAATATAGAATAAATTCAGGCCGCGTAGTCAGTACTTTCACAAATGGATGATGGGTCCTCTTAAGGTATCTATATGGGGCGAAGCTCCCACAGAGATAAGGAGTAAAGGAGCGGTAGCCCTCGATACTTACATGGCGGGACCTTGTTCTCATTAAAACGTCGACCTAAGACTTGGGAGCAGATGAAGGGAGGGGCTCTGGCAGTTACACGAAGGCTAAGGTGAGAAGATCAGGTGCCCCAATCTGCTGCAGAATGCCATCCTGTGGCGCCGCCAACCACAGGGCCCTAGATGTAGAGGGGGATCCAGGGAGTCAGGCTCCCCGGTCGTGAGCCATGCGCTGTGTGGGCCGGCACGGTGAGACATCACACGGAGGCAACCGGGTGCCGGGAACGATGGATCCAACCCCACGCCCCCACAGCCACAACAGTAAACGACCAGGTGGTCACCTCCCAGGCTCACCCGCGGGGCCTCAGGGAGAAGGCAGAGGCAGACGAAGCAGCCCAGGCACAGCTAAACGCAGCCGCACCTCAGCTGGATCGGAGAGGTTGTGGAGGGGGGAGCGAAAAGAGGAAACCATGTCCGATGCACTCACCACGGTGATTACTGCTCACTCCTTTCGGACTCTGATCCGCGGTCACCATGAGCCTCTAGTCGAGCTGTGCGGGGCAGGGATCAGGCCGAGTCTAGCCACACCCCCGAGCCTCCGAGCACTGGGAAATCGGTTGTGGAGCCTTCAACAGCAAACCAGAGGAACCACAAGTTCACCGCCCCAGCGATGTCAAGCTGGGGTCTGCTAATGCCGCATAAGGAGGGCATATTGTAGCTGAGCTGGCAACGGCTGGCAGAGCTTCAATGCCACGCGTCATTCTTGGTCGGCGGCTTGGCCTCGCCCCCAGCTTTTTTCCAAGCTTTAGGAAAAATACCTTTGAGAATGATTTCATAAAAAATGGGTGTAAGATGTGCTCTAATAGCATCGGTTAAAAACTGCAATATGTTCGGTGGGCAGGGGTCTTCTGGGGTGCTTGATTTAGCACTTGATAACAGGATCTTAACTTGCTCCTGAGACAGAGGAGAGAAATTAGAAAATGAGCATTGGATGTCAGTTACCAATTGGAAACTGTGGTTGTTAGAAGGGTTAGAAGAGTTCCGCCACAGGCAATCATACCAATTGCCTGGCGGAGCAGTCAGAATGGGTAAAATGGTGGAGGTGCTTAGCAGGCACCATCCGCCAAATTACAATGCTGGCTGCAGCCAGCCTTTCCATGGTGGGGAAACCACCATGGAAAGGCTGGCGGGGATTGGATTTGTGGGCCCATTGTGGCCCCCGTGAGTTGGGGGGTGGTGCACCTGAGTAAAGGAAGACAGTCACCCACGCACTCATCACCAGCAGACTGGACTATGGAAATGCACTCTACGCCGGCATCAAAAAGTCCCTACTCTGCAAACTCCAGACAATACCGAACACCGACGCCAGACTCGTCCTCGGGATCCCCCAGCTCGAAGACATCAGTCAACACCTACGAAGTCGGCACTTGCTCCCCGTGGAGAAAAGAGTCACTTTCAAAATCCTCACTCACGTCTGCAAATGCCTACACAACATCGGACCCAAATACCTCAACGACAGAATCAACTTCCACGTACCCAAAAGAAACCTCCGATCTTCCAACCTCGCACTGGCCGAAACAGCGCGCATCCACAGAGCCAGAGCAGGCACAAGATCATTCTCTCACATTGCAACCAAGATCTGGAATGAGCTACCAGCAGACATCATACGCGCCCCTTCCCTGAACACCTTCAGGAAGACCCTCAAAACCTGGCTCTAAGGCTAAACAGATCGGCGGACACCCCCCCCCCTCAGCGCCTTGAGACCCTCATGGGTGAGTAGCGCACTTACAATTCCCTGATTGATTGATTCACTGTGCATTGGGGGGGTACCCATGGTACCTCGCTAAATTTCCCTGCACTAAATGGCAGGCACAGCATGGTGCCTGCCACGTAGTGCAGGGGAACACACAACATGGCATTTAAGCATTGTGGCGGGTGCTGCAAACAGCATGTTAAATGGCCTGCATGCAACCACCATGGTGGCGGCCGCATCGTAATACTACCTGTGAGACCGCCACCTTACACACGGGCAGTCCCAGTCACCGCAACAATGGCGGGTGGACTCGAGTCCATCCGCCTTCGTTATCACCCCATGAGTCTCCACTTCCACTCTTAACTGCGGCAGAATTTTTTCTGTTCCGTTAAACTGGGTGAATGCCAAGGTTCTGATAGAGTTCCACAGTGGCTGATGGAGATTGTAGCGGGGCAAGAGTATTTATGGCATTAGCTAACCAAGCAGTGCTAAAGTGGATTTAGAGGCGGATAGAATATTAACAAGACTCGCAGAATCTACTTTGTGCTATGGGCGCGTTGTAACATTAGGTGGGGGAAAAGCAGAAGAAGGTGTCAATCAGGTGGGAAGGGGGTCAAATAATATGGCATAGTGATCAGACCAGACAAGAGGTAGGGCCTGATGAAATTGAAGGAGTGACTGGTCCATGAAAATCCCGTCAAGGGTGTGCCCTGCTAAGTGAGAAGAAGCATTGACTATATGATGTCTGAGGCCAAAAGTCATCATGGTATCTATTAATCGGCTGACGTCTGTGTAGTGTCCTGCAGGGACAAGGAACACGGACACGCTGTGTGTTATGGAGCTTCTTTATTTGCGACCCACGCAGTACCCCGGATATCGGCTAACTGCCGTTCCTGGTCCCCGGCTCCTCCCTTTTCCCCCGCCCTCGTTCTCCCTCGGCAGGGTCCTAGTGCCCCTTACATCATTACAGTCTGTATCGATGGTGTTTCGTAATATCGAATCTTGTTTCTATGTAAGAACCTATAAGATCCAAAAAGTGTGATTTAGTGATTGGTGGACGATGAAGAAGAAATCCATTAAAATATTTTTAGTGTGTTGCTTTATCTTGAAAGCGAGTGCTTCACACTCAGAAATATGTGGAAGAGGAGTACATGTAGCGATGAAGTTGCTCCTAAGAATGATTGCGATTGATGCGATCATGGTTAT
Source organism: Triturus cristatus (assembly GCF_964204655.1). Classification (NCBI taxonomy): domain Eukaryota; kingdom Metazoa; phylum Chordata; class Amphibia; order Caudata; family Salamandridae; genus Triturus; species Triturus cristatus. Next base: position 631,661,193 of record NC_140588.1, on the reverse strand, counting down.
GAATTGTATAGCTACAATTGCGCTGGGGGTATGGCACGTATCTATGGGGGTGGGGGGATGGCGCGTACCTACGGGGGGTACGGCACGTACCTACGGGGGGGTGGGGGTACTGCGCGTACCTACGGGGGTGGGGGTATGGCGCGTACCTACGGGGGTGGGGGGACAGCGCGTACCTACACGGGGTGGGGGCACGGCGCGTACCTACGGGGGGTGGGGTATGGCGCTTACCTACGGGGGTGGGGAGACAGCGCGTACCAACCCAGGGTGGGTGTACGGTGCGTACCTACGGGGGTGGGGGGACGGCGCGTACCTACGGGGGTGGAGGGATGGTGCATACCTACGGGGGGTGGGGGTACGGCACGTACCTATGGGGGGGTGAGGGGACGGCGCGTACCTATGGGGGTGGGGGTACTGCACATACCTATGGGGGTGGGGGTACGGCACATATCTACGGGGGTGGGGGTACGGCACGTACCTACACGGGGTGGGGGTACGGCGCGTACCTACGGGGGGGTGTGGGGGTACAGCGCATACAGTTACGGGGCTGGGAGACGGGCCTGGGGTGTGGCACGGAGGGGGGTACGGTGCTGACATACGGGGGTACAGTGCTGACATGTGCGGGGTGAGGGGGGGCTGTACGACTCGTATCCGGGCACAAGTTTACCCGTGTACATGTGTGCTACAGCGTTCGCTCCGTATGGGGCCTTTTACATGCGGTTGTGTATTCGGACGGGCGGTACGGATCGTACTTGCGTGCTCGGACTTCTGTTTTACGATTTGCACGTAAAAATGTCCGGCTCCCTCTCGGACCATTTTCCCGACGCAATTCGTATGTATTTTTCACGTACGAATCGTACTTCGCAGTTTGTACGGTACTTGTACGATTCGTACGTAAAAAAATACGGATACGAGTCGGACGGTATATTTTTTTAACGGATCGGAATCGGCACCCTATGTAGTTTGCAGCAATACACTTGGCACCAAAAAAGCCAAGGAAAATTTAACATTGATGTTTTCAAATTAATACTTTATCATTGTAACTTTAACTAATCCCTTCCCGCGTTTGTAGACTCAAGCACATAATTCCACTGTGCATGCATTAGGTGATATGGGATCTTACGCCCAATAAGGCAAGATAGGGACTTGATGAATTCTGTATATTCTTAGCAACCCACCATTTCCATAAACCCTTTAGGGAGCCCATCTCAACAAGCAACATTGTCCCCAATCTGAGCAAAGATGTTCTTCTGAACAAGTTCCTTAAAAATGTCCAATAATTGCACCAGTCAGATTTTAAACATTTTATTCCGTGGATCCAGCAATTCTATTACTGCTGATCTGCATGCCCTAACCCCCGATGCCTTAAACTTCTTTTGTTCCAGGATCCTTCATGATTGGTATAGGCAAGGACAGATGCATAGTATATGCAGCAGTGACTAATTTGTCTGATGGAACAAGCAACATTCCATGTCCCACAGTTGGTCTTTTTCCTGATATTTGGTATAAAGTCCAGAGTGGGAATCTCTCTCAATATCAGTGACAGAAATTTCTGTTTGACCTTTAGGGAGTAAGGGGCTTCCAAAAGACAGTGGTCATTTTGATCTTTGTAGGAATTCAACACCCGCCAACCATGTGCTTGTTTGACTACTACTCCTTTGTCCTCTATCAAGCTTTCCAATTTGATACTTTTATTTACTATTCTTCTAGGTTTTTGTTATGATTTTATCCAATAAATAGGCACCTGCACCCATCATCATTTCACCTCTGTATGAGAGAGTGCCGCCAGTGGTCAGAGGTTGTACCCCGAAGGGCTTTTGCTAATGTTAAAAATGCAAAAGTTATGGCTCAGGCTTCTCCTCTGCTTGTTTCCATTTGTGAAGCAAACAAGACCCTTGAATCTGTTTTGACACCTAGATAGACATATGCCTATGTCTCATCCATCGCAGCTCCATTAAAGTACCATTTGCACTGATTTAAGATGTGGTGATTTAACAAAATTACTTTTGTTTTCTGAAAGTTAATCGCCAACCCGCGGTCAACTACATATATTGCTAAGCAACTGATTGATCTCTGAATCCTGGTGTTACTATGCAGAAGCAGATCATCGACATACAAGATCTTCGACAGTGGGGTGCCACCAAGGCTTGGGCGTTTGATATCATCTCATCCAATGCCAGGGGAAGGTCAGATATGTATAGATTAAATAGGAGAAGCTCAAGGACGGACCCTTGCTTTAGACCAGCCGATATACTTACTTCTCTTAACAGATGGGTGCCCTCCCCAACCTTAATCTTGACCAAAGTATCAGTGTAATGTAGCCTAATAGTCTTTAATAGATTTTATGGGATTCCCCACTGCGAAAGCTTTACCCATATTTTTTCACATGGGACGCAGCCAACGCTGCCCGGAAATCAATAGAACATATGTACAACGATGTGCCAGTGGCCTTTGCTATACTGAGGATTAATCCTACTGCCATGAGGTTAGTTAGACTTCTTTGTCTAATGGTGAACCATGTGTGGTTTGGTGGAAGCCTGCCTGTGTCTAACACCCATGCCTCTAGATCCTGAAGTGTTGAAAAACACTATAGGTCTACATCCAATTGTGCTATTAAATGATAATTACTTGGTGATGAGGCGGCTCCTCCATTAAGGATTTGAGGGGTAATTGAACCTTTCCAGCTTCCCAAGATAGACCATTCTGCCAGAATGGTATTAAACATACCGCCAACAAATCGGGCCACATTAAGTATTCTCTTTAAAGAGTGTTTGAGGGATCCCATTTGGACCGAGGGCACAGTCAGATTGGGACTTGTTGATGATTTTAGTTTTTGCTGCCACCATACACTCCAGATGCTCCCTAGGAGAATTTGCCCCAGGATTCTCTTGAGGCCACTCTGGGCAGCTGCACTATGCGTACTTCATGTAAGATGTGACTTTAAGTGCTTTACCCAGCCGTCCTCACTTATATTTGCAATATAAGCTTCCCTTGGACCTTTATCAATGTCATTGGTCCATATGGATTCTTTTTTGATTCTTGTAAAGGCCCATTCCTATTTTTCAATTACCTTCTCTCCTTTCACAGGGATTGTAGCAGCTCTGGATCATATACAGAGCATTGTATCTGCCTAAGCATTCTGCCAATTTTGGCTTTCATCAGGCAGATGGGTCTCAGCATGACTGGGTATTTACAGGGCCCTATACACACCCTCTTATTCCTACATTTGGCTGGGTATTTGGACATCAGATAATCATTGAAGATTTCCCAAGCTGTTATTAAATTAGGTTCCCCACAAAAAAGAGCTAAAGGGTTTCTAAGGCATCTTCCGCCAGATCTTTCACAGTGCTTGAACTCAACTTTAGATGGTCTAGGTTTTCAGAACTGACGTCTTCCAGCAGGGCCCTTGCTCCCTCGTAATTGTGCTTGCTAATCCCTATGGATATTACTTGCGGGTGTTGGTCACTCTCCCGTCTACAGTAATACCTGGATTAAAGTGAAGTTAGCAGACAACACCACAACGAAGGAGTGCTTGACAAATCGCGGACTAAAACAGGGATGTGTACTTGCCCCCACATTGTTTAACCTATACACCGCTGATCTGGGGAAGAAGCTTCATAATGCCAGTCTGGTAACTCCGAAAATTGGAACCAACAAACTGCAAATATTACAATACGCAGATGATTTAGTGGTAATGGACCACACAAAAATCGGGCTACAAAGGGGCCTAGATGCCCTCAATAACTATAACGAAAGAAATGAGCTTATTATAAATGCTCAAAAACAAAAGTAGTCATTTTCGATAATTTTTCCAAAAAAGCTTTACTGAAATGGCTTGTGGGCAAAGAAATCATCGCTACTGAGAAATCCTACAACTTCCTCGGGTGCTGGTTAAGTGAAACAGGTAAAGCAACACTACATCTCCACAAAATGAAGGCCAGAGCACAGTCAACAACTTATGCCCTATGCAAACTAAATGAGTTAATGCATAGTCCAACAACAGCCCCTATCAGAAAAGTAATACAAGCCAAAATTAGGGCAACTGCAGGTTATGCACAGCAGGCATTTCCGGGAAAAATGGAAGCAATGTTGGACAAAGCACAATGCCTGGCCTATAAACGCATTTTCAAACTGCCCAAATACACTCGCAACAGCCTAATTCGTTTGAAATTCGGACTGAACCAACAAAGTAAAGAATGCCTGGGAATGCACGCGAAATATTACTATCAAGTATTGACAGCCCCAGCCGGAAGCTTTAAAAGCATGCTGAAGCCAATCTATGGAGGGTCAATCAACCCATGGCAATGCTATATGGAGAAAGCAGTGGAAATGTTGAGTTTGGCGATTGAAAATTGGGACAAAGGATCTATAAACTATTTGGCCATTAAAATCTCAATTAATAAACAATGGTACCAACTGTCTCATACAAATGACCAAGCAGAATATGTTACAGGAAGAGGTCCTCCAGGGCTGTCAACATCATATGCAGGGCACAAAATCCAGCCCTATCTTAATCAAGCTCTGGGATGGAAAGCACTCAAAAACATTGTATGGGCCAGATTAGTGCCCCTCCCAATCAAAGAATTAAATCCTGGGTGGAAGTCCCTTGAACACAAAATCAAATATAGAATCTGCAACTTCAAACATGAATCTCTGCTACACTTGATTTGTTGTTGTCCCGGTATGCTTCTGCCCCGTCAGATCCTTCTAAAACAAATATGGCTGCGTAACGGAGTCCGGACTCTAAAAGAAGCCGCCTCTGTACTCTTTTCCTGCACTCTACCGCCAGACTTGGCCAGGTTTGGGAGATACATGGCCGAGCTCCGACTTAGGCCTGTGGTAGAAGAGGGGCCAGGCAATACGAAAGACAATCTGGTTCATTAAATAATTAGTCTCCAGTAACCAGCCGGTGAAGATGTTATTTCTAACTATCAAATCATAGAACTCGTATTAAATTTGCAAAAATGTTGCACTGGCAATCTCTCGCCGTTTTACTAATGTATATAACCCATCCTTTTATCACGTTTTGATAATGTTGTATGTAAACTCATTTTATGAATATATATATATATTTTTTTAAACAATAGTTGTTCTAACTCTCTATTAATTTGTTTGTAAGTCATATTGCAAATGGTTTTAAGTAACTGTGCAATACAAATAACAAAATAATTCATTAATTCACTCTCCTGTCAGTGGGTGATTCCAAAATCTACCATGCGATTGTATAATGGATAGTTTACCATCATATAATCTAGTTTGGAGACAGACTTGTCATATGACCTACTCCATGTTTGCAGTATATCCCCTAGTAGATGGCCATTCAAATGGATGAGGTCAGCTAGCTCACATGCTCTTACTAGTTTTTCCCTGATCTTGTCTTGTTGCCTATGATGTGGCAAACTTTGGTCTTGGAGGGACCCAATTGCCTCAGCATAGTCCTCACTTGGTAGATGAAACAAATGTATATTAAAGTCTTCAGTGACTAGCAAATATAATTCCTGGCATGAGTTTTTGAGCTGTATCAAGTCTGCAATAAATGTTTCCACTATTACAGCTTTCCTCTTTGGGTTAATGTAAACATTTACATGCACCAGCGACTTGCTTGGTTGCTGAGACCAACTGTCCAGGTGCAGGGCTGAAATCTAAGGTTCATTTGTGGTTAATTCTATGATTTTTACAGACAAATTTGAATTAACATAAACTTTCAGGACACCCTTTTCCCTTCCGAAGGAGCTGCTTTTCGGTACCATTTTGATATTCTCTATAAACCCAATCAGAGGGACTCTGATTTGAGCCCATGTTTCCTGTATCAATATTATATCAGATTATATCAGATATTCCACTACAGAGGCGTCTTAGGTTTTTGATTGCAGTCCTCCAATGTTTCATGAAAAGGTGGTTAATCCGCCTCTATTTCTTGGTACTAGGAGTGGCCGCTATTCAGTCTTTGTAGGTTGTCTTATATAAAGCAGATGACAACCAGCTCCAGTCATCCAGGGCTTCTTGCATCCTTATAGTCCTTCGCTATTCCATGGATACCCTTCTCTATTTATTTGGACAGTAAAACAGGAGTGCTTCGCAAGGCTTGAGGGTTGAACCACAGGAGGATGACCCCCTTTGTGCTGCTCATTACAGATATTAAAGGATCTGCCTCCTTGACGGGGTGCTGATGCTGTATCAGCGGGGTAAGATACCGGTTCCCCTGGAGCACTATCACTTCTGTTCCCAGGGACTTCAGCAACTTCTTACTCTCTAAAACCTGTGCTGGGCATCCTTTGTAGAGAACATAATGAGATCTGCCTTCCTCTAACTGGCAGAAACTTAATGGAAAGAATTGAATCTGATTCTACATCATTCAGACCTGGTAATGCCCTTATCAGTTATAAAACATGTGCATGATTCAGTACATCTGGATTTAAATTCTGGGATCCATAGGAGTTGACAACCCGCTCTTTGTGTTCAACTAATGCCTGGATCAAATCATTTGGTCTTGGCAAACCGCTAGGCTTGCCCAATTGCCTAGAGGGGCTGGGGCAGTTTCCAATATAATCCTTTTTTACTCTTTGGTCTGGGATTGCTGACCCAATTGGCCCACTAGGTGCCTATCCGTAATTACAGGGAACCACTTCCCTACACGATGATGACGTGCCATCCTCTGGATGGGTGATAGCTTCATTGTTTGCTGTTGGATTTGTCTCTTCCTTAGACTTTATTTGTGGGCTGTCATCCTTGTTGCACTCCTTGCTTTGTGGCATTGGTGTATTAACAAGTTATAATGACATAGTACATAGCAGGAACTTGTTAGCATCTCATGCTGTAAAATCTTGTGAATCTGACAGCACACAACTTCAAAGTCACTTTACCAGAAAAGTATTTACAATTGCTGCTCTTGATAATTTTGCTTCTTAAGACAGAACTTCTTTGTCTGGACCATCCAGCACACATGATACTGCCATGATGCTTTTTCAAGGCTGTACCAATGAAGTAGCTGCTGGAAAACAAGCTGTGTCAGCTGTATGTATAAACAAACGAAGATGCAAACCTACAACCCAACTGCCTTGCCAACGTGTATAAAATCAATATAAGCCATCAAAACATCCCACTCTACCAGAAAGTTTCAAAGTGGCTGAGGAAATGGATCTTCTTCTACCAGAAGCTGCGGTCCCCCAAGCTGATTTAACTAAATGTATCATATTGCTTATTTTGTGAGTTCTGAAGGATGAAGAAAAGCCATTTCTCGGTGGGCTGGAATTCATACTCTAATCTACCAGAATAGCGTCCCACTGAAGTATGTTAGGTGTTTACCAGTAATACTATCTACCATTCACAAACTATGCATCAGTATACACAGTTCTAAAGAAAATTCTCAACTTGAAGACAAACCATCTCCAGCCAAATTTCTGCAATAAAGGTGTTTTCCATATTGTAGCTGACATTTTTGTGAGCAACCCAGTAAAATTAGATATTTATCAAATGATGGGCATTTTCCACATGAAAAAAGTTGTGTTGCGGTGTGCTGGAAGTTATCTCAGTGGAAGTGGCATAGACAATGCACTTATTGAGGCTGAAATATTTGGAAGCCAAACTGTCTGGAGAGTATTGAGCAGAACTCATTAAGCTTGTTTGTTACAAGGTATGCTCATCATATCTGAGAACTGTTTTACATATGATAGCTCTAGTTAAAAATACCTGATATGTGCTGATCGGCAAGGTGGGAGCTGCACTTGAAGACTGCGGAATCTCTGATTACTTTGTTTTGTGACTTTGATTCCATAAACTACCTGAGATATGGATCCTGGTATTTGGAAAGAGTGAAGAGGCTAGAGGTGAAAAAGCCATTAGGGTTGGACGGTGAACTCTACTTCAACAGCGGACTTTTGCAATAATTCTAATAGTGCAGCGTGGCGGAATTTGCCCCTGCCGCCCACCCCTACTCCTAATGCGTCAGGTTCAGACATTCATTCTTACAGTTTGAGAGAAAGAGAATTAGGTGGATAGGAGGGTAAAAATTGTTACCATCATGTTACATAAAAATAAAACATCCTATTCAAGTTCCTACTGGCGAGAGATGATGAAGAGGGAAAGAGGGTTGGATATAATGTAGAATAGCGAGGGGAGAGTAGGCAACTACTGAAAGAGTGAAGAAAGATTAAGAAAGAGGAAGTCCATGAAAGAATTATTAACACAGCACAGGAGACAGGGAGGTCGTGCACAGGAGGGCTAAAGTGGAGAAGGAGTAGATATAGGGAAAGGGGGAGAATGATGGAGGGAGACAAGGAGAGCAATAAATAAATGTAGAAAGAGAGAAAATAAAAAGGAGTTGGCAGAGCGTGCTAGACCTCAGAACAAGGGTAGGTGAGAGTAGAGGTGAAGATGGCCAGGAGATGGAAGCACTTGAAGCAGACCAGGAGGAAGGAAACAGGCGTGAAGCTGGAGCAGTGGAGCAGTGGAGTGAGGGTGGTTGGGAGGGAACTGGAAGGCAGCGTGGAAAGGATGAGGCTCGGGATGTGTAGGAGGCACTCGGAGATGGTACAGCCAGAGTGGGGATAATGGGAGGAAAAGGAGAGCAGGATAGATGGAGGGGAGAGAACATGAGGAGATATCTGATGTGTTGCAGCTATTCAGGTGACAGAGAGGGGAGGTAGGGAGAAGAGGGAATGGGAAATGTACGGAGTGGGGGAGTGAAAGGTAAGAGATAGAGATAATGGTTGGGGCACCCAGAGTATTTGTATGTATATGAGTCTAGCACTGAGAGGAGTAAGGGGGATCTTAAGGGGTGGGCTGAGAGGGTCAGAGGAGGAGGGCACCCACTCAACAAAGGCTACAGAGGAAGGCGAGTGAGAGAAAGAGGAGGCTGAAGAAGATGAGAGGGAAGGAGGAAGGGGCATACAGGGGAAGAGGGGGTGACGAAGAAGTCAGAGAGGTGGGATCAGGGAGAGGACAGGCCATAGAGACATGAAATAGGAAGAGCAGGGCAGTGTGGAAGGCCTACAGGGCAGAGACAACGCTAAGGGAGGGCAGCTAAAGGGCTGTTGTGGATAGGACTGGCAGAGACATGTAAGAGGGTATGGAACATAGTGTGGCAGTGTGAAGGTTGGGTACAGGATTCGAGGGTAGGAGCAGTGGGGGCAAGGGTAGGGCTGGAAGTTTGGGGATAGAGGTTCACCCTATTGAGCTATGCATCACAGTAGCTCCTTCTGAGAGACTCGGCAGCACATCTGAGCATGATGTTACAAGACTCGATACAGCAGAGGACTCACCAGCACACCTGGCCATCAGGACAGTAAGGATTATCCAAAAACCCTCCCACATCCCTGGACATACCTTGGGGATCATCAGCATATCAGGGGGTGATTTAAGACTTAACCATAGATCATAGGAAACCCAAGACTCAGCAGCACACCTAGGTATGTAGGTAAACTCCTCGATACCACAAATCGAGCACTAAGAGTCATTAGTATAGCAGTGGATTACGTAAAACTCATCAGCACTTACAGACTCATCAGTGGCACTGGGCAGTGTCTAAATAGCTTCTGGTCAAATAGGAGAGGCCACAAGATTAACAAGGGCAGCAGGGACATTGCACAATAAATCAGCAGAGCAGCCTGCAGTCCAAGACTTTTTAATATTGTTAACCGAACCCAGCCTTCCAGGAGGACTCATCAGCACATATGAACACACTAAAGACTCCTCAGCCCATCAGAGCATTTTGTAAATTACATTATCTGCACAACAGAACTCCGTTAATAATCTCACCGGCACTGCTGGACGTGCTGTAGGACTCATCAGCACATGACTCGGACCAAAAAGCAAGCTGCAGGTCCCCAGAGCAGAACAACCAGAAGCCACCTCTGATCTCCATTGTGACCTAGGTGAGCGCTGCTATGGGAGCTTTTAGCTTTTTTGGAGGGGGTGAATAACTGTATGTGGAGTCCTTGTGCCAAACCCCCCCCCCTCTGAGTGTTCCCTTTTGTTAGAGTCAGAGACCAGTAAAAATAATATGGTATTTTCACTAGGAATAGAAACAACCAAAAGAGAGGGAACAGAGGTAGAGAAACTTCGGGGTGGGGGGATGGTACCACAAACAACAATAGAAACAGAGAGAAAGAGACACCCCAGAGAAGGCGAGAGAGTGACAAGCAGAACAACCAATGGAGAGAGAGAATAGCTGGGAAGGTGGATGGACACATGGAGAGAGACACAGAGAGGCATGGCATAGAGTGAGACAGTGAGAGACAGTGGGAGTTGCACCATAGTCTGGGGTTGAGGCAGAACAGCTCAGGACAGGATCACAGTATCTTCTGCTGTGGCTTGTCAGGTGAGTTGTGATAACTTGCGAGGTGAGTTTTACCTTGTTAGTTGCGGCACTGAATATCTTGGGCATAGTAATCAGTAGTGCAACATGTGCAGTGGCACCCAAGCCCAGTGGTGCGAGGGACCCATTTCACTCTACTTAGTAGCAGTTCTTTAGTACCAAACCAGGGATTGGTTGGAGGGGGGCAATTTCCTTGCTTGCATTAGGGCCTGTTGTACCCTTGCTATGACACCCGATAGTGAAGTTGCGATATTTTGTGAAGTGCAGTAGGTAGCTTGCGATAACCAGTGCCGGCTCTAGGGTGGAGCGACCAGTGCCACCGCATGGGATTCTGGCTTCCTGGGGGAGCCGAGTTCGCAAGTTTATTATGTCTTTAAAGCACCTGCTGCAGCTTTCCTTTCCTCCGGCAAGTACTAGGCCTCACAAAAATGTCAACATAACTCCTGTGATTAATTATCTTCCTTGAGAGAGATCAGCGTTTTTATAGTTGAGGTTTTGATTTATGTGAAGTTAGTGCAGAGGGTTAATATGCCTGCTGCAAAGAACGTGTACCAAGTAGATTACAGAGTGGATATAATGTAAACAGATCAGCAGGTTACTGCTTTTAAAAGAGACATCCTTTTGTTACTTGCAATGTATACCATCAAGTCCTAATATACAACAGTGAGCTATTAACTTTCATCATAGAACTGCATACACACTGCAAAATATACATTAGAACATTGATTAATGTTGCAAAAGGGGTTAGTTTGGCTAGAAATCGATTCCTATTATTGAATTCCCAACTATGCTGTTTCTTTTTCTACTCTTAGTTTGTGCTTCTCCACACCAAGCACTCTTAAACTATACTGCCTACCAGTATGGATGATATGTGACTCCTACACTTTTAGTCCTTTGGCTTATGTAACATTTCCTATATACTGATTTACACATGTATGATTGATTGTCTCTGTGTAATGTGTGTGCAATGCAAAGTGCTCTGACACCCTACATTGGTATGAGTGGCGCTATATAACTAATTCAATGCATCTGAGAGAGAGTGGTTATGGAGACTTGGTCACTGTTAAAGGGTGCTAGTAAGGGAATCCGTGGTGGAGGTGGTCATTGGGGGGGCGCCAACAAACATTGTCGCACAGGGCGCCACCAGCACTAAAGCCGGCCCTGGCGATAACCTCCAAAAGCTTATCAAGTGAGGCACAATAGTTTTTAGGTGAGGTGCAAGAACTTGTAATGGGAGTTGGAAAGGTTTGTGTGGGGTGTCACAACACTTTGTGAGATGGCACGTGACAGCTTGGGAAGCCCCAGATGGAGATAGAAATGGTCTGAAATTCTGAAAGGTACAGATGGTTCCTCTAGTTCGCCTATGTCAAAAATAACTCACTAGGTGGCAGTGTTACAACAGAGAAAACATATAGACTTTTGAGCGAAAAGAAAGTAATTGAATGTTGCTACATCCTATCTTATTGGTTTTCTTAACAATTCCCAGTATAAACCAGAGGAAGTCTGGTATGACACAGTTTATTGCGGTCAGAAGTCACTTGCATCTTGTTTTCGATGCTTTTTGGCTTTCCTCAACTACTTCATGATGTAACACACTCTTCAAAAGATCTACGATACAAACTGTGGGTTTTACGCTTAGGATCTTGACTAACTCTCATCAGGAAGAACTCCAGTAGGGTGGAGCGGAACTCTGCGGAATTCCACCGAGTTTTTAATCATCTCTGTGAACTCCGCCAAACCCTAAAAACCGTACCGCCACAGAAAATTCATCCAAAGAGATTTTGTGATGAAAGACAGAGGGGGATGGTTCAATGCTGTGGCTCCAGATATGAAACTGAGATCACAAATAAGCTCCAAGGGAATCGTTGGTCAAGCATGTAAAAGTAAGTATGTTGCTCAATGGCAGCTAGTTCCCCATGAAATCCTTTCTATGTACAATGTTTTCAGAGAAATGACAAATTGAAAAGGAATGGACCAATTTGAAACTGTTCATCACCATAAACATGTAGGAAAGAGAGAGGAATGTTTTAATAAACATTTTGACAATCTTCTTCATTTCATGCAGCAGCGAGTAAATCCATTTGAAATGAGTGAGCCTGTGTGACTGCACAAACTTCTGAACAAACAATATGTGGATAACAATATATAAAGACATGTCTACTAGATATCTTGGAACGTAGATCAAAACTATATGCAGGACTGAAGCAGGAGAGATTTGGTTGCAAGAAAAAAAGCTAATTGACATAATCACTAAAGCAAACTTCCAAGCTTTAATTGCCATAGTAAGAGTTTCTTCCAACCAGCCACTACAAAACAGGTTATAAAAAAACAACTTTTGCAATGAAATAGAGAGATGGGCGTAGCAAGAGAAATGCATGAATGTATCAAGGACATTCTATCATAGAAGTATTCCTAGGTGGATGAAGAAGCATACAAGCTGCCACATTTTGAAGAATTTGAACCTGTTTGAGAAGTTATATAGCCGCACCCTGACATAGAACATTTCCTTAATCCATTCTGGATATCACTAAGGTCTGAACCACCGTTCATTGGGTCGGACCCGTTAGACATGCCAAAACTTACTTCAGCAACTCAAGGATAACAAAGCATGTGGCCGCTACTTAAATTTTCTGAACACTCATGGATAGTTTAACATCAGGACATATTCCCAGACATCTGACCACCTGCATAGGAGGGGGGGGGGGGCAAGATCAGTGTGGTAGGCCAAAGATGGGGACCCCAGAGACATGGATATTTGCCTACACACCCGACCTCTATTTTTTCCCCATTGAATTTCAGTGAATTGGTGTTTAACCAAGTCGAAACTTGGGCCTAGCAGTTGCTAAGAGCTTCAGCATTTTGGTTGTCCTTAGTAGATAAGGACACCACAATTTGTGTGTCGCCAGCATATATAAAAACTCAACCCATGGGACTCCACAATGTGAGCAAGGGTCCTGACATATAAATGGAACAGGAGAGGACTCAGGGTAGAGCCCTGAGGCACCTCAGAGGGTAACAGATGGGATCTTGGCCTGTATAGTTGTGAATGCACCTGAAAGGTGTGATTCTACAGGAAACATAAAAGCCAAGCCAGGTCTGTACCCTGCACTCCCATTCCTTCCAGATGACACAGGAAAGTGGAATGACTCAGAGAGACAAATGTGGCACTGAGATCTAAAAGGATAAGTGCAGCTGAGCTGCCAGAATCTAATTGCCCACACAAATATTAGGGAGAGCGGATTCAGTACTGTAACCTGCCCTGAAACCTGATTGTGATGGATGCAAGATCCCACTCTACTCCACATAGGTTGTAAGTTGCAGATTTACATGCCCTTCCAGCACCTTAGCTAAAGTAGACCAAAGAGAAATTGGCCTGTAATTTGTCCATAGAAGAGGGTCAAGATTGGGCTTCTTTAGTAGGGGCATAACTAAGGCCCTGTTGCATGCTAAAGACACCCTGCCTTCCACTAGGGAAACATTCAAAATCTGGGTGAAATTCACCAGAGTAAACAAGGCCTCTTACTCAATATAGCAGGAGGGCCTGGGTCAAGCAGAGAGTCAGATCTAAGGGCAGACAACAAGGAGATGAATAAAGACACTTCTATTAGAGAAAAATGGTTCAGTCCACCTGACACACATGAAAAATATTCAACTGCACAGGCACTAGATGTATCAGAAAAAGTGGCTTGAATATCCTCTATATTCTTCAGGAAAAAGTGAGCAATATCGTCACATTAAACTTGTGTAAGAGCTAACTAAAGGAAACAATGGCTGAAAATGGCAGCCGAATCGGATATTCACCCCAAAATCACCAGCCACAGTAAAAGTCTTAAACAACAATTCAAAACACATCCAGTGAACACAATTTTAGGAAGAAATCATAAGCTCAAGCACCGCGTCTTATGAGAAAAGCTGCAAATTAAAAATCCAACTATTGTTTAAGAGGAGACTCTGATTATTCTTGGCATTTACATGGATTTGTCAGCAATATATTTCTCATGCAAAAGAAAAACAAGAAATTCAGGCATGTGAGCAATCTGAATGAAATGAATCAATTTGTGTTATAGTGACATTTCAAAATGGAAACAGTGGTTTGTTTAAGGAGGATCGTGCTTTTGGGACATTGGATGGTATGCCTGGATCTGAAGAATGCTAACTTAACAGTCCCTATATTTGAGTATCAGAGGAAGTATATTTAATTCTTCAGAGAGGGAGTCTATACAGGTTCAGATTCCTTCCTATCAGTCTGTCTTTGTCCACTTGGTGTTTCATCAAGCTTCTGAAATTGGTGTTAGTGTTTGTGTTTCTGGACAATATGATGTTCTTCAGTCAGGAGAGGGGTCTCCTGGTGAAGCATGTTCAGATGGCCATAGATCTCATTTAGAGATTAGGGTTCCACATGAATGTGGAGTAATAAGATCTTAACTCCTTCCCAAAGGATGGACTTTCTGGGGTTTCTGGTGGATGAAATAAAGGGTATGCTAATATTAGCAGATACACTGTTAAAGAACATCAGAAAAGAGTTAAGATCAGTGTTTGATCAGTCTGATATTACTTTAAGGCATCTGGCACAAACAATGGGCTGTTGGCATCTTCCACTCAAGCAATATTTCAGGGACCTCTTCATAAAAGGGCTGTTGAAATACTAAAAATACAGCATCTTCAAAGACGCTATCAATAGTCTCCATTGGTTTGATTAGATGAGGAGGTACAAACAGAAGTATCTTGGTAGATAGCTCACATGTATGCCTTAAATGACCAAGTAATTTATCCCTCTTCCCAAGAGTTTGTCCACAGTCACATGCAAGTCTTTGGGAATGATGAACGAGGTGTGGCACCTTCTGGACTAGAGGAAGATGGTCATCAATGAACATACATTGTTTAGAGTGTCTTGCAGGCTTCTTTGCCATTCAAACTCCAGTAAAATATAGAACAAATGTGTGTTTCTCCTCCATTTGGACTACCTGATGGCTGTCAGGTACATCAATGAATTGTGAGGAACAGGGTCAAGGCCATTATCTGAATTGGCAAAGGCACTGTGGGAGTTTTCTCTTACGGTAAGAAATATAACTGGTACAGAAACACATGATTGGGGTATCAAATCTAGTGGCAGATTGGTACTCAAGGAATATGTCAACCAGAAACATGTGGAGGATAGCTTTCAGAGTGTTGGACAATCTTTGAGGTCCTTTCGGTATAGATCTGTTTGCATTGAGACTTACAATACAGTTAGTCATATTTTACATTTGGAGACTGGATTCAGAGACATTGGCCACAGACATGTTTGTTTAAGATTGATTATGGGCAATGCATTATGCCTTCCCTCCTTTTGTCATGATAGCAAGAGAATTGGCTCATATACCCATATAGAGGTGACAGCAGTGCTGGTGACCCCCTCTGGAGGAGACAACCTTGGTTTCTCACTCTCTTAGAACTCTCTGTGGACTGCACGATACAACTACCAGTATTTTCACAGATATTGAGTAGCCAATACAGCCAAACACATGGATTGGTATACCAAAGCAAGCTACCCTTAGCTGCATGGAACTTTTCAGAATGCTTGCAGATGTGGCAGGACTTTTAGATTTAGCTTCGGGGTACATCAAATCCTCCTGGTTAAGGCTGGGACCTGTGGAGAAGCTTGTGTTTGGAGAGGGGTTGGGAATCCATTTCAGTAAGTGTTGTGAGGGTGTCAAATTTCTTGCCATCCCTAGAGGCACAACTGTAATCCTGTGGGACCATAAAGGGTTTCAGATTGGCAATTGCAGTATGTCACCAGAAAACGATTGGGAGAGCAATAGGAGAGCATCCTCTGATCTGGAGATTACTGAAGGGTATTAGGTATATGAACACTCCTAAACCAAGGTATAGGGCGATATGGGATGCCAATCTGGTTTTACACTTATTTGACTCCTGGTCTGAAAATGACCTTTTTTCACTTAAATGGTTGTCTGCTAAACTAGTAACACAGTTCTGTTTAGTTTCTTTTAAAGGGGTCTCAGGTGCTAGGGCTCTAGACATCTGGACACCACTTGCATGCTGTACTCTTCTATGGGAGTTCATTTCAACATTACCAGACAGAAAGTATGCATCTTCTTTTCTGAAATTACCATTTTACCTACTCACCCCAAGCTGCGAGTGGTAAGGCGTCTTAAGCAGTATGTACAGGCAACAGAGGGAGTGAGAAACACCTGCACCTCAGTTGATTATATCCCTTAGGAAATCTTTTAAGCTGGTTACACCCACAGCACTGAGTAGATTGTTGAAGCAAGTGATTGTTAGTGCAGGTGTAGCTATATCACTGTATCGAACTCATTCAGTCAGGGAGTCTGTGACTTCCAAGGCCTTCTGGGCTGCAGCTAGGTTGGAGGATATTCTAAAAGCTACATATTGGTCTGAGGTTTCAACTTTTAAAACCTTTTACTGTAAACCTGCTGATCATTGGGTAATGTCTGTAGTTAATGCGCTGTTAACACGCACAATATGAGGCTCTGTGTCTTGTGATAAAATAGCAGGTTCTCCTAGGCAGTTGTGAAGTTGAGGACTGATTTTTTTTTAAAGGCAGTGGAGGCGAGTTTTATCCCTCCACTATCTTCTCTCCCAATAGTGAACTTTATATGCGTGATTTTCTCTAGCATCTGGAGTGCCAAATCAGGCAGTGATCTAACAAGAGGATGTTGTCTAAATCCTACTCTTTGGAAACAGCGGAGATTGATTTATAGATTCAGGACAAAATTCACAAAGGACAGTAGGATGTTATTTGGTTGTTGCTGTGCTTTTTTTGTCGCTTCTTATTTTCAGTTCTGTGCAAGGACTTTCAGAAATGTCCACTAGACTCATCAGGAAAAGAGCACACCCTGATCTACTTTGAGCCATTTATAGCCATTCATTGATTTATGTCTGAGCTATATCATTTTCTATTGGGGCTACGGGACAAGGGGATTCGTACTGTGTTATAGTGCTGCAAATAATAAATAGTCAAAAGAGAGAAATGCCTAATACTCGTTTCTATTGTCTTTAATAAAAGCAGCACTCTCCTTCACAACTGGCTAGAAGCATCTCAATGTTCTACTTCTTTCAGGGAGGAAAGATGCTGTCACAGAGTCAGGGAATGCTACTAAAAAATCAAAAGGATAAAAACTGAAAGGGTAAAATTTGGTGCAGATAGATTTTCAAATGAGCAATCTAGCTTTCTATCTGTAGGTGTGATGGGGCAGGACGTGAGTGTTTGTGTGTATATATGGCATCACGATTCAATATTTCTCCTTAACTACCAACCTAGATCTACTTATTCAATGTCTACTTCACTCACTTTCACTCTTGTTTACTTTCACTTTCACTCACTTTTCTAATGCAGACAACAGTTTAAAGGAGATTGACAGGAACAGAAAAATAAATGTAGCCCTACTCCCATATGTGGACATTTGGTAATGTGTTTTCCCTTATAGCATGTTGTTGATTAACAAATGCACATCAAAAAACGCAACAATGATGATAGAGAAAACGTTCTCCCATGAGGTAGTATCTAGGTGCCGTTGACAAATCAGCGGACCTGTATTGTTTGACCTTCAGTAATGCTTATTTCGCCAATCTTTGGAATGTTGAGTGGATAACATCACGTTTGAACCAGTGCCCATGGGGTCAATCACCATTACTGACTCTTTACTAGACTGATCCGTGATCCTTCAGATCCAGCAATGTGCACTAGGCATCACCACTTCATTCAAATCAAAGCACATTCAAACATATGGCTCCTGTGCACGAAAAGGCACCGAGGAGCTAATGCATGCGACGAGCCGCCTCTGAGGAAGGGAGCTCTGCGATGAGTTAGACTTCTGTAAGCATCAGCCACTGCGGCATTTCTACCAGTGAACATTACAAGGAAAGCAACACAATGAGCTAGAACAAGCACAGCTGGTTGACCCAGATGGGTTTCCAGATGTTTTCTTTAAAAATCCTTAAACCTGAATGACAGGGCTCCGGAAATGAGTAATAAAGAGAATTCAATGGACAATAACCCAGTCGTTTTATTATCAGCGCAGTGATCCTGAGACATGTAAAAACGCTGTTTGCCAAGTACTCAGGTCCACACGAGACTCGAGGGAATAGAGAATCCGACACATTTGCGAGTTGTATTGTTAGCTTAGTTATTGGAACTACAGCGTTCCCCGAATACGAGGGGAAGGGGGGGGGGGGGTGCTTGTTCTAGGAAAATGTGTGTAGCCAAAGCAGCTTTGATAACACACACTCGCGTGCCTCCATCAATGACGCAGAAAGCGAGTCAAAACATTATTTTATTAATGCGATATTTACTGTCATCAGTTATCTTTTAAAATTGCTCCCAACACAATATTCCTGGTTACGGTTTTTAAAATACATGTCGAATTGTCCTGTTACAGTCTAATCGTGACATCGTTACTCCCCTCTAACAATAAACAATATTGATATATTGCAAACTATTTTTGATGTCACCTTACCATCTGCAATTAAAACTGGCAATTTTGCCAAGCAAATGGAACTCCCTTTCGTGTGAATTTTCTGTCAGGAAAACCACAACCCTACGCAGGTTTTCATAGCACAATGCCTATTAATTGCATTACTTGAGTTAATTGCACAAGAGCAGAAATCCAGCTGCATGTCACCACGAATGAAACTAACTTTGATAATGGCTCACACTAAACTGTTAAAAAATATTCCCATTTTGATCAAGCAAGGATGCACAGACACAAAAGCGAGTTGGGATAGGAAGGTAGTGAAACAATGCATTATGAAAAGCAGCATATAGTTATTTATGTATTTTATTCATTTATTTAGTCATGATGCAGATGTATGACAAAAGACCACAGGAATCAATCCTCCAGACATGGCAGAGAAAAAAGCCTTAGCAAAACAAATAGATGCACCCCCTCCTCTTCTAATTAACAGCATTTTAGGATGAATGGACCAGACAGACTGTGCCATTCTGCTATATATGCCATGTTTTCCTTTCTCTCTGAGAGGACCCCTGTACTGGCACCAAGAATAATTTCTACCACCTCACTCTTACGGTAGCGAGGCAGATACCCCTAAGTCTTTCTCAGGAGTGGTGTTGTTGGCTAGAGATTCAAAACCCAGCAATGCAACAAACCACACTTAATAGATCACTGTCCAATCAATGCTTTTAATTTTACAAACGAAAAAATATTTTTGTACACACAAAACAAAATATTATGCACGAATTAACAAACAAATGCAAGCTGGCATGTGAAAATAGTTATGGCATATCTTCTAAAGGACCTCACAACCCAAAGTAGGTGCACAATGGGGAATAAAACAATGGACCATCTCTGATATTTTGTTCACCAGCAAATTCTAACCCCATAAAAATCAATGCTAATCATGTACTGAACACAAACCTGAGAACTCCAGGCCTTATGGCTTTGTGTGGGTGTAACTATATAATCTTAAAGTAGAATATATGCACCTCCATTATAACAGATTTTAGTCATGAAAGCAACTCGGGTCATGCAAATGTGTACTTATATAACTTTGTGAGAAAGTCACAGTTGTTTTTTTACCCTAATTACCCACGTTTTGTGACTGATACTGGTGGTTACTGACTCTGATTGTGCCCTGGGCTCTGCCAGGGACACTGGTCTGTGTAAAAGGAATATGTTGATTAGGTGTAATTACAATTGGCATGACAACATACCTGTAAACCCTAGTATATGGTAGGGTATGTAAGTACGTTTAGAGGCCCAGTAGATTTAATGTACGTATGTGTGCATTATTGTGGTGCCTGCTGTCATTTCAACGTTATGGCACTTGCTTTTCTGATGAACTAAAATCCAGCCTTCCCTGATTGGCTAGCCTCTGCTAGGCAGAGACAATCTGCCTTGATAAGGTGTGAAGTGGCCTGACTAGTGACAAAGGACATCCTGTGGGAGGAGAACTCCAGCTGCAGAGCAAAAGGCAGGGTTGGGTGGAGTAGCCAAACTGGTCTTCAAAGAGAGAATGACAGTTTAGGGCAGAACAGGCTCATCCTCACATTCTGTTCACACCAGCCAGACAGGAGCTCCGTAATTTGATTAGCGTAGGCGCTAGAAGGGGAGTGTGATGAAAATGTAGCCACACCAGTGGGATGGCCTAGGAAGATCTTAACCTCCAAGAGATAGTTTCTCCATTTTGTATTTTTGAAGAATGGTGCTTTCTGGGTCAAGAATATGCCACACTTTGGAGGAAGTCGTCATACCGTGCACCCAATTGGTAAGGGGTGAACTTCTGTCACCCAGGAACTGTGAAAAAAATTAGAGCATTGCCCAGCAACTTAGAGCCCTGTCTGAAACAAAAAGGAGAAGAATGACTGCCTGGCTGGATGCCAGATCTGCACCCCAAAGATTGCACTCTGAAAGACTGCATGTGCTGCACAATATGGAACTACAGCCTTAAGGACTTTACCAGCCTTCACAACGATTAAAGAGTGGACTCCCTGAAAGCAATGGAATAACAGAGTCCCACCTGCATCCTCTCCACCAAGCAGGACCCATCTGGAGTGTGTCCAGTGGAATTGTAAGGGGTTGTCCAGGTGCGTTGTGGGAAACATAGTCCTAACATCCCAAGGACCATCTCAGAGCTTCCAGACTCTTGGATTGGTGTTTATGACACTTTGAACCCAGAAGAGGAACTTCAGGAAGAAGTTCCAGAAGTTTGTTGGAGTTTGGAGCAACTTTTGCAAAAAGCTCGATAGGTTCACCACCCACTGGTCAAGAGTCAAGCTGCTGCGGTCGAACTGCGACCCAGCCTGGATTTCAGGTTTGTCAATCTGAAAACTTCATAGCTCCAGCTGTTGACAAGACTTCCACGTATTGACCGAGGCCTCACTCTGAGCCAAGCCGATGACGTTGATGCACATCTGGCCAGACAAAGTGACTTGCTTGACGACAAGAGAAAAAGCTTTGAAAAAAGTTTGTAAGTGCGAAGGTATAATTTTGACCAGGGCCTCCAGTTTAGTGCATCTGACTCTCAATCCATTGTGGTGGGCCTCAAACTTTAATTTTGCCTCAATCAAGTGCGACCAGATGTCCCGAGTTGGCGCTTTCAGATTGTAGGCACTGGTAAGTGTTTATTCTTTAAAAATTCGTATCTCCAGTTCCCTAGATTGGTCTTTGTCTTTTTGGTGTCTATTTGTTCCTAGAAATATAAACTAGTTTAATAAATTGGTGTTGGATTTTGTCGTTGCGTTATGTCTTATTTATATAATGTATTAGTGTTTTTAAATGCTTTAAACACTTGCCTCCTATGTTAAGTCTGCCTTGTCGCAGCCAGCTTCCAAGGGTTGAGAAAGGAAATAATTTATTGAGACCTTGACTGAAACTATTTATTGTGTTTGTTGCCTAATTACTAGTGGTAGGTCCCTACGTATGACTACTAATAAACCACTTTACAAAATACTTACGATCTCTATAATGATAAAGAAATCATTTTATTTCAGAATCATATTTCTATCAAACAAAGTTACAAATATATTACAGGAAACCTGAACGTATGCATCCAAGCACAGCAGACCTTGTAGCCCTTAGTGCAATCTCCCATTGAAGATCTTTCCTGAGAGTTGATCCTTTAAGAACATAGTAGAATTACGGTAAGCTATTTTTAAAAAATGTGATGGGTAAACATGGTTGGGACCCCACTCTCAAGCATCCCTCATGCTTAAAAGGATTCTCCTTGTGGTGCCTGTGCCCTTCTGAGACACCACAACAGGAAATATGCATGTTTTTAGCCTGCTGTTTTGGCCTATTAAGTGAGCTGAGAGGCTGTTTAAACTGGCAAGCCATAAGGCCAGTATATTTTTTAATTTCCCTTTTCCACAATGTGACAACTGGCCTGTTTTCTGTTTCCTGCAGGCACCTCTATCCCTCTTTGGGCACATGTTTACTTGTTCTTGGGGATTGTGCTATGCACTGGAATCTAGGTGGCCCTTGATAAAATCATACGACTCCTCAGAGGTCCATCTAGGGACTTCCTATGCAATGATGCCACATGCTTTGCTCCCTGCCATGATTGTCAACAAATGGGATAAGAGCACCACAGTGTTCAAAACTGGCAGACTTTTCAGGGTTCTCCCTGAAGGGCATGCTGGCCCGTGGGCTCCCAGGGTTATTATCAAGAAACCAGTGGTTGCGGGAAGGATTCTTAATATTTTTGGAACTTTACTTCTGACTGGTCTTCCTCTACTGAGAAAGAGCTTCAGGACCAGTAATTATACCCCCAGCTCCTAGTTTACGCCTGGCCTGGGGTCTTTCAGGAGCAGCAACCTCTGACCCAGATTGCACTGACTTCCCTGTATTTTCCAGCACACACTGCCTCCAGGACATTTGCAGGGAAACTGTGGCCAGCAAAAGACACATGAACCTTCTTTAGGGGCACCCACAACAGGACAAGTACACAGAGGTCCAAAGGAACCTTCTCCTTCAGGATAGTCTACTCTCTACTGTCCTCCAGAGGAAGTGGGAAGGCTATAACAGTGGCTTTAGTTCACCCTGCATTTCCTTTGTCTACTTCACTGCACCTGCCACATGTGGTTCAACAGGTACCTTCCACCGCATTGTAGTCTGAGCTCCACCATGCACACAGTACTCCCCTCCACCCTGTCCTCTTTGTGTATCCAAACTGTGGAGCTTCAGGCTGCCTAATTGCTCCTGTCTTGGATTATAACTGGAAGGCTTGCCAAAGCTCTTCTGGCCTGTTCTGCCTCTGCTCCTGCCCTTGTTTCATGCTGAATTTCCCATTCAGCCCAAGGAAGCCTGAGATGCCAGATAAGCACCTTTACCTCTGCTCCGCCACTCACCGGAGACCAGCATTGATTTACCTTGTAACAACCTCTATGACAGCAGATGTTTGTGAGCACAGTAGCAACTGAGTCAAGACCCTGCCTGGTAGTCATGCCCCTATTAACCTTTGCTATTTATTGTCTTTTGACCCGGCAGCTGCTGTGGTACAACACCCAGTTGGCTAGCATGTTAGCTGGATTCAGAGAGACCCTCATGGTGTCTGGTGAGCCTGATGCATTTGTGCTATAGCTATTGTAACTGTCCTACTGTAAGTTCACTCTTGGGGGGATGGCGGTCCCAGGGCCATGTATGTTTCCAGAAGGGGGGCCGCGTGCCCCCCTCCTTTGTTTAAATTTGCGCTAGGGAGGTGGCAGCCCCCCTTAATTACTGTATTTATGCCCCAGGGAGGGGGCATTACAGGGGCTGCGGGGGAGGCCGTAGGGCCTCTCACACTTTAAAAAAACAAATTGTGTGCCCTGGGAGGTATCGGTCACCAGGGAAGCAGGGGAAGCCCTACGGCCTCTCCGGCATTACTTAAAAAAACAAAACTGGGTTCCCCGGGAGGTGGCGGTCTCTGGGGTAGTGGGGGGACAGAGACCCCCCCTTTAATATTATATCTAGCCCCGTGGAGGTGTCGTTCCCTGGGGCTGTAGGAGGCCCAATGGGTACCCTGCATCATTATTTAAACTTGCCTCTGGATCTGCCCCCCGTGGGCCTATATTAAACAAAGCGCAGGAGATTGAGAAAAAGGGGAGTCCCAAAATGAGTTTCCCAAATAATTACCCATTGGGCTTTTAGACACGACTGCAGCCTAAATCAGGCAGGAAGATAGATATTGCTCCAGAAAGTGTGTTCAGTAGTTTGCAGTTAGTAAAGATATAATATTTCTGTATATCGAGAGATGTGGATCCACCTCAGATCCACCATGGTGTTGTGCAGATACCTGCAACAACAGCAATGCTATGATTGGTTGGCCTCAACGTGAGAGAATATTTGTGGCCACCATTTTGTCAATCAGTACATGGTTCCAGAGGGGGAGTGCAAATAGGATATTAGTAATCAGGATAGAGGTATCCTGACCCAATTTGATTGATGGAGGGGTCTGTGAGGGACACATCATTAGCAAGAATGTTTCCAAAAATGCTTTTTTGGGGTTGTACAAGCGTCCAGGGATACACAGTGGTGCTAAGCATGGCCCCATGTGAATATGCAGTAGATCGGCAGATCCAGATCTCTTAAAAGAAATATGTCCACTCACAGACCCATGTTCACAGCCATTCACACACACTTACACATCCATAAAACCACTCACACACCCACTCAGTGATCCAGAACACCACTTACACACCCACTCACAGAACGACATAGGCACTCACACACCCCCATATACTCCCATGCAACCAATTACAACCCCACTCCCACTCTTGTACATCCTCTCACACATCCACTCAGAGAACCCAAAACCACTCCCACACCCACTAAGAGACCCACACAGCCAGTCACACATGCACTCACACACCCACTCACACACTCACACTCACACATTCATGTACACACCCACACAGTGACTCACACACCCATACAACCACTCACACACCCACTCAGAGAACCAGAAAACCACTCACACACCCATAGAGCCACACACATACACAGATACCCAGAAAGCCACTCACACACTCACTTACACACACATAAAGCCACTAACACACCCACTCAGAGACCCAGAAAACACAAACACACCACACATTCACTCATGCTCTCACATACACATCCATACAGCCATTTACACACTCACTAACCTACCCACACAGCCACTCACACACCCACTCATAGACTCACAAAGCCAGTCACAAACACACACTGATGCACTGACACAACGACTCACACACAGGTTACATGAAAGTTATAGATCGGAAATAGCAGTTACAATCATAGAAATTCACTACAAAAACAAAGGCTACAGGGATGTCACAGTTAAGTACTTATTTTACTCACACAAAATCATAGAAATTCAACGGTTAAAGTTATCTTAAGTATCTATATCTTGTGCCCTAAGGTGAGTATAAGTTGTGCTCTCGCCAGGCACTGCTAATTACTTCAAATATTACATTACTCATAAAATCTTCTAGTCTTTGTCACAGTGAAAATTATTGATGAGAAAACTATACAAGGCAGGGGGGTTATAGTTTCCTTAGAGCGCAAGAAAATATGAGACCGCTGACAGGAAAGATTATCTCTCATGTACGGCTCCTGTGAAGGTGCCAAACAAATGTTTATAAGATTGAGCCAAGGTGTAGTTACAAGATAATAGTAGATGCATATTCAGAAAAAAATTGCCAAACCCATACAAAATGGAAAACTATTTTGTGTTTGTGTGTGTGTGTCTTTGTGTTATTGTAGCATGATATGTATATATGTATGGTTTGTGTGCACCTAATCCCACATACAATAATATGTAGAATTCTAAAATTACAAAAATTACAAAAAAGACTTCAGTGTATCTTTTTCCAACTCAATTTTAACACCGTCTCCTCACACTATAATGCACATTGTTTAAAATGCAGGACGCTAAGCAGAGGCACAGTGGATTACTGGCAGGGGACTCAAAATCCCTGGATCACCTTCACCAGAGGGTGGGAAGCTGCTGACTCACACGCTGAAAAGCAGGCCACATCTCCTGCTGCCCAGGACATCAAGCAGAGGCACAGCGTATTACTGACAGGGGGATCAAAGTCCCAGGATCACCTTGACCAGAGGGCAGGGCAGCTGCTGACTTGTGCACTAAAAAGCACGCAACAACTCTGGCCTGTGAACACCAGGAAGATGCAGTGTGGAGCCACCTCCCTTGGTTCTCAATAGTTTGAGCTGATCATTCTGCTTGCAAGCCGCTTCAGAGTTCTCTCTGCTGGACAAAGGTACTGAATCAGACACTTTGATACTGGCTTGTGTGACATTGCGTTTACCCATCCCGATCAACGTTTTTCCCACTGTTACAAATTTCCGGGACATTAAGTTTGGCGAAACCTGTGTGTGGGTCTAGAGTGGGTGTCTGTGTGTTCACTAGGTTTGATCTCCTAGTTCTCTGACCTGTTTGACTTGTTTTGCCCATTTTCAGGGTTAAACTCTTACTTAGGGTTTTGCTGAGGGTTTACTGAGTAAAGGCCAAAAGAACAAGTCACGTTAAGGCCCAGAGCACCACTCGCCCTAAAAAGAAGGCCATGGGTGCAGTCTGCCATGAGACAATGGACAGGAAAGAGTCCATACTTACTGAATGCCGCGAAATAGTTCACTCCGGGATATCTCTCCCGTCCTCCCAACCAGGTAGCCCCTCAAGTTCCGATTTTAATTCTGGAGCCCAGAAGAAACTCTCCTCCATACCTCCCCACCTAAAAAATATGTTAGGCAAATCCCCCAGATGTTCGAGAATCTTAATAAAGGAAGGGGAAAAGGTTCGGGAAGTAGACCCATTGACCTTGATCATCCACCCTGTAGTGAGTCACTGTACCCCCCGATGAGCTGTATGTAAATCAAGTACAATGTCACAACAGATTTGAGGTCTTTGCTGATGAGTTGTTTGGGGTCGCAGGGGGAGGGTTGGATGGCCATGACAAAAACTGTAAAGTTCTTGGTGAGATACAGGCCCTAAAATCGGTTCAGTGATAGAATATCGTTGCTAAAGACATCAATGTTCTAAATATCGAAAAAAAAATATTGACTGCAAATATATTGATTCCAATACCTTAACAGGTAAGTACAAAAATATTGAATCAAAAATATTGAAGTTAAAAATATAGATGTAACAAATATCGATTTAAAAATATAAATGAAATAAAATATTATATGTTAAATATATAAAATATTAATATAATATTTAACAACATTATTTAAATGTAATATATTTTTTAACTAAATATAAAAAATAAACTTAATTAAAAAAAATAAACACACAAACATAATAATTTACACATATACATATATTTACTTTAAAATAATTTATTAACTATTATCTTTATTTAATTTTTAAACTTTTAAATTATATAACAATAAAATATATACGTATATCAATAATTGAAAATAATAAATAACCATTCTATAATTAATTACAAAGTTAACTATTAAAAACAATTTAAACGTTCATTTCGCAATACAATAAATACAATAGTATGGAAAATGTTGGATAGTAGAATAATTAGATTTATTATTCCCACTGAAGTGAGTGCAACAGTAGGGGAAGTATTGGATATCGGAGGGGTAAAAATTACTATTCCCACTCCAGTGAGCACAACAACAGGGGAAAGTGCTGGATTGCGGAGGGGGAAAAATTACTAATAACATTTAAACAATCGAAAATATTTAAATAATCTTAAAAAGAAAAATCATTTTTTTTTAAATATCTAATTATAGATATTAAACATTAACATTAACTATATTTTATACATACAGAAAAAAGGTACAAATATTATCTAACATAAATGAATACATTCATTTATAAACAATATTTATTTGAAAAATGCAAATATTAACAACAACAAAAAATATTTAAAACATAATTGTATTTATTTTATTTCCTACCCTATCAGACCACACCAACCTTAAAAAAATTCAGCATTTTTATTTAAATGTAATTCCATAATTAACATAAATGATAATGAATTAAAAAAAATATTACTAAGAAAAATAAATATTCATTGAATAGACATTCTTTAACACTATAATATCCACAAAACACACCTAAAATGAATTATACAATTAACATCATTAATTACTAATTAGTTAATTAAAATTAATTAAACAAATAAATATCAATTTGTCAATGAAAAATATATTACTTCCCACCATTTACACCTATAAACACACACCTACAATTAATTACACAATTGCCATAAATAATTACTTATTAATTACATTATTTAAATTAAATTAAATCAATTAAAATTAATCTACAACTAATTATTAATTCAGCAATTAAAAATAAATCACTTCCCTCTCTTCCCACCATTTTCACCTATAAACACCACAACACCCACCTAATATTGATTACACAATTAACATAATTAATTGCCAAGTAATTAAATTAATTAACAACTACTTATTAAATTATTAATAATACATTCATATACATTTAATACTATAAAAACTCAATTCAACAAATATTAATAAATGAAAATTACTCAATAAATGTAATATAATTAAATTACTTCCCACCCGATTTCCCCTATAAGCCCACAACCCGCTACGGAACTTAGGGGTCGATTAGGATGGCGGTCGGAAAACCATCCCGACTGCCATGGTAGCGTAAATGAACCATCCGCTGGTACCGTGGCAAAACCGGCGGTCATATTAGGATCAACCATCAGAAAAATCAGACCGCGGAGGAACGATGACACCCAAATCCAAACCTGCTGCATGGCCAGTGGAGTGACCTCACGCACAATTAGGATATCATTAAAGTGACAGCGGAATGATCCGCTATTTCCTACCGCTGTGATCGCTAACAGTGATGAATGGGAGAGCAGCCGAAGGGCTGTTGCATACCCACATCCGTGGTTGCACCAGAACTATTACGGTGGTCGTCAAAAAAAGCACACAACAAGGCCACCAAGTGCACACATCAAACTAGCTCAGCCCCCCAAAACACCTAACACACCCCAAGGACACACCCCCATGGCAACTAACAAAATACAAATCCCAGGACAACCCATACAACACACCTGACAAGAATACACCATTTTGACACACCCACATAGGTGAGTATAAAACCTGCCCCTTCTTTGACCAGAATCCTGTGCACTACTCCAGCCCCAAAGGAACTAAACCCTACAGCACATTGGATAGGCAAAATACCACACATCTCACCAGCACAACAACACACACACACACCACCTACACCACCCCCACCACCCTCAAAACTGCACCTCAAACCATTTGCACATCACACACCATGGCACAAAAGAAAATGCCCAAATTCACTGACAATGAGTTGTCAGTCATGACAGATGAGATAATCAGAGTAGAACCACAATTGTTTGGTCACCTGGTCCAACAGACACCATTAGCCACCACAGCACAAATGTGGGGAAGGATAGTCACCATGGTCAATGCAGTAGATACCACCCCGCGCACCAAGAAGGAAATCATGAAGCAGTGGCATGACCTGAAGAGGCAGGTAAAACAGAAGAACTACAAGAACAGTCAGCTGTCTCAGATGACTGGCGGTGGCCCTCCTATTCTACCAAGAACATTCACTGCATGGGAGGAGAAGGTGCTTGCCATACTGCATCCTGAGAGTCTCACAGGAATAGAGTTGAGGCTGACAAGTACAAACAAATGTATCCCATCACACTGCTATTTACTGTCTTGCACAACTACAAAGCTACATCCCCTAGGCCCAAATGCACTCATGTGCACCACACACTCCCCAACACATGTCTCACAGATCCAACATTCTCTCCCTCTCATTCACCCCAAAACGTAGCAAGCAACATTCCATGGGTTGCATGTGTACAGCCAGCCAGCACTACAACTCCCACCAGGCCCCCTGTCTCACAGCTCAGCAGGATGGAACACTCCCCCCACCCAAGAGCCATGTGTAACCATTCCCTTCCTCTGCTCCACAGGGAGCGAGCCAGCCATCTTAACAGGGAGGAGTGTATGTGTACAGGTAGCCAGCACTACAACTCCCACCAGACCCCCTTGTCCCAAAGCACACCAGGATGGAGCATTCCCCCCACCCCACCCAGAAGCATGTGGCAGCCATTATAT
Organism: Triturus cristatus; assembly: GCF_964204655.1. Taxonomy (NCBI): domain Eukaryota; kingdom Metazoa; phylum Chordata; class Amphibia; order Caudata; family Salamandridae; genus Triturus; species Triturus cristatus. The sequence continues at coordinate 631,631,310 of NC_140588.1, read as the reverse complement.
TTCACCAAGCAAACTTACAGGTAGGTAGCCATCTTAACAGGGAGGGGGGTTGTGGTGAGGGAGCCTGCACTACTGTTGTGTTTCAATTTAGATACCCATACATAGGTTTCCATGAATCATGTCCTTATATAGGCACAATTCTCATTGCTCTTATTTAGGCATAGAATCCCAGTCCTTATTTAGGCATTTGCCATGCTATCCAAATACAGGCATGGTCACCTACATCCGTCCATCCCACGTCACAACAAGTTCTTAGAAACCAGACCCTGAAGCCATCGGGACTTTCCCTAGCTAGGATTATTGATTTCTCCAAGAACTCATCTATTATGCATGAACTACTATTCCTTAGGGGTTCATCCATGACGGCTTCCTCTGCCCGACTTTACGTCAATGCTAGCATTCCTAGGCACCTTCCAGGTATAAATATGCCTTCCCTTAACATGGCAAACCACGGCACGACTCGGCACGACTTGACTGCACGGTTCGCCACGGCAAGTTCGGAAGAGACCATATCCCGCTCTGACGCACTGACCAGACGCTGTCATCCCTGCTCGCAGAGAATCCAGCTTCCAGTGTTCTGACTCCCTTCACGGGGTGTTAGAGTTTGAGACCTGGAAAGAGATTCCCACCTCTTTTATTCTAAGGTATGGAGTTGACAAGAACCTATAGGAACTCTTGTCATACAAAACTTATATCATACTATAGGAAACAGCACCTACTCTTACCTTGTACTACACTTAGGTTAGGTACACTGGGGTAGAATTATTTAGAAGCATCAGACGAGTATTCGCTTTTTAGCCTATGTTATTTATGTATGTATATATGAATATATGTCATAGCTACAAGACAATGCTATTGCAGTATTATTTCTTTTTACTGCTTACGCTGTGCGCATAATATCTTGCCTACTGTCTAATGATTGTAACAGCTAATATCTCTTACACGGGAAACAAGACTGTTCAATAAAGCTCTCTTATTGAAACGCCAGTCTATCTATTTCTGTGTAACTCTGAAGAAACTAAGCATGCACGATTGACTGAGTGAAACTGTTATCTATTGTTTCCACGATTCTGAGACGCGTTCCGATTCTAAGGGAAACAAAGTTGTCATGTTTATGCGGTTGTCAGAAACTAATCCCTTCTTGTTCATTCGAGAAGTTTCTAGTGACCTCTGAGTTAGCTGGCACACACAAGTAATTAAGTTTAATGTACTCGATAGGAGCATACTGACTTTAGTCCTATGCAAAAACTATAGTGTATATTATTCCAATGCGCAGAGCCTATAAGGGAAATAGGAACTACACTACACTACAGCCCCCACCAGGCACCCTGTCCCACAGCTCAGCATGATGGAACACTCCCCCCACCCAAGAGCCATGTGCAACCAATCCCTTCATCTGCTCCACTGTGAGCCAGCCATCTTAACAGGGAGGGGTGTTTGTGGGTGGGAAGCCAGCACCACAACTCCCAACAGGACCCCTTGTCCCACAGTTCAGCAAGGTGGAGCACCTGCCCCACCCACCCAGAAGCATGTGGCATCCATTACATTGCCCTCATTAAATTAACAGGTAGGTAGCCATCTTAACAGGGAGGGGTGTTTGTGGGTAAGACCAGCACTACAACTCCCACCAGGCTACCTTGTCCCAAAGCTCAGCAGGATGGAATAATCCACACACCCACAACCATGTGGCAGCCATTGAATCTCACTCATCAAACTTACAGGTAGGTAGCCATCTTAACAGGGAGGAGTGTCTGTCTGTGGGAGGCCAACACTTGAACTCCCACCAGGCCCCCTTGTGCCAAAGCTGAGCAAGATAGAGTACTCCACACACCCACAACCGTGTGGCAGCCATTGAATAAACTTACAGGTAGGTAGCCATCTTCACAGGTAGGGTTGTGTGTGAGGCCAGCACCACAACTCCCACCAGGGCCCCATGTCCCACAGCTGAGCAGGGTGGAGCACTCTACCACACACCCAGAAAGATGTGTCAGAAATTCCCCCTAAATGTGCTAACAGAACAGGTAAATAGACAGTGCATGCACCCCGCCATCCCTCTCAAAAAGCATGGAGCCATATGACTACACCAGCCCTCACATCACACCAAAGATGTCACAGATCAAATTGCCACTTCCAGTGCGCAGACAGCTAAGCGTATGTAACTGTCACAGAAACCAATGTGTGACTCACCAAATCACATGTTGAAGAAATTCAGTGAACAATCATGCACAGGACTAAATGTTATCTGTAAGTGCCATTAGGGCAGGGCATCAAGGACCATATGAAAACAAAGCAAGCATGGTCTGTGGTACAAATAAAGCAAAGCACATGACATGACAAAGGTATGCATGAGATAACAATGGCAAGTTCATGCTCAGATGTAACGTCAACAAAGATGCTACAAATAAAGTTGTTGTGCCGTTAGTCGTTAGATGACAACATGTCCTTGTAATCACAGAATCTGTATGTGGCGCATGGTATCTATTGACATGTCACGCCATGAACAAGTAATGTCTGTACCTCCACATCATGTCATGATGCACAGTAACGTGCAGACATACAATGTGATATATAACCTGTAAATAAGATACATCTAACACCAAGCTTGAGGGGTGCACTTCAATGACCATTTCCCCTCTGTTCCACAGTTGACCAAGAGCTGACAGCAGAAGATGATCACACCAACCTGCAGAGCCAGTCTCCAACCCCGGAACATGGACTCTCTGATGCTGACTCCCTGGATTTCGAGGATGTGGAGCCAGAAGCCGGCCCATCAGGCATGCCAGGGCACAACAGGTCCCCGGACCCCACTGTCCCCCCTGCCACCACATCAGCAACAACAACTACGCTGACCCCTGCTGTAACGTCCTGTGCGGCCTCCACAACCACCACCACCAGTGCTGCCTGCAACACTCTCCCTGCTTCAAAGGAGACCACCCCATCCCACAATTTGAGGAGGGTAGGGAGAGTATGTGGGTGCATAGAGTGGTGACGCCACAGGTCTGGGACAGCAGGGCAGATGGGAGGGCAGCTGGGCGTCAAACCCAACCGGACACTGAGACCGAAGCCCTGGCCAACATCGCCAGAGTCCTTGGGGCCTATGAACGAGCCCAGCGATACACGGGCTAGGCTCTTGAAGATTCTCGTGAGCTCCACCTGCTGCTGAGGTCCATAGACACCCGCATGAGCCAAATCGTGGACCTCTTGGGCCAGCTTGTGGCAGTTCTGAGAGACCTGTCTGCGGTCCAAACAACAGCTCCACCTCCCTCCAGTGGCCCACAGGATGACAGTTCCCCCACCTCCCCTGCGGCCACAGAGAGGGGGGAGTCCTCATACCTCACTGAACCCGCAGCAGAGGCCCCCGCCAAACGTTCAAGGGGCCGTCCAAAGAAATCCCAGGGAGGATCCCGTGGCAAAGCACTAGCCGAACACCAGTCAACGAGCCAGCCTTGATGGCACCCCTCATCACCTTGCCATTTACTTTGTTGACTGTACCTTACCCACACTGCCAGGTTAATGGCATGCGTCTGTTGGACTGGGTCACCACATGAATGTGGTGACTACTCGACTGTCTCATCTTCCATCACTGACAACTCACTGATTCACTTTCCACCTTTTTGTAAATATCCACTTCCCTGTCACATATACCCATTGTAAATAAACACCCTTTACCCACCTATGTGTCCGTGTCAGCTCCATGTTTATCACAGGATGCACAATGCTGACTCTGTTTACAATGTACCAGGAGCACTGATTGTTTTGAGGCATTGAGAGGCTGAAGGGACCTAGGAAAACCCAAGAGAACACTATTCACTTGTCAGGTGATGGCATCACACCCATTACACAACACTTGTCATCAAGGTACTCAATTCTGCACACATTACAATGAGCACCAGTACCAACACAGACATCCTGTAGTTGTGCATGAGTACCCTATCCCAGAAACATTGGCAGCCAGCACAGAGCCAACAACAGACAGCAGTCACAAAGCTCGCCTAGGCCTTTTCAGCAACAACAAAATTTGCAGACAATGGCACCGTTGTACATTTCCACTCACCTTCAAGGGAAATAGCAGTTGATGAGCTGTTGACGCAAGTCGACACCTTCCTCCTCTCCACTATCCTCATCACTGGACACGTGTGGGTGTGCAGGCAGGGGCCTCAGCTGTTCATCATCGTCCAGGAGCAGGGGGATCTCCTTGCGCAAAGCCAGGTTGTGGAGCATGCAGCTTGCAACTACGATCTGACACACCTTTTGGGGCGAATACATCAGTGCCCCTCCGGTCTTGTCCAGGCAGCGAAATCGTGACTTAAGTAGACCAAAGGTACGCTCCACCACATGATGTGCCCTCCCATGGGCATCATTGTAGCGGACATCCCCCATGGTCCTGGGATTCCTTAGTGGGCTCAGCAACCAAGGCCAGTTGGGATATGCATAGTCACCTAGGGGTGAGATACACAGACCAATATTGTAATATAAACAGTAGTTGAGAACAGCATGTCACACATACAACACACGACTTGACTCTGCGTACTCACCCACAATCCATGCACGCTCTGGATGCAGATTTGCCATCAGCTGTAGTACAATGCTGTTACGCAGGATGTAGGAGTCGTGGGCTGATCCTGGAAATTTGGCACAGACATGTGAGATTATCATATCCGCTTGGCATACCACTTGCACATTGATGGAATGGAAATGCTTCTGATTTCTGTAGATGTGCCAGCATGCCTGTGGTGGAACGAGGCCATCATGTGTGCAGTCAATGGCACCAACAACATTATATATATGGCCAAGTACTTAAAAATCACCCTTCACAGCTGCCAATTCATGCCTCCAGGGAAAATGCATCTATCGGTTCCTGTGGGTCATCATATCGGACAGGACATCACATAGCACCATGCTGAACATAGGTTGTGACATCCCACCTGCGGTGGACACCGTGTACTGGAACAAACCAGAAGCAAAGAAATGCAGGGCCGCCATCACCTTAAACGTTGGTGTCGAAGCAGTCAGATAGGTTCTGTGAGGCCTCAGATGGGGCTCCAGCAGAGCACATAGGCCTTGAAGGGTAGATCAATCCAGATGGAATTTCCCAATGATGTCCTCATCCTACATGTCCGCCAGCACTGTGAATGGACGATGCACATTTGGTTGTCTCCTAGGTGCGCTGAAAGTGCAGACGTCAATTAAATCCCCCTACGTGATGTGTCCAACATCTTATGTGTTCACTGAGACAGCGCCAACAATGACTGGCAGAAACACTTCAGCTTACAGCACGACTCACATGTAGGGACACCTTGATCTAAATTAGTCACACACTTTTCTAGTATTCCCACAGTGAGTACCCCAAAACAGAATCAGACTATGTGAATTCCAAAAGGTACATTTCAACATCTGTGTCACCAGCCCTGATAGTAGTTGACACAGCACATGTGTAAGACAGCAACACTGCTAGCCTCTATATAGCTGCTGTACCTGCCACATCTACTTGTGTAAGTCGGACAGGGCACCCAGTAACAACACAATGTGCACAGTGTGTGCACAAAGAGCAAGTATTATCATGAGTTCAGCGATCTACACTGTGAAATAGGCACATTATGTAGTCATACCTTCATTACTGTGTGTCGCTTGGGACATGGGAGTCCATCACACCACAGATGTGTGCACATGCACAGCAATTTCATAAGTGATGTGAGTGAGTACATGCCCGTGCATGTAATCGTGTGCACTGACATGGCATGTGTGATCATCAGTGTGCTAAATGTCACACTAGCATTGCTTAACACTATCTGGTGGCATGATTCATATGTCTACTGTACAATCTTTTGAACTGGCCATTGACACTGCCACTGCATGGTGTGTCCATAGGTGCCATAAGCATGCACTGCCAACACAATCACGTCCATGCATACCAATATCAAGTGGCCAAATCAAGGTAGCGACTGCCTGGCCCCAACGTTGTGCCACTGCCAATGCTTACCGCAATCGCGGAAGTGATATACACATTGTAAAATGGCGGTTGGTGTGCTCTGCCATTACAATCACGGTCATGAGCACCAATATCAAGCGGACAAATGATGGTAGCGATCTCCTGGCCCCTGCGGTGTGCCACCGCCATTGCCCATGCCCTTGCAGCCAATGGGAAACGCAATCGTGTTAGCCAAATGCATTTTTGAAAATAGCAGTAGGCATGCTCCACTACCACGGAGCCGGTCATTGCATGCAATTGCATGATGCACGATCGCGGTAGCAACCACCTGGCCCCTGCGGTATGTCAACGCCAATGCCCATGCCCTTACAGCCAATGGGAATTGCGGTAGCCAAATGCATTTTTGAAAATAGTGGTAGGTGTTTTCCGCTACGGCGGGGCCGGTCATTGGATGCAATTGCAAGATGCACAATCTCGGTAGCAACCACCTGGCCCTTGCGGTGTGTCACCGCCAATGCCCATGCCCTTACAGCCAATGGAAAACACTATTGTGGTAGCCAAAAGCATTTTTTTAAGTAGCAGTAGGCGTGCTCCGCTACCACAGGGCCGGTAATTGGATGCATTTGAAAGAGGCTGACCTGGAACACCAATTGCAGCAGCTTAGTTCCACTGAAAGAACCCCAGGGGGCTATATAGGTGTGGGAGAGAGCCTGCTTCCAGACACTGCTGACTGACACCCTTTACCACCAACTGCTGCTGTGCCTGTCTCCTGGACCCAGTGATGGTAAGGACTGAGAACATCAGGGCCTGTCCCTTCACCACAGAGGAGCTGTAGGTCCTAGTGGACGAGGTGCTCACACTGTATGGGAGGCTATATGGTGCTCCTGATGTCATGGTAAGTGTTTCATAGTGAAAGTAGGGGAGTGCAGGGAGTGCACAAATGAATTTGATCTGCTGCAGTATGTGCCTGATTGTGAGGTTATGTGTGATACACTGCCAAGCATGCTGACTTCAGGGGAAAGAGGTTTGTAGCCTATTTTACACGTTTCCCTGGCTGCATATCATGATGGGAGGGACATGCAGTGTTTTTGCAGCCATGCAGTTACAGTGCAAGTTTGGTAAGTGGGAATCAGGACAGAAATTGGATGTGCTAATGGATGTTTGGGTCCATGAGGTTCTTCACAGGCTCATCTGTGACATTACAAAGGGTTTCTGTCCATTGGGTACTGATGGAAGTGTGTCTGACTCAATATTGCCACCATGGATGTGTCAGCAGTATACACAAGAGTGAAATGGGGAACAACCTTTACAACGCAACTTTTACAACGCACTACACTTAAAACGCATTTTTTACAACGCAACATCCACTACAACACATTCCATTACATAGCATGACACTACAACGCATTTTTAAAAACTACCTTTACAACGCATTCCATTACATCGCATACTACCTTTACAACGCATACCATTACAACGCATAATATTACACTACACTATCCAACACTTACCCTACTGTTGCACCCCCTGGAGTTAGAATAGTAATTTTTACCCCTATACTATCCAACACTTACCCTACTGTTGCACCCCCTGGAGTTAGAATAGTAATTTTTACCCCTATACTATCCAACACTTACCCTACTGTTGCACCCCCTGGAGTTAGAATAGTAATTTTTACCCCTATACTATCCAACACTTACCCTACTGTTGCACCCCCTGGAGTTAGAATAGTAATTTTTACCCCTATACTATCCAACACTTACCCTACTGTTGCACCCCCTGGAGTTAGAATAGTAATTTTTACCCCTATACTATCCAACACTTTCCCTACTGTTGCACCCCCTGGAGTTAGAATAGTAATTTTTACCCCTATACTATCCAACACTTACCCTACTGTTGCACCCCCGGGAGTTAGAATAGCAATTTTTACCCCTATACTATCCAACACTTACCCTACTGTTGCACCCCCTGGAGTTAGAATAGTAATTTTTACCCCTATACTATCCAACACTTACCCTACTGTTGCACCCCCTGGAGTTAGAATAGCAATTTTTACCCCTATACTATCCAACACTTACCCTACTGTTGCACCCCCTGGAGTTAGAATAGTAATTTTTACCCCTATACTATTCAACACTTACCCTACTGTTGCACCCCCTGGAGTTAGAATAGTAATTTTTACCCCTATACTATCCAACACTTACCCTACTGTTGCACCCCCTGGAGTTAGAATAGTAATTTTTACCCCTATACTATCCAATACTTACCTTAAATGCAATTTAATATTATGCGTTGTAATGGTATGCGTTGTAAACGTAGTATGCGATGTAATGGAATGCGTTGTAAAGGTAGTTTTTAAAAATGCGTTGTAGTGTCATGCTATGTAATGGAATGCGTTGTAGTGGATGTTGCGTTGTAAAAAATGCGTTGTAAGTGCATGCGTTGTAAAAGTGTGCGTTGTAATGACATACATCCGAGTGAAATGCCTGAGGGTGACACTCTTGGTGGAGATTCACCTATGACTCAGCAGATTGTTGTACTGTTGAAACGTCCCCCTTCCATTTTCATCATATTCTGTACTGACTCACATGTGTAGGCACTCTTTGCCCTCTCATATTGTACATGCATCGGGCAGTTCCGATGGCACACATTAGACCACAGCGTGAGCCCCCCTGGCCTGCACAGTTATGGCTCAATTTGTCAGGGACTTCAAAAAGCACCCCCAATGATTTGGGGTGTGTCCCCCAGGCACTGGTTGAGGACCGCGAATGCGGTTTCTAACCTTTAAAGCAAAAAAAGTTCATCCCAGGCTGAAGTTTTCTCAAAGTAAAACTTTACTGTTTACTGTTGCTTCATCAAAATTCAAGTGTCATTTGTATTCATAAGTGAAATTATCTTCGTAGCGATTGGCAATTACATTTTCATTCCCTATGCATTTCGGCAAGAACTGCCTTCGTCAGGGGAAATCTACGAATAATTATACAAATCGTAAGGATCATATACGAGGAAACAGTGTATATTTCTAGGCGACGGTGAATACGGGTTGAAAGGTGAATGGATTAACGCGAACTTGCTAACGGCGAGTGAATGGCTAGATGTGCATTTGTGAATAATGGGTTGACGGGGCGGTGGGTGACATGCAACTGATGGTGAAATATGGTCAAAGGTTGGTGAGATGATGAATATCTATCGAATGTGCTTAACGTTAATTGGAAGTGATAACGGAAAAAGGAGGGCGTGAGCATTTAGCGATCGTGGTATCGAGTGCGGCATATTCGGTTTTAACTATTAACAGTGACGGTTGTGACTGGTGTAAAAAAATACTAAAACCAGTGCTGGCTTAAACTGATATACGGGTTAGTGTATTCTTACCGAATGCGTAGAGCTTCAACGCGTAGGTTTGTTGGTGAGGTGGCTATCCAATCTCATGCAAGGATTTAAAAGGGTGAAGTCACGTGATACTAATTCAGTGCGTTAGAAGGTGAAGACAGACTATGCGTGTGTAACTAATGGGATAAACTGACAATAGACATATAGTTTGAAATAAAAAATGTAACAGGTGTAAATTAAATATGAAGTGTGAAAAATAAATACAATTAAATAAATACAATAAAAGAAATCAAGGTTAGGTTGTGGGTGAATAGTAAGAAAAGGGTTGAATATAGTGGGAATTGATAGTGAGATGTAGTGAGAGAATGGTTGAATGTAGTGGGAATGGAAAGAGCGTGGGAGAAAGAGAAAAAGAGAAAAAGGGGGAGAGAGAAGAGGGGTAAAAAAGGGGAAAAAGAATGAGGATGAGAGGTGTACAGCGTTTTGGAACAGAACATGAAATGTGTGGATGTAAGAATGTAGAGAAACATGAAAGTATGATACAAAGCAATATTTGGAATTAAAGGTAACATGTAAATTCTATGCGGTCATTCATTCCATGTGGTTTCATGGAGTTCAACAAATAAATCCAGTGGTTTTCCCGCTGCAGTAAAAATTTGTGATTGTCTCTCCCTTCTTGTTTTTCAATCGTTTCCAGGACGCAGAATTTCAATTGACTAACAGTGTGTGTTGCTTCTGTGAAATGTTGGGCAACTGATGACTTTAACTGTTTGGTTCTGATGTTGGACTTATGTTCATTGAGTCTAATTTTAATTTTTCGTTCAGTTTGTCCAACATAAATCATGCCACAGGGGCATTTAAGCATGTATATGACGTTGGAGGTGTCACACGTAGCTGTCGTTCTGACTTTGATTTTATGTCCTTTCATAGGGTGTGTCACATATTGACCTTTGATGATGTTGTTGCAGTTGTTGCAGTTTCGGCATGGGATTGTGCCTTTGGATGTTTGCTGCTTGGTTGGTTGAGAGTGTTTCAGAATTTCCCCTATGTTTTTGTTTCTAGTAAAGGCAAAAATTTGTCAGGGACCCATCACTGTAATGACAGAGGGAGACATATGGTTTTTCTGCTACCCTATTCCCCAATGAGCTATCTTAGGCTGTGGATTGCACAAGACAGACCTTGTGATAAGGGTGTGAGATTGTAAGATCATGTCCCCATAAGTGACCTTCATGACACAGGTAGCCATTCACAGGCCAAGGACATCGAGGTGTGTGCAGTGTTGGACACAGTGAGTCTGCCCCAAAACATAATTTGCAATGTACTGTATGTCTTGCTCCCTCACATACTGCATTGCAAATGTGGTCCATCTTCACCTTGCTTTCTGTGCTGGCATTCTGCATGTGTATGATATGGCCAGGTAGTGTGTCCATCCTCATACCTGCATGCATCTAGGTATGATTATCTCATGCTAATGTACTACATGTTATGCTGTATTGTCTACGATATACATATCTGAATAGCTGTGCTGAGTGTGTGCTTGCTATTATACTGAGACACAGTGGTACATAACTCTGTGTCACTGAAATGTGCTCTCATTGTCTCCCATTACTGCAGCTCAAAGTCCACCAGCGTAAGGCCGTAGGGAGGGCAATTGTGCGCAAGGTGTGGGCTCTGGGTGTCTCCAACCGATGGCACACACACTGTCACAAGAGGAGGGATGACATCTGCCAGCTGAGCAAAAACGTGGCAGAGATGATGCTGGGGCTGCTCCCTCGGACTGGAAGGTTGGCGCGCAAGAGCATGACACCCCTAATGGCCCGCATCTTAGCTGTGACACAGCCTGAGCTGGATGAATGTTTGAAGGCCAGCTGGGGGTGAATATTCTGCAAAGGGTGACTTGGGGTGTCAGTGACTGCATGTATTCCAACCCTGAGCCAGTTATGAGCTCTGTGATGTTGCTAGTGTGATGCAATGGCTTGTAAGCGGCCTCTGTGTTGGGTGCAGCTGTCATGTATTTTCGCAACATGTACTTTTTTATGTCATTGATGGGAGGGCCCTTGACATTGCATTCTAAGTTGTGGCCTTATGGCATCGGCTGCATTAGAGGATTCAGGGACATCCCATGGCAGTGAACAGCAGGGTGCCTTATCTGAGTGTGCTTTCGTAAACGTGTGCAGTGCATGAGCTCTAAATTGTGAGAACTACACATCTGACACCAATGTTCAACTGTAGTTGTGCACAAAAGCATGACATGGTGGATGGCAGGAGCTCATGGCCATTGCTAAATGACATTTTGGAGTCTGAATCTGTGTTGTCCCCTTATGTTGACTCCATATGTGACTGTGACAACATGTTGGGATGTGCATCTTTTTCACCAACAGGGACCTAAGTATGCTCAAAGTGATCTGTATGTCAGGATACAGGGTAGCACGGGCAAGCTATTTGACTGTGTGGACATCACATGGGTCAATAATGCCAAGTGTGCATGCTACCAGGCATCATTTGAGATTTGAATTAAGGTTGCAAATGTTCCTGCACAGGGTGTTGTACAACTTGGGGGTATCATCATCTTGTTTTGTGCTTTGCTTGCATATGGTGTTTGTGTGTAGGGCACTAAACGGAACCTACATCTCTGTCTCTTGCAGCATCTACAGAGGGCACAGAAGGACATGGGACGGACACCAGTGGTGAGGCTTGTTGCATGACTGCTACACATGATCTCACTGACTCTGATGTGACCAGCGCCTTGGAGTGGGACAGGAGTGTATTTGAGGAATCCTGCCTGGAAACACCAACTTTTAAGTCATCTGACGCCAGCGGTGAATCCTCGATGTTGGCGGGCACAGGGAGTGGGAAATCTGCCTCCTCTTCCACCACACATCGTCCAGTGCCCAGCCTCCCAGCTACTTCCACTAGTGCTGCACGTGCTTGCAACAGTAAGAAGGGAAGAGTGTCCTTCCCCCCAGGCACAGCTGCCCCTGCCCATGTCTCCCCTACTGCCCTCAGTGTTGAGGCTGTGGACCTTTTGTGTCAACTGTGTGTGGGTCAGACAACTCTCCTGAATGCCTTCCAAGACCATGACAAGAAGTTGACACAGATAGTTGCCTTCATGGAGGGCATTCATTCAGATGTCAGTGGGCTACACAGGACTGTCCAGTCTTTGTCCTCTACTGTAACGGCAGCCATTCAGCTGTCACAGGCTCAGAGTCCAGCTCCGGTCCCTTTTGCAACCCTCCTGGCAGTGTCTACATCTGACGAGAGTGACCACACACCACAGCCCACAGGCTCCAAGTACACCACATGCAGCACACAACAGCAGCAGCCCAAGTGGGCCAGAGCGCAGACACCATCCTCCAAACAAACTAAAGTAACACAGGAGCTCAAAGGCAAAAGCCCTTCAGGTGACACTCAGGGGCATCAAGCCAAGAAGCAGGCCTCAGGTTCACATGCCTCAAAATCAGCCCCATCCAAGGACACTCCCATCCCAAAAGTGTCTCCCACAGACAGGGATACAGTTGCCGTGCCTGCTGTGAAGCTGGTGCCTGCTAAGAGTCCGCAGAAGAAGCCCTCGAAGGCAGATTCACCCACAACCTCAACTTCCACCCACACCCCTGTGAAGCTGGGAAGGGAGGGCTCTGTAGGGTGTTCACCTGGTCAACAGGAGATGGAGGGGAAAAGGCAAGGCCAGGCCAAGCGTACTGCCCAATCCAGCAGATCACCAGAGGGAGGGCCACCACCTGCACCTGATGCACCTGTAGTGGAGAGTGTCTAGTGTGCCTGCCACACTTCCCACTCCTACCAAGACACTCACTACCTATTGAATCCCCAAGAAGTGGAAAGGCACCCCTCCACAATCTTCCTCCCACACTGTGTCTCATGGCAGCATGTCTCCGCCTCCACGTGCCACCACACCACCCGGTTCAAGAAGACCTCCGGCTCCCCCTGATGCTTCTACCTCAGCTGGTCCTCTCTCTCCCAGGTCCAGTCCTCCAACTGTCCCCGACAATCAGCCACCTCCCAGTCCGACTGACAGCCAAGTCTGAGGCTGAGTCACCCTCCCACCCCTACTCTCCCACAGAGGTGCCTGGACTGCCTATTGTTATCCCCTAGCTGTGTTGCTGACCATGGCAGTGTATGGTGTCACCAATCTCTCTGTGCAGTTTCTCATGCACACATGTGTCTACTTTGAGCTATGGACTGGCCACTGGACTTGCTGTTTATTACTGTGTTTGCCCATTCCCTGTGCAGCTTCTCATGCACACATGTGGCTACTTTGAGCTATGGACTGGCCACTGGCCTTGCTGTTTATCACTGTGTTTACCCATTCCCTGTGCAGCTTCTCATGCACACATGTGCCTACTTTGAGCTATGGACTGGCCTCTGGTCTTGCTGTTTATCACTGTGTTTGCCTATTCCCTGTGCAGCTTCTCATGTACACATGTGCCTACTTCGAACTATGGACTGGCCACTGGCCTTGCTGTTTATCAATGTGTTTGACCATTCCCTGAGCAGCATCTCATGCACGCATGTGCCTACTTTGCACTATGGACTGGCCACTGAGCTTGCTGTTTATTACTAGGGGTGGGCGGAATTTGCGTAATCGCGTTACGCAAATCTCCGCGAAACGGTAAAAATCTCCGCGAACACGCAAAAATTCCGCGAACACGCGGAATTGCTTGTTCGCGATACTTTTTTCCTGTTCGCGATCGCTGTTTGCGTGCTCGGGGTGAAATATCTCGCGAACACGCATATTGAGAACGCGAACAAGCAAAAAATTTCGCGAAGTCGCGGAACGCAGATTTTTGGGCAATTTCGCGTTCTCCGCGGAACGCGAAATTACCCAAATTCCGCAAATTCCGCGAACGGAACGGAATTTACCGCCCAGGCCTATTTATTACTGTGTTTACCATTCCCCGTGCAGCTTCTCATGCACACATGTGGCTACTTTGAACTATGGACTGGCCACTGGCCTTGCCATTCATCACTGTGTTTGCCCATTCCCTGTGCAGCTTCTCATGCAGACATGTGGCTAATTTGAGCTATGGACTGGCCACTGGCCTTGCTGTTTATCACTGTGTTTGACCATTCCCTGTGCAGCTTCTCATGCACACATGTGCCTACTTTGAGCTATGGACTGGCCTCTGGTCTTGCTGTTTATCACTGTATTTGCCTATTCCCTGTGCAGCTTCTCATGTACACATGTGCCTACTTCAAACTATGGACTGGTAACTGGCCTTGCTGTTTATCACTGTGTTTGCCCATTCCCTGAGCAGCTTCTCATGCACACATGTGCCTACTTTGAGCTATGGACTGGCCACTGGCCTTGCTGTTTATTACTATGTTTGCCCATTCCCTGTGCAGCTTCTCATGCACACATGTGGCTACTTTGAACTATGGACTGGCCACTGGCCTTGCTATTCATCGCTGTGTTTGCCCATTCCCTGTGCAGCTTCTCATGCACACATGTGGCTACTTTGAGCTATGGACTGGCCACTGGCCTTGATGTTTATCACTGTGTTTACACATTCCCTGTGCAGCTTTTCATGCACACATGTGCCTACTTTGAGCTATGGACTGGCCTCTGGTCTTGCTGTTTATCACTGTGTTTGCCTATTCTCTGTGCAGCTTCTCATGTACACATGTGCCTACTTCGAACTATGGACTGGCCACTGGCCTTGCTGTTTATCCCTGTGTTTGCCCATTCCCTGAGCAGCATCTCATGCACACATGTGCCTACTTTGAGCTATGGTCTGGCCACTGGCCTTGCTGTTTATTACTGTGTTTGCCCATTCCCTGTGCAGCTTCTCATGCACACATGTGGCTACTTTGAACTATGGACTGGCCACTGGCCTTGCTATTCATCACTGTGTTTGCCCATTCCCTGTGCAGCTTCTCATGCACACATGTGGCTACTTTGAGCTATGGACTGGCCACTGGCCTTGCTGTTTATCACTGTGTTTGACCATTCCCTATGCAGCTTCTCATGCACACATGTGCCTACTTTGAGCTATGGACTGGCCTCTGGTCTTGCTGTTGTCTACTTTTGATGCCTATCTGGCTAATATGTAAAAAAGACAGTTCCTCCTGTTGTTTGCTTTGTCAGTGTCCTTGCTTAATAAAAACTTTTCTGGATGGGTATGGTTTCATGTGACACATGCTCAGTATGTCACTTTGACATTGCCAATTGCTTGTTTTACTTTTACAGGGATGGCCAGTGGTGAGGGGCACTTTAGTTCTTCTTCATTCTGAGGCTTGAGGGTGCAATGATGGGTGTTTGTGATGATCTACTGTAATCCTAATCATTCTATGGTCAGGTTTCCTAAATTGTACACATGTCATGTTAGGGTGCTCTACCAGCACAGTGGGGAATTCTATCCACAGGATTACATGCTGGCTGGCCAGGGTCCATCATGTATGTGTGATCTTTCTTGATGTGTGAACAGCAGTGTCGATGTATGTTCATCTTGTGATGGCCTGTCTTCCTAGTCACATGGGTACATTTGAATGTGTGAACTTGAGTGGTCATAAAGTGTGAAGGGGTGACTTTGTCAGTAGTGTTGATGTGTGTGTGTGCCCCTGCAATGCCAACTGCAGACATGTATGACCCAAGATCTGAGTGCCGTTTTGTTTGAATTGTCAGCCCTGTGCATGTGATTGTGTACACATGTAGGAGTTGTAGTTTGTGCACTGTGCAGTGTGTTGGTATTTCCTTGCACTCCTGGGGTTCACCTACTTGTTGCTGCCAGTTGTGACTATGCAGAGTGTGTGACAGCAAAGTCTGTGTTGTGTTTTGTTGATCAGCCATGTGTCTTGTTACTGTTTGTGCTCACTGTTCAGACCTGCTCAGCCACACTGACATTGTTTGTGAGTTTTCACATGCATTGCTGTCACTTCAGCCATTTTTGGCTCCAGTATTGTATGTGGGGTGTGGAATCATACCATCCTCTAGCTTTGCTTCAGATGCCTACCCATTGTGTGTGACTCCTCCATGTATTTGTGTTTAGTACACTCCTGACCTACACACCACTTCACTCTCATGTCAGCTATCCCCTTGCCTTGGGTTGCCAGTGTGTGAGCCTCCCCAACACTTCCTTTGTTACACTATGCTTTGTGGTGCTGATCTTTACACAGGACCAATGTGCCATTCAGGACAGTTTCCCAATTAGTTATGTGTGATTTTCTTGTACTGGTTTGCCGTCATGGTTGCTCATGTGCAGTGCATCTGTTTGTGCTGCACAGTCCTCTGGTCATGTTCATTGCAGCTGGGTGTCCCTGAGTTGTGCATCTGTGAGTGTTCGGTTAGCTTTATGTGTGTTTGCTGAGGTACTGCTACCCTTCATGAGTGTGATGTCTATGTACTGTGCTGATTTGTGTTGTGGGAGTACATGGTGTGACACTGAGATGTGTGTGCTACTGATTTGGTTGGTGTGCACACACTGTTTGGCCTGCATGCAGTGCTGTCAGTGTATGTTTCCTTGTACTTGCCTGGTATGCATCCCCTGATGTCCAGCTGAGTTTGCAATGTGATGGATTGGCATGTGCATCTGTTGTGTTTTTGTTGTGGATGTATGCAGTGTTTGGCCTGTGTTGGCTCTTTCTGCTGACAGATGCTCTGTGTGTGATGTTCTATTTGCATGACATTGTGTGTGAATTGTTTGGGCATTGTGATACATTCAGATGTGTGTTGCCAGTGTAGTGTGCATTACTTGTGTGTGCGTCGCGTGCAGCAAGGTGTATTCTGGTTACTGGCCTTGTTTTGAGTGCACACTAGTGCTATGTCCTCCTATCTTTGACCTGTTACATGTCAGCATTGTGCATGTGCGTGCATGTGGTACACTATGACACCATGTTGACTTGATGGGTGGTGTGGTGTGTCTGTCTGCGTCAGCTTATTGTCCCATTGATCCCAGTTTGTGTTCATGATTGTTTTGAGATGATGCACTTCTTGTTTGTGTTGGGGTATGGTGTCTGTGTATTGGTCCTGGGTGACAATGTTGTGTACTCCTGTTCTGTCTTGGGTCCCATTGCCTTTCCACTGGTTGGCTGGCCATATGTGGGCTTGTTGGACTTCTGTGTATGTTGTTTGAGAGGTTTGTGTTTGGCTATTGTTTTTGTGTCAGCATTGGCATCCCTGGGTGTTTGTGGATGCACCCCAGGGAGTGTGATTGGTTGTCAGTGTACTCACAGGACATCATTTGCACCATTCTGTGTGTTTAACACTGGCGTTGAGTGCTGCAGGTGTGAGGTGGGTAGAGGAGGGGTATGTGTGAAGAATCCAACTTGTGTTTGACAGTCAGGGAGTGTGACAATGAGCCATGTGTGTTGTGCTGCTGTCATACACATGTCTAGTGAGTTGAGACAGATGTGTGGCCGATCACTGTTTGACTTCAGACACTCCCTATCAATCCTGTGCCTATGCATGGCTTGCCTTGCTGTCTCCCTGAGTTGTTGAACAGAAGTCACTTTGGTTTAATTCACCTCACTGTGCCACCCATGTCTAATTTGATGGCCTTAGGGTGGTGTTCCTTTTCTTGCATGAATGAATGAATGAATATAACATTTATAGAGCGCTAACTTAGCCCAAGGGCATCAAGCCTCTAACAGCAGAGCAATGTGCAGGCAGGAGACGACACAATCAGACCAACATCTAAGGGAACAACCAGGTCTTTAAAACCTTTCGAAAGTGTGTGATCGTTGTCCCGCAATTTTGTCAGGGAGGGAATTCCACAATTTAGCTGCAGCAATTGAAAAGGCTCTCCAACCCCATCTCATCCTTTTGAACCTGGGAACGATAACAAGATGTTTACTTGCTGACCTGAGATTTCTAGTGGGAGCATAGTGTTGAAATAAAGCTTTAATGCCCTCTGGACCCAGGCCATAGTAGGCATTGTGAGTGAGGCAGAGGGTTTTAAACATAATTCTGCAGTCCATGGGAAGCCAGTGCAGAGAAAGAAGAGAAGGTGAGACTGAGTGGTGTTTAGGCAAGTCCATCACCAGCCTTGCAGCGGCATTCTGCACTAGCTGCAGACGATGCAGCTGTCCTTTAATAATGCCCAAATAAAGGGCATTACAGTAATCCAATCTGGACAGTATTAGCGCAACAACTTGTTTGGGTGCATCAAATGAAAGGAACAGCGAGATTTTCCTTATGAGCCTAATTAGCCCAAAGCAGGTAGCCACCGTCCTGGAGATCTGCAGATTCAAAGAAAGGGAGTTGTCGACTAAAACTCCCAAGTTTTTCCCATGGGAGACGGGAATTGGGCAAGTGCCCAAGGAGTCGGGCCACCACTCCCCTGACCAAATGTCCAACTTGTCCCTAAAAATCAGAACCTCCATCTTCTCGCCATTTAGTTTCAGATAGTTTTGCACCATCCATGACGAGACTGCTTGCATGCAATTTTTAAAGGTTGCGAGCGGAGTCACTGATATTGTGCTTAATAGACACCATTATTTGCGTGCATACGACAACACATCCAGACCAAAAGATTTTACCACCCTTGCAAGTGGGGCCACATAGATATTAAACAACGTAGGACTCAAGGAAGAGCTTTGGGGCACTCCGCATACAAGGGGGGCAGGATACGAATACAAACTTCCCAATTTTACTGTTTGGGTCCGCTCACTAAGAAAAGAGGCGAGAAGCCCCAAAGCCGAGCCCCTAACACCTATCTCCCTGAGACTCTCCACAAGTCTCAGTGGAGATAGGGTATCAAACGCTGCGGTAAGATCAAGTAAAATTAGCAAGGTGGTGTGACCTGCATCCACCTGTGTCCGAATGTTGTCAAAAACCGCAGTAAGAGCAGTTTCTGTGCTGTGACAGCTTCTGAACCCATGTTGAGAACCATCCAGAATTTGGTGGTCCCTCAAATAGGCACTCAAGAGGGAGTTCAGGTAAGATTCTAAAATCATCGCTGGGACCAGCAAGAGGTAAATGGGACAAAAATGTTTATGTTCCATCGGGTCCAGTGAGGGCTTTTTTAGAAGTGGCCGAACCACTGCTGCCTTCCAAGCCAGGTGATATTGTCCCTTTGAGATGGCTAGATTAAGGACAGTGGTAAGATGCGGAATAATTGCAGATTGAGCACTCTTAAGGACCTTCAGGGGACAGGGATCCGTAGGCGATCCCGACTTAACTCCTTCTAATAAGTGATCTATAGTTTCACGTGACATATTTGGAAAAGCAAGTAAACTGGGGGTTGCCATCTTGCTGGGTCTGTCCATTAGATGAGATACAGGCTGGACATTTAGGGCTTTATTCAGATTTAAGGCTTTCAACTGGACGTAAATGTCAGATATCTTAGTACAAAGAAGGTAGAGAGTCTATCACAGAGCTCCTGTGAAGGCTCCACCGGGTCAGTAACCATGGGAGAGAAAAGGGAATTAACAATGTTAAAGAACTCTTTGGAGGATTTAAGCGACTCTGAGATTTTTAAGTAGTACCTTCCCTTTTCCTTCATAATAGCTGCTTTGTATGCTTTCAAGCATTGTTTATGCAGTTCTCTGCCCGAAGGGGCTAGATCACTGTGCCATAGTCTTTCCTTCCTTCTAAACTCCTGGCTCAACTTGCTCAGTCTGTCAGAGAACCAAGGTGCGGAGGGTTTTTTCTTGCTGAATAGTGACCTTTTATGGGTGCTAAGGTGTCCATAACTGCTAATAACATTTTAGATAGCTCATCTGCAGCTAAGTTAGCACATGGATGTTCTGGAAGCTGGAAATCTGTAAGAAGATTGGCGAAGGCCTCATTGCTAATCAGGTTAAGATTCCGTTTATCAGTCACTCTCCTATTTTCAGATTGAGTATTCAAAAAAGCCGATACCCTTAATTTGAAGGGAATGGCAGAGTGGTCTGACCAACCCTAATACAACGATCATTAGAAAAGATCCTGTCTAGAGTGTGGCCCGCTGTCTGTGTGGGGGTTTTGACCAGTTGTGAGAAGCCACAGCAGTTCATACATTCCAAAAGGGTTTGTGTATCGTGACTTAAGTTATTAACTAGGTGAAAATTAAAGTCACCAAGAAGTGTAAAGTTTGTTCTTTCTAGGTAGGGCTCCAGAAGATTACAAAATTCCTGACTGAAGGATGCCCTAGGGCCCGGTTGCCGGTAACAGAGAACACCGGAAAAACTTTCTGTAGGGAGCGTGTTTATGGAAAAGTATAATGCCTGGTATTGGTCAAGCGGTGAGGTGAGTGGTTCAGAGCGACAGGTAAAAGGATCCCTGAACAAAATGCCTAATCCCCCCCTCATCATCCTACCCTGTCCAATCTGGTAAGACAATATCCTGAAGGAATAGCCTCAACAAGATCAGGACCAGAGAAATCATTGGCCCAAGTTTCAGTTACGAACACCCAGTCAGGTGATTGTTGTAGAACAAAGTCAGGTTGTTTTTAATCAGGGATCTAGCGTTAATAAGGAAACCATGAACTAGCTTCTCAGTGCTTGAGGGAGTAACTATGTCTTTGGTAATGGCAGAACTCTTCTTCCCTCCCCCTATGATTCCAAAGTCACACGACGTTCAAGAGGAAGACCCTTTTCTAGCGAGGGTTTCTGGGTTTAAAGTATGTTTACATGCGATGTACACATACTTTGTGGCTTGCTCCATAGCTATCCTGCACTGTCCACTTCACTTTTGTCTAGCCTATTTATTGTCCTCCATTGCTGCTGACATCTGGTATGTGTATGTGG
Source organism: Triturus cristatus (assembly GCF_964204655.1). Taxonomy (NCBI): domain Eukaryota; kingdom Metazoa; phylum Chordata; class Amphibia; order Caudata; family Salamandridae; genus Triturus; species Triturus cristatus. The sequence goes on along the minus strand of NC_140588.1, from coordinate 631,610,369 downwards.
CTGTGTGTCAGTGTGGGGTGTGTCTGAGTCACTTGACAGGCAGTGTGTATAGTTCAGTGGTTGTTCCTATGCAGTGTGAGTGTTTATTTTGTGATTGGACTCAGTTTTCTTGACATGAGTGGCGGGTAGGTGTGAGGAAGAGGAATGCCCTGCCCCTGAGCTTCTTGGCAGAGTGTTCCTCTTCACCCACACCTTCTGAGACAGGCTCCCTGGTTGTTTGGTGTGTGTGGTGTAGGGTCTGGGTGCACCTGGCTGTTTAATTGTGCAGGGGGTACACAGGAGGAGCACACAGCATGTCCCAAATGGGTGTGGGGGGCATAGTGTGTGAAGGGTAGGGGTGGGCCCTGTAAATCTTTGTGGACTGCCCATGCCTGGCACTGGCCCTGCCTACTACATTGTGCGCAGGTTTAACCATATCTGCACCGCTGGGGTGATGTGACCGGGACATTGCTGTGATTTCACTGTTGATGGGTGACCAGGGTTCGAAGGGGTGATTTAGTGACAGGTAGGACATGTGTGGGTACACTTGGGGATATGTTCCTGTCCCCACCAGAGTGTCTGATGTGGACAGGAACTGTACATCAGCCCAGGAGTTGTGCGTTGTTGTTGTGTGGGGAGTTGTGTGATTGCGTACCTGCAGCGTTGTCCGGGGCGGTCCATTATTTGCTGGTAGTGGATCAGGTACAGCACTGGAAAGGAGTGTAGAGCTGGATCCATTGCGGCCCGGACCGGGAGTCTGGTTTCGTGCTCTGCTGTTGTGCTTCTGCCTTCTGCGGTTAGGTGGTTTCTCCGCTGCGGTGTGACGGGCTGTTTGGGGCATCCTGATTTGTACAGCGGACGGGACGTCATTCAGCACGGCGGTGGGTCTCTATTGGCTACCACCGCCACGGGGCGCATTTTTATGGGGGTTCACGTCGCACCGTGGTGGGCAGGAAATGGGCTATGTTTGCCCATTGTAATATGGCGGGCGTGAGGACCGCATCTGGTGTGCAGAAAATGACATCTTCCGCCACTGCCAGCACCGCGGGGGTGCCTCCGCCCGCCATTCCAATGGGCCCCTAAAAACGCAAAATTCAAATAAATAATAAAATAATAACTACTAATAATGATAAATACATTTTATATAATTAAATTAATTCCCACCCTAAATTTTAAAAAAACATGACTACCTACTAAAATTTTAACACAAATAATAAAAATACAAACAATTCTTATTAAAAAATACATACATCACGCACATATAAAATATATACCAAAATACATAACATTAATAAAAATTGATATTTTTAACATCTATATTTTTGGAAACGATGTTAAACACTTTGATAGTTTTTTAAATCGATAATACTTACCTAAAATCGATATTCTTGACCATGAGAATTTGTCTGTCGACATTCTTGACCCATGAGAATTTTTACATGATATTTGTGCAATTCAATATTTTTAACTAGATATTTTGACTCCCCTAATACAATCATTGAGCCCATGAGAGATGCAGTTGTCACTCTGAGACTGGAGGTTGTTGACCTAAAAGGGAGGGTGAATTGCGTTAAGGCTATTCCACCACAGGCCAGCCTAGCATCACTGTCTAGTGCCACCAAGTGAACTGATGTTATGTGTTTGGGGCCATCTAGGATGGATGATGTTAGATCATCGCATAGTGCTTTCCGTCCCCGGCCCCCTCCTCTCCTTCCCTCCCCCCCGAGGTCCTTGTTCTAGTAACATCTATAGCAATATGTCAGTAGCTCCTCAAGGCACCGGTTACGGAGGGGGGTAGGGAGATGGATAGAGGTGAGGTAACACTAGATGAAGGTTGCTCTGCAAAGCCTGGTCCTAGGGTTATTCTTGGAAAGGAGGTAGTGAAGGACAGCGTCTACACGACATCGGATGTCCAGGGTAATAAAGCAGTGATATACCTTAAAGAGGTACCCGAACTTCATAAGTATGGGTTTCGAAGATCAGGACTTACTAAAGAATAAGGAAATTCACTGATTTAGGACTACCCAGCACTGTTATTCAATCATAAGAGATGATATCAAACATGTTGAAAGAATGTCCCTTTCGGGGACATTGATGGATACGATTGAAGGTCGGTTTTTTATATGGCCACAGTTGTTAGTCTAATGTCAATTGACGCCCGCACTTTTCCCACTGCCAACACCTCTATTACTATTAGATATAGATCCACGGTTTTCCCCGCAAAGTTAGTCCACAATTGATACAGGTTACACAGGAAGGCAAGACTCACTTCAGATAGGAGGTTTGCCATTGGAAGATGAAAATGTAAGGTCCCTTGGACTAAACACGATCTTGCATAAGTCAGAAGTATCTTTCCACCCTGGGTTGGCCACCAACATTGAGGCCTATTGTGCGCCTCGTGTTGTGGGTTCAAGGAGGGAAAGGACTGTTATTCCTCCTGAAACCGAGGAAGGGGGGAAACTATGGATCTTTGTGATGACTACAGTAAGCCCAAAGCATGTCACTGATATCTAAAGGTCCTGGTTTTGAATGTGGCAGGGATCTCTAAGTTGATAGTAGACCCAGAAAGGTGTACCGTTGTGGACCTACACGATTCGATACTATTTCAAGAAACCTGAAGTTTGTGCACTCCCCATAGAAGTTGGTTTTCCGCATATGGCCTCAATGCCACTAGGAAAGAGATGGGTAGACCCTCAGGAGACTTAGCAATCTTGGTTAAAATTGATCGCGGGTCCAAAGTTGAGTTAATTCACGTAGATTCCCAAGATATATTAGCAGTAGAGATGACACTCTATAGTGGTTGGAAAATTAGGATTTTTAATGTTTATTATAGAGTTGTGTGGGGCTCTGAGGAAACTAACACAATCCGGATCTTAGATTATGCCCTGTCCAAACTCTCAGACAATGTTCCTGTGCTGGTAACTGGTGATTTTAATTGCACCTTTGAACCATTCACCCTCACTCCATCAACCTTGACCGAAGAGTTGGATTGTGTGTGGCAAACCCCAAAGATAGATGGGCAAAGATAGGAGATCAGGTGTTGGTCCTCACATTGCAACACAAACTAAGAGCCACTAACAGGAGAACAAAATCTGACCTACAAAATAACTCCTTTATAATGAGATTAGGGACCTGTTGGGCAAAACGTGAAAGGAGTTTAAATTGGAGGTAAATAATAAACTAGCAAGGCACGATCCCTAGGTAGCATGGTACAATCAGGACTGCGGGAAAGCAAAGGGGGATCTGGTATGCGCAGTAAATTCCAAAGTGCGCCCGGTTGTGGTGGCATGTAGACCAAAGTACAGGCAAAGAATAGAGACAGCCAAGAAGAACTGGGAAGGTTGCCTATGGTCCTCTCTACAAAAGACATTGACAGCTAAGGATCCCAAGATATTCTGAAAAAAAGCAGCCCACTGGCTCAATGGTAGATAGTCTGTACTGGAGTTCACAGTATAGCCTGAGGAGTGGGTGTCTCGATTTGGGTGCCTCTACGAGCTAGGCAACATGGAGGCAGAGGAAGCTAGTGAAAGGAGACGGGTAGTCCTATCCAGAGCAGCTGAAGTTCTGGTATTTTTCTTCAAAGAAACACAAGCAGTGATCCGCTCATGTGTTCCAGCTCGAGCCCCAGGTCCTGATAGAATTACCAATGCCCTCAATAGAGAGGATCTAACCCTTTGTGGTCCTTACATTAACATGCTCACTAGTACTGTCATGTTGGGTGCAATTATTTCCCCATCATGGAAAAACACAGAGATTATCCCTGTTTATTAAGCACAGGCAAAAAACAGATATTTGGCAACTCCGTGTTCCGCGTAGAATGCAGAGTTACCAAAACCGAGGTTTTTTTTGTGTTTGTGTGCTCAAGATAAGTTTTTGCGCGCAGTGGAGCGACTTACCTGGATGCCTGCGATCGCTGACGATATTTCCAATCCATTCGCTAGCACCATGAGATTTGGTAGCTGGCCGCACGGTCCCGCGAGAGTGTGCGATCACAAACACGTCATTTGGGCACGCCACCTGACCTCTGACAGAAGTTTTGTGAAGATCGCAACCCCTAATACGCACAATTTTCAATCTGGAGAAAAATATCTCTCGAGCAGCATCAAAACCTTCCCGAAATGATGATTTGGAGTCAAAAAACTCCTCGGATTGACATTTGACTGTACTTTTTTGTGCAAGGAGTCCTTTTTCCTTTTTGTAATTTTTTTTTTAAGAGGAGGGAAGTGCCCCAGTGTCTTCAACTTCCTGTTCCTGTCCAGCAGGCTCCTCCCAGTACACTGTCCATCTCCTGTTCACTTTTCATTTGGATTTGGAGCTGGAAGGATCCCTTTTTTTGTCTGCTGCATCATATATCATTGGATTTGAGGACTTTTGGATTTGAGATTTCACAAATAAGTTGGGAAATTGGTGTTGTTTGTTTGATTGGGGCATTGCACCTACATTTTCAGTACTTCTCATTGGTTATTTTAAATGTATTGTGATGGGTGATCTGTAGTTTCAGTAGGGGCCTAGTTGTTTCTTTGTATGTAATTTTTCTTCTAGTTTTCTTTTATAAAGGAAACATGTTGCAAAGTTCACTACATTTTCTCCAACTTTTGAAATCAATTTGCAAAATGTATTTAATTCATTAGCCCAGTAGTCTGCAAATAGACTTTTCAGCCAGTAGGCCCAGAGCTACTCATGGGTGCATGAAACAACTTTTTCTGTGGTTTCTGTTGAATTTAAACATCATTTAGGGCATGGATGGCAGTGGATTGAAATTCAAAATGTGTTTTGGGGGATTTTCACTTTTTTCATGTGTGTTAAATAAATGGCTTTGTTGGATGTGTGTGGTTGATGTGTAACTTGCATTGCAATCTGCAAACTTTTTTTAGCCCTTTGGATTTTCGTTTTTGGCATTGTAGTCAAGCTATGTTGTTTAGCATGTCTCCTTTGTATGGTCAGTGTGTGAGTGTGTTTGTTTGTAATAGTGGGCCAGCATTTTCCTTGGCTGAGCCTCGCCATGTTGCCAGAGGCCATTTTGTAAAGTCTTTGTCCATAATAGGCCTGCTTGAGTTCATTGTTTTTAGGCCTCCTGCTTGTTGTTGTGAGTGACCATGTGGCTGGTGGCCATTTTGTGGGGGTTGTAGTAGTGCTTTTGCCATAGACCTGCATGTCTTCTTTCCTTTGTTCCTCTTTGCTTAATACTTTTTTTGTGGCCTGCCTGGCCATGTGGCTGGTGGCCATTTTGTGAAGGCAGCCAGTGTGCACTGCTTTTGCCATAGGCCTGCATTGTCTGTCTTCCCTTTCTTGTTGTTGTGGCCCACCTGGCCATGTGGCAGGCAACCATTTTGTGAAGGTAACCAGTGTGCTTATGCCATAGGACTGCACTGTCTGTCTTCACTTTCTTGTTGTTGTGGCCTGCATTGCCATGTGGCTGACGGCCATTTTGTTAAGGCAGCCAGTGTGCTTTTGCCATGGGCCTGCATTGTCTGTCTTCCCTTTCTTGTTGTTGTGGCCTGCCCATGTGGCTGGTGGCCATTTTGTGAAGGGCCAGCCAGTGTGCTTCGGCATTAGGCCTGCAAGCCTTCTTTGTGGTGGCCATGCCTTCTTGCTGGTTGTTGTTTTGCAAAATTTGCATGCAATTTTTTCTTCTTTTATGTTTTATCTAGCAAAAAATGTAGCACAGTTCATTACATTTTCCATTACATTTGCAATATTATTGATTTGATTTGATTCACTATGTGGCCTAGTCTGCCAACGGGCTTTCCAACCAATAGGCCCAGGCCAGAGCTACTCATGGGTGCATGTAACAACTGTTTCTGTGTCATCTGTTGAAGATAATCATCATTTAGGGCATGGATGGCATTGGCGTTGTTGGATGTGTGTAGTGGTTGTTTTGTAACTTGGATTGCAATTTGCAAACCTTTTTTAGCCCTGTGGATTTTCGTTTTTTGGCATTGTTGTCAAACTATGTTGTTTAGCATGCTTCCTTTGTCTGGTCAGTGTGTGAGTGTGTTTGTTTGTAATAGTGGGCCAGCATTTGCCTTGGCTAAACCTCTCCATGTGGCCAGAGGTCATTTCATAAAGTCTGTGTCCATAATAGGCCTAGCTGAGTTCATCGTTTTCAAGGTCTCCTGCTTGTTGTGTTGTTGTGAGTGATCATCTGGCTAGTGGCCAATTTGTGGTGGTGGTAGTAGTGCTTTTTGCCTAGACCTGCATGTCTTCTTTCCTCTATTCCTCTTGGCTTATTGATTGCTTCTTGTTATGGCCTGTCTGGCCATGTGGCTGGTGGCCATTTTGTGAAGGCAGCCAGTGTGCTTCTGCATTAGGCCTGCATGTCTTTCTCTTTCCTTTCTGCCTGTTGGCTTACTGCTTCTATCCATTGTCATCTGCAGCACCCGAATGCTGAATCCCACGTGATGCACAATGCCAAACAGGGTCCGTTACATTTGTATTTTCGTTGTTGTTGTTCTTCTTTCCTATCCTTCCTCAGTGTGCTGTACAGTACACTAGTTGTGCACCAACCATGAAAGCCCTTTGTTTTTGTCTCACAAATGTCTACACTGTATTGATGTTTTTTTAATAACTGAGGCAATACATTTATTAATAATATTAATTAGTGTCACCACACACAAATTTATATATTATTTTTGATTGTACTAGTAGTAACGGAAACACAACAATAAATACCACCTTGATGTTTCACTGATGTTCTTCTTGCTTCTTTGCTTTTAGGTGCACAAAGAGGAGGAGGCGTCATCAGCCATTGTACTGCCAGACAGAAGCCCTGCTGCGAACACCGTCACGTGACATGTGACCACAGACATCTCTTCAACTTGTGCCACTGTGTGCTGCTGACATCTGAAGAAGATGTCCCCAAAGAAAGGTACCAGGTCCTCCAGTACCAAGAAAGTTGCCAGTGAGAAGAAGGAACTACCACTTACCAAGACTGGTGTGCCGTCCAAGATATTTTTGGGGAAAACAAAAATTGCACCTGCAGCAGTGGTGTCCGGGGAGAAAGCTGGGAGCAACACCCTTGCATGAATGGACCCACCAACCTAGGCCCAAACCCATGTCTTTCACAGAGGCAGCCAGTCTAATCACGACAATGCTGACGAGCAGTTATGTTGAAATTGACTTATCGTTATCGTAAAGTAGTACCTAATCAATTCAGGGAACTGAGATAAGTGGGCAACAGCTGCAACCTCCCCCAATAGTAGTTGTTCCTCCCAAACTAGGGGCAGTTCAGGAGATACAGCTTCCTGCAGAGGAAGAAGAGCAAGCCACTCTTTCAGGAGCTCCATTGTCTTCCAGATCCCCAGCAAGGAAAAGGAGGGTTAGTAGATCAATTTCTTCTGCAAGCCCCCTTCTGATGATCTAGACACCACTTGGATCCCACCACCTCAGTCTGAGAGTGAGACACACCACTGGACAAGGCTAGGGAAAAGGAAGGCTCCAGAAAGCATTAGAGTTATGGAGGTAGGAGGAGAATGATGACGAGCCAGTCATCATCATGTACAGTAGTCCCGCCCCAATGGAGACCTACATTAACCCATCCCAAATTGCTGTGAGGGATGTGGCACGGATATCACCAACACAGATCATACCACCAACACCACCTCCAGCTTCCAGCTTCCATATTTTGCCGGCAGCCACGTACATCCGCCACAAGTACAACCTCAGTAGAAGTAGGTACTGCAGAGAGTTAAACTTCACGCAAATCTACCAGTTCATCCGGCATTGCAAGTGACTTCCCCAGTTTGGGACTTCTTTTCTGTTAGCACGAAGGAGGTCAACTTTGCTATATGCACCATTTGTAGACAAGGTGTTAGTCGGAGTAAGCTTGGTAGAAACTATGGTGCCAGAAGCCAAACAACCCATCTGAAATGAACACCACTTGATCCAGTGGGAGGCCACCTTAGCGGCCAAAAACTGCACCCATTGCTGTTGGTGGGGATGAAGAAGTTGAAGATACAATAGTGGTGGAAGGTGGACAAGAGTGAGACATTTTCTCTGGTATACAAAGTAGCCCTCTCCCCAGCAGTGCAGTGGTACCACCCACATCCTCATCAGTGACATCACGGTGGCACAAGAGTGAGAGTCAGGCTGAGACACCAAGGAGTCCCAGGCAAGAGCGTACCGCAACAAAAAAACATGCGTTGAGCCTACCAACATCTGGCGTCAAGAAGTCACCTGCATCAGTGGCACCAGAAAAGAAAAAAGTCCAGCCTACAATTCTCAGTAAGTTTAGGTTGGAGTAGCAGTACGAACACAACCACCCAACGGCACGTTTATACAATGTGAAGCTGGCTAAAATGTTAGGGCTGGACCTCCTCCCTTTTCTTTTGTGGAAGGGGTGGCTTTTTGTGAATTTGTGACAGCCATTTGCCGAAAATGGAAGGTTCCCAGCCGGTCCTATTTCACCAGAGCTGCTGTTCCAGCACTACATCACAACATGCTGGAATTGCTTGGACAAGCTTTGCAGCAGAGTACTGTTCACACTATCCACCTCACAAGAGACATATGGACCAGTTGCCAAGCCGCTGATTACATGTGTATCATGCACACTGGATCTCTTTTGTGGGGGTTCGAGAAAAGATATGTGCAGCAGGTGCTGTTGACACTGCTGAGATTGTTAATGCCACTCAGAAACATGCAACTGTAGACATGTTTGCCATGGAGAAATCTAATACTGCTGCACACATTTTGGAAGACTTTGACAGCAAGGTATTTGAATCGCTGCGCCAAAGAGGGCTTAATGTTGCTTGTGTTGCCATGGACAATGGCAGTAATATAGTTAAGGCCATATTTGATGGTGGCTACTTCAGGGTCCTGTGTTTGGTGCACTGCATTAACATCATTGTTCAAGACTTTCTGAAAAAAGAAGACTGTGTCAGCAACTTACTGACCACCTGCAGAAGAATCTGCACACATTTCAGCCATTTTTTAAAGCCCGGAAGCAGCTGAGGATCATTCAACATGAGCATAGAATGCCAGTTAAAGCATGTTGGAACTCAACTTATTACATGCATGATCATCTTTTTGAGCAGTACAGACCAATCAATGAATATGTAATGCAAAGAGGGGATGCTACTGTGAAATGCATGATCATTGAGATGGACCAATGGGGCCTAGTTAAATGCCTGACAGAGATGCTACTTCCTTTCGAGCTCTTCACACTTGAAGTCAGCAAGGAGAACTGTACTATGGCCAAGCTATCCCAATGTTGCACATGCTACACGAATAGCTGAATGAGATGTCTGCAATGTACGCAGGTGTTGAGAATAGAAGAAGCATATGAGTTTATGGAAAGTTTAACCCTTCACTTATCTGAAAATGCAAGGGTGCAAACAGGCATTGTATCATCCAACCATTACATTTGTACCACAATTCTGGATCTACGGTACAAACAAGTACTGAACACATTGATTCCTGTTTTAGAAGGGGATGTTTCCAAGTATAAAACTTGGATAGCTGCGGAAGCCAGTCGCTTGTGACAAGAACGGCTGGGAATTAGAGGCCTGCTACTCCAGGCCACAACAAGTACTGTGGTGCAGCTGGCGTCAAGTTCAACTTCAGAGTCTGATTGCAGTGCGGTTGGCTCAGAGCAGTGAAAACCACCAACAAAACCAAGAACAACATCAACAACGAGAACAGGAGCATCAGCCTCACCAAAACCAGCACAGGAATGGTTTCTACAGCAAGGGCTTGTTAGGTCCAGTGTTGAGGAAAAGGCAAAAAAGGCCGAGCAAAGGGGATCACCCCTGAGCATTGAGTGGATGGTCTGGGCATACCTGGAAGACCCAACAGAGGTCTTCATTGATCAAAGCCCATTTCTGTATTGGTATGGGAAATGGCACCAAGGGCCAGTGTTCAGCAGGCTGGCGAAAAACTATCTGGCTTGCCCTGTCGCAAGTGTCTCTTCTGAGCAGGTTTTCAGTGCTGCTGGTGCCGTTCTGACAGTGAGAAGGACCAGTCTCTCACCCCAAAACGTGGAGAGGTTAACCTTGATGAAAATGAATCAGCACTTTATACCACTGGATTACAACATACCTAAAGTAGCACAGCAGTAAGATGATGATGGCGACTTAGGTCATGTAAGTAGTGTGTTAGATGACCGACTTCTGGGTGAACCACCAGAGTTTGAGGACGAGCTCTACTTCCCTGACTACAACTAGGCATTCAACTTGTTACTTTCATTCTTGCTTATTTACTTTTTATATTTGTTTGTGTCTCTGTCTTTCTGGTTCAAATCACAATAAATCCACACCACCGTCTTACTCTTTTATTGCCAGATTGGAGTTGCAACTGTGTGCAATCAGTGAAGTAAGCCGCACTCCTCCGAGTCCTGCTCCAGTCCACTCCTGAGTCCTGACTTGCCCTAAATCCATGTCCCTTAAGCCAGACATTGGATGGAGAATACTAGTACAAGAAATGTCATGTGTGCCTGCCTCGCCGAGTCCCTCCAAAGAACCTGACTATAGCTATCCTCTTTTCTGAGCCGTGACGGACTGCCCGTAAAGACAACAGGTAAATGATGGCATGCATTGGACGCTGACTCTGAGCGATTGGTGTTTGTGTTGTTATTGTTCATGATGTCTACTAGTATTTATAGTACCAAAAGCAAGGCGGTGAGGGGAAAAAAAAGTGTGCGCTATAGTCACAGTTCAGTACTTTTCTTCAACGTTTCCAAAGAAGATGCTCAACTCTCCATAGCCCACCGCTCCTGGCCACAATCCTCAAAATGAAATCACAAAAATGGAAAGGAAATTCTTATGAATAGCTGTTTTAGTGTATACTCTATTCCAGCTTCCTTTGTATTCAAGTCCAAAGAACCTTCATATATACACATAAATATTCGGTCTTCGTAAGTAGGTTCCCACAGTATACACTGCTCCATTCGTTCCTTGTTTTGCATTATCAGCTAAGGCCACGATAAGCTTCTCCATGAACAGCCGGTCCGATAGGTACACGCAATCAGGACACATTCAGAAAGTAATGTATGGCATAGATAGGCATGAAGAAAGGACAGCAGGAATTATCGGACCGGCTGTTCATGGAGGAGGCTTATCGCGGCCTTAGAATTCAATAATATTTTGGCTTGAATTGTCTGGAGAGTCAGAAGAGGTTGATCGAATAATTAAAGATGAATATATATAATTAGAATTGTTCATCATTTAGACTTAATTGAATGGAGTACAAGAAGAAACCAACTGAATGATTATTAAGACTGAAATCTATCAATAATGGTTGTAATATTTTAATAAAAAGCCCTGATGACGTCCGGTATAGGACGAAACGCGTAGGCTGAAAAAAATTGAAATATTTTATTGGAATTTGGCCTGCTGACTGTTTGCTGAAGAAATACAATAATACATTGTTGATATGGACATTACTATAAGACGTTCCTTTCCATTTTTTGTGATTTCTACTAGTATTTATACACAAAAAAAAGTGATTCAAGTCAACGTGTAGCTTCTTGTTGTTCAATAACAAAATTGTACTACTGCAGACCGATCCATTGCATTTTTGATTCTAGGCTCACTCGGTACACAACAGAGTTGGACACCACGATGACCATACCATACTCTTAGTCAGTCAGTAAGATTGGAGATGATTGATGGAATAACTCGGGGCATTTCATGAAGTGGCCTAAAAGGAAAACAAGTCAACAACAACCACACCAGCCCTACATGTCTGTGTAGTGGTGGAGGTGAGTATAGTGGTATGCATTTGGAAAATGCTATGTTGCTGTGTATGTGTGCTCAATGCTGTCTGGCTCAAAATCTAAGCTCAGTGAAGGTTGGGTGGGTACCGTGGGCCTGCTCTGTCCTGTTATAGGTCAATACTGGAAGCAGAGTAGACATGAATTAGCCATGCCGGCTCTGAGAAGTGTTCCTGTTCATTTTCTTAGTTCGCGCCGGGACATTCTGCCTAGTATCTGTACGCACTATAAATTGATTTAACATAACATAACATAACATAAAATACATAACATAACATAACTCCCGCTTAATTTATGCATTTTTTCACCTTGATTTTTCAATATCCCTTTTGTTTTTCCATGTACACTTACAGGTGGGCCTTTACCCTGTGTTATACTGGGAAAACCAACTCACGCTTACCTTACCAATCCACATCCGCCAGACAGCCAGTGGCACCCAAGATTGATGGACGAAGCGTCCATGGAAGAAAGGACCAAGAGGAATGCCGAGATGCAACTCCCAATTTGACCATAAGATATAGTACCATCGTTTATTTTTCATTTGATTCATGTTTTGTCTTCAATCATTACGACTGTGTTGTTCTTTATTATGTTTGCTTATGTATTTGACACCTACAGCATTTTTTTAATTTTCTTTGCTTGCTTTGAAATCTTAAGGAAGCCTGGGCAGACAGGCATGGCAATTGCATTTTATTACTAATTAATAATATACTTCTGCCCTGTACTGCTAGTCTAGTACTACTCATCATCATCAAGTCATCATCATCATGCATGCATTTCCTTTTTCTCCTTTAAAAGATTTATGATTTCATCTGCCAAGATTGTGTGTTGTCCATGTTGTAGTGTTTGTCTTTGTCAAACCTTTCCCTCAAATACCCCTTCCCAACCATTCATCAAACCCTAACCCTCTTCCCCCGGGCTGTGGGATTTATAATATTGAGGTGTGACTAAATTAAATTTACACCAATACTTGATCACACACTTGCTGGGGCAGATGTGGTGAAACCAGCACTAACTCAAGGCATGACAAGAATCTTCTTCTGCTGTAAGTTATATATATATTTATCTATCGGCCACACTGGCAACATATAGATTAGATTGCCCACCCATGCTCAGTATTTGCTATTCAATTTTTTTCCAGAGGAACATAATTAACGCATTATAATTATTAATTGCCGCATCGATTTATCATCCTTCCAATCTCCAAAGGATACGCTTGTCCACATAGTCGAGTCAAATTCAGTTTGTAACTTGTACTGGGCTATCCCTGACACCGTTATGTTTTATTTTACTTTAGCATTGCTCATCATTCACCATCATGGTTACTTGTGTATTGTACTTCTACTAGTCATTCCCGAGTCTTCCTCAGGTGACTGACTGTCTCATTTTCTTTTTTTGTAAATGCAACTGTCTACTACTGCTACCACCACCTACCTGGCACTTTAGGACACCAAACCATCACCATGCAGATATTGCTTCGCCTAAACATCAAACACAGGTAAGATAAGAAGTGTGGGTGAGGCAATAATGTATATACTATATGAAAAAATATTAATTCATACACCCACATCCTTCCCAGTACATACTACAAAGGGGTTTTAGTTGCAGAATGCATAGACTAGGAGGAGATACTGACAGTAGTAGGACAAGTGAGGGTACTGCATCTATCTGTTGATGTGTTACACTATTGGTAGATTTCAAAAACTGGCTGCTGCCCTTCAGGCTGTGGCAAAATGAGGAAACAAACAAGGTGACGTAAAAGAGTAACCTCCCCAGAAAAGATTTACATCATATGCATTGTAAAGCTATAAATAATGTATTACCCAAACAAATATAAATCAGAAGAAAACCACAACACCTGTCCCTCTCCCTAACACCAACCAATGTCCTGTAAATTTATCCATGATTGTTCAAGTCAGAAATTCAAGAAAAGTAGAAAACCCCAACTTTCCCCAACTCCCAACATCTCACCCTCCAAAAACAGATTAAAAAGGGGCAATGGTCGAAAACTGAGGTCTAGTGACACGGGTGGCGGCTAGTGAGTCCCAGGACCTCCTCCAGCCTGGCCCCTAGGCACGCTCTCCGGAGGAGCATGTGGTGCCGAAAGTTCATGCAGGAACAACAGGGGTGGGATGGCAGCAGTAGATGTTGATGGGTGGCAGGCGGCTGCCAGAGCATGGTGCCATACCACCGGAAGCACATGGGGGTCCTGGCTGGGGCCTGGGGCATTGGAGGAAGCTGCAGCTGGTGCGTCCTCCACCTCCTCCACCAGGACAACCAGCCAGCGATATTCTTGCCGGATGGCATCCAGCTTCTGTTGCCGGGCCCTGGGTGCTAACTCCAGCCTGTTGGGTTGGGAAGGAGTAGCTATATCAATACAGAAAAAAGACAGTTGTAACCAATACTGTTATCAAAACAGTAACACAAAATTAGTAATTACACACATAAAACCTATAGTGGCACAGTAGCACTAGCAGTAGTGGTATCCTCTTCACTTCCTCTGCCTCTAAGATTTGGATGTGATGATTAGACTTTCAGGCACTCGACACTATGGAGTAGACACGTATTCTTCTCTCTCTTGTTTAGCAAAATTAATCTTTTAGGCATGCCAGCTCAGTCAGCTTGTACCCTAGACAGACATACTGGTGTCCCAGATTTATTTTACTTTACTACTGTGTGCAGGTGTGGCAGCTGTACTACACAATTATCTATTTTTCCATTACAGCCATACTCTGTTAAATCAATGGCAAATGCTCAATTCACTTTCACCCTGACTACTGCAATAAGGCACAACATGACAAGCTTATGAATGATGATGAAATATGGCACGACATCACGTCACTCACGTGATGATGATGATGACATACTGATTTGTAAATAGTTACCATGCAAAATGACATGGGTAGGGACTGGAGTGAAAGTGGGCCTTGGCGATTGATGATGGGTGGGTAGGGTACATAATGTATAGTCACGCACAACAATATATATGTTGTGCTTGCAAACTACAGTGAGTCAAGGGAGTATTCCATTCTGAAATACAACCCCAAGCCTTTGAATCAGATTCAAAAACCTTGTAAAAAACTGTCCTTGTTGTTCCCAGGGCTTTTTTTTCATTTATCATTGCATTGCTATTCTAGCATTATTTTATTCTTCCCCCTTGGCTTTGGTACTCTGGCACAGCTTAATTTTCTTTTACATTCTCTTCATCCAGCCTGACTTTTCTTCTCACCTACTATGATACCATCCAGGCATCCATCCATCCAAACATGGCTATCATAAACCTTTCACCGACAGCATAACTAACCTAACCAACCACAACCCATGCATCCTAGCTTGCCTTTAAGTCTGACCCCTCAAACCCCCCAGAGGATTCTTTTCACCCATACAGTTTCACCCTCCCAGGCAGGCATCCTTCTGCTTTCTTTTATTTCACCTTTCACTCATCCTTCAACTATCCATCATCCTATCATCGGCCACGTATATACATCCCGGGGCCCCTTCCTTCACCCACTTTCCTTCTCTGTCAGTCATATATTACATATTGTCTGACTCTTTATCTTCATCATAAAACTTTCTCTGCTGAGTCGAAGAGAGAATCAAATAGGCCATAAGTTACTCAACCTATGCCGCTAATGCTAATGTTAAGTAAAGAATGTCTTATTGAACTGTTCAGTGTTCACAACAACTTAGTCTCATCAAAGGTACAGTGTACTACTGAGTGTGTAGACCCTTGCAACAAGTGTATTCATCATTTTCAATAAGTAGAAATATGACTTACCACCGCCCGCCACTGCTGCTGACTCCCGGTAGCTGCCGCATCCGCATCCACTCCCTCTTGAGTGGAATGGCCCTCACCGCTGGCCCGGGCACTGGTGGTTGGTACGCCTAGAAAAAACATTTCAAATATTTTAGATGCCATACGCCTCCCCTATTTCTTTTTTTCATTAGCAAAATTGAAAATACATACTTATTAATACATACACCACACACACATATCTGTCTGCAATTTGGATTCTAGAGTAGAGTAGACAGTATCTCCTATCAAAAATAACAATAACAAAATAATATCCGGTTGGGTATTTTGTTATGGCAATTTGTAAAAAGCCTCTCAATAAGAGGACAGCCCAAAGGACTGGACTTAGAGCTATTTTTGATTCACATTTTTTTAAAAGAAGAAAAAGCGGCCAGATGGGCAGACATGCGGTATCTCTTAGTTGAAAAATAATGGTGCCATCCTCCTCCTCATACGTACTTCCTGTCATGGTGCACGGTAATCAGTTGATCAGTGTTCACCGTCAACTGGTGGTAATAAAAAAAGTACTAGGCCTGGATTACAAAAAGTAAAATACATCACTTTGGGGTGTCCAACATGAGTGACCACCATTTACTGATTGAGCATGAGACAGTAAAAGAAAGACTTCTCATCTCACAAACCTGAGTAATATACCTTACCTGGGCATGCAATCTGCACAGCAGATTAGTGATACTAGTACTGGTAGTAGTAAGGAGTCCTTACTACTACCAGTACTAGTAGTAGCCTAGGACCAGTGGGTACAATGAGTCTTACAGTACCACTACTAGGCAATCCACATATAAGGGGAGAGGGAAAGCTGAGTGGAAACCCAGAAGAAAGCAAGTTACAGACAAACTAATAAAGAGTCAGAGGTTAGTCAGAGGCAGTTTGATTTGATGTAAAAAAAAAACAGACACTAGAAACAATGTTAGTACTAGTAGTAGTAGGTAATGGAGCAAAAATAAGAAATTAGAAATGGATTGATTGAAGAGGATTTTGGAAAAATTAAAATTAGGAAATGGAAATGAGAGCCGTAAATGTTAGGGAAATAATAATATAACAATACCAGGAGGACTTAGTGGGGTCGGCAGCACAGCCATCTGCACCTGAGACCACTTCCTGCTGCTCCTGGGAGGCCCCTCCGACTCCAGCACCCAACTCAGCACTGCCAGCAGACCCAGTCTTCTTCTTTCCCCTGGATATGATCATGTGAGACAGAATTAAAGAGACAAAAAATTATTTGTGCGAAATAAATAACTATATCGCTCTAAAAATATTTTTAGACAGGAAACTGGAATTGCAATAACATTGACTTATCCTAAATCAGATTGACTAGTAGTAGACTAGTGT
This sequence comes from Triturus cristatus, assembly GCF_964204655.1. Taxonomy (NCBI): domain Eukaryota; kingdom Metazoa; phylum Chordata; class Amphibia; order Caudata; family Salamandridae; genus Triturus; species Triturus cristatus. Next base: position 631,593,540 of record NC_140588.1, on the reverse strand, counting down.
CACAGTTGCGCACCATCCTATCTTTATTATTCCACAGTTTAATTCTGATTCCTGAATCATAAACATACCTAGCCCGCCTATTTAAGACTTTGGAATTAATTGCAAAAAAATTATATTTTATTTAAGTTCCGATCTCATTCCTAATCTGTCAGTCTCAACTCCAATCCCCTTTGATGGGCCAATTACTAAGTCTGCATTTTTTTCTTCTTAATGCATAGATGGACGCATGCATATTGCATTTTTGCACACACCAAATTGGTTCATTGCTATTCACTCACTATACGAACTACAAAGGTTTCTAATAGGACTGAAGTCACATGAGAGGACACGTCATGCAGGCCGCTAAATTATATAATGCTAACTAACTAATTACTACCACTATCTTAGTGACAGGACAGGACAGCCTTACAGGACACAGGAAAGGACTGGATTCTTTTCTATCTGCATTACCTAACTTAAATTCTCTAACCTCTTTTTCATAACCAGCCTAAGCAGCAGCATGTTAGCTATTTGCGAAAAAATTATATTTGCAATAACACAGAAAAGAAGAACACAATAGTAATATAATTGGCTACTCACCAAGCCCCGGGACTGCAACAAATAGCAGGTCCAGCAGGTCCTGCTCCCGGTCCAGGATGTCGGACCACTGGTGCGTCAATTGCTTATGGGTGCGCTGGACTCCAGAGCTGTGAAACACTGCCTGGGGCACCCTTTCCCACCGCTGGTGATGCTCCCGGAGCCCGTACCCAGGCCTGCCGCCTCCTGCCAGGGTTAATGGGAGGTGACGCTGCACAAAAAAAACAGTGCGGCCACCTCCACTTCGCTGAATAAGGCCCGTGGCTACACCCCTTGTGGGTGCCGCCTTCCGCAAGGAAGGCGGTCGCGGCCCTCGCTCCTTGTGGACCTCTTCCCCTGGCCCTTAGTCTTTTTTAAGATTTTTTGCCATGGTTCTGGGTAGGCAGGGGTGGAACTGAAAATGTAGGAAGTTAGAAAGTAAGTAAAAAATATTTTAAAATGCAAGAAATAGAAAAAGAGTGAAAAACGCACTAAAAAACACACAAAAAGTAGAAATGAATGCAAAATATAAAGTCAGGAATAGAGAGGGATACATAATATATAAAAAAGATCAGAAAAAAGTTTCTAGAAACAAAGGATTGAAAAGATGTAGGGAGGATAGAAAAACAGGCCCAGAACCATAGAAAAAAGTAAAAAACAAGATGGCCACAACCAATGGCGTCCGCGTGGTGAAGTTTGCACGATATTTCCCCCCGAGCACGCAATAAGCATCTCCAAACATACGATACACATTCCCGAACGTAATTTGGGTAATTTCGCATTCCGCGTGTTCGCAAGATATTTTTACCTGAGCACACAAACAGCATTCGTGAACAGGAAAAAAGCATTGCGAACAGGTGAAACAAGCAATTCTGCGTGTTCGTGGAACTCTGCGTGCTCGCGGAGATTTTTAGCCGGTTCGCAGAGCTTTGTGTAGCGCGACTACGCAAATTCCGCCCACCCCTAGTTTTTCTGGAACTTTGCTGGATTTCACATAGCGCGGCTACGCGAACACTGCCCAGGGTTTCTATTTATGAGAAGGGTGACCCATAAGCTTGACAGATTCCTAGCAGGGATTTTTTTGTAAGCAGATACTGGCCAGGATACAGGATTAGATCCTAGAGTCCTGATTTTTGTGCAACTACCTGGCACTAATACTAGTACTCTGGATCAAGCTTTCGCCTCCTCTGTATCTACTGTAAAGAAGTGGCAATCAAAGGGTGGAAGCTATATGTGGCTTTCGTTGATTTACGGTCTGCGTTTGACCTAGTACCCTGAGCCTGACTCTGGAGGGATTTAAAAGAGATCGGCTTACCCTGTAACCTTTTAGATATTTTAATTCGATTGCACTCATCAAACACAGCACAAGTTAGGTGGGGGAGAATAATCAATTAACAGAGCAATTCACAAAGCAACATGGAGTGAGGCAGGGATGTGTGCTAGAGCACGCCCTTTTTACACTTTTTATTAATGGGGTGGTAGACTTTTTAGACAGGGATGGGTGTGATGCACCCAAAAAAGGTGAGAGAAGTGCTCTTGCTCTTCTCTTTGCTGATGATACCCTAATAATCTCCAAATACCCGCAAGGTCTCCAAAAACTTTTGAATGATTTTATATGGTTTTGCGGTGAGGGGAGCTTGGTACTAAATGAGGGCAAAACAAAATACAGGATTGTTTCAAGAGGGGTCGCTAAACCATCTAATAGACTTTTGTATGTAGATAATGTACCTTGGAGCAAGTAGCTGCTTTTGATTATCTGGGTATCTGCCTGACATCTAACCTAAACTGGGCTTCTCATATTGAGTAAGTAAAATTGTTGCCAATTCAGCAGACCGTCCACACCAGTAAAATTCACAAAGCCACAATGTCTAGGAAAGCCCCAGTCCTAGAAATGTATAATATCAAGGCTCTAGGGGGGGCGGGCCTTCTATGGAACAGAACTCTGGGGTAGTGGTAACATAAATTGTCTGACTACTATAGAAAATCGTTTTCTTAGATCTCTCCTAGATTTACCTCCCAGTACCCCTTTGAGCCCACTCTATCTGGACTTCACCCACAGACAACTGGCCTGTAAGTTAGACTATAATTTATTAATGTTTTGGTATCGTCTGTGGTCTGTTGAAGAGCTTACTTCTTACCGAGAGTCTATGATTGGTCTCTTGAAATTGCCCAGGTAACCTCCATCCAATGGTTAAGCTCCTTGAGAGATTTATTTAGGAGACTAGGGGGCATATTATCAAGCCAGGCGATAAAATTATCGCCTCTTTAGCGGCAGAAAACTGCCGCTAAAACAGCGATACTGGGCTTGATAATATGCTCTACGGAATTCCAATTGAACCCATGTTAGATGTCCTTCACACCTAACATGGGCTTCAATTGGAATTCCATAGAGCATATTATCAAGCCCATTATTGCCGATTTAGCGGCAGTTTTCTGCCGCTAAAGCGGCGATAATTTTATCGCCTGGCTTGATAATATGCCCCCAGGGTTGGAGGAGTACTGGGTCAACCCTGAAAGTCTGTCTCTTATGCCAAAGGCCAGGTTTAAAGTGATGTACTGGGAAACAATTGCAGAGATGGAGATTGTAAAATCAGTGGGTACTTTGACTCAGGATTTTCTAAATTTTAAAAGCCTGTTCGGAATCTTTTGTGCATCTGCTATTTTTTTGTTCCCATTATAAAGTTTTGAGGGGAAAGTGGATAATTCCATTTTGCAGATTGGCTGGCCCTGGCTACTACCTTGAGGTGATGAGAATTTTGTTTACTGACACATATAGGGTAATAGTTTTTGGCTTGGCCAAATATTGGCATGCACTAAGGATCAAGCGTTCTAAATGTACTGTATGAATTTCTTCTCCCTCATCCTTATTTTTTTTATTGTATTTGATGGCAGCTATGTGCCTTTTCTTTTACATTTTTAAAAAATATTTTTCTATATTTTTCTTATCTAGTCTTGTTTAATGGCAGCTGTGTACTTTTTAAGGTCCCTATGATCGAAATAAAGTATATATAAGATGATGATGATTGTTTAAAATGCAGTTAAACAGGCAATACTCCTCTCAGTAGTACAATTTAGTACCAATTTGTCAACCCACTTTCTCCATATACTGATGTTTTTTAGATCAGTCCAAGCATGGTAAATAGGCTTTTACAACTGGGCATATCAGCCCACACCTGCCCATAGTTGCCCCATTGGGAGGTTGTGGGGAGTTCCATTCCCGTGCTATGCCTCGTTTAGCCACCATCGTGGCCACTCCGCCATCAGTCGTTTGCAGCGTGGGCCTCCCAAGTCCTAGAACAGGCCCAGCAGCACCCTTTGGAGGGCCAAGTCATTGGTCGTTCCAGGATCTGAGACTTAGCATGTTTAGTAAACCTGCAGATTGTAATGCCATAGAATTCTCTTGTGTTTTCAACTTTTTAAAAACAGAAAATGGAATGAACTGTAAACAAACGTTCACCTCCTTCAAGCCTATTTTACCTATAAAATATAACTCATTTGATATTCATTATCTCAAAAACGCAATTACGTATGTTTAGCACTTCACAAAATATTAAATTTGCACTGAAGCAAAACATTGGGCAATTTGCTAAGGAATGTGTATTTTAATTTCATGTATGAGAGTGCTGTACGTACTATACTTCTACTACAACTTTTCACATCGGGCACATCTTCGTTTATTGTCATACGTTTTCACACGTATCAAGTTGTTGCAATGTATAGTGAGCTAAAAAACATAAAATCAGCAGCATTTTCTATTAGTTGCCAAGCCATGACTGACTTTCCTTGAAAACGGGATGCTCTTGCTGCTGCAAAGAGGCCATTCAACATCTGTCATCTGTTTGTAAGCATCAGACTTAATATCCCCATGGCATTTGCTGGGTTTGTCAATGGATCTTTTTAAGTGGCATGCCTCACCCCCTGACAGTTTTATCCATGTTTTCAAATGTGATACACCTCTCGATTAATTGCGAGCCGTCTGTGTGGCTTTCTTGTGTGATTCATCTTCTTTGACACTCATGGCTGGTTTTCCTATTCCATCCTCGTAAACAGGCCATTGATAGAGATACGTCTATCATCTCGCAATAGGCAGAGTGTTCCTGCTCTTGAGATTGTGCAGTTGCCTTCTGTACAATGTTAAAAAACAAAAACCTTTGCGTTGGCATTGTTTTCAATTCCGCACTGATTGCAGTGCAATCATAGAGCACTTTTATAAGAATCCAAACGAAATTCTTCTTTTGATCATTCATATATTTTGGAAAATGGTAAAATTCTATTGGCCTGGCATTTTTTAAATTTCCTTTTTCATAGTGGACTCACCTCAAGTGATAACCACAACCCGTGTCAAAGTGCACCTCAAAGTCACTAAATTTACATCTGTTCAAACCGCTAGTAGCTAAGGTACAGAGCAGAAAGGCTTAACTTAGAGGCAATGTGTAAAGTATCTATACATTACCAAAACAGTAATAAAGAGAAAACACAACAGGGAAGAAAAATCCCAAATCAATTTCAAAAACTAGAATAATTTTATATAAATGAAGTTACACCTAAACAGAAACAATCCAATAAGGGACTCTAAAGGATACCTAAGTGCAAGTTAATGCCAAAGTGATGGAGCATTGGTTGGATACAGAAACAAGATTTGACCCAGTTGGAAGTTGTACCTTAGTCTCTGAAACAGAAGTCAAAAATCGTGAGCGTGACAAGGCAAGGCAGCAGGCTGTGGCAACGGAGAGGGCTCCATAACATCAGATAGCCAATGGATGAGGTCTCAGTGACGCAATTGACTTTTGACAGAAACGCTGCATCTAGTGGGAGAAACCTGAATCTTTAGCACAGCTGCAATGCACCAAATTGGCTTGGCAGTCTTGGAAGGCAAAAACTTTCTACGTCCCAGGTTTCTGAAAACTTTAGAAGGAGTACACGTTGACAGCAGCAAAGGGTCCAGGACCTTGTGGGCAGCACTTGGGGTCAAGACTCACTCCAGCAGAGGCCACCAGCAGGATTCACAGCAGGTCCAGTTGAAACTGGACAGCTGGGCACTTTCACGAAAAGTCTTTTGTTGCTTGTCATTTCCCTCTGGCTTAAACAGCCCTTTGATCCTTGTGGTCAACTTGTTTCTCCAGAGTACAAGAGGTATAGCAAGTTCAGTCTTTTAGGCTCTGCACACTTCACAGACAGCAGGTCCAGGACTCTTCTATCTATCCACAGGCCGAGAAAGTGTTCTAGGTGGCTATAGTGGGTGCCACACTTATGCCTGGCACCACCTTCTGGGTTGGGGCGACCCAAGGCCCCTCATTACCCAATAGCGCAAAGGTTCCCAGGGGCAACCCTACCCACTTGTGAAGCACCTCCTGTGTGCTCTACTGTTAACGACCTCACTGTGCCTTCCTACCTAAAACGTAGATTGCAGAATATGTCTTCCTTCATGAAGAGTTTCTGTGCCTATAATAGAGGTGTAGCCAGGTCACTCTAAACCAGTTATGGGGCAGCTCCTCTGCCACTTGGAGTGGTGCCTGCTTGGGTGAACAATAAAAGCCCACCCAGGAGTCATCTAACATTTGCCTGTGACAGGGTAGGCCTCTTTGAAGTAAATCCAGTCCCTGGGCACAGCCCACATGGTCATTCTGTCAGAGGAACAGAACACTTCCTCTTAATTAAGGGTTTTTCATCAGCTCATCAGGGGGCCTATTTATACCCTGCCTGATAGTTAGATCTTATGCAAATTGACCTCCGGAACTTTTAGGCAGTGGAAAGGTGACTTTCAAAAAGAACCTTTTCCAAAATATCTATTACAAATTCATCTTTACCAGTGAATTGAGCTCATAATAAATATTTTAAAAAATCAGAGAATTAAATTTAAAGGCATTTTGTTGCTGGAGATAACATTATTAAATATATTATTTTATCCCAATGCTTTCCTAAGAAATAGCCAACCTTGTTATAGTGAAAATTTCTTTTGAGTCTTTTTCATTTTAAAGACATATTTCGTATAAACATTTCCATGTCCTACTTTTAAATACAATGGACCCTGCCTTATGCATAGTAAGGTCTAATTAGGGTAACATTTAAAAGGAAGATTAGGCCAGTCAAAAGAGCTTACTTTGACAAGTCGAATGAGAAGTTTAAAAATAAGCAACCAGGCTACAAATGGTAGGTTTGCAGTGATATTTGTACTTGCCACTCCAGTAGGTGGCACAATGAGTGCTGCAGCCCACTGGTGACATTCAAATTACAGGCACTGGGTACAATTGGTTCAATATACCACAGACTTATGAGTAAGTTAAATATGCCAATTAGGGGTATGACAGTTTTATCAGATTGAAAGGTGGAGTACAAGAACTTTATTACTGGTGAACAGGGGTAAAGTGCATAGAGTTAAACAGATAGAGAAAATTCAGGGTCGAGCAAAAGGTGAAAAATGCAGGGTGGCACTGTCAAAAATACAATTTTTCTTGATTCCTGTTATACCTGCCATCCTTTACGTGGGTTTCCCCAGTATTTTTGCCTTTGCCTCCTGTGTTTTTGCTGTGTGTTGGCCACTGCAGTTCAGTGCCAATGTGCAAGTGCTCCCTATGTAAAGTGTTGTCATGGATTAGTGTTTCCATAATTGGCTTATTTGGTTTACAGTTAAGTCCCTAGTACAGTCAATTTGGTGTGCCCAGTGCCTCTAATCAAATGCTGCTAGTGGGCTTGCAGCACAGGGTGGACCACCCACACAAGTAGCCTTGCAAAAGGGTCTCAGGCTTGCCATTGCAGTGCCTGTGTGCAGTTCATACTGCCGTATCGACCTGGCAAGTGCTCCCACTTGCCAGGCCCTTACCTTCCCTTTTCTTACATGTCAGTCACCCCTAAGATAGGCCCAAAGTACCCCTGTGGGCACAGTGCAATGTATGTGAAAAGGTACGAAATACCCTGATGTGTGTGGCATGTCCTGATAGCAAATACTGCTAAATTCAGTTTTAACTATTGAGAGGTTATCAGTCCCAAAGGATAGAATAGGGAGTTTACTTATACCATCCCATTAGTATATCTGCCCATGGGAACAAGATGGGAAAATGGAGTTTAGTATGCCTGTACCCCTCTAATAACATTTTCTTGGACAACTTAACCTCCCATGGGGAACCCTTTGTAATAATGAAGATCAGGTAGCCAAAGTGTTGCTTTTGCTTATTTATTAAGTCTTAGTTGCAGGTTGGTAATCTATGTAGAGCAGCCCCACCAGGAGTAGCCTGCCTGCTGCTCAGCCCATACTCCAACTGGCACACCTCACCAGACAGGCACACAAACATTCCATTCATCATTACCACACCAACATTCCACACAGCATATTCACACTGGCTGAGCAGCTAGCAACAGGATAAATAGATTTACAGGATACTACATATCCTCCCCCTTTATATAATGCAAAAATAAAACTGCAAAACAAAATAAATTATTGACAAGAAAAACCATAAAAAGAGAAATATGCTAAAATACACAAATGCAAGAAGGAATAAAGCATTAACCTGAAAAACCCATGATAAAATATTGAGGAGAATAATAAAACATTTTGAAAAATACAAAAGATAGAGAGATAAAAATACAATGAAGAGCAACAATCTAGCATTGAAAATATATAAAAAAGGAATAGGTAAATATCCAAAAGCAAATAAAGATGATGTATAGATGAATAAAAAATGAAGAAGCTACATATACAGAAAATGCATTGCTAAATGCACAAGTGAAGATAAAGAAGATGCTTAGATAAATAAAAAATGAAGAAGATGCATATATAAAGAAGATGCATAGGTAAATATACACGAGAATATAAAGAAGATTCTTAGACGAATAAAAAAATAAAGAAGATGGATTGATAAATATACAACATAATATATCACACATCCTTTCCCTCTATAAATTTCATAAAGTATGTCAGAAGAAACAACATATTAGATAACAGACATAATTGCATCTATGACTACCACCAACCACACCTACTGGCCAGACAGTCTTGAAAGGAGGCACAACACAGCACAACATGAACTAGCTGTATGAAAGACTAACACACAAATGTATAACAGAAAAATAATGGGTGTGGTACGACCGACCAAACGTCCCCAAAACAAGGGAGAGTAGAGTAACCTGTAGTAACAGGTGACCCTCACACCCAACCAACATCCTTAGTGTTAGGAAGAGTAGGAAAAACTGTGAAAATGGGTGAATCCCACTTATACAGCCAGACATGACTTAAGGGCAGCAAACAAAACATGTAGCACAGGATAACTTACACACCATCCAGAAATTCCTCATGTAAGTGTATAGAAACATGATCCGTAGAAATTGGAGTAGAAGCCTTTTAGACTCACCTCATGCAAGGGTCTGAAAAGAAAATAGCAGAAAAGGGACTATCACCCATTTCCATCCCTCATGTAATGGCGTGTAGCGACTAACATACAAATGGGTGCCTAACACCCACTTAGTCATGCCTTATGTAAGGGATATGAAGTATACAATGTTGAAATGGGTAACCACCACCCATTCAATAATCCCTTATGGAAGTGTCTGTAATGTAAACTGCAGAAATGGGACAAGCAACCATTTAGACCTCCCTCATGTAAGGACTAGAAGTAAAAAAAATGTACAATTTTGAAATTCAACATGACAGAACCATAAGTGGCAAAACCTACTCCAAAAAACCTTCCCACACAGCAAATAGCAGACTTCAAAACTAGAAACAACTATGTCACTACATAACTTCAGTAGAAATACCTACAAAAAGGATACCTGCACACTGTAATAAATGACCCACACTTTATAAGTTTCCTATGATGGCAGCACCATCATCAAAATAGTTGAACACAAGCTAACACAAAATCGCTAAACACCATCGCAGGCACCTAACTAATGGACAAGAATTAAATCACACACACAAGAAGTAAGCAAACAAAAACACGTGGTACGATAAACATTCTGCAGCTAATAAGAGTACTATGTGACTTCCAGTATATCATCACATGTAATGAGCATACATTTAAGAGAATAAACCTGCAATACTGTATAACACATAATATAATGGGCAACGAATGCAACATTCGCTAAACTCAGAAAACATGTCATAGAGAAACTGGTTTGTATCCCTTGTTGACATAGAAGACCTCCTGTGAGCAAACACTCACACAAATTTACACACCAGATTATTGAATCAACCAATGTAGAACACACCAAGATTATGGTTTGGATAACTAGAATGATATCACCAGCATCCACAGTTAAAAAGATAGTCAAAAGGTAACAAAAAGCATGGCAGTAGAGCTACAAGATACCTGATGTTAATTCACTGTAATGTGTCAATGTCTGAAAATAGCTTTTGTTATAACAGAATATGAAGTGCAGAATTCATGTACTATCTGTCAGGTTGGACCTCCTCCTCGTTTGTGTGCAGTTCCATGAATAATAGCATCCGTACAGAGGGTGAATATTCTATAAACCGCTGAGAACTTTGAATGGCATTAGACTGATTACTCAAAATTGTGGTAAATTCCTTGTGGCACTGTGAGGCACTGGCCATGCAAATATGCATGGAGGTCAACTCTGACCATGCTGCTCGTGGGCTGGCCAAACAGACAGAAAACAGGCTGGGCAGCACAAGGTTCAGCGCAGCCCCGGAGCTTGTGTGGTGCTTCCAAAACAAATATGGCAGCACGCAGTGGTGAAAGGTGACATATGGCTCCCGGTGCGTGCGTTTACCAAACATTGCACAAGCAACACGCTGGCTCCCCCTCACTGCAACTGTTTGCTTTCTCGCGGGTTAACTCAGGTAAGGCGTGGTGTTAGAAATGGGGGTCTCTGGTTGGCAGAGGTAGGTACATTTTTCCAAATAGGGATCCTTGCTTCTAGTCAGCGTAAGGGGATACACTCCTAAAATAACCCCTGCTCACCCCCTTGATAGCTTGGCACGAGCAGACAGGCTTATTTCAGAGGCAGTGTGTTAAGCATTTATAAACACATACAGTAATACAGTGAAAAAAGTACAAATGGACACCACACCAGTTTAGAAAAATAGTAAATCTTTATCTAAAGCATCAAGACCAAATATAATAAAAATCCAGCATACAATACTCTTGAAAAACAGTACTTGTGCAACATAACCTTTAAATTGCAGGAAAATCAATCAGACACAGTTCCTCTGACTTGGTAGCTCATCCTGGGGCTACAACAATACTGAATATGACAGAGTCTATCAATTCCAGCCGACCGCGTCAATATGGGCCAGCTAAAGTGTTGACAGACTCTGACACAGTACCTTTCTTGTTGCGACCAACATGTCGGTGAGAGTTGGTCGGGGCAAACATCGCGGTCGCGTTGTGAAACAGAGCGTTACGTCTGATGATGTCCTCACGATTCGGTGCAGGCAGCGGCTAGTTGACGGAGTTGGTGAGACCAGGGCTTGCATTGAAGGGTGAGACGGTGCTTGCAGTGGTGCTGGCAGGTCATGGTGCAGCGACAGAGTAGGTCGATGTTTGGCTTGGGCAGTGACGGCGGAGTCATGACGTCCTTGCAGAGTATAGCGAAGCTTTTCGGAGTGCTGTGCCCACAGGATGCGGTGCAAGCAGCGGCTAGTTGATGGAGTCGGTGAGACCAGTATTACATTGCAAAGCGAGGCGTTGCTCTAAGCCGAGCTTTCAGGACACGGAATCCTGCGACAGACTCAATGACAGAGCCGGTTACACTTTCCTTCTATGGACACGATCAGAAATGGTGCCCACAGACACAGTGAAGTCTTTGCTGTACCTGAGACCTCGAGAACAGGGGGCAAGCTCAGTTTCAAGCCCTTAGAGATCTTCTCTTCAAGCAGGGGGACAAAGCAAACAGCAAAGTCCCTTTCTCCTTTCCTTGGCAGCAAGTAACCACTGCAGACCAACCCCAGAGCGTTCAATCTTGATTTCCCAGAAGTGATCTAAAAGTCTGGGTTCTGGGCCCCTCTTTTTATACACACAACTCCTTTGTTCTCGAAAGTCAGAGAGTGTCTGTACTCAGCCAATGCCAGTTCTGTCCTCACTGATGCTGCTTCCTGGCAGGAGGTGGAGACTGCATTGTTGAAGGCAGACCAGGCCCAATCAGCTGAAAGGAAATCTCCTCCCCCTCCTCTAAATACTGCCCAGGTCTATTCAGCCCACCCCTGACTCATCAGACTTCTGGAGCCGTTGCCTCTCTCCAGCCCCTGTCATCCAAAAGCCAGACATGCAATACACAAACCTAGCAGAGGCACACAGAATGTAAACATCACCCTCACTAAAAGATGCATTTTAACATTCTGAGTTCAGGCATACTAAACTTTATTTTTCTACCTTATATCCAGGGCCAGTTATGTTTATAGGATGTTATAAACAAACTCCCCATTCTGTCCTATGGGGACAGGTAGCCTTGCAATTGGCAGTATTTCACTATCAGGACATGCCACACACATCAGGACATGTCCTACCTTTTACATAAAATGCACCCTGCCCACAGGGGTACCTTGGGCATACCTAATACGACTAATATGTAGAAAAGGGAAGGTTTAGGGACTGGCAAGTGTGTGCACTTGCCAAGTCGACATGGCAGTCCCAGACTGCACACAGGCTCTGCAATGGCAGACCAGAGTTACATTTTACAAGCTGCTTCTGTGGGTGGCACAATCAGTGCTGCAGCCCATCACCAGCATGTGATTTACAGGCCCTGGGCACACACAGTGCACTATACTACGGTCTGACAAGTAAATCAAATATGCCAATCATGGAATCACTAATCTATAACAACAATTTGCACAGAGAGCATATGTACTTTAGCACTAATCAGCAGTGGTAAAGTGCCCAGAGTCATAAAACCAACAAAAACGGGTCAGCCACAATCATGGAGGAAGGCAGAAAAGTTTTGGGATGGCCCTGCAAAAAGGGCCAACAAGTGGCATATCTCGCGCTTCAAACTTGAGCGAAGACACAGCACGCACTGAGGCAACGGCTACCGCAAAACACATTGTATAGTGTCTCATGTAAACACTGTTCAATAAACTCCAACATCTCTGCCAGTATTTCACCACACAAGATGTGAACAAAGTAAAAGTCCCAATGTTCATACAACGCGCATGTCCATTCCCCTAGGCCTCCCAACAAGTCTAACTTCTGGGAACGTACAGACCTGAAAATTAGCCAATTTCTGCCAAGCAAAGTCTGTAAGAAATTTCCATATGAATGCTGACCGGAGTTAGGAGTCACAGCTTGCTTGCTGGCAATTTTCACTTACACGATGAACAAACAAAATTTATCACATTACTGAGAATGTCAGTTGACAGCATAGTAGAAAATTCAAATAAGTAACAACAATGAATCATGCACTGGCAGGGCTGTCCGATGTGAACAGGACTCTGGTGGGGCTCCTAGGCATGGTGCTTCATTGTCGAGGCATGTCTTTTAGTTTTTGGGAGTTTCTTTAGTTTTTCAATCTTCTTTCAAGTGTAAGCTTCAATAAAACCACTTGTGAGGCATAGGTTTGTCTCCAGATTGTTGCCAAAATGTAATAATGAAGATCAGGTATCCAAAGTGTTGCTTTAGGTTATTTATTAAGTCTTTTTTTTTTTTTTTTTTTTTGTCCTCATCTTCACCAAGGCTGAAACTTGCGTAGGTCAAAACAAAAAGAATGGCATATAAGACATTGACAAGCTTACTCAACAGATAGTTGGAAGAGGTCTTAAGGTAAATAGATGCTAGCCATGACCCCACAGCTATGTCTTGTGTCCAGTCAGCCTTAACATTTTGTGATGGACCCAACACACATCAACCAGAAACCGCTTCCTCCAAAGGTTATTTATTAAGTCTTAGTTGCAGGTTGGTAATCCATGTAGAGCAGTCCCACCAGGAGCAGCCTGTCTGCTTCTCAGCCCATACTCCAACTGTCACACCTCACCATACAGGCACCCAAACATTCCATTCATCATCACCAAACCAACATTCCATGCAGCACATTCACACTGGCTGAGCAGCTAGGGAGAAAGGAATAGGATAAATACATATACAGGATACTACACCCTTACCGTCATCTGCAAACCCCATCTAAGAGGCTCCTTGCCTTAGCCTGCTTACAGATGCAATCCTTTATGAAGATAGCTCCAACATGTCCAGCAAGGAGATATAATCAATTCTGACCCCTAGGGACTCCTACCCCATTCCCTACGGACCATTGTGCCCACATGCAACAAATAACCAACATAGGGCACTAACAGCTGTCAGTGTCAGGAGTCAGGACCCTGGCCCTCCATTGCCAGGTAGAGGCGTCAATCTGGGGCCTCGAGCAGGTATTGCATATAGCTGTAGGACTGGTAAGGAGTCACCCACTTACTCCTAAAGTCTCTCTGCAGTCTTAGGCTTCTCACAGTGGGGGGGCTACACTATCAGGTAATAGAGAACTTCCATTTACTCTTACTTCTGCCACCTCATGGATGGTACTCTGAGACTGAACTTTCAGTTCCCTTTATAAGGAGACGACTGAACAGGCACCTGGAAAATAAGGACTTTCAGGGAAAAACCTCAGCCCCTCTCAAGTGTGACACACTCTATCCCTGCCATGTAGGGGTCAGCCTGGGAAAGGTCTCATGTCATCTGTGACAATGCAGGTAGAACATTGAGGTCAAAAGTGGCCTCACAAATGTCCGTCTTAAGGTGCTCTTCTCTCAGTGAAGGTAATTGCTGACCCACTGCTCCTCCCACTATGGCTGGCCTCCAACTACTACCCTTTACTCGTCATCTGTGTTTCTGTACTCTCTGTTTTGAAGCAGTACCCCCAGAAATCTGTGTTCTTGGGGTACCCACTCACCTCTTTTCTCACTGGTGGACGTTCATTTCCAGAGATGCACTCAATGGATATCTGGGGAATGTCAAGGACTTTCCTCCGAGCCAGTACCCCTACCCATTCTAAGGATACCAGGGTCATAGAGGGGAGGATGTCCTATCTGTGGGCCTGGGTTAGACTATATATCTGTCCTGGCAGTTAATGCTCCGAAGAAATCAGTCTGAATACCACCATAGTCTGGCTGTCACATGTATCCTATAGAGCAGTGCCAGGGACACCATTCAGGATGATCTCCTACAAGTGGTGGCTCCCACCCTCAGGTATCACCTGCTTACCTTCTGAGTCCACTTTCCATATAAAGGACACTAGGGCATGCATTATTCTCTCCTCTTGGATATAACCTCTTTCTTAGAAACATTGGCTACCCCTGTGAAGTGTCCATCTGTGAGTGGTTTCCTAGGACAGGAAGAGTTTCTCCGCTTGTGCACTGACTGGAGACTCTCATGACAGTTGTTCAGGTGAAAGGTCTTCTGCCAATCAGATCCTCCCCCCTTATACTTTGATGGGGTTACAAGCTCTTTTGGGGCCCTATAGGGAATGTTGCTATTGTATCATGGCCTTCCTCCTCTCTCTCTCCTTGTGCTGATCCAAAGGTCAGCCAATTTCCCAAGCACTCTGTAAACAGTGGGCTTGGTATCTAATAAGTGCTTACCAAATTCTGTAAAACAATTACTTAGAAAGTACGAGATCATAGAATGATAACGCTCATCATAATCATTTACTTTACTGCCCTTCACTCAACTATCCAATGCCTTATGGGTAGAATTCACCAAATCCACCCATCACTGGTTTGATTGCTTCTGGCTATCCCTGCCCCTCAGATGATTCTCCTCAGGGGCCAAACCAAACTTCGTGATCGGTGCTTCTTCCATGGGAGCCTATCACATCTGGTCACCTACCTCTGGGGTCAATATGGTACCCCTCTCAGCAATTGGCATGTGCTTCCATACATTAGCCCCGCCCCTCCAGATGTCCACTGAGACTTCATACATGCACAGGGCCACCTCATATGCTACATGCCACTTATCTAGTTCACTTCCCTTCACATAAACAGACAGCAGATCTTAGGGGATGTGAACTCTTTTACCTCTCCTAGGCACTTTACTGTCACTGCTACTATCATCACTCGAATCAGAGACCCTCTTGGACTTCAAATCCAATCCTTGTGGGCCTTTGTCATGGGCCACCATGGGCTTCTTATCTTCCAAGGCCAAAGCTAATGTTTTCTCTTCCAGTGCCATATTCTTCTCATTCAGGGCAAGTTTAGCCAGTTTTAAATTCAGGTTTACCCAACATGCCCTTACACCTTGGACTTAGACACTGCCCTCTATTTGCCACAAGGACAGACCATACCCTGAACAATGCAGGTAACCTAGCTCTTGAGGGCATCTCCTCCTCTGGCACTGGAGTCTCTGCCATGTCATATTCTTCCTCTTCCATCTCTTTCTCCTCTTGTGGATCATTATTCTCTTGGTCCCGTGAGCTGGACAGTAGCAGCTGGACCTCTTCTAACACTCCAGGGACAATCTGGTAATTCCCCCTTCTTGGTTCTTCTTGCCAGCTTCAGGACTTACTCTCTGCACATCTTCCTCATATCTCCAAAGCTGGGGCTCTCAAAGCTATTTGATTTCTCTTCCATCCTTACAAAAATCACAGGAATTACTTTTAAAATAATACAAAATGGTGAATTGAAAAATAAAATATCTCTTAGAAAAAGAAAAAATCAATTTTGATGTCAAGTTAAAAAAAGGATTTTTGATTGTAACTTAAATCACTGAGGGGTACTGCAGAACACAAGTCCTGGATCCGCCCCGTGAACACCAATGTAAAAAATTGGAGTGTTAGTTTAGGAGTTGAGTACTCACTTCAAGGTATAACCAGAACCCTTGTCAGGGTTAAACCTCAAAGTCTGTCAATTAACCTAAGCTTATTTCCTTGGTGGGTACGGCATGGAGCAGAAATTTCTAACTTTAAGGCATTATGGAAAGTATTTATGAAGTACCATGACAGCAATAATGTTAAAATACAACAAAGAAAAGAATCCCAAACCAATTTAGAAAAATAGAGTAAAATGTAAAAGTAAAATGACACAAAAAAATCCAATAAGACCAGAGTTTTGATGTTTTTCAATTCAAAATATTAAACTGAAGGGAACAAGCATTAAGCTCTAACTGTGGTCATCTGCTTGCACTTCACCAGTGCCTACACACCAGTTAAGGCTGACCGCGGAGTCCTGCAATGTCACCAGGATGCCATAGATGGGGGGGCTTGTGATGTGAAGTCCTGCATTAAGAATGCACTGCTTATTGGTGGTTATGAGGTAGCTGTGCGCCTGCAATGCAAAGTCAAGTGTCATCGTTGAGGATGCTGCTGACAAGGGGCTTGCAATGCATCTACAATGCACAGCAGCATTTTCGAGGAAGCTGCCGTCTACGATGTGCGGACCTGCATTGGGGATGCTTCACTTACCGGCGGATTCGAAGCAGCTGTGGGGAGATGTATTGCATTGCATTGATTTTCTTCACAGAACCACAACTGAAGGCAGTGCACCTTCAGATGCACTTTCAAGGGTCCAGGACTTGGGGTAGGGATGTAGAGCCCATTTGTTGGGTTTAAGGTATTTGGAACCTTTTCTGTCCCTGAGGCTCTGATCAGAAGGCCAACCAACGAGCCCTTGGAGTCACTCTGCTGGTCCTGGGTTCAAGATGCAAGTTCAGTCCTTCTCTCTTATGCAGTTCTGCAGCAGATTAGCAGTCCTTCTTGCTGAGAAGCACAGTAGTCCTTCTTGCTGAGCAGCACAGCAATCCGTATTCCACAGGTCCATAGGTGTACTGAAGTGTTGGGTCTGAGGACCCACTATTTATACTTGGTTCCCACCTTGAAGTAGGACATGATTCTGGAGGTTTACAATCTCAGAGGTGTTTTGAATATCCTGCCCCCTGCTCTGGTCCCAGCTTGTCTGGTGGCACAAAAGACTAACTTCAAAACCCTTTGTGAATGTGCTGGGCAGAGCCTTTTTGATGTGCAAATGATGTAGTTGACAGTTCCACCCCCTAATCAACTCAAAGATGGCCCATCCTGCCATCACCTACCCTCCCTCACTGTCTGGAAGCAATGCACAAAGTCCAACTGCCAAGTTACACCTAGTCATGTGACCCTGTATACAGGCACCAAATATTTACCATTAAAGAGGGTTTTAAAATATAATTATTAAAACACCAAACTTGATTCCTACCTGTCCCAATTGAAAGATATAAAGTTATCACATTAAATGTAATAATTTAACCCAATGTTATAGTATGGGAGAGAGAGGCATTGCAGGAATGAAAAACGAATGTAACCGTTTTTCACTGCTAGGTCATATAAAAGTTGAAAGTGCATGTCCAGCATTTTAAATACACTGCACCCTGCCCTCTGGGCTGTTGAAGGACTACCCTAAGGGTGACTTACATGTATTAAAAAGGAAAGTTTAGGCCTGGCAAAAGGTTGATTTTGTCAGGTTGAAATGGCAGTTTAAAACTACACACACAGGCTGAGATATGTTTAAAAGGCTACTTAAGAAGGTCCACTAGTAGCATTTCATTGACATACACTGAGCACAGGCAGTATCACCTTACTAGGAACTGACAAGTAAATCAAATATGTCAATCAGTGCAAGCCAATTCTACCAAGTTTTAAATAGAAAGCACAAGGACTTTAGCACAGGTTGGTGGTGGCACGGTGAACAGGGTCCCATGGTCAACAAAAATGAGATAAGCAAAAACAGTAAGGCAAAATGTTTTTGGTGGAAGACCATCCTAAGGATGACAGGTCTAACAGAAACCAAACCCGCTGTTGCAGCACTTTCTGTGTGTCCTACTGCAAACAATACCACAGTATTCATCTCTACATAAAACTAAGGTGGCAGAACTTTCTTTCCCTGTGCAGATGCCATGTGCCTCCCAAAGCTGTGGCCACAGAAACGAGCAACTCTGTGGTCACTGTAAACTAGTTCTAGGGAGAGCTTCTATTGGACTTGAAGTGGTGCCTATCTGCCTGGTGGAGCAAAATGTTCCCTGCCCATGTGTCAGATAGTATTTGACTGTGATAGGGTAAGCTTTCTTGAAGTTAAGTAAGTTCTTGGGCACAGCTCTAATCATCATCCTACCAGAGGAACACAACACCTCCCCACACCCAGCTTTGGGAGCAATTTCATACCTCATCTAGGAGCCTATTCAGCTCCTTAGTGACAATTGGAGCTCATGCACAACGCCATCCAGAGTCTTTAGGAAGGAAAAAGGTAGCTTCTAAAATATTTATTAAAAATCTGACTTTACCAGTGAATTGAGCTAGTAATAAATAATTTAAGTCCACAAATGAAAATTGTTGTTGTAAGCCGGAGATAACTTTATTAAATGTAATAATGTGTCCCAATGCTTTGCTGTGGAACAGCCAACCTTGCTACTGTAAAAATTGCTTTTCGGGCATTTTCAGTGCATGGACATTCTAAACATTAACATTCTAAACAGACACTCTATCCCTGATGAGCAGGTGTAAAATATACAGAGTTTTACAGCCAGCAAGGATATAAGGTTTAGTTATTGGCAGACCATCCAGGATGACCCTGCTGAAAAGGCACATTTCCTACAGGTGCCCTCACCGTTTACTCTCGTCTCTCGAGGTAAGCCAAGTTCCATTTTCTCTACCAAGTGTAAAACAAAATCAACATCTCTAAGCTCCTCTCTGTACTACTGCAAAGGCTGGTAGAAAAACAATTATGAAGGGGCTACTTTTAGGAAAATGGGTACTTGAATGTTTGAATTTATATTCCATCTTTTCAGGGTCTATAGTGTCGAAAGTATTTGATGCACTATGGGAAATTATTGTAGAATTGAATGAGGTCTGTCAGGAATAAGGATTGTCTTGTGATTAGCAATTTAAAACATGGACAAGCAGTATAGATAATCGAAAGGTAATGATGCCATTACATCTCTAATTCTAAATCTGTGAATCTTGACCTTTTCACTTCTGAGGACATCAACCTAATCATTACTCAAATTGGGGGATCCCACCTAATTATTTTTCGAGTCATGGGCACCTATGAGCCATTTTAGGATTCCAGGAATACCGTCTTAGGCAATTTTATCGCTTTCAACTGCAAACAAATAAATGAAAATATGGAAAGAGGCATCCATCAAACCAACACACATATGATGATACAAGCTATTGTTTTAAAAATGTGTTTTTATTGGCATTTGGTTTAATAACACAATATTACAGCATTTCCCACAAAATGAAGCGCAATAATTAAAACAATTGACAAAAAAAGCATAAGAACTAAACAATTCAGGCTGGGTAGGGAAGAGAGAAAAGGAGGGGTCCCAAGAAGGATCATTACATGACAGTATAATATAGGTGCAGAGCATAAAATTGCGCAATCTGTAACAACTAACCACGAGCCAGCAAGTCAGCTCATACGTTAATGACCAACTGGTGAGAATGTGATAACATGTATTGATGTCGAGGATCTCAGTACATGTAGTGGCGGATGTGCAGGTTCGATGTAATAAAGCAATGAAGCAATGAAACAGTGTGCACTGAAAAGTAGACCTGGGGTAGCATTAGGTAATGCTGCCGGAAGTGACGGTATTGGCAAGTCTCTAGTTTATAAATAGGCTAATAGAGGTACCCATACATCTTTGGGGCAGGGTTGCAGAGGCATTTATTCCCAAAAAGGGACAAATTCTGCCCTTCTTCATGGCCACCCTGCCATTGGCCAGGAAAAGTAGCATAGCTGCGAGCATATAGTAGGCAGCTGGAATGTCCTTGACGTAACCCAGCAAGCCAATCAAGGGAATACATGGGGCCTGCAGTCCAGTTATAGTGTGTATAACCGAAAAGACTTCAATCCCAAAACTTCCTCACTCCAGGGCACAGCCATGCTAAGCAAATAAAGAGAGGTTGAGGTACAGTGCTTCGGCGGCAGGGGGTATCCGCTACTAGGCCCATTTAGAAAAAAGCCGTAACAGGGTTCAGTATAAGCATACAAGAATTTAAAATGTATTAAGTGCAGTCTGTAGTTTGCTGAGAGTAGCTCCAACTGCCCACAGCAAAATGACCACATAGAGTCTGTTACTGGAGGACATATGTCAGTTTCCCAAGATGCACGAGCTCTCGGAAACGTGAATGGAGAGGAGGACTGCATTGTGCTGTAGAGGTGGGTTATCAATTTGCACAATGAGGGTGTGGTGAGCATGTGTTCTAGGTCCTGGACCGCCAGTGGCTGGGCCGGGAAAGTGTTGTGTATAGTATGGCAGGAGGCCTTAATATAAAAAATTGTCTGAACCTACATATAGGGAAGCAAGTAAACAGAAAGAAAATTAAAAATGAGTACTATATGTCTTTCATTTACCTCTGTAGATGTTATGAGGAGTGCCATTGAAAAGTTAACCAGTTGACCGAGCAACCTGAAACACCCAAACTGAGTGCTGTGGGCACCGGTGAGTGCGGCTTACAGGGGATCTTAAGGAATTAAAAGGGAATATGAGTGGATGGGTGTATGCTTGGCCTTATGCCTTACATATGAATGACCGTGGAGGATTGATGCACTTATAAATGCTTTAACACAAATGCTAGAGTGTATGTACAGGAAACTGCTGTAGATATGAAACAAAACTATTGTATAACAATGAATGAATAGAAAGGTTTTTGAACAAAAACATTCAGTCATGTATAACCGATATAGTCTTAAAGTAGATACAGTTTTTTTCAATTTGAGTTTTATATATAAACATAGATGTCTTAAAATCTGATTGATCTCCATGTAGTGACATGTTCATTGTTGTATTTTTCATATAGGTCTGATACCACAGATCTCTGTATACGAGTTTTTAATTTTGAAGGAGAAAGAATGGTCATGTCCTGAAGAAGGTGGTCTTATTATGAGCACACCACCGAAACGCGTCGACGCTTAGTAATAGAGGGGTGTTAAAATTGGGCAAGAGTCAGCACCAAATTAGAGACAGGAAAGTTGTATCCATGGTCTATGCTGCCTACATGTTTGGCCTAATTAGCACATGAAAGACATAGTTCATTGTCTGTATAGATTCTCCTTTTTAACTGTTTTTAATAATTGAGTATAACCATTGATGTACTATATGCATTTGTTTTTTATGAATAAAATTGTGGAATATAATTTTATTTAAATCAATAATGAGTTTATAAGTGCTTTAATTCTCAAACATTGAGAACACGTGCGTAAGAGAGGTTTGTGAGTAGTGTGAGTGAAATCATTGACATCCCATCCAAAGGGAACCTTGTTTTTTGAACTCTAAAGAAACCTAGACATGACAAACAAGATGTTTGTTTAAAGCAAGAGACCACACCCAGTGTTGAGATATAATACACACTCCATGCAAGAAGTTAGTATAAGAATAAAAGGATTTATATAATCTCATCTAAAGATAAAAACACAACCTATTGTATTCATAGGTCGTGTGGCTATTGAGGAGGAAAAACAAATACTCATATGACCGACTATTATGTTAGAAAAATGGGCCAGAGAGAAGAAACTTCACCTTAGATTTAATTAAATGAATTCATTTTCATATTTCAAGTCGCAAGCTCCCGGTTATATGCAATCACTTATGAATGTTCCTATATGTAAACAAATGGAGAAAAAATATGTTTGGAAACCAAATGAAGGGAGCTATAGAAAAGAAATAACCCTCTACAAATTCACCTTTTTTTAACTATCACAAATGAAAAATATGGCAAAGCTCTTTTAAAATTGCTCCCTGTCACAACACAGCAGTGTAGCTTACCAATAAAAGCAGTGAAATATAAATTCCTTTGGTAAACCTTTTTTTCTTCGTCATGCACTGTGGAGGAAATTTTTCTTCTTCCATGAGTACTGGACCCTGATAAGTCCTCTATAGAGAAAAAATAAAACGAGACAAGTCTCAGGAAGTTGTCCTCGTAAACAAGTTATATAGAGAAAAAACGAGAGGAGGAGGTTAACTCATAGCCACAACATATGCCGTGGCTATCCGACATGATCTGACTAAATTCAGTACCTTGTTGTGAAGCGCAATCCGTCCACCTCGTAACCGGCAGCAGCACGCGTTTGACTTTCAACCGCCATCTTTTTAACCCTCCACAGTCAAAGCTAGTGAAGATAGAGAGCGGACTAAGGTTTCTTTCCTTTTGAAAATCTATCCTTCAATATTTTGGTCTGAAATGGTACTAGTGGGCGTTTCATTATAAAGTTAGCTCACGTAGGTTCTTTAAAATCGTCGCCAGTGTTAAAACGAAGAAAAGTGCATTGGGTAATTAGTACATCACAACACATCTCCCCTCTTATAATGATCGAAAACATTCAAAATGTGTTAAGGTGATAAAACACACATCTCAGCAAAGGAGGATGCATTAACAACAAAATAATTATACATCACCCCCCCTGCTATAATGATGATAGACAACAAAGAATGCAAGATCAAGAGATACATTCCTAAAAACAGAGGATGCTATCCTCCATAACACACACAACAAACAGCGGGGACAATACCACCACACCAAACAGAGTACCCATTGCGCCACAAACTAAAGCACAAGACAGCAGCAGAACAAGGATCTACAACCTTTAACTGCACAAACCAACGGCAGGACAGGTCTACCTCAAAGAAGAGAAATAAGACACCACCCATACCAAAACAGGGAAATTGTGATACCAAGACACTCTAAAAACAAATACGGGTATCTATAAACCCAAAGTAAATCCAGGGTATCTTTAAACCCAAAGTAAATCCAGGGTAACTTTAAACCCAAAATACACTCAAGACACTCTATGAGTATTTTTTTAGACCCAAGACAAATCCAGGGAATCTTTAACCCAAACAAATCCAGGGTTTCTTTTAAACCCAAGCAAATCCAGAGTTTCTTAAATCGGAAGCAAATCCAGGGTTTCTTAAACCCAAACAAATCCAGGGTATCTTTAAATCCAAAGTAAATCCAGGGAATCTTTAACCCAAACAAATCCAGGGCATCTCAAACACTCTATGGGTATTTTTAAACCCAAAACAAAGCAAAATCCAGGGTAACCAAAAAAGAGTGAATTACAGCCAACACACACAGGCCACAGCCTCCACACAACAGAGAACACACCTCCTAACAAACCCAAAACGGGGGTACTCACCACCCCACACCATGCACTCACCACCCCTCACCCTACACATAGAAAGGACACAAGAACTCCCTAAAAACAAAAGTCACTACTCTGCAACCACCCCCACAAAACAGTATTACAGTACTAAAATGAACCCAAAAAGAAAGTCTCTTACTCCGGTGAGCGATCACTCACCTGAAATTTCCCAGTCATGAAGTCCTTGTTAATGGCCCACCATCTGCTAGCAAAGTCCAGTGTCCAGGTTTTGCAGCAACGAAGACACGAACTCCCCACCATATGTTGAAACAGACCACTGCTATGCTTATATGTAAAGTGTTGCAGCAAAAATCACGAGAGGAACAATAATGATGAGGCGTCGTTCGCGGTCCACCAGAACTTGAAATAACTTTATTGAGAACTGCAGTGCGAGACTTCCCTGATGTTCTGGCACACCATATGGCTGCATCCTCCAACCAAAAGATGGCGGTACGGCAGTGACACTGAGCCGGATGGCTCACAGCATCAGCGTGGTTCCATACATACCAGGCAGCAATACGCTTCAAGGATGAGAAAACGTCACAAAGGAGGAGGGATCGCCGGACGACTGAATGTAGGTAAGTCAGCACAGTTTAAGTATTCGGAGGTATCAGATATCTTCTTATTTCAGGCATAGAATATCGCGTTGTCCCCTGAGTCCATCTATTTTTTTTTCCCGATCTTTATTGCGATGCTAAACAGCGTGGTTGGTGGCAAACAAACAGGAACCACCAGAGAGAAGGAAGATGTGGTCGCCCACTACAAGATGGCGGCACGCAGCGCACGTCATGCCGGAAGGTTCACGGGACATCAGTGCATGCGGCATTCAAAGGCAGGCATAGACTGTGAAAAATCCATGACGACAAAGAGGGTCCCACGAAGGAACTTCAGGTAAGGTTGCGCGAGCTCAGTATGTGAGTCGCGACTCCGTGTTTTGAACCATAACACTGCAGTTGACCATCGCCATAGTATGGATGTACAGGTCCTTAGTACATAATACACGCCTAGATTGGCACCAGGATACAACTGCTGATCGTTACCTTATTAAAGACACTAGTGCACTCCAACTGTTACTGCTGTGGACGTTCAGCCAAACACTCCTCGTGATTCGACCCACGCCCCCGACTGCTGAATATCTTCCAGTCAAGATCACGCACTGTCAACACCACGGCAAAAGTTCATAACATCTTTGTATGGCAAGCTTGAAAAACACACGCTGACGGTACACTGCACATCCACATTAAAGTCAAAGCTATTCAATTTTTCAGGATGACTTCAGATCGTTGTCACATAGGTCAAACATCAGGTGATACTCTATAGCTTCTACTCTACAAGCATGTGGGCTCACCTTAGTCAAGCAGATTTCAAACAAATAGAGTCCTACAAGAACAAATTATCCAAGGCAGGGTAACAGCAGGCTCCACAGAAATAAGAGCTGACGGTTCACAGGTGGTGAGGAATATCAGGGACTTATGTTAGTCTAGTTACTCTTATGGGGAACACTCACCCAAATTCAGCAAGCACTGGCACATCCACGATGGGGCTGACTGATCTTTTGGTCACTGTTGGGGCTTCTGGACTGCCAGCTTGCTTCTTTTAACTGCGCTTCTTCAGTTTCTTAGGTATACAAGTCCATTAAAGTTAGCTCACGTAGGTTCTTTAAAATCGTCTCCAGTGTTAAAACAAAGAAAAGTGCACAAGCATGTCTTGTAAGTAAAGGTAGTAGATTTATTCCTTAAGTTACATCACAGGTTCTAGGTTACAGGAAGATGTTCTGATCCATAAAAGTACCCCACCAGGAGCAACTCCTCGCTGCTCAGCCCTTCCACACCGACTGACTCTCACTTCAATCCAAACCTACTGAACATTCTATATGACCTCATCATAGGCTGAGCAGCAAGGCAGAGAACCACTGTAGGGAGAGTGCATTGGGTAATTAGTACATCACAACACAATTCCTTCAGATGTACTTTATCGAGATGCCTGGTATTGCACGATTAAGACCATAGTCATATGGTATGGCGTGGGTACCCATATTCTAACTCGAGTCCAGTTGTGAACCATTGTTCGTTATCACGTGAGGAATTGAAATACACGTACTTAGAATTTTTTTTAAGAGAATTCCCTGTTGGAACAGGAAATGGCAAATGGTGAACGAAGATCAGCCAGAAAGGACTTTGCATCAAAGTTCTAACTGATACAGCTTAAGAAGGTTGTTTAATATGAAAGGTCTTTGTACCAAAGTTCTAACTCTGATCCTGCTAAGAAGGTTGTTTAATATGAGATAAGGATTTAAGGAAATGGAATTATCAAAGAAATATGAAAAGTTTTTTATAATCAGAGTGAAGGTAATAAATGGCCAAAAGAAATCAGCCAAAACAGTGAAACCCTCATTATGCCTGTGTCAGTTGGTGATGACCCCGAGGGAAAGGAGAATGTTTATTCAGAACATGGTCAAGAAAGGATCTTCCAGGAGATGTGAGAGGCAGAGTTACAATTCAGATCAATAATCCATGGCAGCATTATTTTTACAAAAATTCACACATCTCCTTGTCAATGTTCAAACCACATTCCACCGTCCTCAATTTAATGATCTAATGACTTTCCGTTTTGCGTAGTTGTGACATCCTATTACCAACCCTCAGACCATCAGACCATGATTAACCACATCAATGCCATGAAAGCCCAATTTAATCAATTCTTGTGACTTATGTGTTGTATTAAAATAGACCGCTAGAGGATACTATATGTTGTTGTTACGTATCGCTCGAAAATGCTCATGAATTCTCTCTTTCAGCAGTCTTATAGTGCTACCAATGTAGATTTTTTCACTGATGCACTTAATACAATAAATCACAAATTTGGTATTGAAATTTATAAAGCTCCTTATTGTGTAGATTCTCTCAGTATTATATTGGAATCTGTTGATTTTATGCATTCCAAAACAGCAGATGCTGCAGGAGCCACACCTATAAAAAAAATTGTGAGCTGATGGTAACCAAGTTGCGTTTGTCAAAGGTGGTATGAAACTGGGGCATAAGTGTTGTCTTAGTGTTCGATCTCTTTTTTTTTATATTGTATTTTTATTGCTTTTTAAATAGACAAAGAAAAGAAACCAATCATACAGTTAAACGAAAGGAAAAAAGTACAGAATCAAACATTGATACAATGATATGGATCACTGAAATCAAAGGCAATTATCACTACAAGAGTGACAATACGAAGCATGGCGACACTGAGGGGAATGGCAGAGAGGGAGCATACAATATATCAGTCACATGTACAGTCCATCGATAGTGAGACATGCAGGCGGGGCCAGGTGATTACAAATAGCTGCGAGTGTGATGAAGGCAGGTATCTAGAGCGAGCCTGGGTGATGGCAGATGCAGACCTGACTGTTAAAAAAAAAAGCAAACGGTACACACAGTCCCCATTCAGTCCCCAGGAGCCTCAGGCGAAGACTGTTGAGCAGCCCGATATTTCTCAAACATACCCCAAAAACTCTTCGGGCAGTTGCAAGGGGGAGCAATTTGTTATACACATCAGACTGGGTGTTACAGTAGACCATATCACGCTCCCACTCCACTAGGGCAGGCAACAGACCTCTCATCCATCTCATCGCTAGTTGCCGCTTGGCAAGTAGTAGACCCATAGCCACCAATTTGCGCGCAGCTTTCGTAAGGAGTTTAGTGTAGCCAAGAAGCGCTAAGAGGGGATCCGGTACAAGGGATAAATCTAGAATATCATTTAGCTTCTGAAAAATTAGTTCCCAATATTGGTACACAAGCGGGCACTGCCACGCTTGGTGGAAGAAATCAGCGTGCGGAGCATGGCATCTCTCACACTCATCAGTATCCCTCAGACCATACCCGAAGAGACGTGCAGGGGAATCATAAACTCTGTTTAAAAATTTGAAGTGAGCAATACGATGACGACCATTGAGGGATATCTTGTGAGTATCTTCGCAACAATAATGCCAAATATCATCTGTGATGGGAGCACCTATATCAGATTGCCAAGCCAGCCTAACATTACTAATGGAGGAAGCCTTCGCTTCTTGTGCCTGCATCTGGGTGAACCTGGATGCTGAGGTATCACACCGGGTCGGTGGTCCATTGGAGAGGGAAGTCTAGTGGAAACTGCACTGAGGAAGGTGTCAATGGGAACAGTATGGATTTATCCCAGTTGATCTTGAGGCCAAAGAGACCCTCAAAGCGCAGCACCTCTCGAATCACAGGGGACAGATGTGTCTCAGGGTCCCTGATATATAAAAGTGTGTCATCCGCAAAAGTCGAGACAATAAGGTTATATTGAGGAAATTGAAGCCCTCTGTGGCTGTGGTATTCCCGCAGTGCCCGCAACAGTGGCTCAACAGCCACCGCATACAGCAGTGGGGACAGCAGGCAGCCCTGCCGCATGCCCCGCCAGATCGAAAAAGGGGCCGAAACCACATCACCCGTGCGTACACAAGCCACTGGGGAATTGTATAATACCAACATCATTTGTAGGAAGTCTTCGCCGACCCCAATGCATCGCAACACCACATAAATAAATTTCCATTTGTTGGAATCGAAAGCCTTCTCGGCGTCAAGGAAGAGCGCGGCGGCTTTAACTTCTGGACGAATATGCTGCATTGCTCCAAAGACCGTGCAGAGATTTTGCAAGAGCGCGTGACTCAGAATGAACCCTGCCTGTTCAGGGCCAATTAGCTGCGGAAGGAGCGATGATAAACGATTAGCTAGGACCTTCACGTATATCTTGGTGTCCACGTTAATCAAAGAGAGTGGACGATAGTAGGAGTATCTACTGGGGTCTTTATTGGGCTTTAGGAGAGTGATAATTAACGCCTCACGCATCGATGGAGGCATAATGCCACTCGCGGCCATCTCGTGAAAATAGGGTAATTAGATGTGGAATGAGAAGCTCACTGAAGGCTTTATAAAAGGATACTGTGAGGCCGTCAAGGCCAGGGGCGCTGCCCTCACGCATCGAGCCCAGAGCAAGACGAAGCTCCGCCGCTTCGATAGGCCGTATCAAGAACTCTCTGTGCCAGGTTTGTAGCCAGAGCAGCTCTATGTATTCCAAGTAGCTAGTAATATCATCATCACTAGGAGCGAGTTTGGAGCTGTACAGCTCCTGGTAATAAGCTCAAAACTGCGCATTAATGTCAGCAGGTAGCATCAGGGTCGACCCGTCGTCACCCCCCACCTCAACAACCCCGCACGCCGCAACCCGCTGGTTGGCCAAGGCTGCCAGAACAGAGCCAGGCTGATCGGCCTCGCCATAAGCCCAGGCGGAAGCGTATTTGCTCATATGCTTGACCTCGCTGTCTGCCGCTTCATGAAATTCAGCCAGAGTGGCCTTAAGCGAGTCACAAAGCTCAGGGTCGTCAGAGTGCGGCAGATGGGACTCTAAACTAGAGAGCCGAGCCTCCAGCAGAGTAAGCCGATTGCGAATGGCATGGAGTACCCCAGCGTGCTTGCTAATAGCTATCCCTCTAATGAAGACTTTGAAAGCCTCCCACACTGTGGTGAAGGAGTCAACAGATCCCACGTTGGTCTCCAAGTAACCAGATATCGCTTCGCGCAGCTCGGAGTGGAAAACAGAGTCCAGCAATGAAAAGGGCAGGAAATGCCACAAGAATGGGGGAGGGGTACGAGGAGGCACCGCCAAAGCAACCGTAATTGGGGAATTATCAGAGAAGGAGCGCGCTAGGACAGAGCAATTCAGCACCCTGGGCAATAAGGATTGCGAGACAAACCAGTAGTCTATTCGCGTGTGAATGTCATACTGTGCGGAGTAATGAGTGTATCCGCCGCTAGTAATGGATCGAGAGCGCCAGACATCTGCCAATTGGAGCTGTAGGGCAAAATACTGCACAGCCTTCGCTGAGGGCGAGAGAGGGCAACTAGGGCCCTTAGAGCGATCTAGGGTCATATCCATTACACAGTTAAAGTCCCCACCCCAGAGTATCGGTAGAGCACAATGGTCTTTAAGCAATTCAAAGGGACCGGTAGAACCCAGGATCATCAAAATTAGGGCCATAGGAGTTAACCACCAGGAAGTCCCAGCGCAGGCTGTGACAGCGAGAGATAACAAATCGGCCCGCGGGGTCAGTATGTAAGGGTACCAACTGAAAACCAGGCTTAGTGTTGAGCCAAGTCAAAACCCCCCTAGCGTGGGAAGCGAAACAAGCAGCATGAGAGACCCCCACCAGTCTTCAGCCAGAGAGGAGCGCAGCACCCAGGGGTAGGTGTGTCTCCTGGAGCAGCGCCACATCCACCTCCCTACGCTTCAAATAAGCAATAATCTTCCTCACCTTACGTTGATCATTTAACCCTGAACATTCCATGACAGTAGGGTCACACTGGAAGGTGATTTGGGCCTAGACCAAGGGTCACCCATATTGACAACCTACACTAGCAATAGGAATCACCACTCTCACCACACCAGTCGCTATGTTTACCATGGGGACGCCATTCGTACACGTGATCCATAGAAAAGGAAGAGAAAAAAAAGAAGAAAGAAAAAAAAGGTAAAACGCTAAAACCAGCCTCCCCCCGCCCACGCCCTGCACTACTCAACTGTGCAGTGGCAGACCCTCCCCCCAAGAACCCTGAGAAACAATAATACCACAATACAATCCAACCTGAACAAACACAAAGAAAACGTAAACCAAGAGAACTACCGGCAGGTAACACAGTGGGGCAGATGTTACCCAGCGACACAAACTGTACAAGACTCCCCGCCATACCACCAACCATAAGGAATAGGGAGGTTCCCTGCCTTCCTAATAGCAGAGTGTAGGGCGGCGACTCCCCACACAGAGGACAGACTTGTGGCGTCCTCAACAGCAGCTGACATAAACCCCACAAGCAAAATGATTGAAAACCAGGACACTGACAAACAGGGGCAACTGCAGTAGCAGGGGGCAGCAGCGCTAATAGAATAGAACCTTAATGCAAGTATCATACAACTGTGAAGATGAGACACAATGGGCAACCTGCAACATTTGAAGATAAGGCAGAAGAAAACAGCTCGACTGAGCAGAGCAATAACCAGGAGATAAACAAAGCATCGGAACATTTAGAGGAGAACAACAGGAGTTCAGTCATTGTCATCAAGAGCACCAGGTGCCTCCTGCAAGGTAGCCAGAGTCTTTGCCTGCCCGCCAGCTCTCTCCCAGTCTCGAAGAGCCTTCTGAAGCTACTGCGGGTCCGCATAAATACAGGGTTTACCATCAAAAAGAACCTTGAGGAGCGCAGGATACAGCATGGCATACTCGATTTGCATCTCGCAATTTGCGCTTCAATGGGCGGAATGGCTTCCTGGACTTTAAGGGTGAAATCCGGGTATAGGGAGATGGAAGAGCCCTCATAGCGTAGAGCGCCCAACTCTCGTGCCCTCCGCAGCACAGCATCCCTGTCACAATAGTTTTGGAGTTTCGCTATTATAGGGTGAGGAGGGGCACCAGGCGGGGAGCGAGGGCCGACAACAGAGAACAAAGAAAGCGGAGAAAGTGTCTGCTCCCTGAAGGGTGGTCAGGAGCTTTTCGACGAAAGTTTCCATCTTCCCGGTTGCCGTAGATTCCGCCAGGCCTGTAATGCGAATATTGCTGCACCGCGAACGGGCTTCTAAGTCCTCAGCCTGATCTTGCAACGCAGTCAGCGAGCGCTCCATTTGCTTTTGGGTGCCATTGGTGTCCGTCTGGGCTTCCTCCACCTCTGCTATGCAACGCTCTGCCATGTTATGCCATTCTGCATTTTGGCGACCCATTCGGACATCCTGTCCATTCTGTAAGCCAGTGAGTCAATTTTAGAGTCAATGGCTGAGAGCCCTTTTTGCATGGTCGCAAAAATCTGTTTGATGTCACTCACCGGGTCGTCGCCAGGAGCCTCTAAGTCCGAGGGCACCGCATCAGTTGCGTGCTCATGGTGTCTGGACTTATGGTGTTCAAAGTTGAGCTTACGTTGGCACTTGTCGGGTTTCCCCATCGCAAGGTTAGCACCCTGGGGGCCACAGTAGGCTCGAACACAAAGTTGAATCCTGGAGTAGGAAATGCGGCAGAGCCGAACCGGCAGGGATGACGGGGTGCGCCCCAATCAGAGCGACAAGCCAGCGGTAGTCACTCTGGGGCTGGAGTCTGGATAGAGGGGCGAGGAGTGGGCCAGAGACCGTGTAGAGCAAGAGTCCGTCACTCCCAGAGCCAACAGCTACCAATCAGGGAGTCGCAGGGTCCCCCACCAAGCACCATGCAGGATACAAAGGGCGCCCACAGGGTGGGACGTAACACCCCCCCACTTCAAGACAGACGCCGGAGCAGGCCAGACCGCGTCGGGCAAAGTCCACACCTCAGGCAGTACCACGCCGCTGCCAAAGCAGGCAAAGAGAGAGGAGGCTGGGTGCACGAAGGAAAGCCGAGTCACCCGGGAGGCAGGATCACAGGCAGTACTCACTGGTCTCGGCGCCAGGCACACTATTGCCCTCATGGTCGCAGCAGCTGGAGGGAACAAGTACCTCAGGCCCAGGCGCTCTCAGCGCAACACGGGAACACCAGACAGCTCCAGGCTGCAGCAGCCACACAGCAGCCGTCTCCACGTCACAGCAGGAGCACAAGCATCAGGTCCGCTGCCGCATCCTCCACCCGGGCTCACCTGCCGGCCTCCTGGAGCACGAGGGGCATGTGGCAGACCGCAACAGCCGAGGCAGAGAGGCAGTCCGCGGCCACAGGCAGGGCGAGCCTGAAACACCTCAGTCACAGCGCGGGAGCACAGGTAGGCTGCAGGATCTCTTTGCGAGCGCATGGGCGGTAGGCCTCACCGTGCCGCTCGCGAACGGCAGCAATTCAGCTCCGGGGAGTGGGAGAAAGGGGAACCTCGGGCAGCGCCAGTGATCCGAAGGGTAAATCTCAGGCAGAGGGGCCAATTCAAGGCAGGGAACACAGGATAGATAACGGATTGAAGCGGTGGATGGCGAAGCTCTAAGTGAGAGCGGCCATCTTACAGCCGGGCAAGCTCCGCCCCCCGTGTTCGACCTCTTTCATGCACAATTGTGGGTTTGGGTCCAATTGCACCTTGTAAGGTAGTGTCATGTGTTAGTAGCTGCCAATGCTTATTTAAAATCTTATACAGATCAGTACTCATGGTAGTATAGGGAGTGATAAAAGCAATTTTGTTCCTATTTTTGTTTAATGACCTCTTGTTTTCCATCAGAAGGCAAGTTCGTTGTACTTTGTTTACCTTTCTTCTTGCTTCTCTGATTACAGTCTGTGAGTAACCTCTGGCCTGGAAACGATTTTCTACAATTTCCAATTTTCGATCTATTCTGGTTTCATCACTACAGTTGTGTTTTATACGCAACATTTCCCCATAGAGGATGGTGTTGATCTGTGATGGAGGGTGTGCAATACTTGCATGCAATGTTGCATTACATGCGGTGGTTTTTCTATAAGGCACAGTTTTAAGCTTGTTCCCATCCACTTGGATGGTGATGTCCAGGAAATGTATCTGCTCAGTGCTCTGTTCTTTGGTCTGGTTGAAATCATTATTATTGATGTGTATAAAAAATTGTTCTAGGGCCTCCCTTTTCCCTTCCAAGAACATAATAATATCATCAATAAACCAACCCCAGTATAAGACATTCTCCAACAAGTGACTCAGACCTTTCCTCCACAAATGTATGTGCTCAAACAGACCCATCTAGAGGTTGGCAAAAGAGGGCAAAAATGTTGCCCCATTGCCACTTCTTGTATCTGGCGGTGCCACTCCCCATTGTGTGTAAATATATTGTTGTTCAGGACTAGTCTGATTAAATCCAATGGCATGACTGTGTGTGCGTACATATTAATTGGTTGACTGTCCAGGAAATGTTGTACAGTGTTCAGACCCTGTTCTCCTGGTATGCTGGTATATAATGAGCATACATCCAGGGTGACAAGTTGATGACCTTCCACCTTCCACCCAATGGCCTTAAGACTAACCCCAGGCGGAGTTTGCGTAGCAGCGCTAAGCGAGGCTATGAAAAGTGGCTAAAAAATGATGCAACGCTTCGAGGAGTTACGCGAGCATGTGGAGTTGCTTGCTCTGCATGCTCCAAGATGTTTTTGACGTTCAGCAATGCGGATTGCGTGTTCGGGGGGAAATATCACGCAAACCTCACCACTCAGTTGCCAATGGGCGTGGCCACCTTGTTTTCTATGTTTCCATGGTTCTGGGGCCTGTTTCTCATCCTGCTCTAATCTTTTCAATCCTTTGTTTCTTACACTGTTTCTGATCTTTTATATTTATTATCTATCCCTCTTTCACCCTAAGTGTATATTTTGCGTTTTATTTCTACTTTTACTGCGTTTTGTAACTTTTTTCTACTGTTTTATATTACTTGCTTTTTACTCTCCTACTTCTTCTCTTGACTTTATTTTTTACTCCTACATTTTCTTTTCTGCCCCCGCCCACCCAGAACCATGGCTAAGGGTACCAGTACCTCCTCCACTAGCATGGGGAAGGCGCCTGCCACGAATAGGAGCCGCCTTCCTTGTGGCAGACGGCGCCCAGAAGGAGTGCAGCCCCGATGTGGCCACCCTAGTTTTTTTTGTGCAGCGCAACCTTCCCTTGACCTTGGCGGAAGGCCCTGCTCTGTTTACGCTACCCAGGAGCGACACCGCCGGTGTGCGAGGGTGCGCCGGGCAGAGAATGTAAAAGAAAAATAAACTGCTCCAGAGTAGCAAAGCCAAGGAGAATAGATTGGAATTGAAAAATTATGAGGCTAGAAGAGCATTGCAATGATTGATAATTGGAAAAGTGGCTGGGAAGAAAACTAACAGGAATGTTTCTTGCAAGGTTTTTCATTCAAGGTTGTATTTTCAGAATACTCATTGACTCACAGTAGTTTGCAAGCACAGCATATATATTGTGTATGTATGTTATCAAACGCCTCCCTCAGACTCCGAGGCCCACTCCCTACCTATGTCATTTATTTTCGACTGTGTCAGCCAGCCTACCATGGGTGGCCTATTGGTTGCATGGTAACACAATCAATCAAAAGTACCTCATGTCGTCCCATATATAATGAATGATCATTTGGATCAGATAACATCTGCCTTGTTGTAGTAGTCAGGGTGAAATTTAGCAGTTGCCCTCATGTGACAGAGTATGGCCACCTATAATTGAAAAATAAGATGATTGTGTAGTCAGCTTCCCCACCTGGAGACAGTAGTAAATAAAAATAATGTGAGTCTGCGACACAAGTATGTTTGTCTAGGGCGCAAGCTGACTGAGCTGGCATGCCAGCTACAACAAGGTTAATTTAGCTAAATTAGAAAGAGAAGAAGAAGACTGGTGTACTCCATAGTGCCTAGTAGTAGTTATGCCTGAATCTCCCACAAATATTAGAGGCGGAGGAAGTGGGAGGATGCCACAAATGTTATGTACTGTGCTTGCTAGTGCTACTGTGTGTAGAATTAATTTGGTGTTACTATTTTGCTAGGAGTATAGGTTTCAATAGTCGTTTTTCTTTCTTGATATAGCTACTCCTTCCCAACCAATAAAATCCAAACCGGATAGAAAGGAGTTGGCAGCCATGGTCCGGCGCCAGAAGCTGGAGGCCATCTGCAAGGAATATCGGCAGCTGGTGGTTCTGGCGGAGGAGGAGGTGGCAGCAGCTGCAGCCTCCTACAATGCCCCGGGCCCCATCCAGGCCCTTGTAGTGGTACAGCACCACGGTCTGGCAGCCACCCGCTGCGCTTCATCATTCAACACTGATGCCCCCCCCCTCTAGATGCAATTTCAAAGCTTTCAAGTGCTGCATGCTCCTCCGGGTTGGGCGCCTAGAGGAGCGGATAAAGGTCCTGGAGGGTAACAAGCAAACACGCCGATAGAGATTCCTTCGGATTGCCCCTTTTTAAAATCTTTTTTTGGGTGTGTGGGAACTGGGTGTTGGCGTTGGGAAAAAGTTGGTGTTTATATTTATTATTTATTTTTGGCAATTGCATTCACCGGAGATTGGTTGGACTTTTTCTTTATATTTTTGGACATTGGTTGGGGTTAGGGAGAGGGGTGGGTCAGGTGTTGTGGGATTTTTACATTAGTTTATTTTGTTAGGGGATTAGATTATATTTAGAATTAAACTTTACATACAATGTAAATGTTTTGTGGGGAGATTACTCTTTTACTTCACACGGTTTCCTTTTCTGCTGCAGGGCAGCAGCCAGTTTTTTATTTAAATAATCTGCCGATAGTGTAACACACAAACAGATAGATGCGGTACCCTCACTTGTGAGTTACTTGTCCTACTAGTACTCTTAGTCTCTCCTCCTAGTCTATGCAGTCTGCAACTGGCCTCGGAAGGGTGTGGGAATTCATTAATCAATTTCCATTATTAATCATGCCTCCCCAAAACTTCTTCTCTTACCGGTGATTGATGTTTATTTAAACTTAGGCAAAGCAATGGCTGAATAGTGTTGATGGTTTGATTTCCCAAAATGCCATGGTGCTGGTGGTAGTAGTAGTAGTAGACACTGGCAGTAGCATTTGCAGAAAAAGAAAATGATACAGTCAGTCACCTGAGGGAGACTCTGGAAGAAGTAGTAGACGAAGTACAGTACAGTACACAAGAAGACTGCGAAAGAAGAAACCATTATAATGATTAGCAATGCTAAAGTAAAATAAAACATAATGGTGGTGGAGATAGCCTAGTACAAGGTACAAACTGTAGTTGACTTGACATATGAAGTAGAAAAGCATAACATTTAGCACTGTAAGGATGATGAATCGAAGCCGGCATTTAATTATGATGGATTATGTTCCTCTGGTGCATGGGTGGGTAAGCAGAAGAAGATCCTCGCCCTGCTTTGAGTTAGTGTTGCTTTCACCACATCTGCCCCAGTAAGTGTGTGATCAATTATTGGTGTAAATTAATTTTGTCACACCTTAATATAAATCACACAACCCGGGGGAAGAGGGTTAGGGTTTGATGAATGGTTGGGAAGGGGTATTTGAGGGAAAGGTGTGAGAAAGACAAACACTACACATGGACAACACACAATCTTGGCAGATGACCATCATATTCATAAATCTGTTAAGGGAGAAAAAGGAAATACATGCATGATGATGACTTGATGGTTAATGATAAGTAGTACTTATTAGACTAGTAAATAGTACAGGGCAACAGTATAGTAATAATTATTATTATTATTATGCAATTGCCTTGCCTGTCTGCCATCAAAGAGACTAAAAGACCCAAATTACATACATTTTATGTACTGTTGTAGCGGGCTTCCTTTTAAAACTAGCACAAAAAGAAAAATACCCGTAGGGATCAATTATAAGCAAAGAGCAAACATAATAAACAACAACACAAAGTCGTAATGATTGAAAAGAAGAAATGAATCAAATTAATTAAAATATGATGAATGATACTAAGTTATCCTGTTCAAATTGGGGAGTTGCATCTCGCCATTCCTCTTGGTCCTCCCTTCCATCTGTGAATCTAGGGTGCCACTGCATGCTTGGCGGATGTGGATTGGTAAGGTAAGTGTGAGTTGATTTTCCCAGTACAGCTCAGGGTAAAGGCCGGCCTGTAAGTGTAGATGGAAAAACAAAAGGGATATTGAAAAATCAACGAGAAAAAATGCATAAATTACTGAGGGGTGCAACAAGAACACTTTCAGAGGCGTCATGGCTAAATCATGTCTACTACTCTGTTTCCAGCATTAACCGACAACAACAACAGGACAGAGCAGGCCCACGGCACCCACCCAACCTCCACTTAGTTTAGATATTGAGCCAGACAGAGCACACATATACAGCAACATAGCATTTTCTAAATTAAGTCTCAATGCACCGCTGTCAGTCATACTACTACACTCGCCTCCACGACTACACAGACATGTAGGTCTGCCATTGGTTGTTGTTGACTTGTTTACATTTCAGGCCATTTCATGAAACACACAAGTTATTCCATCAATCATCTCTAATCCTACTGACTGACTGCGATGAGTATAGTATGGTCATCATCATCATTGTGTCCAACTCTGTAGTGTACTGAGTGAGTCCAGAATAGATTCCATAATAAAAATGCAATGGATCGGCCTGCAGTAAAAGTAAATTTTTGTTATTAAACAAAAAGAAGGGAAACATTGACTTGAGTCACTTTTAGTGTGTAGATTAAATACTAGTACACTTCATGCACAACAACAACAGAAACACCAATCACTCACAGTCAGCGTCCAATGCATGCCATCCATCATTACCAGTTGTTTTAAGAGACAGTCCCTCTTGGTTCGGAAAGAAGGAATGTTATGGTCATGTTCTTTGGAGGAACTCGACGAGACAGGCACACATTTCTTGTACTATTCTCCATCCAATTTCTGGCTTGAGGGAAATGGATTGAGGGCGAGTCAGGATGGAGCTGGACTCGGAGGAGTGGACTTACCTCTTTCATAAATGCACACAGTCGCAACTCCAAAAGGCAATAAAAAGAGTAAGATGGTGGTGATTGATTTGTTGTGATTTGAACCAGAGAGACAGAGACACACACAAATAATTAAGATCTTGTATCCTTGGGTGATGGCGATGGCGATGTGCGGTCCCAAGGAGGTGTTGGTCCAGGTTTCGGTGAAGAATGCTCCGTCCGGGGTGGTGCTGTCGACGAGGTCCCAGATTTCGGTGGCATGTTTGTGGAAGGATCTGTCGTTGAGGAGGATGCATTGCAGGTTCTTCGGTTCGGGTGTGTTCTTGCGGGTGGGTTGCACTGGGTCAATGGTCTTGGTAGTGCTGCAGGTGTGCCGGCAGTGGTGACAGCTGAAGGGTCCGTGGGTGTTGGCCGGTGAAGCTAGCTTGCAGTTGTTGTTGCTGCCTAGGTTGAGGGCATGGAGTGTCGCCGGGTCGTAGCATTGGCGGTGCGGAGATCCAGGGTTCTTGGTGCTGCTTGCGGTTGGGTCATGGAAGGGTGCAGACGAGCTTGTCTTTGGCGTGCCTTCGCCTGCCATTAAGTAGGGGTCGGGGAGGGCAGGACAGCTGGGAGCGGGGAGGGGAGCAGGATTGATTGCGCTGGGGGAGGCGCCATGGGGCACCAGTGGTGGGGAACAACGGGTGGGAGAGAAGAAATAAGGGGAGAAAAAAAGGAGAAAAAGAGTGAAATAAGACAGAAAGCAGAAAAAAGCACAGAAAGTAGAAAAGCGCAGAAATGATCTGAAAAAGGGTGAAAAATGGAGCGGACAGCGGAGCGAAGCAAAGGAGAACAGAGGTCCACTGGATCACCAAGGAGGCTAAGGGAAATAAGGAAAAAGTGGAAAAATTAGAAAAGGTAGGAAAAGTGAAGAAACAGAAAAAGACAGAGGGAGAAAAAAAACGAGTGAAAAAACAGAGAAGAGAGCGAAGCGAGGCAGAAGAGAACAGGAGTCCACTGGACCACCAGGGATGAGGTGCAGGTGATCCTGTGGGTGGAGGAGGGCCTTGAACACCAGCACACGAGAGAGGAAGTGCAGGGGCAGGACTCACTTAATGGTAGAGCTGCGAGGGAGGGGGAGTAATTTCACTGACAATGAGTCAGTGGCCTAGCATCCCCTCTTTGCATGACATATTCATTGATTGCTCTGTACTGCTCAAACAGACATTCAAGCATGTAATAAGTTGAGTTCCAACGTGTTGGCACCTCCTGGATGAGTGCTTTAACTGGCAGTCTATGCTCACGTTAAATGATCCTCAGCTGCTTCCGGGCTTTAAAAGAATGGCTGAAATGTGTGCGGATTCTTCTGCAGGTGGTCAGTAAGTTGCTGACTCGGTCTTCTTTTTTCAGAAAGTCTTGAACAATAACGTTAATGCAGTGCGCCAAACACAAGGCCCTGAAATAGTCACCATCATACATGGCCCTAAATATATTACTAACAATGTCCGTGGCAACAAAACCAATGTTAAGCCCTCTTGGGTGCAGCCATTCAAAGACCTTGCTGTGAAACTCTTCCAAAATGTTTGCAGCAGTATGAGATTTCTCCATGGCAAGCATGGCTACAGTTTCAGGTTTCTGAGTGGCATTCAAAATGTCAGCAGTGTCAATGCCTCCAGATATCTTTTTTCAAACCCCCATCAAAGAGATCCAGTGTGCAGTGATGCACATGGAATCACTGGCTTGGCAACTGGTCCACATGTCAGTTGTCAGATGGATAGTGTAAACAGCACTCTGCTGCAAAGCTTGTTCAAGCAATTCCAACACATTGTGATGTAGTGCTGGAACAGCAACTCTGGCAAAATAGGACTGGCTTTGAACCTTCTATTTTGGTCAGAGGGCTGTCACAAATTTTAAAAAAAAACACCCTTTCCACAAGAAAAAATGGGAGGAGGTCCATCGCTTCCATTTTATCCAGCTTCGCGTTGTTCAAACGTGCCGTTAGGTAGTTGCGTTCGTACTGCCCCTCCGACCTAAACATGCTGAGAATGGTAGGCTGGATTGTTTTCTTTTCTGGTGCCACTGATGCAGGTGACTTCATGGCACCAGACGTTGTTAGGCTCAACGCAGCACGTTTTTTCGTTGCAGTACTGTCTTGCCCTAGTAGTGTCTCAGCCTGACTCTTACTCTTGTGCCACTGAGATGTTGCTGAGGCTGATGAGGATGTGGGCAGTACCTCTGCACTGCTGGGGACAGAGCTACTTTGTGTTCTAGAGAAAATGCCTCCCTCTTGTTAACCCTCCTCCGCGATCGTATCTTGTACTTCTTCATCACCACCAACAGCAATGGGTGCAGTTTTTTTTGCCTTTAAGGTGTGCCTCCCACTGCAGCAAGTGGTGTTTTTTCAGATGGATTGTTTGGCCTCCGGTACCATAGTTTGTACCAAGCTTACCCCGACTAACACCTTGTCCACAAATGGAGCATATAGCAATGTTCTCCTTCTTACTGCTAACCGAAAACAAGTCCCAAACTGGGGAGGTGAACTTTCTGGTGCTGCTTGAGGTGCCACTTGCAATGCCGGATGAACTAGAAGGTGGGCGTGGTGGAGTTTGATTCTCTGCAGATGCAGTACCTACTTCTACGGAGGTGGTTGCCCTGGATGTAGGTCACTGCCGAGCCTTTGCAAATGCAAATATGGAAGCTGCAGGTGGTGTTGGTGTTATTTGTGTTGGTGGTATCCATGCCACATCCCTCACAGCAATTTGGGATGGGGTAATGTCAGTCTCCACTGGGGCAGGACTAATGTCTGGCTTGTTATCATCCTCCTCTTCTACATCTATCTCCATAAATCTAAGGCTTTCTGGAACCTTCTTTTTCCCTAGCCTTCTCTCGTGGCATGTCTCACTCTCAGACTGAGGTGGTGGCATCCAATTGGCATCTAGATTATAAGAAGGGGGGCTTGCAGAAGAACACAACGGACTATAACCCGCCTTTTCCTTAGTGGGATCTGGACGACAATGGATCTTATGAAAGAGTGGCTTGCTCTTCTTACTCTGAAGGAAGCTCAATCTTCTGACCTGCCCCTACTTCGGGAGGAACAACTACTATTGTGGGCGGTGGTTGCGGCTGTTGAGCCGCTGTTGTTGTCCACTTATCTGAGTTTCCTGCATTGATTGGGTACTACTTTGTGATAACGATAAGTCAATTTAAACATCACTGCTTATCAGTGTTGTCGTGATTAGACTGGCTGCCTCTGCGACAGACATGGACTTGGGCATAGGTTTAAGGTAAGGGTCCACTGATGTGGGGGTGCTGCTCCCAGCTTGCTCCCTGGACACCGCTGCTGCAGGCGCAGTTTTTTGTTTCCCAAAAAACATCTTGGGCGTACACCAGTCTTGTTAAATGGCAGTTCCTTCTTCTCATTGGCACCTTTCTTGGTACTGGAGTTCCTGGTACCTTTCTTTGGGGCCATCTTCTTCAGATGTCAGCAGCACGCAGAGCCACAAGTTGAAGAGATGTCTGTGGTCATACGTCACTTGACGTCATGCGCAGCAGGACTTCTGTCTGGCAGTACAACGGGTGATGATGACACCTCCTCCTCAGTCTTTTGTGTACCTAAATGCAAAGAAGCCAGAAGAACATCAGTGAAACGTGGCATTTGTTGTTGTGGTTCAATTCCTACTAGTACAAACAAACAAATATAATAATATATAACTGAGTGTGTTGTTACACTTCTTAGTGTTATTATTAATATTATTACATTTTATTAACTCAGTTTAGTTATTAAAATAACATAACACCAGTGTAGCCATATGTGAGACTTTGACAACAAGGGCTTTCATGGTGTACTGTGTACAGTCAGGAAGGATAGGAAAGAAGAAGAACAAAAAAATACAAATGTAATGGAACCTGTTTGGCATTGTGCATCACTTGGGATGCAGCATTCATGTAGTGGCAGCTGGCAATGGGGATGGAAGAAGTAAGCCAAGAGGAACAAAGGAAAGACATGCAGGCCTATAGAAAAAGCAGCACACTAACTAGGACTACCACCACAAAATGGCCACCAGCCACATGGTCACTCACAGTCACAACAAGCAGGAGGCCTGTAAAACAATGAACTCAAGCAGGCCCAACATGGCCAGACAAAGAAGGCATGCTAAACAACACAGCTTTAATGCAACAACGAAAAACCACAGGGCTAAAAAAGGTTTGCAAGTTACACAACAACCACACCACACACATCCAGCAAAGGCATTTAATTAACACATACGAAAAAAGTGAATTACCCCCAAAGAAACACATTTTGCAATTCAATCTAATGCCATCCAAGCCCTAAATGATGTTTAAAATTCAACAGACACCACAGAAACATTTGCTTCATGCACCCATGAGTAGCTCTGGGCCTATTGATTGGAAAACCCATTGGCAGACTAGGCCACATAGTTAATCAATTCAATTCAATAACATTGCAAACCTATTAGAAAATGTATTGAACTGTGATGCATATTTTGCCGGGTAAAAGAAGAAAGAATTGCATGCAAATCAACAACAAGGCATGGGCACCACAAATAAATCTTGCAGGCCTAATGCAGTAGCATGCTGGCTGCCTTCACAAAATGGCCACCAGCCACGTGGCCAGGCCACCACAACAACAAAAAAGGGGAGACAGACAATGCAGGCCTATGGCAAAAGCACACTGGCTGCCTTCACAAAATGGCCGCCAGCCACATGGCAAGGCCACAACAACAAGAAAGGGAAGACAGACAATGCACGCCTATGGCAAAAGCACACTGGCTGCCTGCACAAAATGACTGCCAGCCACATGGCCAGGCTACAACAACAAGAAGAAGTAAGCCAAGAGGAACAAGGGAAAGACATGCAGTCCTATGGCAAAATCTGCACACTAAGTACCACCACTAAATGGCCACCAGCCACATGGTCACTCACAACACACAGGAGGCCTGGAAAACAATGAACTAAAGCAGGCCCCATATGGCCAGACAA
This sequence comes from Triturus cristatus, assembly GCF_964204655.1. Lineage (NCBI taxonomy): Eukaryota > Metazoa > Chordata > Amphibia > Caudata > Salamandridae > Triturus > Triturus cristatus. Next base: position 631,550,561 of record NC_140588.1, on the reverse strand, counting down.
AGGAGGCATGCTAAACAACACAGCTTTAATGCAAAAATGCAAAAACAAAAAAACACAGGGCTAAAAAAGGTTTGCAAGTTACACAACAACCACACCACACACATCATACAAAGGCATTTATTGAACACACACGAAAAAAGTGAAACACACCCAAAAAACCCATTTTTCTATTCAATCCAATGCCATCCAGGCCCTAAATGATTTTTTAATTCAACAGACACCACAGAAACAGTTGTTTGATGCACCCATGAGTAGCTCTGGGTCTACTGGCTGAAAGGCCTATAGTATTGGCAGACTACTGGGCTAGTGAATTAAATAAATATTGCTAAATAATTAATTTCAAAATTTAGAGAAAATGCAGTGAACTGTGCAACATGTTTCCTTTATAAAAGAAGAACAATTACTTACAAAGAAACAACGATGCTCCTACTGAACTACAGGCCACCCACCACAATAAATTTGAAACAAACGATGAAAAGTATCCAAAAAATGAGGGTGCAGTGCCCCAATCAAACAAACAACACCAATTTTCTAACTTACTTGTGAAATCTCAGATTCAAAAGTCCACAAATCCAATGATATATGATGCAGCAGCCACAAAGAGTGATCCTTCCAGCTCCAAATCCAAATGAAAAGTGAACAGGAGATGGACAAAGCACTGGAGGAGCCAGCTGGACAGGAACAGGAAGTTGGAGACTCCGGGGCACTTCCTTCCTCTTAAAAATAAAAGTAAAAAAAGAAAAAGGACCCCTTGCAATGTGCAGCCAAATGTCAATCTGAGGACTTTTTTAATCCAAATAATCATTTTGAGAAGATGTTGATGCTGCTCGAGAGATATTGTTCTCCAGATTGTAAATTCTGTGTGTTTGGCATTGCGAGCTTCACAAAACTTCCCCCGGACGTCCGATGGCGCGCCCGAAGGACGTGTTAGCGATCGCACAATCTCGCGGGACCGTGCGGCCGGCAACCAAATCTCTTGGCACTTGTGAACAGTTAGAAAATCTTGTCGGTGAATGCAGGGATCCCATACATCGCTACTCCACGAGCGAAAACGCATTTTGAGCGTGCAAAGAAGAAAAAAACTCTGCTCCGCTGTAGGAGCTTGGAGTTTTCGGTAACTCCGCGTTATACGCGGAATGCAGAGTTGCCAAAAATCCGTAAACTCCGTGAGCGGAGTTGATTTTACACCCAGAGTTACTTAAGACTAGTCTTGACGTTGACCAGCAATTTCTTACGGCCTTTGTCCTGTTGAGCGCCCTTTCTCCAAATGCTCCAGAAATTTCTCTGGGCAAGGCTTTTGCTCCACTGTCTTGTGAGTCACCTGCCCTCAAAGGTAAGTTTAGATTAGCAAGTGCCCATGGTTGTGGTAGGCCAGATAATCACAGAGGCATTAAGCAGCACAATAGGTCACCCCACAGCGTCCCTCTGCCCAGCTGCAGTGGTTCTCTCTCTTATGCCCTGAAATTCCTGGGTATGGGCCCTGAACAGCCTGACAAGTATTGGCTTTATTGTCCTTGTACTGGGCCCAACTCACCCCGGTGCTTCCTTCCATATGGGGGTACGAGCAGGCACAGGGTCCCATGGGCATGTAGCAGACACAGACAGGCCTGAGGTCGATGACACATTGAGTGTGTGCCTCGAAGCATAACAGGTAGGAGCTCCAGTTGGAGCTCCTTTGGTGGGGTCACCCAGATGTGTAGGTGATAGGGTTTTATGTGCAGTACAGAGTGAGGCAAAATATTAGGCACCCACTGCTATGCTCTACAATCAGAGTGATGGCCGGTCAGGGTGAATGAGCAGCGCTTTCAAATATTTCTGTCAGAGCTGCGTAAAGGGAGGGCAGGTAGCGTGCAAAGCCCATGAAAATCCTGGTTTGTCAGTAGTGCCCTGCCACACTGCCGGCTGGTCGTCCCACTGTGGGAAACGAGTAGGCTCCGGGGTTCCTGGAGGCACAATCCAGAATTGTACAGAACTTCAGCTGACAATACAGAGGGGGTGCGATGTACGGCGTCACTGGTAAGTGCACACGGGGCACCACAGAGTAGAAGAGGGCCTCCTTACCAAGCTGGATCAGTAGGAGTCAGTGTATGCTGCAGCAAGTAGCAAAAGTCAATGTCATCGACAGCACCCGACTGGTAGGATCAATGTACTGTGGGCAACAACGGTGTTACCACCGTCTTCTAAAGCCTGCACGAGTGGGGGGATCTAAGGTACTCACGGTGCTGGCAATGGCAGCCCCTGCCTCTGCATACAATGATGGTGCAAGGGTCGGCGTTGGGGTGCAGCATGCTGTAGTATCACTTAGCGCAGGCCCGGCACCCGGTCATTCAGGCCATAGGGGTCCATGCAGGCCCGTCACACTCAGCCTGCAGCAACAAAGCAGGTTGTAGGCAGCAAACTGCACCTCCACGCAGAGCCCACTCTGTCATTGACATTAGGCATCCAGCGCGGACCACGTTTCCTCAGCAATCATATTGTAGGCTCGGAATCCATTCATCATATATCCACACTGAGGCAATTATCTCACTTATTTAGCCTAGCATACAATGTTGAAAATGAAGAAAGTCTAAAGTTTCTACAATAAAATCTGAAGAGATATTATTAGTCTTTTTTGTGATTTGTATTTTAAAAATTTTTAGAAATGGAATGTTAGTCAAAAATAGCTGAAGAAAATGGAGCAAGAAAGAGCAAGATGTTGAACCTGAAATCTTCGAAAAACATCCTTCCAATGAGAGTTCAGCCAACAGGCTTTCTGGAGTGCTTTGTTGCTTTCTCTGCTTGACATGTGCTGACAGAATTATGTATGATAAAATATTTTTTAAATGTCATTTGGAAATAGGCATGGGTGGCATATACTATCCATATACGGAGTAATAAACTACATGTTCTATATAAAGCATTATCCCATCTCAGTTGGTAACAAATATTTCGTCTCCATGTTTTTTTCAAGAAGTCTGAAACAATGACCTATAGTTGTACATTCATAAATACATATTGGTTTTAATAATTACTTTTAACAATGTCTCAGTTGGAGCCAAAAGTCATACTGCTAGTACAGGAGAAATATTTGAGAGTATGAATATTAATATACATGCCACTTTTCCATGGATCAAGGGTTGAAGTCAAGTGAATTATAAGTCATTTTCTTTACACCATTATATGCTTGTCAAGAACTGGATTCTGTGATGGTCTCTCTTCCTTCCTTCTTGATTGCATGAGAAAAGTTAGAAGCCACAGTATCACCTTAAACTTAAGATACATATGAACAGTGTAAAGTATCACTTTAAGAGGGTGCCAGTTAGGAGAAAAAAAAACAAGGCCCAAAACTCCTCCTTGGGAATATTGTCAGTTCTTAATTATGGCTCGATTTTGATACAAGTGTTGAAAAGAAATGTATAACAACTATATTGAGACAGAGTTGAGAAAGAGCCCAGCAAATGGATTTCCAGAAATAACAGCCAACAAGAATGCTGTTACGAAATAGGAAGAAGACAGATGCAGGAGCAGCGTGATGGACAAGGCAGCCACTGACTGCCGACCCAAAAGCCGGCTTTTGCACCTCTCACGCCTTCACCTTGCCTGACATTGGTGTAGAGCTTGCAGTGCCGGTGTCAGGTAGGCAGCAGAGACTTTCCAGTGGTGCTGGAGAGTTTCTGATGGGCCCTTCGGGAACTGTCATTGCCCCATTGCCACCTGAGCATTATTGCTACCACCGTCACTAATGCCAAGAGGTGGAAGGGTGGGCAGTGAAAATTTGATGATGGCCAGGGAAATCAGCTGAACGCTAGGGAGAGGTGCTACAGCTATTGCCGAGATTAATAACAATATTTGTGAAGCTTGAGCATATCACCCCTCAAGACGCTGGGGACCATCGGGGAGATTAAGTGGGCAATTGCCCAGAGTCACAAGACACAGAGCTGAGTGAGCTGCCGCCAGTGACCCAATCGCGGGCCCCGTGATCTGGAGTCAGCCACTCTAGCCACACATCTCCCTTAGTCAAGGTGTGCTCATTCATCACTTTGACACTGCTACAAGCAACTGTGAAACAGGTTCCTTGCAGAAACATGGATCCTGTGTGGCCACCAATGCACTATCACCATTTCCCTTAAGCATCAAGCAGGGAAGCCTCGGATGCAGCCAGGTGCTCTTTTGCCCCCGCGTGGGTTGCTACTGACTCTCACACTACCAACCGCCTCCCACCTTTTCCTCCGAGAGGCAGTTGGTGGGTGCGGCATCCGGTAAGATGAATAACAAAGGTGACCACGGTGTAGCTTTTACATTTTTTTTCCTTACAGAGTTTTACATAGCGTGAACTTGACCCGAATCTGGTATCAGAGCGCTTTACATAGCACCAGATGCATTACATGAGGGCACACTCATTTTTGTTAGGCACTGGGGAGATTAAGTGATTTTCCCAGAATCACAGGAGGTTCAGCTTCATTGCCGAGACTCAAAGCCAGTTCCCCAAATTCGAGGTTGACTGCCCTGGCCTCCTCCCCTCAACTTGAAGCTGAGATCACAGCCGAGCCACAACTGAGGCTGGGGCCAGTCTGCCCAGTTGGTCTCAACGTTGGTCACTGCTGCACTTGGCCACTACCATGGCTATCCACAAGCAACCACACCGTTTGACTAATATGCTTCAATCATAAGTAAAGACAACACAAGCACCCAACCACTTCACTTTTTAGTGGCCTCAAGAAGCAAAAAGAGAAAAGTATAGGGCATCACATTTTGCCAATCGAGCAAAATTGACCCTTAAAATTAGTATAAATGTCATGATCTTTATTCATTGAACCAAAGGGGTCAATAAAAGTGGCAACCTAGTTCCCTGGGACTAGATAAGTCACAAAAATACCTAAAGCATTTAAAGCAAGGGAGCAACAAAGTAGTGGAGCAACTGAATTTGCTAGAAATTGTTATAGGGATGAATAAATGACCAACTTTGAAGGAACGGGAGGGCAGAGGGACGAGTTGGGCCAATACAGACACTAATCCATAGTTCATACAATACATCTTGTACTTACAAAACACAAGACATCTATTTTTGGACCACGCTTCGTACCCTCTCTACTGAAAAGCAATAACCAATTATACTAACTGTTTATATAAATTCGGACATCCCAAATTCTTCAAAAAAATAAAACTAAAGGTACTGCGAGCAGCATGCAAAACCTGGTCCGATATAAGGAAAATCTGGAACTACCCATACTACAGTTCACATGCCCCAATATGGAATTCTCCCGGTACTCCGGAATGTTTGCAAGACTCTTTAGCTCTTCCACTGAAAAGATCCGGAATAACAGTATGGGGTGATCTTTTAGAAAATGGTATGCTAAAATCATGGGAAGACCTGGCGACGCTAACTACGAATGGAATTTCGAGGTTCAAATTGTACCAATTGACCAACTGGGTTAAATCGCAAGTTATTGGACCAGAACACTCTACAATTACAGGTGATAATCTCCATAAATCCCCGGGAAAGAAGGAAGTCGCGAAGTGGTACTGGTCCCTGGTAGAGAAGCAAGAATCGGATTACGATTTTCCAGATTGTAAATGGAAGAAGATCTTTCCGGCTGAAGACCTACAATACGCTTGGCAAGTATCTTATACTCACCTGTGGTATACTACTATTTCTGCACCATTGAGGAAAAATCATTTGTTCACCCTACATAGGTCGTATTGGACCCCGGGGATCCTTTCCAGAATGAGTACACAGCTAAAGAAAAAATGCCCAAAATGTGTTGAGGAAGAAGCAAACGATATACACATGTTTTTTTCTTGTCCTCAACTTGGCCAGTTCTGGAACGAAGTAGGTAAGCTTATTGGTAAATGCTTAAATCTGGCCTTCAAGGTAAGACCTTTTTCTGTTATATTTGGTATTTTGGGTATTCTAGACTGTGGTAAAATTAATTTAACTAAAAATCAGAAACATCTCTTATTTGTACTCATATTGATAGCAAGACGTGAAATTTGTTTAAATTGGATACTACCCATCCCTCCAATGATTCACGAATGGGTGGGGTCGGTACACAAATTTAGGTCCTTGGATAAAGCTAGAGGAGTATCCAAACGCACCGTGTATTGGGAGCTTTGGGATAATCTCAGTTGGTAGGGTAGGAAGGGTTGTCCAATGATTTAACATCGCGATCCAAACCGTTGGCTCATAGCTGCAGTACCCAGAACTCTTGATCTATGAGATCGGTGGTATTGAAGCAAGGCCTCAAACTCAACTACAAGGGCGCCTATACTCGAGAGGACCTGATTGCACTTCATTTATCAAGATCGCATAAATGAGGACAAAAAAAATAAATAAATAATACATCTTGTACTTACGTAACCAAATAAACAACCAGTAACCAAAATAATTGTCAAATTTGGTTATAAATTTGTCCAAGTGCGTATCACACACTGCTAGCTCCTTATCCTCCTTTAGATATGACTGAACTGACAAAATCTGTGAGCAGTGATTCTAAGGGAAAGACCTTAAGAATAAATGTACTTTCAACAGCACACAGTGGAATGCATGCTGTAAATTCTATCTATAAACGATAGTATACATTCAATTCCTGCAGCCTCGATAAAGCCATAGCACCCTGAACTCATTTGTCAATATCTTTAAAACCCTCTAAAGAGAACACAGGAATCTTAATCAGTCTGCTGCTAAATCGTACAATAGCCACTTCAATCTCTCGAACGAGTTCAGCCGTATGGAAATACCGCAACCACCTCACAAGTACCAGAGACGATTAAAACCCAGATGACCTAGAAGAAGCAACAGACCTCCAAGTACTCCAAGACAATTATGACCCAGCTGCCCTAGAGGAAAGAGGAGCAAGGAAAAATGATCTATTTTCTGGGTCACAAAAGTTATTGTTTGTGTAAGATTACGCTTTTTTAGCATTAAAAAAATGTATTTTAATAGGAAGTTTGTGAGTGCAGAGGAACCACAGTTAGGATCGTGCAGCTCGCACATAAAAAGTATGTGTGGAGTTCTCCGGCACTAGTGCGGAGCCTCCACACCCATAAGCTTACTTTCAAAATGCGGTTTTGTGTTTACTGAAAAAGCATAAAATACACAAACGTGAAAGTTTAGCATTGTGAATAATGTTTTCCAGAAACCTGACAGGGATCTTCTAGATACTAGTATCTCTGACTTCTGGGAAACAGTAGAGGGTGAATATTCTATTCTAGATGGAAATTAAATAAAAATGATTTAACAACTTCGTATGAGCTTTCAGCTGTGCTGAATGTGATAATATCTGCCCTTTCCAGGCAAAATTCAATTTTAGAAAAACATATGGCCACGTCCTCCAGAATGGAAATGGCTGTAGGAGCCACTGAAATCAACCTTCATAAAGAAATTGCTGTGTCTTTCCCACTTGTCCGTGTTCATCAGTGTTAGAACTGGGGGTCTCTAGTTGGCTGAGGTAGGTACCTTAGTCCAAATAGGGACCCTTGCTTCTAGTCAGGGAAAGGAGGGACACACTCTTAGATAACCCCTGCTCACCCTCCGGTAGCTTGGCATGAGCAGCCAGGCTTATCTCCAAGGCAATGTGTAAAGTATTTGCAATCACACTGCCAGGAGCACTCCTGTACTCCTCCTGCACGCCTCCCCAGGCCACACACGCTTGCGGCTCCCTACCAGAGTCCAAGCCTTACCTGGGGGGTGCGCTGCCTCGCTCTCTCTCTCTTCACACTTGTCGTACATCCTGCTGGGCGGTCCTGATGATGTTGCAGCTCCGTTGCTAGGCGACGCTGTAGCCGGACGGATTACGGCACTGCCTTCTCCTTCGTTGACGATCTTGGGTAGATTCCACTTGGCGAACAACAATCACGATCCCTTTCACCTTACAGCTTCTTTAACTTCAAGAAATCCTTTAGCATGTTGCAGCATGGGCTGGCGGTGGCGATCCTTACTCACAGCCTCAGTTACAATGACGGCTCGGGCCACAAACAGCAATGCAGCAGCGTGGACGATGTTTCACGCTGCGGGCAATGCGGTCACGGGGGATCTTGTAAACAGCACCACAGACCACACAGCAGTCCCAGACGTGCAAAAGCACACGCACCAAGCGTCGCTGAGACATGGTTGGAAACTTTTATGTTGCTAAGTTTCCACAACAGGGGACCAGCTCTCCTTGGGCCCTTGGAGACAAGTTACTTCAGGACACAGCACACAGCAAAGTCCTTTCAAGCAGGGGGACACAGCACACAGCAAAGTCCCTTGTCCTCTCCTTATTCAAATCAGCAAACTGCAGGCCAGCCCCAGAACACACAGCAAGGGCAGTCCTTCTCTTCAGTCTCTTCAGCTGTTCTTCTTTGGCAGACGTTCCTCTTGTTCACAAAGTAGTTTCAATCCTTTTTCAGTCTTGAGTTCAGGGGTTTCATCTCTCACATTTATACCCCTAAATGCCTTTGAAGTCTTTGTGTTCAGGGGGCTCTGAGCCCGGTCCAAACCAGTTCTGGGTGTCTTCCTGCCAATGAACACCCTCCTCCTTTGATAGTGAGGGTCTGGGCCTTAGACGCTCCGCAGGAGGTCAAGCCATCCTTTTGTGGCTGCGGCACAGCCCTCTTCACATCCAGGGGGCTACTCCAACCACCGGACCAAATGCAGGCCAGCCTGTTGCTGTCTCACCTACTCCTCCCTGGTGTCAGGACACCTCCCCAGACCCTGTCACATTCAAAACCAGACAGTCAATACACAACTAGGCAGAGGCACGCAGGATGGTTAGGACAAGAAACCAGCTACTTCTAAAAGTGTGGCTTTGTTAGATCTGGGGGTCTCTGGTTGGCAGGGGTAGGTACCACTGTCCAAATAGGGACCCTTGCTTCTAGTCAGGGTAAGGGGGATACACTCTTTAGATAACACCTTCTCACCCCCTTGGTAGCTTGGCACGAGCAGATAGGCTTATCAAAGGCAATGTGTAAAGTATTTGTACCAATACTCACAGTAACACAGTGAAAACACCACAAATGGACTCCACACCAGTGTAGATAAAGTACTTTTATATAAACTACACAAGACCAAAACGACAAAAATCCAACATACACAGTCCAAGAATATGGTTTCAAAAAGAGTTCTTAGTTTACCAACAAAATCATTCACCTTAGCGTCAATTTTAGCCAACAGTACCTGGTGATGCAATAAAAGTTCTTAGCGACGCTCAGGCGTCGAAAAACAAGCAACAGCGTCACTCCTGAGACCCTGGGGAGGCGATGCGACAACCCCGCTGCAGGCAGCGGGCGTGTGCGACGAATCCGGTCTGTATGGGGAGTGAGGCGATACTTGTATGGATTCCAAGGCGTAGCTTTTCCAGTAGAAATTTACTCGCAAAGGCATGATGCGACAGAATTCGGCCCGCTAACGAGCGGGGCGACGATTTCACCAGCGATGATCTGGGTTGGCTCTGCGACGATATTCGCAGCGATAAAATTCTGTCCACTAACGAGCGGTGCGATGATCTTGGCTGGGTCTGCGACGATATGACCCAGCGGCGGCAGGCTCTGTGATGATGTTCGCAGCGATAAAATTCTGCCCGCTAACGAGCGGAGTGGGGATCTTGGCTGACTCTGCGACGATGTTCGCAGTGATAAAATTCGGCCCGCTAACGAGCGGGGGACGATTTCACCAGCGATGATCTTGCTCAGCGGCTGCAGGCTCTGCGACGATGTCCGCAGCGATAAAAATTCGGCCCGCTAACGAGCGGAGCGACGGAAATTTTCTCGATAAGCTGGCGGTGCGTGAAAAAGTGTAGATCCTTTGCTTCTTTCTTCTTGGTTAGCTTCCCAACAGCAGGCACAACTTCCAGAGGCCCCACAATTGGATCAAGCACTCTAGGAAGGGCAGAACTCACACAGCAGAGTTCAGGGGGAAGCTGGGGGTGAAGTCCTTTTGTTCCTGGGACTTCTTAACAGGAGGCCAGCTCTACTCAGGCCCTTGGAGATTCCTTCAAGCCAGGGGACACAGCACACAGCAAAGTCTTTCCCCTCTCCTTGGCAGCAAAGCAACTGCAGGTCAGCCTTACAGCAGGCTAGTCCTTCTTCTTCAGTCTTCCAGCTTTCTCCCTGGCAGAGGTTCCTTCTTGATTCCAGGATGATCTAATTTTCTGTAGTCTGGGTCCCAATACTTATACCCCAAAATCCTTTGTCCTCGGAAGGCAGTTCTGGCCAGTCCTGGAGCACTCTGTTTACTTGGTTTCTTCTTTCCTTTGAGAGAGAGGGGCAGGGTTGTCAGCCGCCCAGCAGGGGGTGGAGCCAGCATTGTAGAAGGCAGGCACAGCCCTATTCAGGCCCAGGTGCTACTCCTCCCACCCATCTCCAGGGGAATTTCCCTATTCAGCCCTGGACTGACTCATTCAGCCTCTGGGAGCCACCCCTGTCCCTGTCACTCACAAACCAGACAGTCAATTCACACAAACAGGCCAAGGCACACAGAAAGAGCAGAAAAGGAAAACAGTCACCTTTTAAAAGTGCTGTTTTCACACACAGGATTTAAAAACCATCCTTCCTAAAATATTTTTTTTTAAATTCTGAAAGCAGGGATACCAGACTTTAGCTTTCTATCTTGCTCCTATGAGAAGATATGCAGGTAAACATTATACTCAGCATTCCCCATTATAGCCTATGGGCAAGATAGCCTTTCAATAGTGAAAAACTAAAAATGGCTGTAATTCACTACCAGAGCATGTCACCTACACCAATACATGATTTACCTTTCACATACACTGCACCCTGCCCAGGGGGGTACCTAGGGCCTTCCATAGGGGTGTCCAATGTGTACAGAAAGGGAAGGGTTAGGCCAGGCGAGTGTGGACGCTGGTCAGGTCAGCATGGCAGTTAGTAACTGCACCCAGGCCCTGCGGTGGCAGGCATGTGACACCATTTTAGGGCTACTCCTGTGGGTGGCACAATCAGTGCTGCAGGCCCACTAGTAGCATTTGAATCACCAGCCCTGGCACACTCAGTGCACATTACTAGGGACTGACAGGTGAAACAAATATACCAATCAGGGATAACCAATCAATATAACAATTTACCTCGGGAGCACTTGCACTTACACACTGATCAGCAGTGGCAAAGTGCCCAAAGCATCTAAACCAGCAAAAACGAAATCCAGCATAGCGTCAAAAATACAGGCGGTAGAGGCAAAAGTCAGGGGAAACCACGCCAAAGATGCCATGTCTAACAGGTTTCTAAACACACAATTTAAAAATCATCTTTACAAAAAGATTTATTATTAAAATCTGAGTTCAGGCACACTAAACTCCATCTCTCGATCTTAAGCCGATAGGAGGATATGCTGGAAACATGTTACACAGCAATCCCCATTCTGTCCTATGGGAAAGGTGGCCTTCCAACAGTGAAAAACGAAATTGGCAATATTTCACTGTCAGGACATGGTACACACCTCAGATATGCCCTACCTTTCACATACACTGCACCCTGCCCAGGGGGGTACCTTGGGCCTACTATAGTGGTGCCTGATGTGCATATAAAAGGGAAGGGAAAGGACTGGCAAGTGGGTGCACTTGTCAGGGCAACAAGGCAGTTAACAAACTGTGCGCAGGTACTGCATTGGCAGGCCTGAGATCTCTTTTTCGGGCTACTTATGTGGGTGGCACAATTAGTGCTACAGGCCCACTAGTAGCATTTGCATTACCAGCCCTGGCACACATAGTGCACTTTACTAGGGACTTTACTAGTAAGACAAATATACCAATCATGGACAACCAATTACTATAACAATTTACACAGAGAGCATATGCACTTTAGCACTGATCAGCAGTAGTAAAGTGCCCAGAGTCCTAAAACCAACAAAAACAAGTCAGAAACAATACAGGAGGAAGGCAAAATGTTCAGGGATGACCCTGCAAAAAGGGCCAAGTCTAACAATCAGTAATATAAAAATTGTTCAATGTTCGAAAAATTTTAAAGTCAATGATGTACAACTTCAAAGCCATCACTTCCAGGAACCAAATTACTTACTCAACTAACCTTATCAATTGGTTAGCACATTGACCCAGGTGAAGGGAATCACACTTACCGCGGAGATTAATCCAAACCTGGAGGAAGAATTCACTATCATAAAAATGCAGAGCTGCTCAATTCCAATACCTACTAACTCAAGTCTAGCCAATGATACAGCAAATAACAAAACACAACAATTGGGAGAAAGGACAGAGGACCCAATAACTCTAAGTCACAATAATCACCCACATTTTCCAGCCTCCAATGTGACCATTACAGAAGCTAGCTCAAAAGTTTTCTAGTCATTGGAGCCCAATAAAGAGGTAAGAAATGTGTGTGCTACAGGATAGCCCCCCAAAAGGTGAAAACCCCTACTTTGAGTCTTTGCCATGCCACAGCAAGGATATTAAACATTATTTTGTTCCATTCATCTCTGCAAGAGACTAAGGAAATTAAACTGAAACAAAAATAATGTAACGTTTCACAATCAAACAGCATGAAAGGCCCATTGATTCACCAAAGCCCAAATTATATCCCTTATTCTCCTCAAAAGCCAACAACTTCTTCAAATTCACCATTGACTAATGGTGAATTCTCCCACAACTAACGATGAGCCCTAGGAACTTCCTCTAAATACAACTGACAACCAACCTCAATGAACACCGTTCAAAAGGAGACTGAGACAACTATTCTGGATGACCCTTCCATCTTACCTTTCACAACCTTAATGGAGGAAAACACACCCACATGAAAGTCAAAAATCCCGAGAATCAAAAAAACAGTCATCTGTAATAATGCTATTCCAACAATAAATTGCTCCCAACCATGCTTTGGAGAAATGACACAATCTCCCAGAAAGATGTCCCCACAGCTTTTAATCCACACTGCTTAGGAGAACTGCTTTGTCAAAACTAACCATAATTTATCCCTCCCGATTAATAAATCACAAACAGTGACTGTCTTGGTCAATGAACTTAGAGAACAGCCATCATTAACCTCAATAGAGGAAAGGAAAAATAGTGAATCGAGTAACAAAATGCCAATCCCAGCAACACTGCTTCAAGCGAGCACTGGCAAGTGAGTCGACCAACCAAGATTGTGTCCTATTTATAAAGCACAAAACTATATTTCTCAGGAGGGCTCCAAGAGTACCTGAATTGTAGAAATATACTAAAGCTACTAAAATCATTCCCCAAGAATTAACCATTTTCTCATCATCCAATCATCAATATTGTTTTTTTACCCTGACAGCAATGGGAAACAAATGAAACAACAATATTAATGCTAAGAATACAAACCAAACTCAAAACTCAGAAACAAAGCTTCGCTGACTGGAAAACTGGAATTTGCCTGTCAGAACTTGAACATCACACAGAAGGTTTCAAGATAATATCTTACAAGACACCAATGTGTATTGGACTTAAAGAAAATTTATCAAACGCAAGTTATCAGTGAACACTGAAACTCCATGACTAACCACAATTGGGTTTCAAGAAATTAAAGCCATCAACAAAATAGCTTTTTTTTATCAGACATTCCTTCAAAATCATTAGGGCAACCTTCCTGCTCCCTGGAATTTAATACTATTACAATCAAACAATGCAGCCATGGTAACCTGGTTTGCAAATTAAAACGGTAGACCAACCGCCACAAGATTGGTCATGGCTACCAGAAACATTATCCAAAAACAACCTCTTCTACATAACAAATTGGTTCACAAATCAACTTCCCTGATCATGGACAGATAGAAAAAGTATCCAATTTTTCTAACCATCAAATGATTTGCAACAAATCTAATTGTAGATCATATCAGGATGGAACCAATTTAGGATGTAAGGTTAACTACTTAGCCACAAATTATATTGTATGTCTCCAAGAAACTTGGATAAGGGAAGCACCACTAGGCTATGAAACCCACCATACTAATGCCATAAAAAAATCTGAAAAAGGAAGGTCAGCCGTGGGCCACAAAAACATTTTTTAAAACACCACAGCATTCAAATAAAAAATGTAGATACTGAAAATCAGGAATTCAGGAATTAGATTATCTATTCCAAATCCAGAATTTAAAAAGAAAATAATTTAAAATTTACATAAGAAATCATGAGCCCAATCTCTTCACTCATGGATGGATCAGCTGGAAAAATATTTATCAGATCTGCTCAGCACACGCGAACACAGAATTAGAAAATTCCCAGTGACTTTTACCTTAACCTGTTTTACTTCAATCAATATGCAGAAGCATCCAGAGGACGCGCTATCTATCTTCTGGCAAACTCTGATATCTCTGTACCACCCACAAAGGCCAGACATTCTTGAAAAACACTCAATAGAAATGTTTCATTCATCAACCAGCAAACTTTATTCACATAGTCCCAAACATTAACACTGTGTAAGATTACACATTCATTTTCCTAGATCTAAAAATTCAGTATAGGGAATTTCAAATCAAACATTGCCTAGAAATCAATAATTTCTTGCTGAAGGTGGTAGTTGCCAATAATAGTTACAATCTTCTGAAATCAAGGTACATAGTGGAAGGATCAGCAGCTTGTAAGGCAAGAAAAAGTGAATAGTCCCCAAAGGAGAAAAGATAACTTTTGGAGGGAATGTATGTTCTTCATTATTTTTTTAACTACTATTTCCCCAGACAACATTCATTATAGTCACATCACATTGGCTTAAGCAATTCGGCACTTGGACAGCCACCTATCCAAGAATAATTACAAACAGTTAGGTAGCAAATATGTAATCATTTTGTACACAATCAATACTACAAAGGGAGCACTTTTATTGAATAAGTCCCAAATAAAATCATATTAAATTACATCCCCCAAATTCTAACTGCAATTGAAGCAATTACAGACAAAGAACAACTTGCAGGATTACAGCAATATTTTTCAAGTCAATTCCAGTCTTTTGGGTAATTTCATTACACAGGTCTTTGAAAGTTGCTATCTCTCTTGTTCAATAAAACTGACTTGGCAAGGATACAATATTTATTCCATATACAATTAGGGAAAAAAATAAGATCCATCTAATTATAAGCTCCTTGCACTTCTGGATGTTGAAGCCAAATCATTCACCTCCTTAATATTGAAAGAAGTGTGAGAATGGACAGAACAATTCAACTTTATACTCTGGTGCAAAAGTGTAAAACAGGATTCAGGAGGGATAGTGGAACTACCGAAAGCTCTGGTCCCTCTATTGTTCATAAATATATAGTCAAGAAAAGATCCCTTCATCCATGCTTGATTGATTTCAAGAAGGCACTTGACAACAGCAACACTAGGGGTGGGCGGAGCTCATGAAGTTCAACTCCGTAGAGTTCAACTTAGTTAGCTAAAGACTCAGTGGATTACCGCGGAGTTCTGCCCACCCACAGAGGCATGGTAATACCATTGAGGAGCGTTGGGGGAGGGGAGTTCATGTCTTTCACATACTGTGCAGTACAGTTGCACATCCAGAAGCTCAGCAGATGACAGTTCAGTGGGGAGCCAGTGCTCGCTGTGGTGCAGCTGCCCCCATTTTCCCCACCATTTCCCACTAGTTCGCGCTTAGGGGCACTTACCACTTCTACTGCAGCACTTCATTAAGTGCCTACTGCCACTCCAGGTGCTTCAAATTTCTTGCTAGTACCTCTACGCACTACCTTCCCCGTTATATCCTCCTAGGTGAGCCTGTGCTGGAATCGGATGTATTTCAGAGAGCCGATCTCTGCTTGTACACCTGTGGAAAAGAAGGCGCGTGAGCTGCAGTGAGTGGCCATGGCTGACAGTAATCACTCATGAGGAGCAACACAAAGTTTGGGACATCACTTCTAGTTTTAGCTTCACCCATTGGCTAAGTTGCTGCTGTCGAAGCTTTGCGATGACTTGAAGTCTAATGAGGGTCAGGCAGCCAGGCACATACAGGTTAATTCTGCATATGCACACACACAAAGAGTGCTGACACCATCCCCTTACCCACTGGTAAGAAACTTAGATCATGAACAAGATTTTCCCACTATACCTTATTGATAGCAATTAATTATTATGATGGGACCCACTTTCAGTTCACATACGGATTAATACTGAGCAACACTTGGAGCTGAGCACTCTGCACCGCTCAAGACACTTGCACCATGTTAGTCAGTTCCAAGAAGCTCCTAAAGCCCTCTGTTAGCCTCCTCCTTAATGAAGGCCACGTCATATTAGGCATGCCCTCTGTTTGTGGTCTCCTTATGATTGGTTCTATTTTCCAGCTTCCAGAATCACTTTTGCGCCCTGTGGTCATGCCTCATGAAAGCTATTCTTGTGCCCTGTTAGTGGTGACAGCCTCCTTAGCAAGCCGGCATCTCCACACCTGGAATAAGCATCTCTGTGTCTCCAAGGCGGTCAAAGGAAGTGGAGTTCGCATCCGGTCTAGGGGAGCGGCAGCACTGGGTAATGTCACCATATGGCTTAGCGCAGTTTTTTGCCAACTCCATGCTCCAAGCGGAGCACGGAGTTTGGAAAACTGTGTGAACTCCGCTGGCAGAGTGGAGTTCGCTGCCCACTCCAAATCAACACAAAACTGCTATAGGAAAAGCTGATCATATTTGGCCTTCTGGCTAGCATGTTGAACACAGTAATTGCTCTGTAATCAAATAATCGAATTCAAGTTAAGCTAAAAGCTGATGGAACGCTGCAAAAGGTATTCATCAACTAAGGTTTGAAGCAGGGATGTGTGCTGGCGCCAATGTTGTTCAACCTCTTTGTAGACGAGAATCTAGAGGCGACCTCTGACCCTGTCCTCCAGGCAGGTTGCTCCCCGCACCGCCACGCGGCCCCCAGTGTGACATCCATCCTCGCTGCCGCTCGCTGTAGCCCTCAGCCTTGGTTCCTGCCTTCTCCGTGCCTCCACGCCCCATTGCCTTCTGTATCCCGAGTGCCTGTGATCCCCGTTGCCTTCTGTATCCTGAGTGCCTGCGATCCCTCTTGCCTTCTGTAGCCTGAGTGCCTGTGTCCTTTTGTCCATTTGTGCCCTGGTTTTTGCCCCCATTTTTCTTCTGTATCCCTCGTTTTTCGCCTCCTTCCCTCCCCTCGTCACCCGTTTTCCTGCCGCTGCGTCCTGGCGGCCCCGCCCCCTCGCACCCCATTGGCCGCCCCGCTCCCGCCTCCCAGCTGCTCCTCCCTCCCTCTCCTCCTCATATGGAGGCCGTGAAGCGGTAGAGAGAGCAACCTCTGACCCTGTCCTCCAGGCAGGTCGCTCCCCGCACCGCCACGCGGCCCCCAGTGTGACATCCATCCTCGCTACCGCTCGCTGTAGCCCTCAGCCTTGGTTCCTGCCGTCTCCGTGCCTCCACGCCCCATTGCCTTCTGTATCCCGAGTGCCTGTGATCCCCGTTGCCTTCTGTATCCTGAGTGCCTGCGATCCCTCTTGCCTTCTGTAGCCTGAGTGCCTGTGTCCTTTTGTCCATTTGTGCCCTGGTTTTTGCCCCCATTTTTCTTCTGTATCCATTGTTTTTTGCCTCCTTTCCTCCCCTCGTCACCCGTTTTCCCGCCGCTGCGTCCCGGTGGCCCCGCCCCCTCGCACCCCATTGGCCGCCCCACTCCCGCCTCCCAGCTGCTCCTCCCTCCCTCTCCCACTCATATGGAGGCCGCAAAGCCGCCACGCAGCGGGTGCGCCGCTGGCACGCCAAAGGCGCGCCTAAGGGAAGCCCGTCTGCGCCCGCCCGCGCCTGGACCGCGCCAAGCTCCAGAACCCCTGGACCCCGCCAGAACCCACGACGGACCTACGGTGCCGCCACCGTCATCGCACTCAACACCGGCCGGACCCCCGGCTGCTGCCGAGCCACCCCAAGACGCACCCACGGACCCTTCGCCTGCCACTCCTGCAAGTTCTCCTGCATCCGGACCCGTACCGCACCCGCCAAGCCAAGCACCAGCAGCAACCACCTGAAGTGCATCCTGCTCAACACCCGCTCCGTCCACAGGCACGCCGTGGAACTCTGGAACCTGCTCGACACCACATCCCCAGACGTCGCCTTCCTCACGGAAACATGGATGAACGCCTCATCAGCACCCGACATCCCGGACGGATACAAGATCACCCGGAGGGACCGCGTTAACCAGACAGGAAGAGGCATCACCATCGTCCACAAGAACACCATCCGCATCACGACCAACTCCGACGACACCCTCACAGCCGCTGAACATCTTCACTTCCAGATACACACCGACCCCAAGACCACACTCAGAGGCACCCTCATCTACAGACCCCCAGGACCCCGCACACAATTCAGCGAAGACATCGCAGACTTCATCAGCCCACACGCCCTCCCCTCCGCTGACTACATCCTCCTAGGGGACCTCAACTTCCACCTGGAGAACAACAGTGACAACAACACCACCATCCTGCTGGACAACCTCGTCAACCTCAGACTCAAGCAACTAGTGAACACCCCCACCCACTACGCCGGACACACGCTTGACCCAGTCTTCTCCTCCAGCAAGCACATCTCCTTCAGCCACTCCACCGGACTTAACTGGACAGACCACAGCTGCGTCCACTTCAGCTTCAGAAGAACCATGACTCACCACCACCAGCAACAGGTTCCCCGCAGGAGCTGGAACAAGATCACCACCGACCAGCTCTCCACATCACTGAGCCAGAACCCTCCCGCCAGCTCAACGGACCCCAACCAAGCAGCAAACAACCTCACACAGTGGATCACCGACTGCGCCGACGACCTTGCACCCCTGAAGAACCATCCCAACAGGCCCAACAGCAAGAAAGCCTCCTTGTTCAACAACGACCTCAAGAACTCCAAGAAGAACTGCCGTACCCTCGAGAAAGCCTGGCAAAAAAAACCCGACTACAGACAACATGACCGCCCTCAAGCACGCCTCCCGCAAACACCACCAGCTGATCCACACCACCAAGAGGACAGCATTCAAGGAACGACTAGACAACAACGCACACAACAGCAAGGAACTCTTCAGCATCGTTAAAGAGCTCTCCAACCCCAGCGCTGGAAACAACGACATCACTCCCTCACAAGACCTCTGCGACTCACTCGCCTTGTTCTTTCACTGCAAGATCGCCGACATACACAACAGCTTCGGCGCACAGACCACGCACCCAACCACCAAACCGACGCCCCCCACCACCACCCTCCGCACCTGGACCCCGGTCAGCACCGAAGTCACCATCCACACGATGAACACCATCCACTCCGGATCACCAACCGACCCATGCCCCCACCACGTCTTCCACAAGGCCGACTCCGTCATCGCACCCCAACTCCGGGACATCATCAACTGCTCCTTCAACACCGCCACCTTCCCGGAGAGCTGGAAGCATGCCGAACTCAGCGCCCTCCTGAAGAAACCATCAGCAGACCCCACCGACCTCAAGAACTACCGCCCCATCTCGCTCCTCCCGTTTCCTGCCAAAGTCATCGAGAAGACCGTCAACAAACAGCTTGCCGCCTTCTTCGAGACGAACGGATCCCTCGACCACTCGCAGTCCGGCTTCCGAGCCAACCACAGCACCGAGACCGCCCTCATCGCAGCCACTGACGACATCCGAGCCCTACTCGATAACGGGGAAACAGTGGCCCTCATCCTCCTGGACCTCTCCGCAGCGTTCGATACTGTCTGCCACCGCACCCTAGTACAGCGCCTCAGCAACATCGGAATCCAAGAGAAGGCTCTAGAGTGGATCATCTCGTTCCTCGCCGGAAGAACCCAGAGAGTCCGCCTCCCCCCGTTCAGATCCAAGGCCACCGAAGTCATCTGCGGTGTACCACAAGGATCTTCACTCAGCCCCACCCTCTTCAACGTCCACATGTGCCCCCTCGCAGCCATCGCATGCCAACACAACCTCAACATCATCTCCTACGCTGACGACACCCAGCTGATCCTCTCCCTCACCAACGACCCAGCCACCACCAGAACCAACCTACACGAAGGGATGAAAGACGTAGCCGAGTGGATGATGAACAGCCGCCTGAAACTGAACTCAGACAAGACGGAAGTCCTCATCCTTGGATCATCACCTTCTGCCTGGGACGACTCCTGGTGGCCCCCTGCCCTGGGCAGCGCACCCAAACCAGCGGACCACGCACCCAACCTGGGCTTCATCCTGAACTCCTCCCTCTCAATGACCAGACAAGTCAACGCCCTCACATCATCATGTTTCAACATCCTACGCATGCTCCGAAAGATCTTCAGATAGATCCCCACCGAAACCAGGAAGACAGTCACCCAGGCACTCGTCACCAGCCGACTGGAATACGGTAACACCCTCTACACTGGAACCACAGCCAAACTACAGAAAAGACTCCAACGCATCCAGAACGCCTCCGCACGACTCATCCTGGACATCCCCCGACACAGCCACATCTCTGGACACCTGAGAGACCTGCACTGGCCCCCCGTCAGCAAGAGAATCACGTTCCGACTCCTCACCCACGCACACAAGGCCCTCCACGACCTGGGCCCCAGGTACCTCAACAACCGCATGACCTTCTACACTCCCACCCGCCAGCTACGATCGTCCAGCCACGCCCTCGCCGCCGTTCAAGGAAGTAGCCTCCAAAGAATGCCCTTGAGCTCTAGCTGTTCCATCATCATTATGTGACCTAGAGATTTCCCTGTCATGGAATTTTAAAACCTCCTATGAGAACTTGTTAGAAATGGGATTTCTGGTTGGCTAGGGCTTGCACCAAAGCCAGACAGAAACCACCACTCTAGTCAGGGCAAGGAAGTTACATGCCAAAGATAACCCCTGCTCACCCCCTTGGTAGCTTGGCACGAGCAGACAGGCTTATCCCTGAGGCGATGTGTAAAACGTTTGCGCGCGCACCCAGCAACAACACCCAAGGCCCACCACAAAGGAAACTCCACACAAGGTATTCTATAAAAATAGCCTTTGTATTATACACAACACATTAGATAAAAACACACACTCTACAATGTGCCAACAGGCACGGGCAGAATTTACAAGGGATTATATATACAGGGGACAGGGCCACCTGGACCACTGTCAGGAATTAGCACTTTTTAGAACATAGGAATAATACTGTAGTACAAAATAACATATGTAGCACACAACCAGTAACTACTGGTATCAGGTAAGTACCACCTACGCAACCCTAACCACCTTAGGAAAATATTGCGCAGGGAATCAGGACCTCACTAGCACCACCTGTACTAGGAGAAAACAACCACCTAAGTATCACAATACCTATAGGGGTAAACGCACTTTACACATGATGCATCACATTCAGAGGTGTAGAACAAGGGAGACACATGATGCATAAAATACATTCAGAGGTGCAGGAAAGGTACAATGGCGCAAAAACTCACATTAGCCACTATCTGTGGCCGTCCCTGGGCCAACTGGCCTAGTAGGGGCAAGGACGCCCTGCGTCCAAATGTTAGGGCAAGGCTGCGCAAGCTGCGCCAGCCAACACACAGAGGCCACAACCTAAACGTTGCAGCTGCCCACTAAGTGCTGGGCAGCTGTAGGACAAGGATGGGGCCAACACTGGAGCCTGGCAGGCTCTGTCCACGGACTTTCCCCTGAGCCCCTCTGGGCTCTACACAAAGGACTGGCCCCTTGGAGCCTCGCTGGGCTCAAACACAAGCAATGCCCCTGAGCCTCGCAGGCTCTATACAAACAATGAGCCGTCGTGTTTGTAGTGCTACTCGCACTCGAGACCAGTCATGCCCACGTTGGAGCCTTCACGGCTCTTTAACCAAAGAAAATGCCCCCTCGAGCCTCGCAGGCTCTCTCCACAAAGATTGCCCCTCTCGTTGGAGCCTCGGGGCTCGGGAACACGTTGGGGCGGCCCGCTGCCTTCCGGGGCCGCCCGACACTCGCACTGCCCTGGTGCCTGGGGCAGGCACGACAGAAATGCCCCCACTGCCGTTAGAGTCCCACACGGGGGACTCTTTCACACTGCTGCCCCCGTAACGAGGCGTCCCGCACTTAGAGCGTTGGCGCTTTCCCCACTCGGCCCCCACTCACCGGGACGGCTGCTCCGGTCTCGGCAGCGCTGCTCTTCCTTTCGCCCGGGCCCCCTCCTGGGACCCGGGACTTGGGGAGCGGAGCCTGCCGGGCTCCGAGCTTCCGGATTCCTCTCTCCTCCGGCCAGTGCAGGAGCGCGAGGTGAGCTCTCGTCGCTTCCTGCTTCCAGGTCCCGCCCACGTCCCAGTCAGCGTTGCCTGACTTCCTGGGCTGCGGCGGTGAGGTGCGATCGTGGTGACGCGGGGTGGGCACCCGCGAGGGGGGTGAAATTCACTACGGCAAGGTCCCTGGCGGGGTGGGCACCCGCAAGGGATATTAATTCACCAATAAGCGGGGTAGGCTCCCGCAAGCACCACAATGCGGGGTGGGCACCCGCTTTGAAGAGGACGGAAATAGCAGGGAATCCCTACATCGGGGTTCCTTCGCCGATCATTGCAGCGCCGCGCTGCTTGGCCACAAATAAAGCGCTCCCGGCGCTAGAGGTGAAACCCAGAGCGCTTCCAGGCGCGCAGGAGAAAGAAAAGCGCTTCCAGGCGCTTAGGGGTGCAAATAAAGCGCTCCCAGCGCTTTAAAGCGGATAACAGCAAAGTCCAGGACAGTTCTCCCTTGCAGGCAGCAAGGCAGGGGTGGGGGGGGCAAGGCTGGACCCAGATCCAGCTCACTGGGCCTCCAGGCAGGGAGGTAATCCAGGTGGCGGTCCTCTGGTCCAGCAGCAGCAGCAGCCCCCCTCAGGTAAGATCCTGGCAGAGAACAGTTTCTGTGGGGACACAGCCCCATTTTTATAGAGCATAACCCTTTGTTCTGGGTTCAGGGTGAGGGGGAAAACCAGTCGCAGCTGGTTGGGGAGCACCCTTGATGTGCTCAGCCCCTCACTCTATTCACTGGCAGGGCTAGGGTCGTCAGTCGCACCACAGGGGGCGGAGCCAGCATTGTGTGTGGAAAACCCTGTCCTATTCAGGACCCAGGTGTACTCCTCCCACCCGTCTAGCTGCTGATCTCCCCATTCACCACTGGGTGACTCATCCTGACTCTGGGGAATCCCTAGCCCGTCACATGACATGACCAGCCAATCACGCGACAGACACACTGCACACAGAAGTGCCCACCTCTAGAAGTGGCCCTCCCACACTAGGTACATGCACGCCGCACACATCATCGCGCAGCATTCACTCCCACGAGTCCGCACATACCAAACTCGGGCCAGCACACCCCACGCATCAGGAACTACTAGGGACACATACATTCCCCATGCATTCCTATGGGAGGGCAGGCCTATCTCGCCACATGCACTCAGAGCACGCACGCACTTTACCCTGGGACACAGGGAAAGTGCGCAGAGACCAAAATATTACCACACCAAGTCACCAGTAAAAAGCAAAAAAAGTTCAGGGGTGAACCTGCCAGAAGGGCCAAGTCCAACAGAACTTTAAAATCCTTTTTAGAAAATTAACAAAATCACAATCCAGAATCCATAGCTGGTGATCTACAAACCTTGAAGTCAAAACAACATAACCCATTTACAGTGGCTACCTACGAAGAGTGAGCATCCCAATGATACCTAATGCTTGTGATATTCTGAGAAATCAAATAAAAAATGTTTAGACTGTGTCTTGGTCTTTTTCATATAGTGTAAATAGGCAAAAAATGGAAGGAAGTCAGAATCAATGCAGTTTGTCGCTTTTATCAGTACTAGAAGGTGGTACTAGCGCATGTCCTTTGTGTGTCCAGCTTTTGTTTTTGAGAGAAGGAAATTTCTTAGACCACATTTTGGGGGGCAAAATATAACAAACTCTCAAACATCATTCTGCAATGTTTCCCAGGTACAGGTGGTAGGTTAACAGTCAGATTTATAGACAAAGTCCTTGATGCTTTAACCCCTTCAGCGCGGCGCGGATTTTCGCGCCACGCTGAAGGTTCCGTGCGCGGGCGGGGCCATGACGGAACGGTTCCGTCATGCGCACAGCGCAACCGACGTGCATGACGGAACCGTTCCGTCATGCGCATCGAAGGGGTTAAAAAATCAGTACAATAACCATTCTGTTGTCAATATAGTTCTACTTTCATCAAAGACTTTGCAATTTTTTTAATGACACCTGTGAAAGGTTTTTATAGTCTATCTTAGAGCCAGGATCGTCTTTCATGTTCCAAAAATACGTTCGAGCTCTGCCAGTCTTTTTTCTTGCCAAAACTCCAAAGATTGTTTTTAGGGCCCTCAGCATGGAACAAACATGCTCTGGAGCTGTGGGGCATCTCAGCAACCTCCCAGTTTCGGACAAAACATAGGCTTGGCTTTTTAATGGATTAATAGGGAGGTCCCTTAGTTGCTGGTCACTTTGGAGGCACAGCCCTTGGACACTCCTCAGAGTTGTAGCGGTCTAGTTCACCTAATCACCCGGCAGGGCTGAATGCCCCGGAAGAAACCCCACACTATGCATCACTCTCTGGCCAGGAGTGGCCAGAGAGCCTAAATAAAGGGGCCGGGGTCACTTGTGATCACAGAGTGTGTGTGTCAGTTATTTACACTACCAAGGCCCAACACTGGCGACCAGCATGGGATCACAGTGTCCCCACAAAGACAGCGAACAGGTCCGGTTTGCCTCAACCGGCCAAAAAGGAAAGAGACAAAAACCCCGTTGCCAGCGCGTCAGAGAACGGCAGAGAAACGAGTGTGGCTGTGGGCCTACAAACCAGTGACGGTGCCTGACTACCACCCGGCGGTGAGTGAGATACATGCAGCAAACCCCAGCGCCTGCCCGCCTGCTAGTTGAACCCTGTCACCTGAATGTAGCGCGCTGGTGCTCCTGGCAGAATTCCAGTCGAGCCCGCGCTGCTGCTGGCTGCACGCGCATGCGCACTATCATCTGAATGCCACCAGGCCCGACTGCCGAGATCAGAGGCGCGCTGATAGCGTCCTCTCTGAACAGCTGAAAATGCCCCAGCACACGGCAGCCTGCACGGCAAAGGAATAAACAAGCACGGGCAAACCCAATTTCCATAGGACACTCACACAACAAGCACAGGCAAAACCAGGCACCAAGTGAGGCAGCACGGCAGTGAGAAGCCAACAAGCACTGGCACATCCAATTGCCAGGGGAGAAAATACAACCCACACCAGCAAAACCAAGGGCAACCCTGGCATAATTTGCGCTAACAGCCACATTCATCACGCCAGACAAGTCACATGAACGAAGGCCATTCTTTTGGCATAACCAAAGCTTACCATGGTTGATCAGGCAGCGGCAGTAGCACCGCCACCTGTAGCTCCAACGGTACCACCACCTCATCCGCTCTCCTAAGTCAGCGCACTCCCTCTGTTCAGCGAACAAATTGATCCCACCACTGCGTCACCCAGGTGGAAAGTGTGGATTGGCCGACTCGACAAATACTTTATAGCAACGAGGGAAACAGATGGTGCTGTCAGACGGTTGCTTTTGCTTCACTTCACAAGTGATGAAATATACAAGCTATTTGCACATCTCCCGAACACAGGCGCACATATTGACTACGACGCCGCAGTCGGGGCCCTGAACGCCCATTTTGACCCAATCCCGATTATGTACGGTTTAAGCTCAGACAAGCCCGTCAGAGAGAAGGGGAGTCCATGGACACATTTCATGCGCGCCTAAGAGAGCTAGCCAGCACGTGTACCGAACACGATCAGGCCAAAGAGGTCAGAGCTCAGGCAATCCAAGGATGCCGCAACAAGACCCTGTGGACCCTCATTCTTCGACAACCATGCATTTCCTTAGAAGACATACTGATTCTGGCATGCTCACATGAACTATCGGACGTCAGAGTGACCGCCATGGAAGCCTTACTCAATCAACTAGCTGAACAAACAGTGACAGTCAAGACAGAGCGGGCAGATGCCAATCGGACGCCAACACGCGGTGGGCGAGGAAGATGGCCCATTAGAAGCTCGCGACGGCCGCAGTGTGGATACCTTTGGAAAGAAGAACACCCACAAGGAGAATGCCCAGCAAGAGGAAAAACCTGTGCAAAATGTGGAATCCCTAATCATTTTGCATGCGTATGCCAAGGAGGAACGCAAAACAGAGGAACGCCAGGACGAAGGCCACCATCCAGAACAGTAAGACATCTCATGATGGAAGAACCTGTCACCTCGAGAGCACCGACAGTGGCACACCGCAGACAATGTCTGGAAGACTCATCCACAGATATCCTTCGCGAGCGACCTCAAACGAAGATGACAACCACAACCGACATGCGCCATCCTGATCGCAGGGTCACCCGTTACAGCCCTTATCGATACCTGGGCATCTGTGAACGTCATGGGCTGTCAACACAACAAGAAACTAAACCCAAAACCAGCACTCATGCCATCCAAAGTCAGAATCCTCACATACGGAAGTCAGACACCGCTTCCTTTGAAAGGAAAAATGTCAGTACAAGTCAAGTCGGAAAACCATGAAGTAATGACCACATTCCACGTGGTCGACAGGGAAGTAGACATACTGGTCGGAAGTCATACCGCCGAAGAGCTGAGCCTGGTCACGTTTGCAAATGCGGTGAAGTCACTTCAAACAGAAGACATTCTGGAGCTATTCCCACAACTATTTGAGGGTCTAGGGAGCATGAAGAGGCCACCAGTAAAACTGCATATCGACACAGCATTGAAGCCCGTTGCCCTACGACATCGTCGCATACTGTTTAACCTAAGGCCACTAGTGTAACAGGAACTCCTGAAACTTGAGCAGCAGGGAGTGATCGAGAAAGTAACAGGACCGACTCCCTGGGTATCTCCCATGGTAATCGCCGAAAAACCAAGACAATCAGGGAAGATTCGAATCTGCATTGACATGAGGATGCCCAACCAAGCAATAAAGAGAGAGAGGCATCTGACACCGACAGTTGATGACATCCTGGCCGACCTCAACAGTTCCTAGTGGTTTTCAAAACTGGACTTAAACGCTGGGTACCACCAGTTGAAGCTAGCAGGAGAAAGCAGGTACATAACCACGTTTTCGACACATCTAGGGCTTTGACGCTACAAGAGATTAAACTTCGGTATATCATCAGCCGCGGAGATATTCCAGAACGCTGTAAGAGAAGTCTTGTCAGGACTGCAAGGTGTCATGAACGTCAGTGATGACATTCTGATACACTCAGCGACCATAGAAGACCATCACCGTCAGCTCAAAGCCACCCTAAAGCGTTTCGCAGAGCACGGAGTGACCCTACACAAAGAAAAATGCTAATTTTTCAAGAAAACCATCGAGTTCATTGGATACATATTCAGTCAGGATGGGGTGAAGGCGGACCCCAGGAAATTGAAGCAATTCAGCTCGCTCCCGCTCCCACAACGGCATCAGAAGTCAGGAGTTTCTTAGGCATGGCAACATATTGCGGAACATTTATTCTCATCATTGCCACCATCCCTGAACCACTATGGAACCTAACCAAAAAAGAGAACATCTGGCGATGGTCCCAAGCGGAAGAAGAAGCTTTCTGCAAAGTGAAGTCAGCTCTAATAGAAAGCACAACCATGGCATACTTCAACACAACTCGGCAAATGGAACTAATAGCGGACGCCTGCCCGGTGGGACTAGGAGCCCTGCTAACTCAAGAAACCGAACCAGGGACCTGGGTTTTGCTGGCATTTGTGAGCAAAGCACTGACTGCAACCGAAACCCGTTACTCTCAGATTGAGCAGGAGGCACTTGCTATTAAATGGGCATGCAACCACTTCCATCTATACATCAGTGGACATCTGTTCAGGGTTGTTACAGATCATCAACCACTGCTCCCACTATTCAAAGGAACTGCACCACACCCGCCACCCAGAAATGAGCGGTGGGTGATCCAACTTCAACAGTATCAGCTGGAACTGGTGTACGGACCAGGCGTGAAGAACCCTTCCGATTCATCCTGCACGCCTCGCAGACGGAAACTCTGACCAACAAATGAGGACGGAAGAGTTTGTCAACATGATATCTCAGTGGTTGTGCCCACGAGCACCCTCCATAGAAGAAATCAAGGCCCATATGGACACTGACATGGTCCTCAAAAGAGTAACAGGCGCACTGCTGAAAGGATCGTGGGAAGGTTTTCTCCAGGACGTCCAGGGGTGGAACGAGCCAGTCGGACGCAGCTGGGAAAAATGTGGAGAGTCCGAGACAAACTCAGCGCTGCTGAGAGTGACGTAATACTAAGAGGGTCACGCATCGTCATTCCACAAAGCCTCCAAATGCACGCAACCGTGTTGGCACACGAAGACCATCAAGGCACAGGAAGAATGAAATCCAGAATGAGAGAAAAAGTGTGGTTCCCGGGTTTAGAAGAAGCAGTAGACACCGTCGTGCGAAACTATAGAGCCTGTCAAATCAGTGGAAATCCAGAAGCACCAGCTCCCGTGATAACTGAAGATCCTGCTCTGTCGCCCTGGTCGTGGGTGAGCCTCGACTTCGGAAGCTTCCCGGATGGCCGAGTCACGGCTGTTTTCGTTGACAGCTATACCAAATATTCTATCGTGGAAATCCTGCTATCTACTGCGTTTAACCACCTACAGCCAGTCTTGGACAAACATTTGCGTTTTTTGGGTTGCCGCACGTAGTCAAGACGGACAACGGTCCTTCGTTCCAAGGCAGTGAATTCAAGGACCTCCTAACCCGGTTAGGTGTAAAACATCACCGCATTACTCCACAGTGGCCACAAACCAATGGGGAAGCGGAATGCTTCATGCGGACAGTGAACAAAGTTCTGCGCATAGCAGTGGCTGAACAAACGGACCCGGAAACAGCTCTCCAGAAATTCCTGCGGGTGTATCGCAGTACCCCTCACTGCACAACGCAAAGGTCCCCGTGGTCGTTGATGCTGGCAGGGCCTCGACGGGACACTTTTCCCATGGCTCACAATTGGGAGCAGGAACCGGATGATCCAGCAAGCACCCAAACTAGGAGGTTGCTGACCAACGAGAAAGCCAGTCAGCGGAGGAGAGCATGAACCCGAGCACCGACGCCGGGATGTGCCATCCTAATAAGAAACCGCCGGAGGGAAGGGAAATTCCGCACCTCATAAGATTCAGGATTGTGGATTGTGAGGACAGCCCGGGTAACTGCTATCACTGCCGAGCGAAATGGGGAGGTAGTAACCCGAAACATCTCCTGGTTCAAGAGGGTCCCTGGGGCGGATGTCGGAACACAGAACGCAGAAGAACCAACAAACGGAGGGGCCACGTGTGAAGGGACAGAACCCAGCTCCATGGATGACCTCGCCCAGGGTCCTGCAGCATCAGCACCAGCTGCAAGCTCCATCCCCAGAACCTCGGCTGACAGGCCGGAAATAGCTAGCCTTAAAAGAGAACCAGAATGGTCGACAGCATCGATACAACCTCAGACCTAATCCCAGACCAAGCCAGAGACTTGCTGATTTTGTGTGTTAACTGTTGTTAAGTGTTTCCTGGTTAAAGAACTGATTTGGGATGGGATGTAGAGGTCTAGTTCACCTAATCACCCGGCAGGGCTGAATGCCCCGGAAGCAACCCCACACTAGGTATCACTCTCTGGCCAGGCGTTGCCAGAGATCTTAAATAAAGGGGCCGGGGTCGCTCGTGACCTTCCGCCCGATACCCAGTCACAGAGTGTGTGTGCCAGTTATTTACACTACCAAGGCCCGACAAGAGTAACAGAGAGATTTATAAATCAATATTGCATTCCATTCCATTAAAGTTTATTAAACCTTTACAAGGGCCTCAAGCCAGCCTTTTGAAGAACATTTTAGCCTTATGATACACTGTTGAGTTTGTTTGCATTTTTACGTGCTTATTGCATTTTTTATTGCTACAATTAATTCTGTTTTAATTGAGCTTTGCAAATTGAAATAGTTTTAATTAACTATGAAATAAGGTTTTATATATTATATGCTGTGTCACCATACACAGACACAAGAATGGAAATTTCCATTCCTAATTGTAACTGCCCACTCACAACTGTATCTGCTCCTTCCTCACAGATAGCACACAAAGAGTCAGCTTGCCACCTTACACATGGAATGCCAAGAAAGTTCTGTGTGGAGGCCCCAAAGAATCCTCCCTCACTCCAACCTTATTTAATATCTACAGTACTCCACTGGCTCACTTCATCATATCACATAACAACAACATCTTATGCAGAAGACACCAAACTTATTCTCTCTCTGTTGGACAAGAGTCCCTCAACAACAACAAAAACACTTAAATTAAATTTGATATGTCATAAAGGCTAACGGAGGTTGCTTGGAAATATCACGCTACTGAGGGGGACAAGGCCTGTACCTTTATTGTTTGACTCTCTATTTTGGTATATTGGGCCATTTTCGTGCAAAGGCCCAGCCACCATATACAGAAACATGTTTACATTTTGAGTGTGGAACATTGTCTTCCTCTGTCTGCCAATCCAAACTTGCCATCAGGGAACTTTCCAATATTAAAACCACCACATCACAGCCCAACAGTTCACAACCCAGCTACCTTTGCTACCACACATTGACTTTAGGCTCGTTTATAAACCTATGCAGTACTCCCATCCTTCTGGGTGGGTTTGTGCTATATAAACACGATTTACATATATACATTAGGTATGTGCTAGGCTGTAGCTAAATAGACGGGGAAGTGTATTTCAAATATCCTACAGTAACACAAGCACGAGACATTTATTTCCACACTATCCTTGAAAGCATGCCTGTATGACACAAGGAATACATACAATCTTCCTGAAACACAGGAAATTCACATTGAACAATAGGACCATTGATTTATTCTCCTGAAACAAGCTTTCTCCTTAGGAGTATTTTACAGTCAAATAAAACAAGATTCTTGAGCAGATCAAAAAACATGGCACTTTCTCACAAACTGATCTGCCTTCAATGCATTTACTCCACTAGTGGAAACACTGTATGGGTGGGCAACACTCTGTCAGTGGTTTTGTGGTCGCTGCCTCCGCTGACCTTGTGGGCTGGTAGGCTGCGTGAAGTTTTCCTGACCCCCATATCATGATGGGCCCCAGGTTCCAGTGGATCAGCTCTGATATTACCAAAATTGGTGCAACTCAGCACCTCATTTATGAGTTTTTGGCAAAGGGCAGCACCGCAGGACTTCCTGCGGCACTGCCCTACGGCAAAAGAAAATGGCAGGAGTGTGTATCAGATACATCGCATTCCTGTCCCTTTCTCTACGCCGGTTCACAATGGGCTTCTGTGCACCAAAGCAGGCACCTTTGCATAATGGTGCAACTGTGCCTGCATCGCGGGGATGATTCCTTCATGCACAAAAACAATCTCAAGAGGCTTTTTCATCTTTTTATGTGTGCTTCAGAATGTATTTATGATGGCCTGTGCACCGCCGGAACATCACTTTTTGCGACGTTCCGGGGTTCATGAGCCTGCTCCATATTTACGAGACAGCACTTCTTTTGGTTTAATGCTGCTTCATAAGTTTTCTGCAGTTTTCTGCATTATAGGGGCGTGCAATAGGTGTTGCTCAGGGCATTCCCAGTAACTTCCATGGCTTCTTGACACTGCCCCAGATTTGGCAGCGCCAAAAACTTAATCCTCCCCAGGGGAGGTGTGAGGGAGGCACAACAAGGAGATTCATCTTTATTTCTCCCCATTTTTCCTTTTTATATCTGTGCTGCATTCTGCAGCCCACATAGAAAGGTGACAAAGCCTCTTGTGATTGTTTTTGTGCAGGAAGGTTTCCCTTCTTGCACAAAAATATTCATCCCCGCAACGCAGACACCATGGTGCAAAGGTGCCTGCATTGGCACATATCAGCTCATTGTGCGGTCGCTGGGGAAAGGGACATGAATGTGCTGTATCTTTTAGATGCAGCACATTCTTGGCCTTTTCTTTTGCCATAGGGCAGCACAGCAGGAAGGCCTGCGGTGCTGCCCTACAGCAAAACCTCATAAATGAGGCCCTCAGTGCTTTGCCAATACCAATTTCATATAAATTCTTGAATGTCAGACATGGACTATCTCTGTTGATTATGGTGCCATCGCCTGTCAAAGCACCTCTCTGTTTACATTGTAAAAAATGCCAATAAAGGGTGCTACCATAGGTGTCAATTATATGACTATTTTATCTAACATGAGGCTAACCAATGAGCACTGTAATCAGAAATGTCTAAAACGACAGTACTCTACACTTCATTTTTCAATTATTGTTAACCAGTGGCAGCACCTTATTAGATACTGTTTCAACAGGGATTGTGCTGCCACACATATATATATATATAATCTCGTGGGTATGGGTGTGAGGTATAACATCTTACATGATTATATCTTTCAGATCCCACATAGTGGGCTATTTTCTCCCGCATGCAGAGTTTGCAACATGGGTCCAAATTGAATTGTCATCCATCTAGGAAGTCAGATTTTATTACTATGGATACATTGCTCAAAGTGTCACTTAAAGTCAAAATTTCAATATCATTGGTAGGTGAAAACGGTGGTAGAAATGCAATATTTTTTAAAATAGAGAAAAAACTTGCATATTCATGCAACTTTTTTCTGGGATGGTGTTTAGTTTACCTCAGTGATTGGTTTATCAGATGTTTGCAGGGATAATTACTATTACAAATGAAACTCCAATCTTCTATAGGTGCAGTGTCCGGCTACTTTCTCTATGATCCTCCTTCCAAAAGGCATTAACGTCTGTTATTTGCCCTTAAAGCGTTATATACTGCCCAACACCATGTCTTAGCATACAACACTCTTTTGAAGATGCATATTATCAAGAAAGGTGTTAAAATTATCGCCGCTTTAGCGGCAGGAAACTGCTAAAGCGTCGATAAGGGCTTGATAATATGCCCTTGAGAATTCCAATAGAAGCCCATGTTCTGGTGTGAACCTGGGCTTCTATTGGAATTCTTAAGGGTATATTATCAAGCCCATCATCGCCGCTTTAGCGGCAGTTTCCTGCCGCTAAAGCAGCGATAATTTTAACGCCATTCTTGATAATATACCCTGAAAGGTCTACCATAGGAGAGTGTTATCTGCAGAAAGGTATGCCTTCTTTTAATATTAGTTCCTCATATTATGCTCCATTCCGGCACTTTGCTAATGAGGGGGTAACTACAAAAGACTCAAGAACAAGACGGTTCTAAAAAAATACAAAGGATACTTTTAACATTCCAAGCAAATAGTAAGTAGTAATGGTGTTTGTAGTCACTCTGGACAACATGGTGTTGAATAGTGGAAAATGTTATGGTTTCTATGCATTCTTTAATGTCCTTTGTAGGCCACAATAGCTTTATAACAGTGAGTTTGAACAGTCTCATGATGGCCTGCTTGATACTGAATCAGTGGTCTTCCTCGGCCTGTTTTTCTGACCTTCTTTTTGTTGGCTTTAGGATTCTGGGCACTGCTAACCAGTGCTTAAATACATGTGCTTTCTCCACTAAACATGGTATGATCGGTTTACACCTGTTTGGCATATTTAGTTTACTTGAAAGTATCTTTTAAAGTGGTATCCCATATCTCCAATCCCTGTAAATTAAATGCTACTACTGGGTGTGCAGCACTGCTGGTGCCACCCACAGAGGTAGCCTTTCAAACCTGTCTCACACCTGCATCAGCCTGTGTGCGCAGTTGCTGCCAATTTAACTTGCCATTTACAACTACTTGCAAAGCTTTAAACTCCCCTTTTATTACACATAAGTCACCCCTAAGGAAGACCCTAGGTAGCCCAATGGGCAGTGTGCTGTGTAAGTAAAAGGTTGGGCATGATCCTTTATGTGTGGCATTTCCTGGTAGTGACAAACAGCCTGTTTCTTAGTGTTGTGAGGCCTACTCTTCTCATAGGTTAGCATTGGGAATACCCTTATATATGTATATGTTTAAGTGCAAATTGCTGATCTGAGAGGAGTGGTGTTGCCATGCTGGTATGTTTGGAATGATAATGATAAATCTTGCTTACTAGTTTGGTTGGATTTTACATTACTATTTTAGAAAGGCCACTTTTAGAAAGTGGGCATTTCTCTGTGCTTTTGACTCTTTGTGCTTTGCAGCCTGACTCCAATACATGTCTCGGTCTGGGTGACGGCTACCCTTGGTGCATACTTTCCAAACAGCCACAACACAGAAAGGGCTGGGTGTGACAGGGCTTCCATTTGCATACTGATAGTCTTCCTGGGCTGGGAGATGGCATTCACACTTTAAATTTGTATGGGTTGTCATCTGCCCTCACACAAAGGGCTGATTTACCCTGTACTGCTGTCTGTAGCCAGGGCTGTGCTGCAAGGGATTGTTGTGCACTTCTAAAGACTCCATTTGAAGTTCCTCCTTGAAAAAAGAAAATTTTGAGAATCAGTTAAGGGGCACTGACCCTATGTTTTTAGACCCTGCATGGACTTGTAACCAGATCCTGCTGGCTCTACAGACTGCACATTACCAGAGGACTGTTGTGCTGGTCGGAAGAACTGCCATCTGGACTGTCTGCTTTGATGTGTTGGCCTACTGCCTGCTGGGCTGCAGGGGGAACTGACACTTTGCATCTACCTTTTGTGCTGGCCTGCTGCCTGCTCAACTATGTGTGCCCCAGTGCTCTCACATGGCTTGTGTTTTGCCCTGTGTCCCACAAATCAGCATGTGGGGTGTTTGTCCTTCTCTGGAAAGCAACACATGGAGTTTCCTCAGTGCATAGTGAGTGCCGTACAATTTCCCCAGCGCATGTTAAGAGTTTTGTATTAATCCCCCCTCCCAGTGTCGCACTCTCAGCAACGCAGAAAAACTCTGCAGATGTCAGCTGTGGGCGGGGCCAAGCAGCCGAAGGGAAATTGCTCAGCCGGCAACCCTCACTCAACTGTGTCCCAACGCTATTTGAAGCAATTCTAGCCCAGCTTTGCCTTTGTTGAGGAACTCCCTTTAGTGGCAGTCACCCCTGTGGCAGCCAGACAGATCCAAAAGTTACTGTGATTGTGTAGCTGCACCGCATGCTCATGGGTCTGGTGGCTCAGTGGACTAAAGCAGCCACTGCAGGGGTCTGTGTTCAACCTCATGGTCACAGGTTCAAATCCCGGCGGGTCCTCTCAGCTTTTCATCCATCTGAGGTCGATAAAATGAGTACCATTGAGTTGGGTAACAATAAACATCTGTTATTCAGCGCCAGGAGACCTGCTGGTAATCGTGCGCTTTACAAATACACCTGTTATGTTATGGGTTGCTATTCTTGGGCGGAGGGAAAGAAAGGGACATAATGGGGTCTCTTGCAGGTGTGCTAAGCTTGTGCCTTCCTCCCCACTACACTGTATATCGCATTTTGGGGGCTTTCAATCCGCCAGAGTTTTGGGCTGAGCTGCATTATTCTAACCTGCAGGCAGGGGGAACCAGTGAGGTCTCCGTGTGCTAAACTCTGCAGTGTGTGCCCCTTTTCCCCCTTTGGGCTGTACCTTATGGTGGCACTGAAACACAGGTTTTCCTGTACCCTACATGCGATCCCTGACCACTAAATAAAA
This sequence comes from Triturus cristatus, assembly GCF_964204655.1. Taxonomy (NCBI): domain Eukaryota; kingdom Metazoa; phylum Chordata; class Amphibia; order Caudata; family Salamandridae; genus Triturus; species Triturus cristatus. Next base: position 631,515,145 of record NC_140588.1, on the reverse strand, counting down.
TTTAATAGGAACGCAGGTACGCTGCACCCTATAGGCTTATGATGATATTGGGTGATTCATGTATTTTTGGAGACATATTGTGATTCATGTGCTTTTTGTTCTTAATCAAGCTGCTGCATTCCATGCACTGATGCTCTAATGTATGTTGTTGTGATTCTTGCATTGTCAGAATAATGAGTACAATCTCAGGATTGCATAGTATGCACACGATTTATGATTTATGTTGTTTTGGTCTTATGTTATGCATTATATATCTATATATATATATATATCTATATTCACTGAAAAAAACATAGGTTTCAGGGACGTTACAGTTAGAAATTAGCATTTGAAAAATCTTAGATTTTCACTGAGAAAACCATAGGTTTCAGAGACGTTATAGTTAGTTGGACATTAAACTCATATAAAACCAGATAAATTTTCCCCATTATAGTTAGTTGAGCTAACTATAACTCGCGAGCCCACAATGCACTGGTGATGATGTCACATATTACATCACTCATGACATGGTAAGCAACATCACTCATGATATCACTGATGACATCTCAAATGACATCACTGATGACTTTATTTTCTTCTGCAGTACTTTCCACAACAGTGAGTTTGGAAACGTAAAACTTGCTGTCTCAAGCTTCTATCTTCTTCTTCTCTTGGAATCTCACATGTCACATACTGTTCCATGAAAGACAATACTGTTTCATCAGAATCAGTTCCAAATTTAGGTGCATCCTTGATCCATAGTAGCATATGTATATGAGGTGCACCTCCTGCTTGGTACTCCTCTCTCCAAAAGAAATTGGTAACTTCTCCAAGAGGTGGATTCTTTTTATTGCAGATAAAATACATCATAACTTGAAACCTATGATTAAAATAGCTGCACACATTTACAGGATCCAATGAACACAGTTCACCAGGAGTCTTTATTTCAACATTTCTTATATTGGAATTCACTTCTCTTAGAAACTTAATCAAATCTGCCCATGCATACTCTGCACAGCTAAGTGTGACAAACCATGTTGGTGTACCTAAGTTCCGTAACATACACTTGAGTTCTCCATGACGACGATACCAATACTCATTTGTTCCACGTTGACATGCCATCAAATTGATTAACTGTGCTTCTAAATTTTCATCTGTTTCTTGAACATTCTCCACAAATTATCTCACAGAAAGAAGTGATTGATGAACTCCAATTTTAAGTATGTGGTGCACTGCATACAACAGAGAAGACAGATCACTTTCAAACAAAAGGTGAAATATGTATGGAATGCACTGTCGAAATCTAGGATCTTCAGAATATAATCTTGTTGACCAATATTCTGAAGCTGGAATCTGTACAGGTTGGTCATCATATCGTCCACCTTCTCCAGTAGGAAACAGCTGTGGAAAACAACGAGCTTCCAAGCTTTTCTCCGAAACACTCATTGGAGTTACCTGTGCTTTTTTCATTTGAAATAACTTAATGCTGCTTCCTATTACTTCTTTTGAATGCAAAGGACATATTGTGTAATGTTCATAAATCTCTTCAGTCCTTGACTTGTCCACTTTCTCTATTTGACCACTTGAAATTTCAGATTCATCTTCTAAACTTATTACCTGTTCATCCACATTAACAGTTTTGTAATTAATATTGTTCACTATAAGATATAAGGCAGCCTTTTCAACTTTTATTAACTTCCACAAATTCTTGCCATATTTTGCGACTCTTTGTTGGGACAGCATTTACTAGACTGACTACTGCCTCATATTCCTCTTTCTCTCCAGCAATAGTTTCAATATTTTTCTTAAAATCCAAAGGTAAGTACACAACTCTTCCTTTCAGCCCTCTTTGCAAGTCTGTTGGCGGCAGTTTACCTGTTTTAGGCTCCATCCGAATTATAGTTTGAAAAGGATGAACAGATTGAATTAGAACCGACTCATATGTATTTAATTCTGCCAGTTCCTCCGGAATAGCTACTAATTCTAAGTTATTATGTACTGCTCTAGCAGGCATTTTGTTTTTTCAAATTTGGTGCAACAATATTTACATATACATTGATCACTACTTACCTCAAATCGACCTTCCACCAACAAGTAAGTTGCAAATTCATAATTTGGTATTTCAGAGCATACTACATTAAACATTTCAATTTCTTCTTCAAACTGATCAGTGCTAATCACTTTCCCATCTCCTTCGACAGCTGTAATTGTCAAACTTTCACTTTCTATGGACTGCTCTTCTGAACCAAAATATCGCATTTCAATATCATCACACTTTTTTGAACATCTGATAAAGAACCATGTAAAAGACCTGTATTTAGTTCACTTAAACATAATGCAGGACTTTTTACATAGTACAGTTTCCTTACAAACTTCCGCATTTCTGAATGGTGTACTGCTAACATCCTCAAGTGATGAAAAACACTTTTACATACTTTTCTTGAAAGACAAGCCAGAGAATGCCCATGCTTCTAAGTATATTTTCTTACATTACATGGATCTAGTCCTTGTAACAAAGTAATCTTCTGTTTAATACTTTTCTGTGTATATTCTCATAGCAGATTTTGCATTATATCAATAGATTTCTGTCGAATACTACAAATACTGCTACAACCCCACTTATACACAGGAGCTTGTGTATGTTTCCCTTGCACTTCTTCAGCTATTAACTCTTCTGCACTTTTAACAAGCATTTCCTCTTTTGGAAGGGGACAACGATCCTGAACTTCGTAGCAACGACCTCCAGTATCAACTGCAAATGGTAAACTATTTTCCTGGAAGTAACTTTCCTCATTAAAAAAAGGCTCACTAGTAGAAGTATGTTTCCAATGTCCACTAAAGATTTTGCAAAAGTTGGTTCTGTTCACAAGTCTTTTTCTTCTACTTTTTTCTTTCAACACTTTGATTATTTTATCCAACACTTTGATCCTCTTCAAAATCACAATGAATAACTTCTGTTTTAAAGTGAAAGCAGTATCCACTATACTTTCAATACGCTGCGTCTGTTTGAATTGCAGCACTTTCTTTTTATATTTGCAGCATGTTTTCATTAAATTCTGAATCACTCTAGTTCGAAAAAGTCTCTGATGAATTTCTTGAAATTGTTTTTGTCTCTGGGTAACAGACACTGTTTCTTTATCATCTTTTCTTTTCCTGGTATTTAAAATTGAAGTCTGCTTCTCCTTACTTGAAAAATTCTTCTTTTTGCTTTGTGTGATGTTATTTTCATTAAATGTTCGTAATTGTTTTTTCAGAAATTGTCTAGTGTTTTTACCAGAAGAAACTGTGTAGTACTCTCATTTTTTTCTAATTGAAAATCTTTCCTTTTGTTAAAATATATATATTTTTTCTCATTCCTTCTTTTTTCAGTTCTTCTAGGCATTTTCAAATTTTAATCCAAACGAAATAATTTTCTGAAAAAGAAAAAATAGATTAAATTATTTTTTACATCTGTTCAATATGTTAAAATAACAACATACAATTACATAAGTTCTACTGAGAGCTTCCAGAGGAAGTGCTGCAACGTGATGGAGCAGGGCAGGGGAGCAGTAGGATGACGGGTAGTGCCATAGAACATACAGCAAGTATTTATTTAATTATTTACATACACCTTTACAATTTATATGTAACTGCACTACCTCATACTTTTCACCTCTCCGCGGCACCCCACCACCCCACAGCACTCCCTCTGCAACCCACCACAGACAACTTTATAGATAGTATTTGTAAAAATTGCAATCTATGTACTTAGGATGATATTATCAACCAAACGGCACACAGAAAAATTACCATTATTAGCCTAACAATTTTATCTACAACTTCGGAAACATAACACTGCACCCAAAGCTTTAAGTGGGGGGTGTCTGTAGGGGTCTGAGCACTGGCAGTTTATTTTTGGGGGCCTCAAAACGGGTCTCTATGGGTCTCTATTTTCGGGTCTCGCAAAGGTAGTCCGTTGTTTTTTTAAATTATTGGACTGCAGTGAGACAGTGAGAGCATGCACATTGTTCACTACTGAGAAGTGGAGACATCATGCCAGGTGAGTCGTGTTGTAGGAGAAGGGAACTCCTTTAAAGAGAGCCATTTTCTCTCAGGATTTCCCTTCTTTTTTTGCAGTGCAGGAGCAACATTATCGTGGCGTGATTAGCAGAGAGACCACCAGGCGCGCAACGCCCATTGCCCCGGACTTCCTGACACAGCTACCCAGGCTCACACACACCCGAGTACTTCACAGGTCTTCAAAAGACCATTTGCTTGTAAATGAGGCTTTGTTCTTTTTCACCCCTTTTTAGAGCCCTTACATCCCCACTCTGCCTATTACTGAAAGAATTAGGCTCCCCTGAAATTTTGCTCTGGTTGCACCTTTGGAGATGACCACAGGCAGCCAACTCCAGCACGACCCTGCTCTGACCTTTCACAGTGTCTTGTTTTAGTGCTACACAAACACACAGTTTGCCTAGCTCACTTAGTTCTCACACCCCCTCTTTAATATGAAGATAGTAGCTTTGGAATTACCTTTAAATTCCTATACTGTGCTTCACATGGAAATATAGAAGTGCAGGTTCTCACCACCCCAAATTAGCTGTCTGGTATACTCTCTCAAACTATAGGTATTCAGTATCTGTCAGTCACGGCCAGTTTAAAGCAGTGTTCCTATATAGAAATGGACACAATGTTATGATTCTAAATTAACGTCTTACACTGAAAAGCTGCTTTACATTTCTTTCGCTGAATCAACCTTTGTTTAAAACACCACTAGAGAAGGGTGGTGAACTATGGTCCACAAAGAGCAACTCAAAGCTTTCTTGTTCTTTATCAGAAACATCTGCCTGTCAATGCTTATCGCCAGCCTTTTCGGCCCCTTAAGAGGCTGGGTGAATGAGTATAATACGCGGTATTTAGGATCGGGGCGGAGGGTGCACAGAAATAAGGACAGACAGTTGAATATAGTGCGAGTGGATGGATGGCCAGATGGATGAAGGGATAGCTACATGGATGGATGTATGGATGTATTAATGGATGGAGGGATGAATGGATAAATGGACCAGTACTTAGGATAGACGGGTGGGCTGATAGATGCTTAGGATTAGTTCTGGGACAGATGTATGTATGGATATATGGGCGTATGGCTGGATGGATGGCACAGTGCTTACCATAGGCAAGGGGGCTGGTAGATGCTTAGGATATGTGCCGGGACAGATGTATGTAGGTAGGAATGTATGGCTGAATTGAAAGATGGTTGGATGGCCCAGTGCTTAGGAGGGATTGATGCAGGGCTTTAAGTGGGCAGGGTCTGAGCACTGGTAGTTATTTTCAGGAGACCTCGAAACGGGTCTCTATCAGGCTCTATTTTCGGCCCTCGTAAAGGTAGTCAGTTTTCTTTTTTTTTTTATTGGACTGCAGTGAGAGCATGCACATCGATGTGCACATGCTCATTTTGATCACTACTGAGAAGTGGAGACATCATGCTAGGTGAGCCACGTTGTAGGAGGAAGGGAAATCCTTTAAAGTGTGTGTTTTCCGAAGGTAGGATAATTGATGGGGATTTTCTTAAGCACACAATGCTAGTTATCTTGATTTAGACCACGCCCCTACCTTTAAGAGGTTTGCCCCACCCCTTTTAAAGCACCCCCATTTTTTTTCCCACTTAAAGCCCTGACTGCACCATAGTAACAAAGACATGTTCCAAGCTTCCATTTAAATCTACAATGGCACCAAGTTTCATAATTTGCCATCAACGCTGGCAGCCTTCTACCACAGTGCAAGAGTGTCTATCAGCATGAAGATTTGTTATCCACAGAAATGTTGTGTGATTTGCGTAGCTGTGTGCTGTAGCACTCATCACCAAAAGGTATTAAAACATGCAAATTTGCAAGTAAAACATATACCATACCATAAATAGGTTCATAAATGGGCCCAGTGCCACTACACCACCCTCATCCCCATCCTTGTTTAACCTTACGAAATCAAAGAAAGAGTCCCAGCAAACCTGGTAGAGCCACTATAGCAATACAGGGACTTAATTTCAACAAGTGTCTGCCTGAACGCACAGCAACAAAAGGTATTAAAACATGCACATTTCCAGATTAAACATTTACCATGCCATAGAGCGCTTTATAGATTGACCCAGTGGCACTACATCACCTTTACTAGCTCAACATGTGCACGTTACAAATGTCCGTGTTATAATCAGCAACATATCCACCTCTCCCACCCCCACCCCTGCCCTTGCTTAACCTTACGAAATCAAACAACGAGCCCCAGCACTGCCGTTAGCGCCACTATAGCCATACATAGACTTAATTTCAACAGGTGTCTGCCAGAACGCTTATCAGCAAAAGGTATTGAAACCTGCAATTTTGCAAGTAAAACATACACCATACCATAAGGTGGTTTATAAATAGTCCCAGTAGCACTATACCACTTCCACACCCGCCCTTGCTTAACTTTACGCAATAAAACAAAGAGCCCCAGCAAACCTGGAAGCGCTACTATAGCCATACAAAGGCTTAATTTCAACAGATGTCTCCCGTAACGCTCATCAGCAAAACATATTAAAACATGCAAATTTGCGGGTAAAACATATACCATGCCATAGGGCGCTTTATAACTGGTCTCAGTGGTACTACATCACCTTTAGTAGCTAGACATCTGCATGTTACTAAAGTCTGTGTTTTAATCACCAACATATCCACCTCCTCCACCCCTGCCCTTGCTTAACCGTACAAAATCACAGAAACCCCCACCATTCCTAGTAGCGCCACTATACCCATACACGGGGTTAATTTTAACAGGTGTCTGCCAGAACGCTTATCAGCAAAAAGAATTCAAACTTGCAAACTGGAGGGTAAAACATGAACTATCCCATAGCAAGGTTTATAAATGGGCCCAGTGGCACTACACCACCTTTACTAGCTGGACATCTGTATGTTATTAAAGTCATTTAATCACTCAGGGGTCGATTCGGATCCGGGTCAGACAGCTCTTCGAGACTGTTCATAGCCTTACCTTGTGACCGTCCCGTACCCGGAGCCGGTATGTCCTGTTGATGAAGTACGATGCGCATAACTTCCAAAAATCCTACCGACACGTAGGCTGTGATTCGAGCTTCATTATCCATCCGAGCCGTAACTCCGAACGACGAACCGAGTCGCCCGGAAGCAGTGTCCATAGCAGTTTCCGGCCGGACAAATACGATGCGTACTTCCTATGCGCCGTATGGGTCGCCACGTACGGCACGTCACAGCATCTGGAAAAGAAGCATATCAGGTACGATTGGCGCCAGAGCTCAATCCATGGCTACGAGACGGACTAGCTTGCAACAGGTACGAGACGGAGCAACAAGCAGCGTGTACGAGATGAACACATCATGAATCCCATCGCTCAGGTCATACCAGTACTCTACATCTATGACCGGATCAGGAACCGATGCGGACGGTGCAGACAGTAAGTCAGACACCCACCACACAAACAAACAACACGTACCCGCAAAATGTCACACACACACAGGGGATCCATAGCCTGGCCACTAGCAACAGGCCACCATAGGGGTTGCATGGCCAGCACCACTACCACCCCCACCAATAGGGCTTATGTTGCCCATCACTACTGGCTCCCCCACCCATAGGGGACCTGTTGCCTTTCACTACTGCCACCCCCACCCACAGGGGACCTGTTGCCCTCACCACTGCCACCCCAACCCATAGGGGACCTGTTGCCCAGCACTCCTGCCACACCCACCCATAGGGCTTATGTTGCCCAGCACTCCTGCCACCCCCACCCATAGGGGACCTGTTGCCCATCACTACTGCCACCCCACCCATAGGGGACCTGTTGCCCAGCACCCCTGCCACCCCCACCCATAGGGCCTATGTTGCCCATCACTACCGCCACCCCCACCCATAGGGGACTTGGTGCCCATCATTAATGCCACCCCCAACCATAGGGCTTATATTGCCCATCACTCCTGCCACCCCCACCCATTGGGGACCTGTTGCCCATCACTACTGCCACCCCCACCCATTGGGGACCTGTTGCCCATCACTACTGCCACCCCCAGCCATCGGGTCTATGTTGCCCATCACTACTGCCCCCCACTCATAGAGCTTATGTTGCCCAGCACCCCTGCCACCCCCACCCATAAGGCCTATGTTGCCCATCATCACTGCCACCCCCACTCATAGGGCTTATGTTGCACATCACTACTGCCACCCCCACTCACAGGGCTTATGTTGCCCAGCACCCCTGCCACCCCCACCCGTAGGGCCTATGTTGCCCATCACTACTGCCACCCCCACCCATAGTGGACCTGTTGCCCATCACTACTGCCACCCCCACTTATAGGGCTTATGTTGCCCAGCACTTCTGCCACCCCCACCCATAGGGGACCTGTTGCACATCACTACTGCCACCCCCACCCATAGGGGACCTGTTGCCCATCACTACTGCCACCCCCACTCATAGGGCCTATGTTGCCCAGCACTACTGCCACCCCAACCCATAGGGGACCTGTTGCCCATCACTACTGCCACCCCCACCAAAAGGGCCTATGTTGCCCATCACTACTGCCACCCCCGCTCATAGGGGTTATGTTGCCCAGCACCCCTGCCACACCCACGCATAGGGCCTATGTTGCCCATCACTACTACCACCCCCACTCATAGGGCTTATGTTGCCCAGCACTCCTGCCACCCCCACCCATAGCGGACCTGTTGCCCATCACTACTGCCACGCCCACCCATAGGGCTTATGTTGCCCATCACTACTGCCACCCCCCATAGGGGACCTGTTGCCCATCACTACTGCCACCCCCACCCATAGTGGACCTGTTGCCCATCACGACTGCCACCCCCAACCATAGGGCTTATGTTGCACATCACTCCTGCCACCCCCACCCATAGGGGATCTGTTGCCCATCAGTACTGCCACCCCCACCCATAGGGGACCTGTTGCCCATCACTACTGCCACCCCCACTCATTCGGCCTATGTTGCCCAGCACTCCTGCCACCCCCAACCATAGGGGACCTGTTGCCCATCACTACTGCCACCCCCACCCATAGGGCCTATGTTGCCCATCACTACTGCCACCCCCACTCATAGGGCGTATGTTGCCCAGCACCCCTGCCACCCCCACCCATAGGGCCTATGTTGCCCATCACTACTGCCACCTCCACCCATAGGGGACCTGTTGCCCATCACTACTGCGACCCCCACACATAGGTGACCTGTTGCCAATCACTTCTGCCACCCCCACCCATAGGCCTCATGTTGACCATCACTAATGCCACCCCCACTCATAGGATGGGTGATGCGCCACACATCCATCATACACCAACATTAGGTATGTCAGCAAAATACATCCCCTCAACATCATGACAACAGTGTTTAGTCTGTGAAAAATGCCCACAACAGTGATTATGACTTCGAACATACAATGTAACTACCATCACATGTGTGACCAAAAACTGAGTGTGGCCTACACAAGGAAAGCATTACTAGCACTGTGTCAATGTAAGAATAAAACCCCCTCACTGTGTAGAATTAAATTTAAGTGTGTGCTTCCAAACTGCAGCAAATGTTGAGCATTGTGGTTATGGGGTCCAAAACCCCCCTCATCACAGTGACCAAAAGGTAAGAGTCATCATGGCCAAAGCTGCAAATGCCAAACAGCATGTATGATTTCTGATCCTAACACATGAAACACTTTTGAGGCAAAGTAGTGGTTGTGTCCCATACCCACAGAGATGTGGTGAGGCTAACAGTGCTGTGAAAACCTAACATACTCTCGGCCATGTGCAGACAAGCATCACCTATGGGGGCTGACAATGCATACAGTGTACAATGACACAAAAGCAGAAATGACCATCACAAAGCATACACACATCTCGAAAATAGACACTCAAATCAAAACAACCTGTGTAGACTGTAGGTGTCAGCTCACAAACTCCCATTCCATGCCAGCAATGGGACCTAACAACCAGGATGAATATACAGAATGATGTGATATGACTCACAGGGACAGCAGGGTAAATCACAAAAACAACATCCAGACAATGGCTCACAACAGCAATACCAATGCACTGGTGCAGATGCACAAACACAAACAGGCAACCTCACACTGCACATCTGACACAACATGTGTGTGTGTGTGTGTGTCTCAGTATCCCTAGGCAACTATACAACACATGAGAGGGGCTGAACCACAGTGAGACAGATGTGGACACAGTGCCATACAAAAGTAAACCATCAGTGGTTCCCCCTTAGTGGGCAATCAGGCTTTGTGAGATGAGAGGGAGCACAACAGACACATGTGACACAAGCTGGAATGAACAGCAACTAACACAGCAAGAGACTGACACACAACAGCACTACCCCCAGGGACCAGACATTGGGGTGACACAAGCATGCATGACACGTCCACTGTGCTGACAAAGGTAGATGTTGTACAAACTGTGAAACCCAGACATATGTCCAGTGCCACAAACGTACATCACACATACACAAACACAAATCACTCAGGATGGCCCGTCATCCATGGACAAATGGGAGCTAGGGTCGCATCCATGCAAACATTTACATCAGTCCACCCTCAAAACCACACACTCTGAACTGCACCAATGTGCATCTGTGAAGACCACATGGACAGGTGACATTGCACATGCACCCATGACAAACACAGTAATGATGGGAGGAAATAAGGTGCACAGACTCATCCAACAAGGACAGTTTACAACCCTGGTAATGACAGACATACTGCACAGTATGCAGTACATGGCCATGACGTCAAAGCTCACGTAACCTTCAGAATACCTGCCACAGTCCCAGGACAATGCAGAAGCCAAAGAGAACCACAAGGCACACATGCTGACACCTGCAAACATTGCAGCCCTGAACTGGACAAGTGGGAGCAGTCACACACACATACACATGTCTCAAACACTGAAAGGTACCACCTAGGGACAACTACATGATATTGCGAACAAAAAAGTGCCTTGGGGACCCCCTGACTGTCTCCCATCTGCGTCTGACCACATCATCACCACTCAGAACAGACAAATCCCAATGATGAAACACCAATTAACAGTAGTGTGTCATGCACCCACATATCTGGTAGCCCATGGCAAAGTTGTGGGATGACCACAGTATCACTCAGCAAGCATCAACAACAGGAACATATCAAGGGAACACTGCCTGTGTATGAAAAGGGATGTGGACACACAGACACATACCCACACAACACACAACATGGGCCCAGGCAATGTCACGAACACCACACCTACTTGAGGGGACTCAACTCCTGTGGAAGCTCAGCTGTGCCAAACATAGCCCCAGCAGGTCTCAGTCATGTCAGCAGAACCCTTGGTCAGTCAGCCATCAGTTACCACACAATGAAGGCTCTGGTCACAACAGCCTGGGTACGGCAGTGTCCCTTAAGTCATCTGCACATACTCAATACATATGTCCAGCAAGTTGCACAGAGGACCCAGTTGCTCCTACACCAATGATGCCCACACATACATGTCCAGTGGAGATGCGCCCACAGTCAGGGAAATAGACAAATTGGACAATGGGAAGCACTTCATATGTGCATGTGTGCAAGCCACAGATGTGACCATGCAAATGAAATGTTTACAGAAATGTCCACAAATTGGTAATCATGACACACCCAGTTAGCTGCAAAGGATGATATGGATAACGACCAGAATAGGATACATATTTCATGGACCACATGGAGTACCTCACATCAACACATCAGTATTCAACATTTGAAATCCAGCATTACAACTGCAAGGTCATGCTAAACATCATCAACATAATGTACAGCTAAATCAAATTCACAAGGATAAAGAAAAAAGCTTCATTCAGCAAATGAAAAATGCTAAGTCCTTTCAAAACAAAGGCCAATGGCCAGTCCATATCCAAATGTCAATAATGCGATTTGAGTGACTGTCACACATTGCTTGCCTGCACTGGTAAGGACAGGGGACATCCCCTCGGAGGGGCATACATGTGGGCAGACCAGGCACAGCAGGGACAGGATCAGGGCGCAGCAGAAGGAGGCAGTGAAGGGGTGGTGGATGCAGGAGAGTCACTGGCAACTGCAGTGGAGCTGACTGAAGTAGTGGGTTCAGTCACAACTGTGGGGCACAAGTCAGATGGGGTGGGTGCCGGCACAACTGCAGTGGGCAGGTCAGATGGAGTGGACTGGGTCCCCACTGCAGTGCCCAAGTCAATCATGGCGGTCGTGGACTCCACTGCAGTGCCTAACTCAATGGGAGCGGAATGGGGTTCAGTTGAGGTCGGCAGGACAGAGGGAGGGCACAGTCCCCACATCAGTGGCACAAACTGTCTGACCGGGGGTGGAAGAGCAAGTGGTAGGGGGGGAGGGCCTCATTTTGGGGATGGTGTATCTGTGGGTGGGGGAACCTGGGGCAGGGTGTGGCGGGGGAACCTGTGGAGTGGTGGCCTGGGAGATGGAGGACAGAGACTTTGTCATGGAGCTGTGGGACGGGGTTGGGGTCCTGCTCTTCTGGCTCCAGGGGGACTTGCGGATGGGGGCCTCAGTCTGACTGCGCCTGGGGGAGGGGGTCCGGGAGTGAGGGGCACTCCCCTCTGTGTGTGGGGACATCCTCTTCCCCTTGTAAGATGGATCTTCTGGGTCAGAGGGGAAGAGGACAAGGTCACAGAGAAAGAGCTTCTGTGGAGATGGGGTTGCAGGTGAGGCAAGGAAAGGGGGCTGGGAGGGAGAGGTATCAGAGGACTGCGGAGTGGTTGTGGATGACTGTGTGTGTGTCTGCAAACCATCCCCTGTGAGAGTGGTATCAGTGCCCTGTGCTTGCTTGTGTGCACGTCTAGACCTTGGTTTGGGTGTCTGTGAGCTGCCCGTGTCTATGGGTTTGTGAGAATGTGCAGGTGTGTGTGTGCTTGGGACAGGTAGGGTGCTAGGAATCGTGGGTGGTGCAGGGGTAGGAGGGGTGCAGGACTGTTGGAGGAGGGACACTGCTGCCATCAGGGAGGCGGCCACGGACTGATTGGTGCTCTGCAGGGCAGACATGCCAGATGAAATGCCCTCCATGAACAACACCAGTTGTGTCAACAGACTGGTGTGTGCATGGAGGATACTCAGCATTGACGTCTGCCCTACATGGATCTGTCTAAGCAAGTCCACAGACTCCTCACTCAGGGCAGCAGGGGACGCAGGGGGTGCAGTGCCTGGCACAAAGGAGACATGCTCCCGAACACGGGAGCCTCCACGGACCTCTGGGATGGGAGCCGTTGGGAGGGTGGCGATGGTGGTGGTGGGGGCGGTGGCGGGGACAGCCTCACTAGCTGGGGTTTGGTGGCTGCTGACACCCTCCTCCACAAGGGAGTCATCCTCCGAGCTGCTGTGGCCCTCAGCTGGAGTGGATGGTGCTGAGGACTCCTCGGTGTGGCTCCACTCGCCCTCCATGCCACTGGGTCCCTCCGACTCCTCGCCTTCTGTCCCAGTCACACTCTGTGGCTCCTTCTGGTCCGTGGAGCTGTCCCCTCCTGTGGTTGTGGATGTATCTGGATAGAATTAGGAAATATGAGAACAACATCAGTCACCTGCACTGACTGCACACACCACAGTGAGTACATCACATCACAGGGCAAGCCCTGGCATCATCAGGTGAACACTGCTCAAAGTGCTCACACTGTTTACAAAAAGCCAATTGTCAGTCTCACCATCAACCATGGCACTCATATCCCTCCTGGACACACATGCCCCATATTTGTGCTGCACACAGTTGGATAAACATGTCATCATCACAAAGGTAAATGAGTTACACAGGCAGTGCTCCCATGGAAAAGGACACATGCCCTGCATGTCTGACATGTTAACAATGCCTGGGAAGTTTAAGCTTGCACAAATGCACTTTAGCTGCAGAACACCTGTTCATTACATGCACCTACACACTTTGGGTGATGAAAGTACACAATGAGTATGCTTGCCACTGGTGTACACACTGCTAGTGCTTCTAGTCAGACAACATGCACAATTAGGAATGCAGTGGACTGCACACTCACCTGCTCCCCTGGTTTCCCATACAGCTTGCTGTACTGTGGAAGGAGCCCGTCGAGCAGGGCCTGGTTCTCCTCCTCAGAGAAGGCTGGGGCCCTCTCCATAGTACGTGCCATAGCAGTAGCCAGAGGATGCAGAGACAGCAGCAGTGGTAGCAGGGATGTGGTCCAGTAGCATGTAGTGCAGGCAAGTGAGCTCCCTGGGGGCCAGCCAGCCTTATATCTGTGCTGCAGAGGCAGACTCTGTGCCATGTGTCCCAAGGGATAGGTCCAACACGGTTGCATTCTATGAATCTGACCAATCCATGGAAATGTAAAACTCGTACACGTTTTCCGCATTGTTCAAATCATCACCTTCATGACACCCTAGTAATTGCAACATTGTTGTAGACATCCAGCTGAATTTCCAGCGCACGACTCGTACAAGTTTTGAATCTGCATTCGTCTCCATGACAGTCCAGAGCCAATGGGTGCGCCTGGCTCGGTCAACTGACTGTACAACGCATTGTTTGAAAATACACATGCACCTGCCTCCATACGATTCAATGGCCAAGGTGTACGCCGGTCTCGGACCATGCCTGCCCGACGCGTATGCATGATAGTCACCTGCGTCGGGCCTTATTGCAGTCAATGGCAAAGCGAACACACGGCTCGGTCATGAACTGTGCAATGTGTACGCATTGTCACCTGCGTCAGGCCTCATTGCAGTCAATAGCAAAGCGTACGCACAGCTCGGTCATGAACTGTGCAATGCGTACGCATTGTCACCCGCTTTGCGCCTCATTGCAGTCAATGGAAAAGCGTACGCACGGCTCGGTCATGAACTGTGTAATCCGTACGCATTGTCACCCGCGTCGGACCTCATTGTAGTCAATGGAAAAGCGTACGCACAGCTCGGTCATGAACTGTGCAATGCCCATGCATTGTCACCCGCGTCGGACCTCATTGCAGTCAATGGCAAAGCGTAAGCACGGCTCGGTCATGAACTGTGCATGCGTATGCATTGTCAATCGCGTCGGGCCTCAATGCAGTCGAGGCAAAGCGTAGGCACGGCTCGGTCATGAACTGTGCAATGCGTACGTATTGTCACCCACGTCGGGCCTCATTGCAGTCAATGGCAAAGTGTACACACAGCTCGGTCATGAACTGTGCAATGCGTACGCATTGTCACCCGCGTCGGACCTCATTGCAGTCAATGGCAAAGCGTATGCACGGCTCGGTCATGAACTGTGCAATGCGTACACATTGTCACCCGCTTCGGATCTCATTTGTGTGACTATTTGACGGCTTCAATAAACAATTACTTGCCAGGGACTCAGGTGCACACCTACCACACTACAGCATTGGCCACACAGTGTCCCATGTCATGTAAGGCTGCATTCCCTGTGTATTTGGTGGTGGCAACATTTGGTTTGTTGTGTGGCACTTTTGTGCAGCCACTCCCAGTCTGTGCACGTGTTCATGGGGACAGAATACTTTATGTGTTGTGCACATTACCACTGTGATGTGCAACTGTACAGTTATGGACATGAGTCATGGACACAGTTGCAGGTTGGATATGTTTAGGATATGTCACATACACCCTGAGTCCTGGGGTGATGGCATGTACATCACAGTGAGACCTGTAGCCACAAATCTGATGTAAACCCACAGTCTGTGTGCATGTTGTGTCTCAGATGTGGCTGAGCAAATGTGCCCAATAGGAGACAGTTGCCACATGCATGTGGTTTGTGCATCAACATTGATGTTGTGTGTGTGTCTAAAATTTGTATTTTGTATTTGTAATTGAATTTGTAAGGCGCGCAGCTACACACAGGGAGTCTCCCGGCGCCAGTAGAGTTAATGATTATGCATCGTGTTATTAATGAGAGAAGAGCCAGGTTTTAAGGTCTTTGCGAAATTTTAACAGAGATGGTTCGTGTTTTAGAGTGGTTGGGAGAGAGTTCCACAGCTTGGGGGCGACGCAGGAGAAGGAGCGTCCGCCCATTCTTGCCGGTTTAAAACGCGGAATCCGAAAGTTACCTTGAGTAGATGACCTGAGGGGACGAGAAGGGGAGTATTGTTGAACAAGGGCCTTCAAGTAGCCGGGAGCCGAACCTTGTTTGATTTTATGCAAAAAGCAGAGGGCCTTGACTTTGACACGGCTCTCGATTCGAAGCCAGTGAAGGTCTCTCAGAAAAGGAGAAATGGAAGATCGCCACGGGACCTTACAGAGGAGAGGAGCAGCAGAGTTCTGTACGAGCTGAAGTTTCCTCTGGAGCTGTAGAGTGGCTCCCAGGTACAGCACATTGCTGTAGTCCAGGCGAGAGGTGATTAAGGCCTGGACCACCGAACGTCTGGTCGATATTGGGAGCATCCATAGAATTTTGCAAAGCCACCCTAGGATGGAAAAGCAAGTGGCTGATGTGGCATGGAAAGAGAGTCGTCCAGGACAAAACCAAGATTACGAACCTGGGTGACTGGAATGGGTGGAAGGCCCATTTCTAATGGCCAATGAACAGAGTTCCAGAGATGCTTTTGCTTGCCCAAAATAAGCACCTCCGTCTTATCTCCGTTCAGTTTCAGGAGGTTCGCCTGCATCCATTCTGCTACTCGGCTGAGTCCTAATTTGAGAGCAGACGGAGCGTTTTCTGCAGCCGAGGAGAGGGAGAAAAGGATCTGGGTATCATCGGCGTATGAGTAAAGGGAAAGACCAGAGTCTTCCATGATGGTAGCTAGGGGTCTCACATAGATATTAAAGAGCATAGGGCTCAGTGAGGACCCCTGCGGAACGCCATGCGCAGATGAATGAATGGAGGAAGAGGAACCGGAGGAAACCACCTGAAAGGTGCGATGATTTAAGAAGGAGGCCAACCAGGCAAGAGCAGAGCCCGACACTCCCGCCGATCTCAGGGCTTTCATAAGAATGGGATGTGAGACCGTGTCGAATGCGGCGCTTAAGTCTAAAAGAATAAGCGCCGTGGTCTCGCCATGATCAAGACGGGAGCGTAAATTTTCGGTGACCCCCAAAAGGGTGGTTTCAGTGGAGAAATGAGAGCGGAATCCCGATTGGGACGGATGTAGAAAGCCTGTAGTCTCCACGTAAGATGTAAGATGGGTGTTGACATGCCTTTCCAAGATTTTTGAAAACATGGGCAGCAGAGAGATAGGACGGAAGTTGGCGAGCATCTTAGGGTCTGCACCAGGTTTTTTTAAGAGTGGCACTAAGAGAGCTCTTTTCCATTCCTCCGGAACTATTGATTCTCGCAAAGAGGAGTTCAGGAGCGCTTGAATGATGAGAAGAGCATCAGGGGAAAGCAGGCGGAGAGTGTTCATGGGAATCGGGTCAAGGGGAGAGCCTGAGTTGACCTTCATTAGGCAGGCAGACAACGTGTTGGGGTTTAGCAAGGGCCATTCTGAGATCTGAAATGCCCGAGATTGCAAGCTCGGTGAATCCGGGGTGGAAAGGTCGGAAGGGGGTGTAGGGGAAGCGCGAGATAGGGCATTGTGAATGGTTTCGACTTTTGATATAAAAAAGTCAGCAATTTCATTGCATTCTGCTTCCCCTAATGCAGGTGGAGTGGGAACGGTCTTAGAGCCGGCTAACTTTTTGACCATAGAAAAGAGGGCTTTTGGACGGTTGATGGCCTTTTCAATGGACACAGAAACGAACTGGGCTTTAGCCTTTCGACAGGCTTGATGGTATAGCTTAAGTGCTGAACGATAGATCAATTTATCGTTCAGGGCATAGGTTTTCCTCCAGGATCTCTCTAGATGTTTGCATTTAGATTTAGATGCCTTCAAATCATCTGTGAACCATGGGGCAGGAACAAGATGTGGGGTCAGTGGACTCAGACGCGGCGGCAGATGGAGATTAATATTAGAAGTTAGCCAATCAGACACTTCCTGAGCTAGGGAGATGCACCCAAGATTGATGTCGGAGCAGGAATCCATAAGAGAGACATTAAAAGCCGGAATGTTCAGCTTAGACCAGGATCTGTATTTGTTCCTAAAGCCAGGAAGGGACGTGCACTTTTTAGTGACAGCGGGCAGGGTGAAATATATAGCAAAATGATCGGACCAGTCTAGAGGAAGAGCAGGAGAGGAACAATCGAACAGAATGTTTGAGATAACAGGATCCAATAAGTGTCCTGCCTGATGGGTAGGAACACTGTTGCGTAGTATGAGATTAATGGCCTGGCAATCAGAAAGAAACATTCTACTGGGTCCGTTCTGTGAGTCCTCTAGATGGAGATTTAGGTCTCCCACGATGGTGAAATTCACTGCCTTCATAGCTAGAGGGGCCGCAAGCTCAGCAAATGAGGTTAGCCACTGTGTAGGCTGATCAGGGGGACGGTAGATTAGAATGCCCGATAGCGTCAATCGAGGGGAAACTGCTAATTTAAACAGGGCGGCTTCACAGTTTGGAAAAGGAACAGCATCCAAAGAGCAGGAGTGGATGTCTTTAAAAATAATCGCAATCCCCCCACCTTTCCCCGTGCTTCTGTATAGCCTGACTATTACGTAGCCCGATGGTAAAGCGCAAGCTACGTCTGGGCCAGAGCTATCATGAAGCCAAGTTTCCGTTAGGAACAGGGCATCTGGTTTGGTAGAAGATAGTAAATCAAAAATGTGATCTCGATTTTTGGACAAAGATCGACAGTTAATATTCCAAAACTGATAGGGAGGGCTTAAAGGCACAGAAGGAGCAGGGTGTCCAGAGTGAGAAAAATTGCAGTGTGAGCAACTTGAAGACAGTTTCAACGAACAGTCAAACGGTGTACAAGGGGAAGGGGTGTTGTTTAAGCGGTGGAACTCCTCAGAAGAGTAGGTAATCAGACTGGGGCAAGGCTGCTCTAGTTGGACAGGGTGTCGGGCAGCTGGGCGCTTCAGGGCGCGGACGGGCGCAGACGGGCTTGTCTTTGGCGCGCGGACGGGAAATGGCGTGTATTACATAGGGAGAGGGAAGGGCGGTGCTCATCCCAACACAGGTGCGGTCAGCGAATGAACCCCCAGCGTCAGCAAGCCCTGCCTCCAACGCGTCAGATGCTAGTGGTCTGCGCGAGGAGCGGCCAATCAATACGGCGGGACAGGGTAAGTGTAAGTCTTTATTTGAGGGAGCTCAAAATACAATTTTAAAAGAATAGCAGTGCGCGAAAACAATACAACACAGTTAAAATTACTGCCTATCAGACCTCCGGCTTCCGCCTCAGAGGAGCAATAATCATACGTCTAAGGCGAGCGGGGAGGCAGGAGATTAAGTAGGCAAATGGGCGGTGCTCATCCCAACACATGTACATGTAGGGCCAGCAGAGACAACAGTGGCCACTACCTGTGGGACTCACGGTTGCCTTGTGGCGTGTACATGATACGCCATGTCATGCCAGTGTCCATGTAGCAATACAGGGACCATGGATATCTGCATGTCAAAGATCTGTGATGCCTGGGAGACAGTCGGCCTCACTTGTCACTGTGGTGTGTGTTTGTAATGTCACAGCAGTACATAGGTAGGGTGACACAGCCAAAAAATTGGCCATTGCACTACATAGGAATTATGTGGACATGTGGACTTGAGATGTGAGGTGATGGCCATGTAGGTGACATATATGTCCATGCCCAACAGCACACACCTCAGTACATTGTGAATTGTCATGATGTATCATGTGATATTTTGCTTGGTCATAGCCACATGGGTGGATGAACCGACAATCTTCCTTTGTGCATCTCTGTTATGCAGGGCACCAGCTGTCCATAGACCATTCCCAGACCTTGAAACCATGCAGGAACGCGACTGCATCCGACGGTACCACTTCACCAGGCCACTGATTGAGGAGTTGGCGGAGCAGTTGGCGCCACATCTGCTACCTGGCCGGACATACCCTACAGCGCTGACCCCAGAGGTGAAGGTGATGGCAGCCCTGCACTTATTTGCTACTGGTTCCTTCCAGTACACTGTGGCTACTGCTGGTGGAATGTCGCAAACTATGTTTAGTCGTGTGCTACGCGATGTCTTGGAGGGGATGTTGCATTTCCTTGACCTGTACATCAAGTTTCCAAGCCCAGGTCAACTCACTGACAACAAGAATGACTTTTATACACTGGAGAGGATGCCGAACGTCATCGGATCTATTGATGGTACACATGTGGCCCTGATACCACCACAGGCACATGAGCAGGCATTCCGTAACAGGAAACATTTCCACTCCATCAATGCTCTGGTGGTATGTCTTGCAGACATGTGTATGACACATGTGTGTGCACATTTCCCCGGTTCTGCGCACAATGCCTACATCATGAGGAGTAGTCGCATTGCAAAGCTGATGTCACAGATGCCAGACCAGCGTGCCTGGCTTGTCGGTGTGTACTGACTGTTTACCATTGTGTGTGTTTGGCAATGTTGTTTTCCGCCCTCCTTCAAAACTCTGCTAATTGTTCAATTGTTTGTGTGTAGGTGACTCCGGATACCCCAACATGCCGTGGTTGCTGTCACCCCTCAGGAACCCTGTGACACCAGCCGAGATGCGCTACAATGAGGCACATGGTCGGAGCAGAAGGGTTATTGAGCAGACATTTGGTCTCCTGAAAAGACGCTTCCGCTGCCTGGACAAGACCGGAGGGGCCCTCCCATATGAGCCTGCAAAGGTGTGCAAAATTATCCTTGTATTCTGCATGCTACACAACATGGCAGTGCGGAAGAAGTTGCCTCTCATCCAGGATGACGATGATAGCCTTCCGCTACCTGTGGAGGATCCAGGCCTGGGACATGATGCCAGTGATGATGATGATGAGGGTGACATCCGCACACAGCTCATCAACAACTTCTTCACCTGAATGTGAGTTTACAGGGTTGTTATGTCAATGTATGGAGTTAGCCTAAAATGTGTTGTGGCTGCTCTGTTGCTGTTTGAGTGTGTCTGTGTGCCACTTGACTGGATGCGTGCAGTGATGTGTCCATTCAGGTGGTCTGTACTCCACAATGGTGTAGAACTGCTAATTTGTTTCTGTCTAAGTTTCTTGTGACATGTCTTGTGCATTTGTATTGCATTTACCTCCTGTTCTGCTGTGCTTTTGACTGTGTCTTGTGTCTGTCTTTCCCTGGGTACTTTGCCTGTTGTTTGGTCAGCACTGACCCCCAACACCCAGAATCCAACACCAGTGTGGGAGTTGTCAATTCCCATCAAGTGATGTGCCACACACCCTAGGACTTCAATTCTCTGACACTTTGTGACCGTGTGTCCACTGTAACGTACAATTACCTTGCAACTATTGTGTAATAAACATGTTCCTAATGCGTAATGAACCTGTGCTATGCTTTGTTAGGTGCGTTGTCTGTCTTCCCACATCTGAGTGACATTTGCTTACCTCACCTGTGGACTTGTTACCACTGACTGTGGATAGGTGTTGTGTCTGTGCATACCAATGTATTTCAGGTCAACATCATTGTGTGTGATGAGTTACATGGACATGGTGAGTATGTGTTCTGGTGCCATAGTGGTGTGTCTCCCTCACATGTGTCACATCACCATAACTCACATAATGGTGGTCACATTGTTGTAGTTTTTGGCATGCACTGTGTTGTTTAGCAGATCAACATCTCCATGACACATGACAAGTTGGAATCACAACAGAGGCAAGTATGGTGTACTGGTGAGTTTATTTCCAAACATGTGTGAGGATAGTGCACAGGATGGTGGTTGCTGCACATTGGGTTTTGAATCCAAAGTTCACAGTAGAGTTGGAAGTGTTGGTAGCTGAAATGTCCAGAGTAAAGTCCACAGTCATCTGCTACATTGGACCAACATGAACCCTCCATGTCATGTAGGTGAGTTGTGTCAGGTGCGACAAGGTGAATGGGTTGCGCACAAAGAACATTGTCCAGAACAGGTTTAGAGGGCCTGGGGGATGTGCAGGGACATCTGTGTCTCACATGTCCTTCTTCGGACGGCCCCTCTTCTTCTTGGGGTGGTGGGATCCTCAGGTGCAGGCGTCTGCGGTGCATGGGACTCTCTGCCAGAGTCCTTCTCCCTCCCTGTGGCACTGGCAGATGGTGTGGCAACAGATGTTGTGGCCACACAGGGAGGTGTGGACATGTTTGTGCTGATCTGGCGGAGGCATTGGAGTATGTCCTGATGCACTGCAGTAAGTGCATCCCACTTTGCCTCCATGCGGGCATGGTGGGCAGCCTGCTCCTGTTGAATGTCCTTGAGGATCCCCACTACCTGGCCAAATCCTCCAGTGCTATCCTGGTACGCATCTATGATGCGTGCCAGTTGGGGGTCATCATGTAGTCCAGACCTCTTTGCAAGGCGTGTCCTGTGCCTCCCACCCCTCCCAGCACCCCTATCCACATGGGCAGGACCAGCTGCAGCATGCACAGGTGACACTGGGACCCCTTCTGTGGTGTTGCTGGTGGTGGTGTCTGTAGCCTGCTGGGGGTCCTGAGTCCCTGTGCTGTCGGTGTTCTGTGGCCTTGGTCTGTTTATGTTGGCAGGGGTGCCCTGTCTGTTTCCAGATGCTGGAGGCGTGGGTGCAGGGGGTGCAGGTGTTGGTGCTGCTGGTGCTGCATGATGACTCACACCGGAGGTGCCAGGTTGTTTGTTGTCATCCGAAGAGGACAGAGACAGATTCAAACAAGAGAGCTGAGGGTCCACCAGAGTGCGGGACCGAGACTCCTCTTCATTTGGTGCTGTGTCCCGAGCATTACCTGTGTTTGGAAGAGACACACAATGTAAGTTAGGTTTCTACAGGCATCAATGGTTAACAAACATGACATTTTATACTGTATGTCCGGATGCCTGCCTGTACACTGCTTTGTCCAGGGTTGTCACGGACAGAGATTGATATTGTTGTTGCACATTGCCCAGCCAAAATGAAACATTTCAATGTGCATGTCGAAGTGTGTGCATGCCCAGGTCATGTATAGATTTGTCTGTACATGACCATTACTACTCAAGGGCCATCACTTTGCTGACACAGGCGTGTCATCCCTGTACACATGTGAGCTTTAATAAGGACATACGTGCTATTCCACTAAGGATATGTTGTACTATTGCGGCATTTGTGGTAGCAGATTTTGCCAGTCTTTGTGTGCCACATTGGTGTATTGGTACGACATGGTCACAGTCCAGTATGCCTGTGATCTCTTTGGAGGAATTGTTTTTTAACAGTATTCCTAGTTCCCAAAACATTTCATACAAGTGATGATGTCACCATAGTTTATGAGTCTGGTGCTGAGTTTTATACGTGCGTATGTGTTATTTGACTTGTCAATGTTCTCCTAGGTGACCTGGATTGGGCAAGGTAGCACTCTAGCTTTTCAATGCTCATGACAGTGAGGGCCGGTGGTGTGTGTTTTGCAGTTTGGCTGCTGTGAGTAGCATGTCTCCTCCAATGCAGTCCAGGTTAGACCTTGTGTCTACAGTGTCCATGTCAGTGAGTGGTGTGTTGTGTGAAGGATGCATATGTTTCAGCACGATGTAGCAGTGGAATGCAGCTCACAACAGCACCGAGTGTGAATGAGACCATGCTATGGTGTCGGCTATGTTGGTGTGTCCATTCCATTCACTGTCAGATGTCCCCTGTCAATGATGTATATGTGAGTTCCTGTGTGTTTTGTGCAATATACCATATATGGCTCTCAACACTTGTCATCTGCAAGACACACCTACCCAGACCGGACAGGGGGCACCCCTGGAAACTGCATCCCCAGACAATGAGTTTGAACATATGATTGCAAAGGCTGTGTGTGCGACCGGGGTTTGTTTGGCCAGTGCATATGTGTGATTGTCAGCCACATAATTTCTCAGGCCCAGTGTCAGACATCTTGTCAGTCCATTCCTACTCCCTGTGAGGCGAGCATGGTTCAGTGTGAGCTTGATGGGCCATGTGGGTGGGTGGGGATTGTCTGTGACTGCAACTGCCATCATGCTCTTGGCTACACCCCCTTCCCAGCATGCCCATACTTCCTTCCTCTTGACTCTGCTTCCCTGTGAGGGGGTGTGACAGCAATGGCAAGATGGCTGACTGTGAAGTCCTGGTGTTTGTTGGTGCCCAGTTCCCAGCATGGCCTTGTGCTCCCCACAACAGAGCCCCGTGTCAGACATCTTGTCAGTCCATTCCCACTCCCTGTGAGGCGAGCATGGTTCAGTGTGAGCTTGATGGGCCATGTGAGTGGGTGGGGATTGTCTGTGACTGCAAATCCCATCATGCTCTTGGCTACACCCCTCTTCCCAGCATGCCCATACTTCCTTCCTCTTGACTCTGCTTCCCTGTGAGGGGGTGTGACAGCAATGGTAATATGGCTGACTGTGAAGTCCTGGTGTTTGTTGGTGCCCAGTTACCAGCATAGCCTTGTGCTCCCCACAACAGAGCCCAGTGTCAGACATCTTGTCAGTCCATTCCCACTCACTGTGAGGTGAGCATGGTTCAGTGTGAGCTTGATGGGCCATGTGGGTGGGTGGGGATTGTCTGTGACTGCAACTCCCATCATGCTCTTGGCTACACCCCCCTTCCCAGCATGCCCATACTTCCTTCCTCTTGACTCTGCTTCCCTGTGAGGGGGTGTGACAGCAATGGCAAGATGGCTGACTGTGAAGTCCTGGTGTTTGTTTGTGCCCTGTTCCCATCAGGGCCTTGTGCTCCCCACAACAAAGCCCATTGTCAGACATCTTGTCAGTCCATTCCCACTCACTATGAGGCAAGCATGGTTCAGTGTGAGCTTGATGGGCCATGTGGGTGGGTGGGGATTGTCTGTGACTGCAACTCCCATCATGCCCTTGGCTACACCCCTTTCCCAGCATGCCCATACTTCCTTCCTCTTGACTCTGCTTCCCTGTGAGGGGGTGTGACAGCAATGGCAATATGGCTGACTGTGAAGTCCTTGTGTTTGTTTGGCTACAAGTCCAAAGACAGCTCCTGTGCTTCACACAGCTGCACCCAGTATGGTGTACCTTTGGGTAATATTTCACCACGGTGTCAATGCATTCTACCCGGTGAGTTGTGTGGAGTTTGTGTTGAGGGGTGTGCGTGTCTCCACATGCTGGTAAGTATGGTCAGAGCTGTCAGTCCTCCTTCCCTCCCAGCCAGACATCCCACCATGAAACGTGCTTCCATTGGAGGGCGTGCAAGTTGTCTTTCAGGATGTCAGTCAATGGTGTCCTGCTTCTGATTGGCGCACAAGCCCTACCAGGGCCTTGTGCTCCCCACAGCAGGACCCAGTGTCAGCCATCTTGTCAGTCATTTTCCACTCCCTGTGATGTGGGCATGGTTCAGAGAGGTCTTGATGGGCCAATTTGAAGGGGGAGCATTATCTGTAACTACAAACCCCATCATGCTTTTGGATACACTCACTTCACCTGCATACCCACTATTCCTTCCTTCCAGTCAGTTGCACTGTGAGGTAGTGTGTTTGTGGTGGCAAACTGTCTGACAGTGTTTATTTGGCTTTGTGCCACTGCCTTGCTCTATTTGTTTGTAGGTTGGTACATGTCATGACACAGTTCCAAGTCACTATGAGATGGCAGGTATTGTGTTTGTCTGACTAGCATACACATCTTGGGATGATTATCTATTGGTTACTGTGGCTTTGCTAACGGTGCATGGTTTCACTGTCCCCTTGCCACACAATATTGAGTATGTTGTTTGTGTACTCACCAGGCTCTGGTATGTCTGCTAGACCATGGATGGTCTCTGGTGGTAGGATGTCCCGCACCTTCTCCTCCCAGGTCCTGAAGTAGACTGGTTTGGCAGGAGGGCCACCGCCGGTGAGCTGACTCAAGGCATGATCTTTCTCGATGAGTTTCTTGACCCACGTCATACCACCTGTTCTGGATATCGTCCTTTGTGTGCAACGTTGGTGCTTGTGCGTTCACCTTGTCCACAGTCCTCGCCCACATCTTTGTTTTCTGTGACATGGGTGTCCTTTGGACCAATGTACCAAACATATGTGGCTCTACTCTGATGATCTCGTCTACCAGCACTTCTAACTCATCATCTGTGAACTTTGGATTCTTCTTTGGGGGCATGGTGATGGGTGGTGGGGGTGAGTGATGTGTGTGTGAGGGTGCAAGTGAGGGTGTGTTAGTGTTGGTTTTGCTAGCTGTATGTGTGAGTGCTTTTGGTGAGGTGCTAATGATGTCTAAGTTGTGTGATGGTTGAGTTGTGAGTGTGTCTGTGGTTGCTGTGTGATGGTGGTGTCTGCTGGCTGTTGTCTCCAATTTTCAAAGGATCATGGCAGTGAGTGATGTCCTTTATATAGGTGGAGTTGTGGGTGTGTCTTTGTTCCAAGTGTTTTTTAAAAATATTTATTGGCTTTGTCATTGCTTGATTGGTCCTTTTTTTGTATTGTTTCCTTTGGTTTTTCTAGGCATGAAGGAGACGTTCTTCTGACCGAGACGGATGCTGATGTTGCTGGTGCGGGCTTCTCCGGCTCGTTCACGCTGACTTTCTTCTGTGTTTCATACGCGTTGGTCGCGGAGATCTCTATTGCTTGGGGTCCCTGTTATCTGTGCATGTCGGTCATGCGGCTTGGGCTACGTGCGAGTCGGGCTGGGTTTACACGCATTGCATCGTACTGCGCGGATCGGACATCGCGGGTACGTGTCAGTCGGGTTCATTCCGGGTATGTGTTGGTCGGTGCAACTCACGTCGGTTTTCCGGGCGGATCACTGTTTTCCCTATGGCTCAGTCGTACGGCTTGTATTCCGTGCGTGTCGGTTGTAAATTACACTCACTGCATCGTACTGCACGGGTCGTACGGCGCCGGTCCGTGTCGGTCGGTTTGTTTTGCGGCCGAAATCGGAATCAGCCCCTCTGTAGAGTTTATAGCAGAGGATGGGGAGAGTAAATAAACCATTGATATACCGTCCCTTTACTGTATGTATATTAAGCACATTAAATGGAATGAAAAAAATTGACGAGTGTCTCAAAAGGGATAGTGAAGTTGAGCACCGGTAAAACCCGGATCACTTAAACACCTACGTATATTCAGCACAGGGACAACGCCTGACAATTAGTATCACTTATATTCACATGTAGTTTACTAATGTCAAGAAAGTCATACAGAAAATATACCGAACATTTTCATTTTTTTATCTCTCACAAATTTATAAAACATCTCTTCAAAAGAAACACTCCCCAACCACTTCTATTTCATAAGAACAGACAATCATTAATACGTTTACTACCATATATTTTAGTATATCTACCTTTTTATTATTCACTAGTCAGAAACTACTAAAACTATTAACTATACCCAAATGCAAACCAGAAACCATGTTCATATTATATCTCAACCTATGATCAAATGATTCAAACTATGCGAACATATAAAAGGAACGTATCACTTTTACTATCTCCATCTCCTCTCCATCTAATCTCCAAAACACTGTAGACGGCATCACAGTACAACAACCTACCTCGACCTATATTCAAATCTACCCCTCAGTGTCAAAAATGAGACCACAACCTGTCCACATAACATTTCTGGGTTTGGTTTTATCGCTTTTAACTTAATAACAAATACGTCTCCTACGCCCCCCTTCCCCACTATTTCCACAAAAAGTATAATTTGCAAACGTGGCACATTTTGTTTATCTCGCCTGAATACATTAGCAAACCCAAGTTAACTCTGTACCTCATTTTCAAAACCATACAGTCCTTTAAAGATGACAAACTACACTTCTTCTTTGTGAAAAATTCCTAAACATATATAAAGTACTTATTTAACAACAGGTCAAACTTGATGCATATTTTATAACCAATATGAAACACCACACTTTACTAACAGTGTATTATTTTGAAATAAAAATACTTTCAAACTTAAAAATATCACCTCAAATACTTAATCACTACTACAGAACACATAACACACCTTGTTCATTTCTACCTCACCTTTGAAGTTGGTATGCAGATTTCAAATGTCACACACACATGCAATTCTTTTTTTCTCACACAGTATATGTAATGCACATCTTTCATCAAGTATGGAACCAGTAAAGGCACAATTTCTCTGTCACTCCACATATAAATATATGTAAAGAACAAATCAGAATACTTAATTCCTTCATCGACATTCCAAAACTTATCTCCATTGGTTATTTTAGAATTTTCCATATGAAAAGCTACTTAATATTCCGCGCCACACACAGGTCAGAAGTTCAACCTATTTTATCACCACGCTTTCTGGAACATAATACGACACCTGCAGGTTAAAAGTTCATGATTTTTTTAAACATAACGTTTTTTTTTTTCAGCATATTCTCACACATTTAACAGCACCTGCGGGTTAAAAGTTCACCATTGTTTTAAGTTTCAAATGTACCTTCCAAATGCAAGTAGCACATATGGTTGAGCTGAGCACATTTCATCCTATTGTATGTACTCCATGTTTAGACTGCTCTTTATTAACCAATCACAAACATGCTTTATCACGCAACTAATATGCACCCTAGTTTTTAGTACCCAATGATTCTTATCTTCCAATCAATTACCGGCGTCAATATTGGGAAACTCTGGAGGATATATATATATATTACCTATTACAGTAGGTAGTTATAGTTAGGACCCTGTTTCCATAGGAAAACCGCAACATTCTATTTGGAATACCTGTGGCGCCGGTCGACGAATCCCCGCGAAATTTTCAAAACTAATGGGGCGCTACGCTCCGCTCCTACCCTGAAAGTCTCGGGGGGATTCGTCAAGGGGGCTGAGAAAAAAGGGGGGTCCCAAAACGCGTTTTTTCCCATGCATTTTTCCATAGGACCTTTAGACACAGCTACAGCCCGAACAGAGCAGAGTTACTTGAAATTTGGCAGAGAGGTAGTCTACAGGTCAAGGAAGTGCCTTTTGTAGGTCTGGTGTAAATCTGTTCAGTAGTTCCTGAGAAAATAGCATTTAAATCAATATATATATCTGTGGCAGCTTACGGTGTGCTTACCGTGCGCTTACGGTAAGCTTACCGTATGCGTACGGTGCCGTGCGCGAGCGCGATTCTGATTGGCTGTTAGATCTTAGTAAACATTCGAATCGGTCGAAACCAGGAAGCGGCGGCCGCCATTTTCTCATGTAAAGGGGCAGGTTAGACAGCTCCCAACCACCTAACCTTGATTAAGGTGTCCCAAAAGAACCCCCAAGGCAAAAATTTAATTTAAATTTTTTTGGGAAAAAACGCCGATTACGCTTACCGTACGCGTACGGTAAAAATTAGTTATAAAAAAAACAGTATCCACAATTTCCCCCCCCCTGTGTGCAAAAGGTGCCCGCAGGACACCTTTTGTGCATGGCATATTGGTTAATTGAATATTTAATAGATTACCTTTCATAACGAAGCGCATAATATGTCCTCCGCAAGCGGACGGTGCGCGAAGCGCATCGTGCGTACATTGCCCATCCAGCGCACCGCGTGCCTACCGTGCGTGCATGGCACTAACTGTGTAAAGTGGGCGCGCGGTGCGCGAAGCGCACCACGTGCTCACTGTGCGCGCACATGCACGCACGGAACAAACTGCGTTAAGTGGGCGCGCACGCCACGAACGGCGTAAAGTAACTTAGCATTTAAAAAAACGTACAAATTCACTGAAAAAACCATAGGTTTCACACAAGTTATAGTTAGGAATTAGCATTTAAAAAACCTTGCAAATTCACTGAAAAAACCATAGGTTTCACACATGTTATAGTTAGCTGGAGATTTTACTCATAAAAAACCAATGAAATTCCCCCGTTATAGTTAGTGCAGGCAACTATAACTCACGCAATCCTCTGCTGATGACATATGTGTCTTTATAAAAAAAAACATTTGTAATATATGTATAGCTAAAATTTAATGGAAGAAGACATGGGCAAATAAGTGTCTAAATACAGTATTAGCATCAGCAGAGGATTGCGGTTGTGTGAGTTATAGTTGCCTGCACTAACTATAACGGGGGAATTTCATTGGTTTTTTATGAGTAAAATCTCCAGCTAACTATAACATGTGTGAAACCTATGGTTTTTTCAGTGAATATATATATATATATATATATCCTCACACACGATTACGGAAGTCCGGTGCTTCAAGCGCGGCGGTCCTGGACGGGCTCCGTCAACCCCAATATCAAACAGCAACCTTTGTCATTTACAAAAGAAATCCAGGACACGCAGGAGTCTTGGTTAGAAGGTATTTAACGGGCGAGATAGCGCCTCACCAACGCGTTTCGCTTTGCAGCTTTTTCACGGTATGGTGGACATCTTGCTTTTCCGTATTTACATCATCCCCCAAGCATTAACATTGAGGAAGGACTAGAAGGACTCTCGTACAAACGTGAGTGCCATTTTAGCATGTTGTTGTATAATTTTGGAATGCATATTTACATGAAACACTCTCCAATAGAGACACAAATCGTGAATGATAATCGATAAAATTAAATCGCTATAATACCATAGTTCCCCATTTGTATAATTGGAAAACATTACATCTATGATTGTATGTCTCAACAGTGATATTGGCACATGACTCAACCTTTGTTTGTAATGAAATGAATAAAGCATTGTTGACACAATATGATGTTGTCAATGTGCCTATGGCTATTTCCTGAAAAATGTTATTACACACATGTTAACCCAAGTGGGTGGCCATTTATGCACCTCAATACTAATATGAATTAAAAAATATAAAGTCAAACATTTCATTCTGTTGCGATACAACCCCTAGTACTAGCCAGTCATTAATTTTTATTTTAATATTTTGATCCTGGCAAAAGTATGAACCCAAGTGGGTTGTTTATAAATCATATATAATCATGGTGTATTCCTAGAAAATCTCGCCCAAGTGGGCCAAAATTGCTTCTCGGAAAAAATGTAAGAATGAATTTTTGACTAACAAATACTGGCAGTTTGAATTCTAACCGATTGACAAGATGACATTTATCCTAATCATTTATCTAAAATCAGCTCCTTAACCATAGTCCATACAATCTGTGAAAATCAGAAAATCCACTCCAATAACAATCAATTCAACTGCAATGTTTGCATCCCTACTACTAAAATAGTAATGTATACAAAAAATACTCAAGAAGACTTATCAACAGATCCCTTTTACAAATGTACAGCCATCTCTTCACTAGAGTTGAGTCCTTCAGGTATATTTATATATATATATATATATATATATATATATATATATATATATATATATATATATATATATATATATATTTATATATATATATGTGTGTGTGTGTGTGCAGTCAAACGCCTCATAGTTCGAAAGAAAGAGATAGAACAGGCACTCTGAAGATTTTCAATCTGGCTATTTTTATTTTTTGAGTGTAATCATTCACGCGTTCCGGCTGCCTGTCACAGCCTTGTTCACGAAGACGACTGCAGTTCATTTTTTTCGTTAAATACACAATAAATTTCCTAGGAAATACACATAGAAAGAGGACAAAGCTTTTCAGTACTTAAGAACACTTCATGCAGAAAATCTTACCACCACTTGGAACATACATTTATGCCTAAATTTGACAACATATATATCTCAATGTACGTGGTCACCACTTATTAAACCTTTTGTTTAAAACTATTTCAATTGGAAAGTTCCATTTTTACATACACAGATACTTTAAATAAAGGTTATACTAATATCCCTATGGACTTTTTAAAAATTAAACAGACAGTTCCAGCAGGTGAACTATATATGTACTCGAGATTATAAAGTGCAAAAATGCTTTTATTCCATAGCTGTCTTTACTTTCTAGTGCTTTTTAGATCTAATAGTACTTTATATCTGTGTGTGCAAAACCTACTCCGTGTCTGACTTTCCCTGCTTTGACCGGCTTGCTGCGAGTGCGTCCCGCAATGTGGTAAACCCCTTTCTTCCAAATATTACGGCCCTACCTGGTCGTGGGATGACACCACCGCTTAACTGAGCGGGTCCGCTGCTGTCTTCTAGTTACAGTGGCATCCGGAGCAGCGAGTGACTGTGCTTACGGGGGAAAAGTTCAGGAGGTGAAACCATGATATTTTAGAACTTTATCAGTGCGACAGACCGGCAGCCCACCTGGGTGTTATGTAAGGACTTCCATCCCCAGAATGCTTTGCTATCTTGCTCACTTGATTGATATGCAAATAAAAGGAGGTGGGAATTGTATGGAAGCCTTGTTTGCTGGTCATTCGCGCTGCAGTTTGCCTATGATTAAGGGCGTCAGGCCCGAAACGCGTCAGGACTACTGAGGTGTGGTTTGCCAACGGACTTTCCCTGCTTTGACCGGCTTGCTGCAAATGCGTCCCGCAATGTGGTAAACCCATTTCTTCCAAATATTACGGCCCTACCTGGTCATGGGATGACACCACCGCTTAACTGAGCGGGTCCGCTGCTGTCTTCTAGTTACAGTGGCATCCGGAGCAGCGAGTGACTGTGCTTACGGGGGAAAAGTTCAGGAGGTGAAACCATGATATTTTAGAACTTTATCAGTGCGACAGACCGGCAGCCCACCTGGGTGTTATGTAAGGACTTCCATCCCCAGAATGCTTTGCTATCTTGCTCACTTGATTGATATGCAAATAAAAGGAGGTGGGAATTGTATGGAAGCCTTGTTTGCTGGTCATTCGCGCTGCAGTTTGCCTATGATTAAGGGCGTCAGGCCCGAAACGCGTCAGGACTACTGAGGTGTGGTTTGCCAACGGACTTTCCCTGCTTTGACCGGCTTGCTGCGAGTGCGTCCCGCAATGTGGTAAACCCCTTTCTTCCAAATATTACGGCCCTACCTGGTCGTGGGATACACCACCGCTTAACTGAGCGGGTCCGCTGCTGTCTTCTAGTTACAGTGGCATCCGGAGCAGCGAGTGACTGTGCTTACGGGGGAAAAGTTCAGGAGGTGAAACCATGATATTTTAGAACTTTATCAGTGCGACAGACCGGCAGCCCACCTGGGTGTTATGTAAGGACTTCCATCCCCAGAATGCTTTGCTATCTTGCTCACTTGATTGATATGCAAATAAAAGGAGGTGGGAATTGTATGGAAGCCTTGTTTGCTGGTCATTCGCGCTGCAGTTTGCCTATGATTAAGGGCGTCAGGCCCGAAACGCGTCAGGACTACTGAGGTGTGGTTTGCCAACGGACTTTCCCTGCTTTGACCGGCTTGCTGCGAGTGCGTCCCGCAATGTGGTAAACCCCTTTCTTCCAAATATTACGGCCCTACCTGGTCGTGGGATGACACCACCGCTTAACTGAGCGGGTCCGCTGCTGTCTTCTAGTTACAGTGGCATCCGGAGCAGCGAGTGACTGTGCTTACGGGGGAAAAGTTCAGGAGGTGAAACCATGATATTTTAGAACTTTATCAGTGCGACAGACCGGCAGCCCACCTGGGTGTTATGTAAGGACTTCCATCCCCAGAATGCTTTGCTATCTTGCTCACTTGATTGATATGCAAATAAAAGGAGGTGGGAATTGTATGGAAGCCTTGTTTGCTGGTCATTCGCGCTGCAGTTTGCCTATGATTAAGGGCGTCAGGCCCGAAACGCGTCAGGACTACTGAGGTGTGGTTTGCCAACGGACTTTCCCTGCTTTGACCGGCTTGCTGCGAGTGTGTCCCGCAATGTGGTAAACCCCTTTCTTCCAAATATTACGGCCCTACCTGGTCGTGGGATGACACCACCGCTTAACTGAGCGGGTCCGCTGCTGTCTTCTAGTTACAGTGGCATCCGGAGCAGCGAGTGACTGTGCTTACGGGGGAAAAGTTCAGGAGGTGAAACCATGATATTTTAGAACTTTATCAGTGCGACAGACCGGCAGCCCACCTGGGTGTTATGTAAGGACTTCCATCCCCAGAATGCTTTGCTATCTTGCTCACTTGATTGATATGCAAATAAAAGGAGGTGGGAATTGTATGGAAGCCTTGTTTGCTGGTCATTCGCGCTGCAGTTTGCCTATGATTAAGGTCGTCAGGCCCGAAACGCGTCAGGGCTACTGAGGTGTGGTTTGCCAACGGACTTTCCCTGCTTTGACCGGCTTGCTGCGAGTGCGTCCCGCAATGTGGTAAACCCCTTTCTTCCAAATATTACGGCCCTACATGGTCGTGGGATGACACCACCGCTTAACTGAGCGGGTCCGCTGCTGTCTTCTAGTTACAGTGGCATCCGGAGCAGCGAGTGACTGTGCTTACGGGGGAAAAGTTCAGGAGGTGAAACCATGATATTTTAGAACTTTATCAGTGCGACAGACCGGCAGCCCACCTGGGTGTTATGTAAGGACTTCCATCCCCAGAATGCTTTGCTATCTTGCTCACTTGATTGATATGCAAATAAAAGGAGGTGGGAATTGTATGGAAGCCTTGTTTGCTGGTCATTCGCGCTGCAGTTTGCCTATGATTAAGGGCGTCAGGCCCGAAACGCGTCAGGACTACTGAGGTGTGGTTTGCCAACGGACTTTCCCTGCTTTGACCGGCTTGCTGCGAGTGCGTCCCGCAATGTGGTAAACCCCTTTCTTCCATATATATTTATATATATATATGTGTGTGTGTGTGTGCAGTCAAACGCCTCATAGTTCGAAAGAAAGAGACAGAACAGGCACTCTGAAGATTTTCAATCTGGCTATTTTTATTTTTTTAGTGTAATCATTCACGCGTTCCGGCTGCCTGTCACAGCCTTGTTCACGAAGACGACTGCAGTTCATTTTTTTCGTTAAATACACAATAAATTTCCTAGGAAATACACATAGAAAGAGGACAAAGCTTTTCAGTACTTAAGAACACTTCATGCAGCAAATCTTACCACCACTTGGAACATACATTTATGCCTAAATTTGACAACATATATATCTCAATGTACGTGGTCACCACTTATTAAACCTTTTGTTTAAAACTATTTCAATTGGAAAGTTCCATTTTTACATACACAGATACTTTAAATAAAGGTTATACTAATATCCCTATGGACTTTTTAAAAATTAAACAGACAGTTCCAGCAGGTGAACTATATATGTACTCGAGATTATAAAGTGCAAAAATGCTTTTATTCCATAGCTGTCTTTACTTTCTAGTGCTTTTTAGATCTAATAGTACTTTATATCTGTGTGTGCAAAACCTACTCCGTGTCTACCGTTTAAAGTGCAAGTGCCTTCTTAGTGCTATGAATATTACTAAAATGCCCTATTCTCAGCAGTCGTAAATATTTTAATACTTTAACCTGTTGTAATTCATTCAAGTCCCTCTCCCCTGGTTATCTAAGACATTTATTAATACCAGATTTGTCAGTATAATGAAATAAATTTGATTCTCATACTCCCTCAATTATATTATTTCAGATTAGGTTAAAGTCCCTATTCTCTGGAAGTTGGAAAAAAAGGTGTTTATTGAATAGTTAAAAACTGGTCGGTGTGTGAACTAAAGTGATACCCTTATAAAGTGCTAGTGCGTATCTACCCTGTCCTCTTTAAAAAAAATCAGTTAGCTCTACTGATAAAAGTGCAGGTCTAGGTCCAGAATTTAGTATAAGCAAGTGAACAATTCTTCATCCATATTAAAACCATTAGGTTCTTTACTATCCAGTTTCAGGATGAAGTATGTTTCTAACTTCCACAACTCCCTTTCTCGTTCTCCACTCCTACTTTTCTTTGGCACTTGTGCTATACAGCTGTATTTCAGTAATGATTGATCACTATGGTGTTCCTTCTCAAAGTGCATAGACAAGGGGTAACTACGATCTCTGTTAATAATGGCTCTCCTATGCTGCAGTATCCTATTATATGCTGGTAGTGTGGTGTTAATAACATATACTTTCCTACAGGGACACTTCAGAATGTACACCACAAAACTTGTTCAACAAGATAAAAAACCTAATATTTTTACAGTTTTGTTAAACACTGCCCGAAAAGATTAAATATTCTCCCAGTGTTGATATGCTTTGCACTTCAGACAATTTCGGTAGCCCTCTTTTTGTGGGAGTCAGGTCTGTTGTAATGTACCCCCCACACAGTCACTTCTAACCCGACAATGCCTCCATGATTTGGATTTTCTATATGTTATTTCTGGATTCTTCTTCAATTCTTGTCCTATTACAGGGTCCTCCTTAATAAAGTGCCAGTGCTTTTTAAAAATCTGTTGCAATCTCTTATGTTCAGTGTTGTATGCTGTTATAAATCTGCGTGTTCTATTGTGTCTCCTGTACTTCTTCTTTACCACTTAAAACTGGAAGTGGATAACCCCTTTCAATAAAACAGTATTTCATTGTGTCTTGGATTCTATCATACTCTTCAAGGGTACTGCATGCCCTACAAAATTTTCCAAGGGGATGTTTCTTATAAGGGGTGTTGCATGCAAAATACAGGCATATAAAATTGTTTAACCCATCGTTGGCTTTCTAAAAATGTTAGTTTAAAATGTATTCCTCATAGCCCAAACCTTTATATCTAAGAATTCTATTGCTGTCTTACTCTTCTGCCCCACAAAATGTAGAATTCAGATTCAATTTGTTCCAGTTCAAATCACAAATAAATTTGTCTGCTTCCATTTCTGTGCTCTGCCACAGCACAAAGACATCATCAATAACCACGTAATATTTTTTCTGACCACTGTTCCAAATACGGGCCCGAGTACCTGCTCCTCCCACCAGCCAAGAGGTAAATTAGCATACTTGGGGCAAAGCAGGTTCCCATAACCATTCCCTGTTCTTGTTGGAACAATTTATTTCCAAAAAGGAGAATATATATATATATATATATATATATATATATATATATATATATATATATATATATATATGTATATATCCTGGTTGGAGCCTCGTTTCTGGTGTACTTTTTGTGTTTCTGCATGAGTGTGTTGAAGGAACGCTTTACACATTGCCTCTGAAGATAAACGTGCCTGCTCTGTGCAAAGCTACCAGATTTTGAGCACAGGTTACCTGTGGTGTGTAACTTACTTGCCCTGGCTAGAGTGGTGTGTTCTGCCTGGTTTAGGTGCATACCCTAACCATCCAGAAAATCAGAAAATCCACTCCAATAACAATCAATTCAACTGCAATGTTTGCATCCTTACTACTAAAATAGTAATGTATACAAAAAATACTCAAGAAGACTTATCAACAGATCCCTTTTACAAATGTACAGCCATCTCTTCACTAGAGTTGAGTCCTTCAGGTATATTTATATATATATATATATATATATATATATATATATATATATATATATATATATATATATATATATATATATATTTATTTATATATATATATGTGTGTGTGTGTGTACAGTCAAACGCCTCATAGTTCGAAAGAAAGAGACAGAACAGGCACTCTGAAGATTTTCAATCTGGCTATTTTTATTTTTTGAGTGTAATCATTCACGCGTTCCGGCTGCCTGTCACAGCCTTGTTCACGAAGACGACTGCAGTTCATTTTTTTCGTTAAATACACAATAAATTTCCTAGGAAATACACATAGAAAGAGGACAAAGCTTTTCAGTACTTAAGAACACTTCATGCAGCAAATCTTACCACCACTTGGAACATACATTTATGCCTAAATTTGACAACATATATATCTCAATGTACGTGGTCACCACTTATTAAACCTTTTGTTTAAAACTATTTCAATTGGAAAGTTCCATTTTTACATACACAGATACTTTAAATAAAGGTTATACTAATATCCCTATGGACTTTTTAAAAATTAAACAGACAGTTCCAGCAGGTGAACTATATATGTACTCGAGATTATAAAGTGCAAAAATGCTTTTATTCCATAGCTGTCTTTACTTTCTAGTGCTTTTTAGATCTAATAGTACTTTATATCTGTGTGTGCAAAACCTACTCCGTGTCTACCGTTTAAAGTGCAAGTGCCTTCTTAGTGCTATGAATATTACTAAAATGCCCTATTCTCAGCAGTCGTAAATATTTTAATACTTTAACCTGTTGTAATTCATTCAAGTCCCTCTCCCCTGGTTATCTAAGACATTTATTAATACCAGATTTGTCAGTATAATGAAATAAATTTGATTCTCATACTCCCTCAATTATATTATTTCAGATTAGGTTAAAGTCCCTATTCTCTGGAAGTTGGAAAAAAAGGTGTTTATTGAATAGTTAAAAACTGGTCGGTGTGTGAACTAAAGTGATACCCTTATAAAGTGCTAGTGCGTATCTACCATGTCCTCTTTAAAAAAAATCAGTTAGCTCTACTGATAAAAGTGCAGGTCTAGGTCCAGAATTTAGTATAAGCAAGTGAACAATTCTTCATCCATATTAAAACCATTAGGTTCTTTACTATCCAGTTTCAGGATGAAGTATGTTTCTAACTTCCACAACTCCCTTTCTCGTTCTCCACTCCTACTTTTCTTTGGCACTTGTGCTATACAGCTGTATTTCAGTAATGATTGATCACTATGGTGTTCCTTCTCAAAGTGCATAGACAAGGGGTAACTACGATCTCTGTTAATAATGGCTCTCCTATGCTGCAGTATCCTATTATATGCTGGTAGTGTGGTGTTAATAACATATACTTTCCTACAGGGACACTTCAGAATGTACACCACAAAACTTGTTCAACAAGTTAAAAAACCTAATATTTTTACAGTTTTGTTAAACACTGCCCGAAAAGATTAAATATTCTCCCAGTGTTGATATGCTTTGCACTTCAGACAATTTCGGTAGCCCTCTTTTTGTGGGAGTCAGGTCTGTTGTAATGTACCCCCCACACAGTCACTTCTAACCCGACAATGCCTCCATGATTTGGATTTTCTATATGTTATTTCTGGATTCTTCTTCAATTCTTGTCCTATTACAGGGTCCTCCTTAATAAAGTGCCAGTGCTTTTTAAAAATCTGTTGCAATCTCTTATGTTCAGTGTTGTATGCTGTTATAAATCTGCGTGTTCTATTGTGTCTCCTGTACTTCTTCTTTACCACTTAAAACTGGAAGTGGATAACCCCTTTCAATAAAACAGTATTTCATTGTGTCTTGGATTCTATCATACTCTTCAAGGGTACTGCATGCCCTACAAAATTTTCCAAGGGGATGTTTCTTATAAGGGGTGTTGCATGCAAAATACAGGCATATAAAATTGTTTAACCCATCGTTGGCTTTCTAAAAATGTTAGTTTAAAATGTATTCCTCATAGCCCAAACCTTTATATCTAAGAATTCTATTGCTGTCTTACTCTTCTGCCCCACAAAATGTAGAATTCAGATTCAATTTGTTCCAGTTCAAATCACAAATAAATTTGTCTGCTTCCATTTCTGTGCTCTGCCACAGCACAAAGACATCATCAATAACCACGTAATATTTTTTCTGACCACTGTTCCAAATACGGGCCCGAGTACCTGCTCCTCCCACCAGCCAAGAGGTAAATTAGCATACTTGGGGCAAAGCAGGTTCCCATAACCATTCCCTGTTCTTGTTGGAACAATTTATTTCCAAAAAGGAGAATATATATATATATATATATATATATATATATATATATATATATATATATATATATATATATATATATATATATATATATATATATCCTGGTTGGAGCCTCGTTTCTGGTGTACTTTTTGTGTTTCTGCATGAGTGTGTTGAAGGAACGCTTTACACATTGCCTCTGAAGATAAACGTGCCTGCTCTGTGCAAAGCTACCAGATTTTGAGCACAGGTTACCTGTGGTGTGTAACTTACTTGCCCTGGCTAGAGTGGTGTGTTCTGCCTGGTTTAGGTGCATACCCTAACCATCCAGAAAATCAGAAAATCCACTCCAATAACAATCAATTCAACTGCAATGTTTGCATCCTTACTACTAAAATAGTAATGTATACAAAAAATACTCAAGAAGACTTATCAACAGATCCCTTTTACAAATGTACAGCCATCTCTTCACTAGAGTTGAGTCCTTCAGGTATATTTATATATATATATATATATATATATATATATATATATATATATATATATATATATATTTATTTATATATATATATGTGTGTGTGTGTGTACAGTCAAACGCCTCATAGTTCGAAAGAAAGAGACAGAACAGGCACTCTGAAGATTTTCAATCTGGCTATTTTTATTTTTTGAGTGTAATCATTCACGCGTTCCGGCTGCCTGTCACAGCCTTGTTCACGAAGACGACTGCAGTTCATTTTTTTCGTTAAATACACAATAAATTTCCTAGGAAATACACATAGAAAGAGGACAAAGCTTTTCAGTACTTAAGAACACTTCATGCAGCAAATCTTACCACCA
The DNA here is from genome assembly GCF_964204655.1 of Triturus cristatus. Lineage (NCBI taxonomy): Eukaryota > Metazoa > Chordata > Amphibia > Caudata > Salamandridae > Triturus > Triturus cristatus. Next base: position 631,474,945 of record NC_140588.1, on the reverse strand, counting down.
CTTGGAACATACATTTATGCCTAAATTTGACAACATATATATCTCAATGTACGTGGTCACCACTTATTAAACCTTTTGTTTAAAACTATTTCAATTGGAAAGTTCCATTTTTACATACACAGATACTTTAAATAAAGGTTATACTAATATCCCTATGGACTTTTTAAAAATTAAACAGACAGTTCCAGCAGGTGAACTATATATGTACTCGAGATTATAAAGTGCAAAAATGCTTTTATTCCATAGCTGTCTTTACTTTCTAGTGCTTTTTAGATCTAATAGTACTTTATATCTGTGTGTGCAAAACCTACTCCGTGTCTACCGTTTAAAGTGCAAGTGCCTTCTTAGTGCTATGAATATTACTAAAATGCCCTATTCTCAGCAGTCGTAAATATTTTAATACTTTAACCTGTTGTAATTCATTCAAGTCCCTCTCCCCTGGTTATCTAAGACATTTATTAATACCAGATTTGTCAGTATAATGAAATAAATTTGATTCTCATACTCCCTCAATTATATTATTTCAGATTAGGTTAAAGTCCCTATTCTCTGGAAGTTGGAAAAAAAGGTGTTTATTGAATAGTTAAAAACTGGTCGGTGTGTGAACTAAAGTGATACCCTTATAAAGTGCTAGTGCGTATCTACCATGTCCTCTTTAAAAAAAATCAGTTAGCTCTACTGATAAAAGTGCAGGTCTAGGTCCAGAATTTAGTATAAGCAAGTGAACAATTCTTCATCCATATTAAAACCATTAGGTTCTTTACTATCCAGTTTCAGGATGAAGTATGTTTCTAACTTCCACAACTCCCTTTCTCGTTCTCCACTCCTACTTTTCTTTGGCACTTGTGCTATACAGCTGTATTTCAGTAATGATTGATCACTATGGTGTTCCTTCTCAAAGTGCATAGACAAGGGGTAACTACGATCTCTGTTAATAATGGCTCTCCTATGCTGCAGTATCCTATTATATGCTGGTAGTGTGGTGTTAATAACATATACTTTCCTACAGGGACACTTCAGAATGTACACCACAAAACTTGTTCAACAAGTTAAAAAACCTAATATTTTTACAGTTTTGTTAAACACTGCCCGAAAAGATTAAATATTCTCCCAGTGTTGATATGCTTTGCACTTCAGACAATTTCGGTAGCCCTCTTTTTGTGGGAGTCAGGTCTGTTGTAATGTACCCCCCACACAGTCACTTCTAACCCGACAATGCCTCCATGATTTGGATTTTCTATATGTTATTTCTGGATTCTTCTTCAATTCTTGTCCTATTACAGGGTCCTCCTTAATAAAGTGCCAGTGCTTTTTAAAAACCTGTTGCAATCTCTTATGTTCAGTGTTGTATGCTGTTATAAATCTGCGTGTTCTATTGTGTCTCCTGTACTTCTTCTTTACCACTTAAAACTGGAAGTGGATAACCCCTTTCAATAAAACAGTATTTCATTGTGTCTTGGATTCTATCATACTCTTCAAGGGTACTGCATGCCCTACAAAATTTTCCAAGGGGATGTTTCTTATAAGGGGTGTTGCATGCAAAATACAGGCATATAAAATTGTTTAACCCATCGTTGGCTTTCTAAAAATTTTAGTTTAAAATGTATTCCTCATAGCCCAAACCTTTATATCTAAGAATTCTATTGCTGTCTTACTCTTCTGCCCCACAAAATGTAGAATTCAGATTCAATTTGTTCCAGTTCAAATCACAAATAAATTTGTCTGCTTCCATTTCTGTGCTCTGCCACAGCACAAAGACATCATCAATAACCACGTAATATTTTTTCTGACCACTGTTCCAAATACGGGCCCGAGTACCTGCTCCTCCCACCAGCCAAGAGGTAAATTAGCATACTTGGGGCAAAGCAGGTTCCCATAACCATTCCCTGTTCTTGTTGGAACAATTTATTTCCAAAAAGGAGAATATATATATATATATATATATATATATATATATATATATATCCTGGTTGGAGCCTCGTTTCTGGTGTACTTTTTGTGTTTCTGCATGAGTGTGTTGAAGGAACGCTTTACACATTGCCTCTGAAGATAAACGTGCCTGCTCTGTGCAAAGCTACCAGATTTTGAGCACAGGTTACCTGTGGTGTGTAACTTACTTGCCCTGGCTAGAGTGGTGTGTTCTGCCTGGTTTAGGTGCATACCCTAACCATCCAGAAAATCAGAAAATCCACTCCAATAACAATCAATTCAACTGCAATGTTTGCATCCTTACTACTAAAATAGTAATGTATACAAAAAATACTCAAGAAGACTTATCAACAGATCCCTTTTACAAATGTACAGCCATCTCTTCACTAGAGTTGAGTCCTTCAGGTATATTTATATATATATATATATATATATATATATATATATATATTTATTTATATATATATATGTGTGTGTGTGTGTACAGTCAAACGCCTCATAGTTCGAAAGAAAGAGACAGAACAGGCACTCTGAAGATTTTCAATCTGGCTATTTTTATTTTTTGAGTGTAATCATTCACGCGTTCCGGCTGCCTGTCACAGCCTTGTTCACGAAGACGACTGCAGTTCATTTTTTTCGTTAAATACACAATAAATTTCCTAGGAAATACACATAGAAAGAGGACAAAGCTTTTCAGTACTTAAGAACACTTCATGCAGCAAATCTTACCACCACTTGGAACATACATTTATGCCTAAATTTGACAACATATATATCTCAATGTACGTGGTCACCACTTATTAAACCTTTTGTTTAAAACTATTTCAATTGGAAAGTTCCATTTTTACATACACAGATACTTTAAATAAAGGTTATACTAATATCCCTATGGACTTTTTAAAAATTAAACAGACAGTTCCAGCAGGTGAACTATATATGTACTCGAGATTATAAAGTGCAAAAATGCTTTTATTCCATAGCTGTCTTTACTTTCTAGTGCTTTTTAGATCTAATAGTACTTTATATCTGTGTGTGCAAAACCTACTCCGTGTCTACCGTTTAAAGTGCAAGTGCCTTCTTAGTGCTATGAATATTACTAAAATGCCCTATTCTCAGCAGTCGTAAATATTTTAATACTTTAACCTGTTGTAATTCATTCAAGTCCCTCTCCCCTGGTTATCTAAGACATTTATTAATACCAGATTTGTCAGTATAATGAAATAAATTTGATTCTCATACTCCCTCAATTATATTATTTCAGATTAGGTTAAAGTCCCTATTCTCTGGAAGTTGGAAAAAAAGGTGTTTATTGAATAGTTAAAAACTGGTCGGTGTGTGAACTAAAGTGATACCCTTATAAAGTGCTAGTGCGTATCTACCATGTCCTCTTTAAAAAAAATCAGTTAGCTCTACTGATAAAAGTGCAGGTCTAGGTCCAGAATTTAGTATAAGCAAGTGAACAATTCTTCATCCATATTAAAACCATTAGGTTCTTTACTATTCAGTTTCAGGATGAAGTATGTTTCTAACTTCCACAACTCCCTTTCTCGTTCTCCACTCCTACTTTTCTTTGGCACTTGTGCTATACAGCTGTATTTCAGTAATGATTGATCACTATGGTGTTCCTTCTCAAAGTGCATAGACAAGGGGTAACTACGATCTCTGTTAATAATGGCTCTCCTATGCTGCAGTATCCTATTATATGCTGGTAGTGTGGTGTTAATAACATATACTTTCCTACAGGGACACTTCAGAATGTACACCACAAAACTTGTTCAACAAGTTAAAAAACCTAATATTTTTACAGTTTTGTTAAACACTGCCCGAAAAGATTAAATATTCTCCCAGTGTTGATATGCTTTGCACTTCAGACAATTTCGGTAGCCCTCTTTTTGTGGGAGTCAGGTCTGTTGTAATGTACCCCCCACACAGTCACTTCTAACCCGACAATGCCTCCATGATTTGGATTTTCTATATGTTATTTCTGGATTCTTCTTCAATTCTTGTCCTATTACAGGGTCCTCCTTAATAAAGTGCCAGTGCTTTTTAAAAATCTGTTGCAATCTCTTATGTTCAGTGTTGTATGCTGTTATAAATCTGCGTGTTCTATTGTGTCTCCTGTACTTCTTCTTTACCACTTAAAACTGGAAGTGGATAACCCCTTTCAATAAAACAGTATTTCATTGTGTCTTGGATTCTATCATACTCTTCAAGGGTACTGCATGCCCTACAAAATTTTCCAAGGGGATGTTTCTTATAAGGGGTGTTGCATGCAAAATACAGGCATATAAAATTGTTTAACCCATCGTTGGCTTTCTAAAAATTTTAGTTTAAAATGTATTCCTCATAGCCCAAACCTTTATATCTAAGAATTCTATTGCTGTCTTACTCTTCTGCCCCACAAAATGTAGAATTCAGATTCAATTTGTTCCAGTTCAAATCACAAATAAATTTGGCTGCTTCCATCTCTGTGCCCTGCCACAGCACAAAGACATCATCAATAACCACGTAATATTTTTTCTGACCACTGTTCCAAATACGGGCCCGAGTACCTGCTCCTCTCACCAGCCAAGAGGTAAATTAGCATACTTGGGGCAAAGCAGGTTCCCATAACCATTCCCTGTTCTTGTTGGAACAATTTATTTCCAGAAAGGAGAATATATATATATATATATATATATATATATATATATATATATATATATATATCTCCTGGTTGGAGCCTCGTTTCTGGTGTACTTTTTGTGTTTCTGCATGAGTGTGTTGAAGGAACGCTTTACACATTGCCTCTGAAGATAAACGTGCCTGCTCTGTGCAAAGCTACCAGATTTTGAACACAGGTTACCTGTGGTGTGTAACTTACTTGCCCTGGCTAGAGTGGTGTGTTCTGCCTGGTTTAGGTGCATACCCTAACCATCCAGAAACACCATATCTAACAGGTGGCTATTGATTGTTTACATTATTTTTTGTGGGGATAAATAGAGATGAGGGTAAATCATTCATTTGCTTTTTTAGGTTTTTTAGTGACCCATATTGATATAAAAAAGGTTCTTAATTTCATTCTACTCCTCTTCATATGGGTAACTAATGCATTGTCTTGCATTTCTTGGCCCTCTTGGTGCTACAAGTATGTTGGTTTGGATATATTTGTTGGTGTTTAAATGTTGCACCTAAGTCTGTTTAAAGTTATAAATAGGGAGTGGTGGGCATGTATTCAATTTTTATTTGTATTCAAATAGGTAACTAATGGAACCAAGAGAGGCCTGCCAATGTTTCTGTTGAATGTATTTAGTCATTGACCTGATCCTTGGAATGGTGTGGAGCTTGATTTTATGTAAAGTATTGGTGATAGGGAATGGTACTCATTCTAATGGCCAAATTACCCTACTTTCCTATTTCAACATGCCAGTGCTACATTTTTTAGAAGCATTTGTTCATATATCTTTGAGTGTTCCTATTGTTTTCTTCATGTTTTGTTAAGCCATGAGCAATCCTTCGCCAGGGGCAAATGATGTAATGCAACTCAGCACATTAAACATGTACACCATTGACCTCTCATAGTACAAATGGTCTTCTCAATTCTATGAGACAACCTAGGACAGGAGGAATTGCTATGAGAGAAACAGGGTGAAGAGTGTGACACTTCCACCACTTATCAGCTAATGCACAGACTTGTAGCTGACAGATGATTTTATTGTATGATGGCATTGCTTAGCCAAAGATCCAGTCAGAAGAGTGCCTGTTTCCACCTCTCTCATTGGGAGAAGAGAGCTTATCAGGTGGATGAGAAAAGGGAACGATCTCTAAGATAGTGATAGCTGTAGATGGCAGGTGAACCTGCTGTTGAACCTCTGGAAAATACCCTAATGACTGGACCTTTTTCCACTTGCACCCAGGACAGAAGAGTGGAATCCAACTGTAGTTGCCTTGCCTCCTGTTAAGTTCTAGGAACCCAAAATCTGTCTAAACCACTGCTGAGCCCAGCTGAGCACTTCCAACTGTATTTACTCTGGGCCCTGCTGGTGGCTTCAGGTAAATTGAGTCCTAACCCCCTATTGGTGCCCATGATGTCCTGAAGAGAGTAGTTTGCTCCTCTGAAAGACGTTTGACTTACAGAAAGGTTTCTAAGGCTGAATGTAGAGGGATTCCACATACGCTGGTGTTAAGTAGCATCTAACTGCCAACGAGACCTCCTCAGACACAAACTTTCTAGCTGTCAAAGCCTTGAGCCCTAAAGGTTCTGCCAAATCCGAGACTCCTAACAAATTCCTGCACTCTGGACAGTCAATGACAATGAACCCTTGTTTGGATCCTGTTGAAACCCCCCAAGTGGTTCTCAAATGGTCCTGGACCCTTAACTAGTATTAGTGCACTCTTTCTCTCTTTGAAATTGCAAGACTGGACACTTAAAACTGTAATCTGAACTTTTTGCTAAGAACCAGAGGTTTCCACCAGCCTGCTTTTGAGCTGCAGATGCTGAGGTCTAACTGCTGGTCAGACTCAACTTACAGGTTTGCCCCGTTGAAAGAATCCAGACTACCAGAAAATTATCTCAGTCCGAATGTAGAGAACTTCGCTGGTACCAAATCCAAGTAGCACCCTGATGACAATGCCTTCTTAGGACACAACATCAGACTTGGAGTTTTCTTGCCTTCGACCTCAAGAGTCTTGAACTTTCCACTGGAACAGAGTCTCCCACAGAGGACACACGCTTCAGCTGCCCACTGTCAATGAGCACCTCTCTGGATCCAGCCTGCAACCCAACCTGCCAATGACCTTATTGACAAGGAATTATCTCTAGACAACCAATAACTCAGAAGGTGAACTTTTTACTAGGATGAACCTAGTCGCAGTATCTGACCCACGTTCCACTGCAATCGACCTTAACGTTTGACTTTAACCAAGTCTACCATGAGCATATAACTACAATTGGGGATTTTTTATTTCTAGTGCTAGAAACATAAAAAATGTGAAACAAGTATCTGGTTTCCTATATACAGCTTACGTTGTTTTGGTGTCTGTTCATTAAACGTTACTCTATTTTAATTAATTGAGTTGGATTTTGATTTTGATGTGTTTCATACCTTTTAACTGTGTCAGTACTTGGAAATGGCATTTCTGGTTGGCTAAGGTATTCACCCAAGCCAGGTAGAACCCACCACACTAGTCAGAGTAAGTCAGATACACACCCAAATTAACCTGTGCTCACCCACTTGCGGCTTGGCACAGAGCAGTCAGGCATAACTTAAGAGGCAATGTGTAAAGTATTTGTGTAACACTTACATTACAGGAACTCAGAGCAAGCACCAAGAAAACACTCTAGACTGATTTAGAGAAATATAGAATTTTTATTTGATTAAAACAAGACTGAAATAACAAAAATCCAAGCAGTAAAAGTTAAGATATGATTTTATTAAAATTAAATATGAAAATAGTGCTTAGAAGTCACTAGTGGTCCAACGGTTACTTGAGGTCACAAGGGACTGGTGCAAAGTCAAATTGCAGGTGAACCATGATTGACGGCAGACTCAAAGAGGAAAGCGTCGAGGTGGCGCCAAGTCTTCATCGATCTGTAGATGCAGATGAGCATCCGCACCATTGATTGAAGCTTCAGTGTCATATCCATTTGTGATGCAGGCAATGCTACAATGTTGAGCCACGCTGTTGTTGAGCGGATTTGTCGGTCTAATCGCTGTTGTTGCCAAGCCAAGGCAGCACTGCAAATGCTGTAGGTGAACAGCCGCTGCATTGTGTTTGTTTTTTTTCCAGTGAATTTCTAAGGTTTTTTAAATGCTAATTGTTAACTATAACGTTCCTGTATCCTTTGTTTTTTCAGTTTCTAAAGTTGTTTTTTAAATTATATTTCTTAATTGTAATTTCCATTTGTTTGCAAGTGAACCGGTAAGATTTTCATACTTTCTATCTATAATTGGATATTGTGTATTATATTTATATAAATCTCCACATATTTTATGAGATTTTCTATTGTTCAGTTATTGTCCATATATCCATACTGTACTCCAAGATGGACCTATTGAGCGGGCTTACGGACAGAGTAAGAGATTGCCAAAGATATAATTGTCAATTACGGTCCATCAATGACACATTGTATCCTGTATATGGCAAACGCATTATACGATCCCTGTGCAATGTCATGAACAAAGACAAGTTTAAAAAAAAAGATGTATATATATCTTTGTTACATTCTTTCCTGTTCATGCTGTATAGATTTTGTCCACTGTTATTCTTTCTCAAAGTTTGAATTTTATTTTTATTATTTCATAATCTTTGGAAATGTCCACATATATTTAAAAAAATAAGAGTTCTTCTTACCTATAGCTCTTTTTTTTGTTCACCCCTTTTTCTTCATTTTGCCCCTTTTGAGTCTCAGTTCTTTAAAGATACTATACTTGTTTCTGTTCCTTTTCCCTCCGAGTTTTTTCAGGCAATCTGTCTGCTAATATGCAGATATTGTTCTGCAAAAAAAAACTATATTTGAACTTTTTTTCTAGCTTGTGTACCAGCTACTTTACTAATGGCTTATACATAATGAAAAAAGGGTTTTTATGTTATGTTACGTTGCAGTTTTAAATCTACAAATCAACCTACCAACATTGTAGTTCATTTTGAAATAAACATCATCCAAAGTATAAAAGTACATACAGTGTCTTAATAGTCTAAATCTGAAAACACAACATAAAAGCTATTTCAGTGCCTCTCTACCACTGTGCCACTGGTATATTTAGTGTTTCAGTATGTTTCTACATAAATGTGTCAGATTTACATTTTGAAAAACAGTGCATATAAAAATCTGCAGATTAATCTGTATCACAGCATGTAGCTGTCTAATTCTACATGCAAATAGTATGTGACAAGTTACACATATAATTCATTAGACAGTTCTAAAAGAGTACATATTCCTCACTATAACTTGTAAATATATGTGTTTTTTCGTTGACTACAATAATAATCCCTGGATGATTGGATTAGGGCATAGATAGTGCCTACATAATTCCCTCAGAATATAAATAGTGCCTGCATGATTCCCTGAGTATGTACGATCTGCATCAGTGGTACCATTTCTGCATAGTTTGTGCCTGTCTATTCACATAACCATATTACAAATATCTGGGTGATCGGATGAATGCATGGGTGTTGCCTGTGTAGTTCAATGAGTACAAAATTAGTGCTTGCATGATCGGAAGAGTGCATGTGTAGTGCCTGGGTGATTGAATAATTTTAGATGTTTCATTTCATACATAATTGCATACATGGCTCTCTAAGAGTATACTTTGCTCTGTTACTCAGCATCCACATGCATCAATACGTTTCTAAAATTGAAACCAACAATTCTCACATTTTGAAAGCACAAACTCTTTTCTTAATGTCATACATACATCATTTTGCAAATATTTCTTGTGTCTTTAAAACATATATTCAGAATTTTTCAAAAAAAAGTTACATGCCAAGTGAAGCTAGCACACAAACTCTCAAATGGCATTCTTCACTATTACCACTCCCCAATTTTAAAAAGAGCATGTAGACAGGCATGCACCACCCTCACAATATTCATGAAATTTTCAACAGACGCAAAGAACTTAGATCATCAGGTAAACATATTTGTGAATTGATAAAAGATATACACCTTCAGACCATCTTTCCCAAAATATATATTTCTCTGCATCTTTCAGTAAACTCAACAGTAACTATCTGCAACCAGAGAAAACACATCTCACCATCTAAGCAGATGCAAACCGATCATATAAATTAAAAAACACATCGATAAACACTTCCTAATACATATGCGTATATAGGCTCAGCACACTTTCCTGTGTTTTATTCATGACTGCAGTACCCCTCTTTTATACCACAACTCACAGAATGAAAATACTATAGATGCACATAATGTTTAGACATTTAAAACATTGTCATTGTTAAAGGCATTGCTCATGGTAATTTTCAAAAGTACTAACATCTTAAACACATACACTCTACCAGATACTGTTCATCTGATATATTTTGTTTACAGGACTGTGTTACTCTTTTTAATTAAACTCCCAAACAAATCTTCATTCCAGATGCAAATTGTTTATATAATTAAAAAGTTATATACATACCAGTGCACTGAGTTTGTAGATTAGATTGTTGTTTTAACTCTTTCTGGATAGTTTTCAGACTTTTAAGATTTGTAATAACTAAGACCAAGAATTGTACCCCACTCTCTTAGAAAGCAACTCTAAAATGGCAAACACTTCAACTTCCCACTCTATTATCATGAGAAAGGCAGCAAATGAAATCATGCCTTTTTTTTCGACTACTACATCACTACTTGTCAATGGTTAGCATCTGTTAACCCTTTCCCTCTCTTTCAAAACGGGGTTCTTGTATACCGTTTTTGCAAAGATCACAGAGACATTGTGAACAAAATGGGAGTTCATTCTATAGCCAGCTTCATTTAAAAAAAAATATTAATACTGAACAACAGTTTATTACACAGCCCTGAGTTGGCAATTAAAGCTTGCCATTACTTAAATCGTGTTATCACTCCTCAACTTTAAAAAAAATGTTCTGTCTCTTTAACACCCTTCCCACAATACACACTTAACTCAGTGTAACCTAGCATCCCAGTGGAACAAGTAGGTCACAAGTTCACAGCACATTCTGGAAGGAACATGCTACTTCCAAATAAGATACAGCAGGTGTGCTTTACTCCACAGGTTCAAAAACATATCTATGTCTGTATTACATTCATTTTTGTAAACAGCAGCCAATAATAAGACTTCTTGCTAAGGCATCCAACACTCTACTTAATTGTATTCACTTTCATGCTGATAGCATCCAGTGAAATATATATTTCTTTAAAAATATTTTTTTAAAACACCTCCATTTTCACTGCTTGTCCTTTGGAAAATGACCTCATTCAGCTCCAGCCTTCTTCTGACTACTATTGCTCTTTCACTTCAAAATGATTGGAATATGGATTGTGGGCCACAGCTATATCTATTGGGATAAAGAGGCTGCAAAAAGAAAGGTATTGACAGAGACTTGGGTTTTCCAAATCTGCAGATGATTTGGGGGCATATTATCAAGACAGGCAATAAAATTATCACCGCTTTAGCGGCAGAAAACTGCTGCTAAAACGGCGATAATGGGCTTGATAATATGCTCTATGGAATTCCAATTGAAGCCCATGTAAGATGTCCTTCACATCTAACATGGGCTTCAATTGGAATTCCATTAAGCATATTATCAAGCCCATTATCGCCGTTTTAGCGGCAGTTTTATGCCGCTAAAGCAGCGATAATTTTATTGCCTGTCTTGATAATATGCCCCTTGGTTTGGCCAGAGAGGGTTAAAGTTTCATCAGTTGTGGCTTTGGTTAAATCCATTGTGCATTCCCAAGCTCCTCACCTCATGATTGTGCACTGTAGTGGCAATGACCTAGGCACATTGATTGGGGTAGGGCTGAAAATCCTAAGGAAAAAACCTTTGCAAAACTGATGTCGCCTTACCCTCACACCATCTTGGTGTACTCTAATATGTGCAAAAGACAGAAACGATAATGGTCAAATCAATTCTATCCACAAATGGACAAAGCCAGGATACATGTTAATAAAACTGTTACTGCTTTCCTCAGAGATCTTCACCTGGGCGGTGTCTATATCAACATGCATGGAATTTATAGAAGTGATGGAGTGCACTTTACAGATGAAGGCAACAGGGTATTTCCAACTAATCTGACACTCTGCAGCCATATACACACAACCAATGCAACATGCTTCTTTGAAAGCATGTTTAAACCCATTTTTTTGTACTAAGTTTCTTTTAAAACCACTTTTCCTGTCTTCCCGAGTTCCTGAGGATTGGAGCTTTGTGATTAGACGACGTGGCAGGAGCCGAGATGCCATATATAATATATAACTTTGGTGTCATTTGGCTAATCTACAGTTTTCCCAAAAAAGAGTCACAGTAGGAACTATTGTTATGGAAAGTTTAGGGGTGATCCGTGCAGTGGGATGCGAAATAAGGTTGCATTTGTGTTGGACTTGGCCCTTTTTGCAGGGTCATCCCTGAAATTTTTACCTTCCTCCTGTATTTTTTCTGACCTGTTGTTGGCTGTTCTAGGCTTTGGGCACTTTACCACTGCTGATCAGTGCTAAAGTGCATATGCTCTTCCTATATAAAATGCATATGTTGGTTGGATTCCATGATTGGCTTATTTGGTTTACTGTCAGACCCCAGTAAAGTGCAGCAGGAGTGCCCAGGGCTTGTAAATACAAATACTGCTGGTGGGATTGAAGCTCTGGTTGTGCCACCCATAGAAGCGGCCTGGTAAAATGTGTCTAAGGTCTGCCATTGCAGAACCTGTGTGCAGTCTGGTACTGTCATGCTGACTGGGCAAGTGCACCCTCTTGCCAGTCCCTAAACCTTCTCTTAACTTCATATTAGTCACCCCTATGGTAGAACCAAGGGCAGGGTGCATTGTAAGCATAAGGTAGGACAAGCCCTGATGTGTGTGGCATGTCCTAATAGTGAATTACAGCCATTTTCGTTTTTCACTATTGTAAGGCTACCTGTTCTCCATAGGCCAGAATGGGCTGTTAGAATTGTTACATTCTATGATCCTAACAGACCCAGGGAACATGGTAGAAATTCGAGGTTAGTATGCCTGAACTCAGAATAATAAAATACATCTTTTACTAAAGTTTATTTTAATATTCTGTGTTTGCAAATGCCACTTTTAGAAAGCTGGTATTTGCTTGCCTAACCATTTCAGCCCGCCTCTGCTAGGATGTGTATCTGCTGTCTGGTGTCTGTGAGTGACAGGGCTGTGGAATTCCAGGAGACAGGCTGGGGAAGCCCAGTGGTGAATAGAGAGAATTACATCCAGATGCGTGGGAGGAGTAAACCTGGACTCTGAATAGGGTGGAGCGCTGCCACCACAATGCTGGCTCCACCTCCTGTGGAGCGGCTGATGTCTCTGCCCTGCACTCTGAATAGAAAGTCAGAGTCATGTCAACAAAGTGCTCAGGAACTGGTTTGGACTGGGCAAAGGCCCCTCTACCCCAGAGGAAAAAAGGAATTAGGGGTATAAGTATTGGAACCCTGCTCCCAAGAAATTAGATCCTGCTTGACAAGAAGAACCTCTGCCTGAGGAGAAGGAACTGGGAAAGCTGTAAGGAGGAGTACTGTCCCTGACCTGGGGCATTGGCCTGCAGTGGTTGCCTTGCTGCTGAAGGAGAGGAGAAAGACTACAAAAGACTTTATTTCAACTTGTGCTTAAAAAGATCTCCAAGGGCCTGAGTAGAGCTGGCCTCCTGTTAAGAAGTCCCAGGAACAAAAGGACTTCACCCCCAGCTTCCCCCTGAACTCTGATGTGTGAGTTCTGCCCCTCCTAGAGTGCTGGAACCAGTTTTGGTGCCTCTGGGAGCTGTGCCTGCTGTGGGAAACTGGCCAAGAAGAAAGAAACCAAAGATCTCAACTTTTTCACGCACAGCCGGGTTAGCGAGAAAATTTCCGTTGCACCGCTCCTTAGCGTGCAGAATTTTATCGCTGAGGACATCGTCGCAGAGCCTGCTGCCGCTGAGCCCGATCAGCGCTGGTAAAATCATCGCACCGCTCGTTAGCGGACCGAATTTGATTGCTACCAGCCCAAGATCCGCACTCCGCCTGTTAGCGGTCAGAATTCTATCACTGCGAACATCGTCGCAGAGCCTGCTGCCGCTGAGCCCGATCAGCGCTGGGAAAATCATCGCACCGCTCTTTAGCTGACCGAATTTGATCGCTACCAGCCCAAGATCCGCGCTTCGCCTGTTAGCGAGAAGAATTCTATCGCTGCGAACTTCGTCGCAGAGCCTGCCGCTGCTGTGTGAAATCGTCGCAGAACAAGCCAAGCTCATCGCACCGCTCGTTAGCATGAGTATTTTTATCGCTGCGAAAATCGTCGCAGACTCAACCAAGATAACCACTGGTGACATTGTCGCCCCGCTCGTCAGCGGGCCAAATTTTGTCGCATTGTGCCTTAGCGAGTAATTTTCTACCGGATAAGCTACACCTTGATTTTCAACGCTGAAGTGCTGCTAGGAACTTTTTATCGCATCATAAGGTACTGTGGGTTAAAACGGACGCTAAGGTGAATGATTTTGTCGCTAACCTAAGAACTCTTTCTACAATCATATTCTTGAACTGTGTATGTCATTTTTGTCGTTATTTGGTCTTGTGCTAAGCCTTTATATAAAAGATCACTATTTTTTATATAAATCTAGTGTGGTGTCCATTTGTGGTGTTGTCACTGGGTTACTGTATGTGGTCACCAATGCTTAACCTATAACGCTCTGAGATAAGCCTTGTCTGCTCGCGCCAAGCTACTTAGAGGGTGAGCAGGGGTTATTTTAGAAGTGTAACCCCTTACCCTAACTAGAGGAGAGGGTCCCTGCTTGTCACAAGTACCTACGTGTGCCAACCAGAGATCCCCAATTCTAACAATTTGTAATGTTAATTCCCATAAAAAATGTTAGCCACACCAATGATGTTGGTTCGCAGAAGTGCCTTTTGTATATTTGGTGCAAATCCATTCAGTAGTTGTAGAGAAATGTAAGTTTAAAATTATAGTGATATCTCTGGATGCGGATATTTCGCGGAGGTTTCGCGATAAATTGTGAATGCACGCGCCAAGGGGAATGCTCTGATTGGCTGGTCGCAACCTGGATAGAAATTGCGGCCACCATTATAAATGCCAGGAAAGGTTCCCGGGACTGAAAATGTGTGTGAAAACCCACTAAATGGGTCAGGGTGGAGGTACTCTGAGCCTATGGTTGAGAAATATGGTTTAAGAAATTATGTAGGCATGCAATTCGCAAAAGGTTTTGTGCTTTGATAAATTTCAAAATGTTGTTTTCCATTTTAGAAACTAGCCGATGCATGTGCATTCTCAGTAACAAAGCAATGTATTTTTCTAGAGAACAATGTATGCAATTAGAATGTATGACGTTTCTACACATACATTCACCATGCATGGCTTTACAACTCATCGTTACAACGACCATGTTGTTACCACGTGTGCCATTACATCACAAGTTGTATCAACGACTTGATGTAGGGGGCACGCTGGACCTAGGAATAGTATTAATTACTATTCCTACTCGAGTTTGCGCAACAGTATGGAAGGTGTTGGATTTAAAAACCGACACATTCCCTGGTGTTGCACGCCCCTACAGCAAGTTGTTAATACGACGTGCGATGTAATGGCACACGTGGTAACATTGCACGAGTTGTAAAATTGCATGGGAAACAGCGTTGTAAACGCTGTTCTCCATGCAATTATATATCAAGTGTGATGTCTAGATTTCACTCACATGTAGCTCAGAAGAAAAGCATATGTGCAGTAAAACAGGTAGTTTGATACTGAGAGAAGGAGATAACCAATGAGTCAGAGATATAGTGATAACTGTTATGTATCTAACAGCAATGAAGGTACTTTCACAGTCAGTCAGACAGTATTCTAGGACTCACGCAATTGCCCGGGCACTACTCAGGCAGTCATCAAATCAGTGATTCACTATTTATGGAGTTATTCAATTACACCAACACTACATATGTACTCTTGCAATCAGGCTGGCAGAAATTATGTAGTCATTGAACTATGCAGGCACTACCCATACATTTATCTAATCACCTAGGTACTAACTTTTGACTTATGCAATTAACAAGAATGTAACTATGCAATCATTATAACATTACGCAGAACCTATGCAGCCATCTAAACACCGACTTACAACCCATGCAGTCATTGAAAGGCTGATGTACAAGCGTATACTGATGCAACATTGAGGCTACACTCATGTACTCATCTAATTATGTAGAGTACTAATGATGACATCATCCACAGAATCTCTGACGTACCCACTGACACCTCAATTTAACCTTTCATACATCCACTCCAATTTCCACACTAGCATTCTCAAAACCATTGATATACCCATAACCGTACTTACCCACCCCCACTGATTCACAGGACTACACAGATATCCACTCAGTCACACATAAAGCCACACATACACCAACTCAATCACTAATACAACCACTGATATACCCACTCATACACCCATACAGCCACTCACACAGTCAGTCACACATCTACTCACTCACCTATAGAGTTATTCACACAGCCACTCATTTATTCATACAGATACTAACACATACTCACTCACTTATACAGTCAGTGTCACAAGCACACAATCCCCCATACAGCCACTCTCACAATCACTCAGTCACACATACAATCTCTCATATACTCCAACACACAGCTAGACTGCCTTTCACATATGCAGGTACTGACCCATATACCACTGACACACCAAATCATTCACCAACACAGCCATGCGCACCCATACAGCCAGTGATTCAACCACTCACTTATCCATGCAGGGAGGCACACACTCCCTCACACATCCACAAAGATACTCATGCACCCAAACAGGTACTCAGACAGCCAATCAATCACCCATACACCCACATATGAACCCACTCATCAACCCATACAGCCACTTCGACACCAACTGAAGACAGGTATAGACATTCAGACAACCTAGTAAGTGACCCAAACATTCACTGTGACACCTAATTACTCACTAATGCCGTCAGTCACACACGCACTCATACATCCACTGATTCTTCAATACCTTGGTATATATATTTAACACTCATAATCATTTCAAAAACACTCGCAGTCACTGAATAATGTCATTAATGATGTAATTGAAGATGTCATGAGTATTGTCGTCAGTGATGTCACTGACCATACATGAGTGATGTAATATGTGAGGTCATAAGCAGTGCATTGTGGGGGCATGAGTTATAGGTAGCTCAGATAACTATAACTGCTGAATTTCTCTGGTCTTGTATGAGTGAAATGTCAGCCTAACTATCACTTCCCTGAAACCTTTGTTTTTTTCAGTGACTTTCAAAGGTTCTTTTTTAATAAATTTCCTAACTATAACGTCCCTTTTACCTTTTGTTTTTTCAATGAATTTCTAAGGATTTTTAAATGCTAATTCTTAATTATAACATCCCTGTAACCTTTGTTGTTTTCAGTGGGTTTCAAAGGCATTTTAGATTTTATTTCCTAACTGTATCCTGTAAACTTAAGAGCGTGTATATGAGTCATTATATAGGGTGAGGACTGTGTGTACGAGTGGCTGTATGGGTATGTGAGGGAGTGTCTATCTTAGCCAGCCTCATTTGGAAATAATACATATAACCCAGGTCACATGATAAACCCATAGGAGCACATCACTAAGGATTCTCACTTTGAGGTTTTTGTCTCCCTGGGTCTGACTGTAGTTATAGGGCTGCATTTTATAAATTGATGTACTATGTTGGAGATCGATTAATATATGTACACTGGCATGTAATGTGATTGGATTGATTAAGATTTTATGTTTTCAAAAATAAAGTGAATATTGATTGAATGTGTAATGTCAAGGTAATTAATTAAATGCATGAATAGTGCCTTGGTGATTTTATGATTGCATAGGCAGTGCCTGAATGATTCTAGAAGTGCAATTGCCAAAAACACACTGCAAATTCCAGTTGTTTTTGCCAAACTGTAAAACACATATGTAGACATATTTTACATATGGTTTCAGTGTAGCTATTTAGTAAGATAGTAATTTAACTTTCCCCTTCATATTCGTTTGTCAAAATAACTAAAGCATAAAACAGACATATAGACATATTTTACACAAAATTTGAGTCTAGCTGTTTAATTACATATAGGTTTAACTTTATTTTAACAACACATTTTAAAAAACAACAGTTTCAAAAAGTAACTTTCAACATCTGAACTGACGAATAGAACATACCTACCAAACCCCCATCAAACTACCCATTGTTACTCAAACTCATGGGGAATTAAAAACTGCTACAAAACGAGTGCAATGCAAAATCTGCAAACATTACATGGCCGGTAAAGTAAGGAACATCATTGGATAATATACTTTTCAGTAAAACCCACTCGTACTTCGTGAATCTTCTTTTCCAGAACTTTATTGTGAGCAGGTGATACATTTTTGCTAGAGACTTAGTAGACTTTTTTTGTACCAAAACTGCCAACACAACAAGGAGATGGGTATCAACTACAAGAACAGCAGGATGTGGAGGAGTTTGACACAGAAGATGTTGAAGATGGGGGCCTCTTCAGAAGAGAGCAAGTGTGGCTTGGGGTTTTTTAAAAATCCAATCTGGGTAATCATACACTGTTGTAAAACTAGTGCAATGCACAATCTGTGACAAGACCCAATCTAGAGGGACAAACAAAAAATACTCACGTGGGACGATGTACATGTTATGTCATCTTAAAACCTATCATAGAAACTTTCTCCAACTGGTAAACAAGCAGAGGGAAGCTGGAGGACCATCTGCATCAGTGGCAACGGCAACAATTCCCATCCAGAATGTCAGTTCAGTAGTACAGACTACTACAACAGATATGGCTGCAGAGTTCTCATAAATGGCCACATATTGCATGGACTGTAGTGTTGTTATAAGTGCTGGTGAGCAGTGCATTACAGCTATTCGCAATGCTGCAAAAAATTACATACATATTATTTCCTCTTTTATATTGTTTGCGCATTTCTCTGAGCACATTGTTTTAATTCCTCCTGTCCCAGTTGCCATTTTTGTTAGCTAAAAAAGAACACATTTTTTAAAAAGTTTACAAAATCACAAAAAAAAATAAGAAAACAAAACAGAAAATCATGTCACCGGGAAATAAACGAATATCATTGGATTATAAATTTTTCAACAAAAACAATATAAAGAACATGTCTATTTATCTAGAACAGTTTTTTTAAGAGGAGTTCATAGTGAGCAGATTTGCACAATGCACAATATCTCACAAGACATTGTCAAGGGTTACAAATAAAACATATTCTTGCAGGACTACGTCCATGCTTAACCATTTAAAAACATTCCATACCAATAGTGTAAAAGCAGCAAGAAGGCAACTCAAGGCTGAAGGACCCTCAACAGCAATAGCAGCCACAAGAACACTGATGCAGAGAGTCCCTTCAGAGGTCCAGTCTCAACTTCAAGATTTGGCTCCACTGTTTTCCCTGATGGCATCATACTGCATGAATTGTTGAGTTGTAGTGAGTTCTGGAGAGCAGTCCATAACAGTCCTTCGCAATGCTACAAAAAACAATAAATGTTGATATTTTTTATTTTTGGCCCTTCATAGTTTTGCTACATTAGCAGGCATTTTATTATCTTACAAAGTAGGTATCTAATATCTATGCCTTGTTCATTTTATTATCTTTTAATTTATTGTAGCATTACTTACATATATCTTGCCGAATAGACAAGTCAAAGTGTTCCTCTACAAAAAAATACACAGTTACCTTTTGACAGTTATTATTACTTACTTTTTCACTTTTTGTCTATAGGTTAACAGTCTGTGTTTAAATCTTCCAGTAAGTGCATCGACAACATATACAAATATCCTCTGGTTTTTTAGACCACACTGTGTTAAAGTTTGTAATCTCTTCTATAAAAACTATCAACTGTTATATATATGTCCTGTTCTGCAACTCCTCCTCTTATCAACTCTTAATTTTCCCTAGAATCCTGCTCAGAACCAAAGAAACAAAAATGTACATCACCACAAAATGTTTGTCACATAGTACAGCCTCCTAACTAAATTTGCATTATTGAGTGGTGTACAATTAATATCCTGAAATAATGAAAGGTGCTTTGGCACGCTTTGTTTGATAAACAAGCTAGTGAGTGCCCCTGCAACTTTGTAGGCTTTCTAATCTTGCAAGGATCCAATCCTTGTAAAGTACTTATTTTCTGTTTTAAACTTCACCTTGAAAAGATATGCAGGAATCTTCTTATTATATCAATGGATTGCTCTTGAATACTACGAACAGTACTACAATTTCATTTCTATACATGTGCCTGAATCCACCTTCCTTGTACCTGTTCTCCAATAACTTGTTCTATAGTTGTAGGTACCATCACCATTTGCTCTATAGCAGTGCCATTCTTTATTTCATAACATTGTCCTCAATAGCATGATCAAATCTGTTACCCTGCAAATACCTTTCTTCATTAAAGAAAGGATCTGTAGTAGAATTATGTATCCATTCTCCACTAAATATTGCATAAAACGTACTTCTATTCACTAATCTTTTCTTCTGGTCTTGTCTCCTCACACACAACACCATTCTGTCTTCATTCTATTTCAAATCAAAATGAATAGCTTCCTCTTCCAAGCAAAGGCCTAATGAATTACTCTTTCACCTTGTTCTTTCTGTTTCACTGCATGACTCCTTCTATACTCCTTAATATTTCTCAGTATACCACTGTACTACAAACCATCCTAGCTCTGATTTCCTTAAACTACTTATGTCTCCTGGTTAAGGTGTATATATCTTCTTTTTCTTTGCTGCTCCATAGCCTGTTAGTCCATCTCCTCTTAATTGTACTGTGAGGGGCGTGGCCAAGGTGGCAAATGGAGTGGACGCAACTTTAGAAAGCTCCGTAGTCTACCCGTTCAATATCGGAAATAATCCTGCCCCTCCAGTCCACATGAGCCTTCCCTGACACCTCCACTTGGGGAACAAGTGTGGAAGGTCAGACAGAAGAGTCCGATGAGACACCCACACTCCCAAGTAACCAGAAGCAAAGCTCCTCTGGCTGGCCAGATGAGCGAGGCAACAAAAAACAAGAGACCGGATGAGTTCCTGGGGCTACCACCGGAGGTGAACCCCTGCGCCTCCTCAGGCCGAGCCCACTAAAGAGTGGAGGTGACATGTGAGGTGCGGGGCCTATGGTATGAGGTGACACCGGGCCTTGCATGGAAAGCTAGCTCACACTCTTGAGCCAATAAAACAGTTCCTGAGAGATGTTGCCGATGTGCGACTAGGAGATCCACCCCGACACACAAGCTCTTGGTGTGAGCAGCATTGGCGCCTGGGCGGGTGCACACACAGAACCGCAGCACCGACAATGATGTAAGGAGGTAGAAGGACCCCTGATATTGGAGGTGCATGGTAATTTGCCAAATTTGCAGATCCTACGACACAGTCTACATCGGTCACTACAACCCTTGGCAGTGGGAGAAGGGACAAACATATCCCTCAACATTGGGCCATCAGGTGTAGACCACCCACTGTGAAGCCAGACTACATTGCTGGGGTTTGGGTGACCACACCTCATCAAGGGATAAGATTGTCAGAAACATTAGGGGGGTCCCTCAGACATGTGGACTACTTGCAAGCTGAACAAGAAAATCAAAAATAATTTATAAAAAAAAACACAGAGACACTCTTTGACACCCGCACTACATACGGCTGATCATTGCTCTGGACCACGCGGACTGCAGAGACACTCAAATAGAAATGTTTAACTTGTGGCACCCACCGACCCTTCGGAAAGGCACCAACATTGGCAAGGATATGCCGCACATAGGAGCACAACAAATGAAAATGGAACACAATGTGGCATAAGAAGACACATCAAAACCGGATGCCACACATGAGGCACCATTGGAGAAAGTCTCCACACAACCAGAACTCCCAGGAGTCCAAATTCTTGCAGCCACAGAGGGCTACAGCACAGCCATTCAGGCAACAATCGACGCAATTTCACTTAATGTTGGACTGCTGTGAGCCGACCTTCACAACATGGCAGAACAATTCACAGCCACTGAACTAAATGTTACTGAGCTACAGAGCAATGTCTCCGCACTGAAGGCAACCCTAAATGACTTAACCATTAAATCAGCAGCTTTGGATTGATGTGCTGAAGATGCAGAGGGGTGCTCTCGAAGATGTAACCTTCGGTTTGTGGGTTTCCCGAAGGGAGCAGATAGAAAATACACAGAGCTCTTTCTTGAAAGCTGGATAAGGGATGCACTCCCCATGGTGAACCACTCTACAATATTGGTAATTGAGAGGGCACACCGGGCTCTGGTGCAGATGACACCCCATGTGCCCACCCCAGAACTCTCATTGCAAAGATCCTAATTTACAGGGACAAGGATTGCTTCCTTAAAGTGGCAAGGCGAAAGGGGGACCCAACCTGTGGAAACCACACAATCTGCATTTTTCCGGACTACATGCATTTAGTGCAACAGCAGAGAGTATCCTTTAGTGGGGTCAAACAGAAACACAAGGTAATGAACCTCCAATACATGCTCTTCTACCCAGCAAAATTGAAGGTTATCCATGAGGACCAAGCCCACATTTTTACAACACCGGAGTCTGCGTGGGATTGGTTGGAGATATGCTGGGCGGTAGGACGATGCACCAGAGAGGCAGGACGCAGGACATCCGCGGAACCAACACGATGAGTAAAAACAGTTTTCCGGGTAGAAGATCTAGAAAAATCTTGAGCTCAACAGAATGAGGGGGTATACGTCACAATAGATCCTTGGATCTGGCGTGGCTGAATTCTGGCAGCAAGAGTTGAAGATCCCAAAAAATTGACCGACTAACATTAAAGGCCAAGCTAGAGGCTGCAAAGTCTCAAAAGGAAGAAGTGACTGCCTCGAGCTCTGACGCCAGCATGGGGGACACAGTGTAAGATACTCCACAACCAGAAGACCCTTGAATCAACTATGGACTGGGGTAATATGCAAGGAAAGATTGAATTTTGAACAGTGGTGGGGAGAGCGAGATGTTGGCAAGTGAGAGTTTTTGCTCTTCATATTTTTTATGCTAAGAAGATAACTGCCCACCGGCTAAGCTGAGTGGTCTGACTGAGATGTGAGAGGCCTTACGAAGTATGCCGTGCTGCAAGTCACTGGGCCCAGATGGAATCCCAGTGGAATTCTCTCAGACATATGCAGATTTACTACTCCCCTGACTGTTGGAGACCCTACAGGAGGCAAAACAAGTGGGAACCCTTCCCCAAACCATGAGAGAGGCATAGCTTGTTATGTTGCCTAAGCCAGGCCGGGACACATGTGACCCGTGCTTATATAGACCCTTGTCAATGCTGAGAGTTAACGCCAAACTACTTGTTAAAGTACTAACAGTCTGACTGGGCAGGGTGGTGCCTCACCTGGTGCAGGAAGATCAGTACAGGTTCATGCCGGCAAGAGGAATACATATGAACATACGCCTCCTTTCACACATCTTACATTCCATAACCGACAGTGAAATTCGGGCAGCAGTCATCGCCTTAGATATTGAGAAAGCATTCGACATGCTGCACTGGGAATACCTGTGGGAGATCTTGAGAAGAATGGGGTTAGGTAAAGTATATTTGACCTGGGTTAACCAAGAGCTCAAATGCAAAATGGAGGTCTGATATCGGAGGCATTAAATATCGAGAGGGTCAAGCTACAGGGGTTCCCTCTGTCTCCACTCCTCATTGCACTGGCGATGGAACATTAGCAATCCAGCTGAGGAGCGATCTGGCTCAATAGGATATCATTGTCAATAGCCGTACACATGTACTTTCCTTATATGAAGATGATGCACTCATACATTTGTCAGCCAGACGAGGCAAACCCTTTTGGATCAGAGTCGGGCCTATCTGTAAACTACCGGAAATCAGTTATTTTTCCACTGGAGGCGCTTGCATGGGGGGATGCTCTGGACCCCCCAGATCTGGGTTTGGTTGGGAAAGCCGTCACTTTTGCTATCTGGGTATACAGGTAGCTCATCATCTGCAAGATCAACACGCACTAAATATGGAAAGATTCATAATGGGCCTGAAGGAATCAATTCGATTCTGGAACAAACTCCCCCTCTCTGTAATTGGAAGAGTGGCCGTGGTGAGAATGGTGATGCTCCAGTTCTGTTTGTATGTACTCCAGAACTCCTTCGGTAGTACACTGAAGTCCACATTTGATACCCTGAACAGTCTCCTAATCTCATTGGTAAAGGCCGGGGAATGCAGCAGGGTTAAACTCATGATACTCAAGCTGGATATGGACTCCAGAGGGATTGGGGCTCTCAGACTTCAGACTGTACTACCTCACAGGATTCTTACAATACGCAGCACAGTGGTGCATGGAGGACCGCCCTGTTGAAAAAGAGTCACTGGTTGGATGGAGCAGTGGGAAAATATTGTTAAGATACCCCATGATGGGATCACAGACCCCCAAAGACTGCCCAAACATAATACGACAGGTGACGGAGGCCTGGCAGCAGGCAGTTACCTCGGTCTTTCGAGGAGCTCCCTACGCAAAAGTGCTCCCACTTCAGTGGCTAAATGGTTTCCATTGAATCCAGTCAGTCCTGGACATTACAAAGTGGTATAAGGGGGGATGTACTATGGCAGGAAGCATGTATTCAACTATGACCATCTTAACTTTTGACGAGGGGAGGGAATGGCTTCAAGTGCCAGGTGGTCATTTTTTGCATTATGCAAAAATATCGCAGACAGCCAACAAGATATGGACCTCGTTTCCAGACGACCCAAAAAATCTCACACGCTGAAATTGTTACTTGAACGGGCGCCCACCAGAGGACTCATTTGACGCATACACAAAGCCCTAAAAAGTATATAGCAGGGTTGACATGTCCATAGTAAGAGACAGGTGGGAGTTGGACTTATCTTCCCCACTCACTGAGAGAGAATGGACAAGGGCTTTAGCACAGGTGCATGAGGTAGTGTTACTACTTTCCTAACTATGCAGAACATTGGCAGGTTCTTGCTGGAAACATAAACTACTACTCCCAGCATGCCCAGCTGCAGTTCTGGTGCAGAGGTTGCACATGGAGAACGTATTTCCAGAAAGGGCGGGGTCTTAAACATTGCCAGTTCAGAGAGACGCTGCAGATTATTCCTACTGCTAGCGTGAAGCCAGAGGTTTGGAGCGTTCTCTTCTTATCTGCGGTCTGGTAAGGGTGCTACTGCACCAGTTCTGAATATTTACATAGTTCCTTGCTGTTGGTCTTATTATCGCAGATTCTCTGCGATTTCAGTTGGAGATTTTCAACACTTCTCTCCTTCCATTCCATCAGTGGAGGTAGCGGAGCTGGGGTAATTGCTTGTGCAGTTTGGTAATCCCAGCAGTGAGGGAAATGGCTTATTTGCTTGCACATGAGCGTTAAGACACTGACAAAGTTGTGATGAGAGAAACGGCTTGGTTTGTTTGTTTCTTTGATGCTCGCCGCAGCCGGGTTTAGAACCTGCATATTTGAGCTAATTACTTGCGGGATTAATTTAGCCGTGAACAATACGGCGGGAATCTTTACCGGAGTTACTATTGTTCAAAGAAGTCAACCAGTGCATATTTTTCGTGTTTATTAACAAAGGTTTATTTCGTTTTCTCTGATATCATTAACTACCTGATGAATGTCATGAATCCAAGGAATCATGAGTATGGTTTGCTATAAACGCAATTTGCAATGAATCATTTATGTTTTATGCCTTGTTATAACAGGGGTCAATAAGGGATTGGTGATGCTCAAAAAGGCAAATTTTATAGCGGGTAAGAAATCAAGTGGCATAACATTACTTCTATTAATGTTGCAAAAGATTTGATAGTAACTTCATCTTTGGTATTCAGTTCCACAGTTGATGCTATGGTTCTTGGAGCCATCAATCGTAGTCTATCATTCTAAGAAGACTAGAGGAAGGTGTTTCTGTTTCTTTACAGGTACTTTATCAAAGGGTATAGCATGGTCTTAGGTATTGGGACATTTCTAAAGTGAGGGTGATGGAGCGAGTAGTACAACATTTTGAATACCCCCCCCATTCTGCATGTTTATATTAATCTGAGTAATCAATTAATAGCAATCTTACTAATTTGTTTGAAGTGGAAGACTTACCAATTATATTAACAAAAGAATTACACGTGAGATTTGCACTTTGCATGGCTAAACTAACTGTATACTAACTTCTGTATGCATACTAATAGTAGAAAATTAGAATATTGCATGATATATGTTGCTTTTGTGATGTAATTGTAAGTTGCGCATCATTGAGTGAGTATAAATGCTTTGAATGTTGCTATTCTGCTAGATAATTACTTACAAATAAGGGAATTAGTGAGGGTTTAACATTTTATTAGCCATTTTCGTGTTTTAATTACGTTTTTGTGTTTGTTTTGCTTAAGTTGTCCATTTCGGCCTACTTCAAAATGGCTGACCGAGACGTACAACGTGACTGCTGCTGACACACGAGGTTCTTGGTGAAGTGCATATGCGTCACTGCCAGCAACAATGGCCTAGTCCTGACCCCAGGAGATGATGTTCTTACCAAGGACACTCTGGGAGCTTCGCCAAGGATAATACAATGGACTGTCTTTAAAACCGGAACCAGCAAGTGCGATGACTTAATCTTGCGGACTATGTGAGAACTTTACTGATTGACCCCACATCCACCACTGAGGACAGTCTAAAACCCCAATCTTGATACATTTTGACACTAGTTTCATTATAAAAGTAGGTAGAAAAGTGAACTAAAAAAACTCTCTTCTTTGACGAACTTGATTTCCTGACGTTATGCTGACGGAGAGGATGGTGACACTGCTGGACAGCTGTTATCCTGAATCTATGAGAGACTGAATTGCGGCCTGACTTTGATGAATTTAAAGATTTTTCCACGACTTGAGTGACTTAGAGGACGACTAATAGCCAGATTAGGTAAATGTGATGTTCTGTGGTTTGGATGATGATTTTTAACAATTTGCAATTTTATTAAATAAACAATATTTGATTAATTGATAAATGTGTCTTGTCGATTATTTGAAGAAGAAAACTAGGATAAGAGAAGAGTATAGACAGATGAATTGGATCACTAAATCATAAAACAACTAATTGATTCATCACCTAATCAGGGGAATATCACAAGGTTGGAGTTAATAAAGTATTCAATGCATTTAGGGTTTAGGTAAAGATATTCCTTTCATGTCAGCGTTTGGAAACTTATTCCTCTAGGGAAGCAGATCAATGAAGTATGAGTGTCGGTGTTATGGGCCCCACCAATGAATGGTTTTGAGTGAATTTGCTATTGCGGTATTTGGTCTGTGACAAAAGGGGAATTTGTTGTTCCACGCTGCAACAAGGGCATAGTGCTAATGGTTTCTTCCTCATCTTACAGGTCTCCCTCTCTGCTGTCCCCATCCTTTCCTTCCCTCGCTTAATCATATCAACCTTCTGTGCTATAATAGCTAACAGAATTGAGACGATTAAGAGGTGGACCCCTTTTTGTGCATCGTACCAACTCCGAGGTATCGACAGAGTGAACAAGAGCTACAGAAGCTGAAAGGTAGCCAGTAATGCTAGGTTCAAACTCACCCAGTTTCACTACCTGCAGTGCACATACTTGACACCTCAGCGGCTGGCCTGGTTCCCCAACACACTCCTCAGCATGCCCAAGATGTGGCACAGTCCACATTCATTCACATGACATGGAGCTGTGTGTGCCTATATACAAATTGTCAACAAGGGTACGGAGACAGAATATTGAGTACAGAATATTGAGTTGCACAAATATTGAGTCATTAATATTGTGGGTCAGAATATTGACAGCAAGAATATCCTAGTCAAGAATATTGACTTAAGGTAAGTAAAATCGATTTTAAAAATATTGTTTTTACTAACGTTTGCAAAAGTATAGTTATAAAATACATTGTTTTCTATTATTGTTATGTATTTTTGTACATATTTTATATGTATGTTATGTATTTATTTTGTACAAGAATTGTTTGTATTTTCAATATATGCGTTAACTTTTTAGTAGTTAATAGAACATTTTTTATTTTATTTTGCACTTTTAGTGCTGTAGTGGATTGTGGATGTATAGAGGAATAGGGTGGGAAGTAATTTCACTATATTAAATTATTTATTTTCTTATTTGAATTTTGTGTTTTTAGTTCCATAACAGGTTGTGAGTTTATAGGAGAATAAGGTGGGGAGTAATTTAATTATATTAAATTTAATTATTCATTTTTATTTATTAATATTTGTTTAATTGAGATGTTATAGTGTTAAATGTGTAAAGTAATTTTTTATGAATTATCTAATAATTTGTTATTAATTGATTTTAATTACTTAATTGGTAATTAATTATGGTAATTGTGTAATTAAATGTAGGTGTGTATTGTGGTGTTTAAAGGTGTAAAGGGTCGAAGTAAATTATTTTTAATTTATTACTTAATAATTGGTTGTTAATTAATGTAACTAATACATTTGTTAATAATTTTGGTAATTTTGTAAGTAATTTTAGGTGGGTGTTGTGGTGTTCATAGTTGTAAAGGGTGGGAAGTAATTTATTTTTAATTGATGAATTAATAAATCTTTGCTAATTATTTTTTATAAATTAATTGGTAATTAATTACAGTAATTGTGTAATACATTTTAGGTGTTTGTTGTGTTTTTTATAGGAGTAAAGGGTGCGAAGTAATTTGTGTTTAATTAATTATATATAGATGTTAATTAATGTTAATTATTTGATATTTATTTTGGGTAATTGTTTATATTTTGTGTGTTGTTTTTACTTGTAAAGGGTAAATGGAGGGTATTAACTAAATTATAATTGTTTAATTATTAGTTGTTAATAGCAATAGTTTTTAATTCTAAAATAAGTTTTAATTGTGTTTTATTATTTCATAGTTTAATTTAGGTGTGTGTTGTGAATATTATAGTGTTACAGTGTGTATAGTCAATTAAAGTGTATTCGTTTATTATTAATGTTTTTAATCCATTATTAATTATGTTAATTATGTATATACTTGTAATAAAAATGTTGATGTGTTTAGTTATTGGTGTTTCTGTTATAGGGTAGGAAATAAATAAATATATTTATGTTTTAATTATTTTTTTTTGTAAATATTTTCTAGTTTAAAATAATTATTCTTGTAAATGGATTTATTATTTTATTTTATATAATATGTGTAGGTTTTTGTTATATGTAATTCATATTATAATATGTGTTCTTTTTATAAGTTTAATATTTTTATTTTTAAAAATGTGTTTATTAATTTGTAATATATTGTTTTAAAGAAATATATATATATATATTTTACTAAGTATTTGAGTGGTGAATAGTATTTTTTTCTGTGCTATCCAACACTTTCCCTACTGTTGCACCCACTTGAATTGGAATTGTAAGTTTGACCCCTCTGCTATTCAGCACTTTCCCTACTGTACAGTCATTTTTACTCCTCCACTATCCAACACTTTCCCTACTTATGCACTCACTGGAGTGGGAATTGTAAATATTACCCCTCCTCTATCCAACACTTTCCCTACTGTTGCAGTCACTGGAGTGGGAATAATTTTGTTTACCCCTCCGTTAACCAACACTTATCCTACTGATGCATTCAGTGGAGTGGGAATACTAATTTTTGCCCCTACACTATCCAACATTTTCCCTACTGTTGCACTTTTTGGAGTGGGAATAGTAATTTTTTCCCATTCGCTGTCCAACACTTTCCCTACTGTTGCTCTCACTGGAGTGGGAATAGTACATTTTACCCCTTGGCTATCTACTACTTTCCCTACTGTTGCACTCACTGGAATTGGAATAGTAATTTTTACCTCTCCGCTATCCAACACTTATGCTACTGTTGCACTCAGTGGAGTGGGAATAGTAATTTTTACCCTTCCGCTATCCAACACTTTCCCTACTGTTGCACTGTTTGGAGTAGCAATAGTTATTTTTATCCCTCTGCTATTCAACACTTTCCCTACTGTTGCACTCACTGGAGTTGGAACAGTAAATTACAATATTTTGCTATCCAAAACCTTTCCTACTGTTGCACTGATTATATTGGGCAATTTAAGTGTATATATGTTTTCATAGTTTAATGTTTATAATTTATTCTAGAATGTTTTAAAATAAATGAAAGATAATAGTTTATTAATTATTTTAAAGTAAATATATATTCAGTGAAAAAACCATAGGTTTCACACATGTTATAGTTAGCTGGACATTTTACTCGTAAAAAACCAATGAAATTGCCCCGTTATAGTTAGTTCAGCTAACTATAACTCGCACGCGCCCGCAATGCACTGCTGATGACGTCACATATTACATCACTCATGACATGGTCAGTGACATCACTCATGACATCACTGATGACATCTCAAATGACATCACTGATGACATCATCCAGTGAATGTGTGTTTTTCTGAAAATTAAATATGTTTTATATATGTATATCTCAAGGTCGATGGAAGAATAAATGGGTATATAAGTGTCTAAATGGATGATTTGTTTTTGAAAAATTGATTGTGTAACTGACTGATTAAGTGTATCATAGTGAATACATGGCTTAGTGAGTAATGTTTAAATATGTAAATATCTGTATCAGTCTCTCACTTTGTGTATAAGTGGCTGCATGGGTTGGTGAGTAGCTACATGGGTGTCTATATAGGTTATTAGTTGGTTTTTTGAGTGTCAGTCTGAGTGTCTGCATGGTTCGGTGGGGGGTATTATGTAGTGCATAGGTGCATGAATGAGTCACTCACTGTTTGTATGTGTTGAAGACAGCATGTGTGCAGGACTGTATGGGTGGATGAGTGTGTGTATGGGTGTGTTAGTGAGTGAATGACTGTCTCAATAGTGTCTTTATGAGTAACTACATATGTTTTAAACTAGTATATGTGACTATTGGTGTATATAAGTGAGTATATGTGAGAGTGAGAGATTGAAAGAGTTCCTGTATGAATAAGTATGTGTTTCTATAAGTGATTGTTTAAAAGACTAAGTATGTGTAAGTTTCCGTAGAAGTAAGTGTGGTGGTGTGTGTATAACTGTATATGCAAGTAAAAGTATGTTTGATTCTTTATTAGTATGAGTGACTATGTGTGTGAGTAACTCTATGGATGAGTGGCATTGTGTAACTGGATGTATAGGTGTATGAGTACATATGATGAGTGAGTACATGTATGAGTGACTGTATAGGACTGTTGGTGAATGAGTGAATGTGTATGTGAATCTTAGAATTACTGAAGAGGTTGTTGTAACTGGTATTGGTATGTCCATTGTTTTAAAAATTTTAGTCTCTATTATTGAATGTGTGTATCAAAGGTTATATTAGGGTGAGAGGAGGTCTGCCACTCTATCACAAGGATGATGTCATCAGTGATGTCATTTGAGATGTCATCAGTGATGTCATGAGTGATGTCACTGACCATGTCATGAGTGATGTAATATGTGACGTCATCAGCAGTGCATTGCGGGCGCGTGCGAGTTATAGTTAGCTGAACTAACTATAACGGGGCAATTTCATTGGTTTTTTACGAGTAAAATGTCCAGCTAACTATAACATGTGTGAAACCTATGGTTTTTTCACTGAATTTCTAAGGTTTTTTAAATGCTAATTCCTAACTATAACGTGTGTGAAACCCATGGTTTTTTCAGTGAATTTGCAAGGTTTTTTAAATGCTAATTCCTAACTATAACGTGTGTGAAACCTATGGTTTTTTCAGTGAATTTGCAAGGTTTTTTAAATGCTAATCCCTAAATATTTCGTTTTTGAAACCTATGTTTTTTTCTGAGAATTTGTATGGTTTTTTATATGCTAAGTTATGTATTTTTAATTAAAGATATTTTTTTTTATTTAAATTAAATTACTTTATATTCATTTATATATTATCTGTATTTTTTTTTAAATTATTTTTTTAAATAATTCAATTTGGTTTTTTTTTTTTATAATTTTTTTAATTATTTAATGTCCTCTTTTTTTTTTTTTTTTTTTTATTTATAAATTCTTGGGGTGCGCGCTCTGAGCGCGCACCTAGTACTATTTCGTATGTTTTTTATGAATTCCGGCGTACGTTATTTACGTACGCAAATATACTTATTGGTGCGCGCTGGGAGCGCGCACCCAGTACGTATGCGTACGTACGTACGCATGCGTCCTACGCCATCGACGCGGTTTACTTCCGCATACGCTAAAATTACACGCAATAACGGTCGCGTATACGCGTGTTAAACGTATGCGCGCTAGGTGCGCGTATATGACGTATGCACCTGCGCGTTTACACGTTTGTGCATACGTCATCACGGGGTGCGCGCACGGAGCTTGCGCAGTGCGCGCACCTCGGGTTTATACATAATAAAACAACATTTCTTATTGGTTATCATTACTTTCAGTTTCTAATTGTTTCAATACCACACCCAATCCCCTCATGGCAAGTCATGTGATCAAGAATCATCACTTATGATTGGTTTGAAGTACTTTCTGTTCCAGATTCTTCCCAAACCACACCTACTCCCCTCATTATTAGTTCTGATTCCTTTGGAGAAGGAGCTATTCTGTTGTTGAGAAACAATGGCTGAACAGCAACCTACTTCAGACAGTGAGCAGGACACTCTTGAGAGGCAGAGGAACAGGAAGCAGAAGGACAGCTTTGTATGGCAGTTTTTTACTTTTCCTGAGAATGAGAAAAAGGTAAATGCACCAAAAGTTACATGTGTACTTTGTAAAAAAGTCTTATCTCGTGGGAATCCTAACAAGAAATATTCTTTTAGCATTCACACTATGTTGAGACATGTTTACAAAATGCACCCAGCATCTTATCGTCGAGCTTCTGGAGAAAACCCTCCACCTGCTCAGCCGACAACATCAGCAGCAGCTCAGCCGAGCACATCTTCGGCAGCTCAGGGGAGCACTTCAGCTGCGATGGTGCCTTCACCTGTTTCTTTACCTCTTGTTGGTCCACCTTGTTTGGCGAGGTTGTCTACACGGTGCACTGATTGCGGTTCTCTTATTTCTGTGGGGGAGACCAGTCTTGATCTCCTTCAGAGAAAATTTGATGCGCATTCATGCACTAGGCCATAGATGTTTTTTCTTTTTTTGCGTTTTTCTCTTCCTGTTTCCCTCCATTAACTCAAGGGCTCTTTTAAGAGCCACTTATAAACTTAACCAAACAAATTTTTTTTTTGAAAAATTTTTTTACATTTTTTTTTGAGGTGCGCGCACCCTGCGCGCACCCAAGGTTTTTTTTTTTTCTTTTTTTTTTTTTTTTTTTGAGAGACTCCCCCTTTTTCCTACTAATGCAACTGTGAAATCACCAGAGCAAAACGCAACAAATCTCTTCCTGTAATTCCTATTTGCACACAGAGTCATGTTTTCACATTAGTCACAAAACGAAAAATCTTTGCCAATTTGAATGCACACTTACTGCTCTTTTTTGTTGGCAAGTGAAAATCACTTTTACAAACTGACACATTATGAATCCACTTTTCAGATTTTTTTAAATGCACATGTCCAGACTGCTTTTTCAGACCACAAACCATGTGTATGCTGGGTGACTGCCTACACTCCAGCAAGGGCAACCAGCCTTAGTGATGCTGAATGTATTTGCATTACAGACTGAAACCTCAACCCCACAGCACATTATCAGAGCCAGGACCTCTGTTCTCTACACCTCTCTGCACTCAGCAGAACCAGATAATGGCAATCTTTCCCTCTATTTTTCCACACATATATATGTTAATTTCAAATCTCACTGCTTCCCCCTTTTTTTCAAATGTAATCACACATTTCTATTGCTTGAAAACCAACCCTTTTCCAAAAGTACCCTTCCCCCTACTTCACTTCTGCCTAGTTCCCTTCCCCCAACTTGACTTCTGCCTGCTACCATAGCAACAGCTCATGGAACACTGCTGTGTGGAGTTAGGTCAGAAGTTCGCCACACAATGTTTCAATTCCACAGAGCAAGAGTGCTTGACTTTTCAAACCTTACAGCAAATCCATAGTACTGTTCTTTGGTAACACATTTTTCTGAACCAATACAAAACATGCTTCTATTATTTTACACATACAGCCTAGTTTTTAGTGTAGAATGGTATGAAACAGCCAATCAGTTCTTTTTTTTTTTATAAAAAATATGTATGCCTCCATTTCCAAACTGTCTTTCATTTCTTTTTACCATTCTACTGAATTACACCTCCTGAGTGCATCCAGATCTCCTTTGAAGATGTTCACAGTGTGGATTGTAGGACACAGCTATGTCTTCTGGAGTGAAAAATTTGCAGAGAAAAGAGGTATGGTGAGAGACCTTGCTTTGCCAAATGTAGACATCAAGTGGATTGGTCAGAGAGGGTTAAAGTGGCACCAATTAATGCCTTTGGTGAAAACCTTTCAACATCTCCCACAGCCTAACCTTATTATTGTGCACTGTGGTGGTAATGATCTAGGCACTTTAACTGGGGTAGGTTTGGAAATGCTTATTAAGGACACCTTTGTGCAATTGATGTCGCTTTTTCCACAAACTGCCTTTGTATATTCTAACATATGCCAAAGGCAAAAGTGGAACTGGTCCAACCAATTTTGTCCGCAGATTGACAAAGCAAGGAAGCACGTCAACAAATCTATTTCTGCTTTCCTCAGAGACTATGGTATGGGTTCCATTTACCACAACAACTTGCGTTACGACATGCAAGACATTTATAGAGGAGATGGTGTGCACTTCAATGATGAAGGGAACAGAGTCTTCCTCTTGAACCTCAGACTCTGCGTCGGTACTTACTTGTAGGTACCGAAAAACAAACAATAAACACAAGGGCTCTTTTTAGAGCCACCTTATATCTAAACACTTAAATGCAATTTTTTTTAAATTTCTTTTATTTTTATTTTTTTCCGGGTGCGCGCAGGGTGCGCGCACTCGGCGATATTTTTTTACAAAATATTATTCTTTTTTTTTGCCCTACAAGGTCCTACTTTGACCCCCTTACAATGCCTACTGGGTCTATTTCTACCCTCTCTGCCCCCTTTTCAACTGCTCCCCCTTTGATTATCACCTCCTCTTTATGCGATAGCCAAAATGGCGGCCGCCGCTTCCTGACTTCCACCGATTCGAATGTTTACTAAGATCTAACAACCAATCAGAATTGCGCTCGCGCACGGCAAGGTGCGCGCACCCAGCGCGCACTCTGCGCGCTTACAGATATATATATTGATTCAAAGGCTATTTTCTCAGAATCTACTGAACAGATTTACACCAAACCTACAAAAGGCACTTCCTTGACCTAGGGACTACCTCTCTGCCAAATTTTGAGTAATTCTGTTCAGCCGTTCGGGCTGTAGCTCGTTCTAAAGGTCCTATGGAAAAATGCATGGGAAAAACGCGTTTTGGGACCCCCCTTTTATCTCAGCCCCCGCTTGACAGATCCCCCCGAGACTTTCAGGGTAGGAGCGGAGCGTAGCGCCCCACCTATTTTGAGAAATTCGCGAGGATTCGTCGACCGGCGCCAAAGTTATTCAAAATAGAATGTTGAGGTTTTCCTATGGAAACGTGGTCCTAACTATAACTACCTACTGGCGACCGCCAGTAGGTAATATATAAATATATATAAATGTATATATATATGTATATATACGTGATCAAGGCTTTGCAACGAGCTGAAACGCGTTATGAGAAATAAACACCCCTGTTGACATCTTTGGATTTGGAGTTTGTTGGTGACTGAGAGCGCATAATACTAATCTTGTGGGAACATTTGAATTACCGGTGTGCTCCGCCGGCGTTTGCGCCACCTCTCTCGGGTCCAACTGTCCAGAAGGAGTGAAAGTTGACATATATATAAATATATATATATATCTATATATATATATATATATATATATATATATATTATCTACTGGCGGTCGCCAGTAGATAGTTATAGTTAGGACCTATTTTCCATAGGAAATCCGCAACATTCTATTTGGAATAACGTCGGTTGACGAATCCTCGTAAAATTTTCCAAACTTTTGACCAGCTCCGCTCTGCTCCTACCCTGAAAGTTTTGCAGTGATCCGTTAAGCGGGGGCCGAGAAAAAAGGGGGGGCCCAAAACGCGTTTTCCCCATGCAATTTCAGATAGGATCTGTTGTCGCAGCTACAGCCCGAACCGCTGAACGGAATGACACCAAATTTGGCAAAGAGGTAGTCCTCAGTTTGGACTCGTGCCTTTTGCATATATGGTGTGAATCTGTTCAGTAGTTCCTGAGAAAATTAGGGTATAAAAGTTAGTGATATCTATGGGCGCGGAGGATCCGCGGACCGTACCCGCACCGTAAGCGCACCCTCCCCGATCGCGCTGAATGCTAATTGGCTGTCGAGTGTCTCTCTACATTCGAAACCAGGAACTGTTGGCGGCCATTTTCTGCCTCGGTAGAAGCGAGGCTGAAGATGCAAGGGAAATAAGTGTGTAAAACATATAAAGGGGGCAGAGTGGAAATACTCTGACCCTCTAGAGGTGCTTAGGGGGTCCCAGAAGGACACCCTGGGGCCCCCTTTTTTTTTTTTAAAACATGGGGAAATGCGTGCACGGTGCACGCATCCTATCGCGTTGGATGCATGGATTCTCTCGCGGTGGGTGCGCGGATCCACGGCAACGTTTTTTGAAAAACTACAAGAAATCATTGGTTGTATGACACCTTTCTACTCTGAAAGGTAGGGTGTATATTTCTGTTTTTTAAAGGTATGATTGTTATTGGTTAACAAAAACAAATTGTAAGGAACATTATATATGATAAGCTGATATGTTGAAAAGTCAAGCACACTTCCTGTCTTGTGTAGGAATATTGTGTGCTGAACTTGTGACCTGTGAGCTCAGTGCAGTGTTCCATGACCTGTTTCTATGGTAACAGGCAGAAGGCATATTGGGGGAAGGGTTGAAATGTATTTCAGTTGGAAAGGGTTGAAATGTTTAACCAATAGAAATGTATGTTTGCTTTTGAGTTTATGTGCGAAGGATTGTGATTTGATGTTTGCATGCATATGTGTGGAAAATGAAAGGGAAACTTTTTCATTCTTTGCTTTTGCTGAGAGGTGCACAGTGCAGAAATTCTGTAAAAGAAAATATGGTGAGTGATTTATATACTTCTTAATCTACAAAAGAACTTGAAAGATGAGTTATTTAATTGTTAGGGGATGTATGTAGACTATTTTGATTTTAATCAGACTAATGTATTTTTACTGCTAAAGTGTAGGGAGTACTTTTTTTCTCTACAATGTGTGTGCATGTAGAAACCATTCTGTGATAAGCATTTGTGTTTTTCATGTGTTTGTGGACAGATAACTGTGCTGTTTTTATATTTTGGTAGAATTAGAAACCAGTCATTGTTTATGAATTTGTGAAATGAGTTATGTTATGTTTCTATACTAAAATGTAGTACTACTTCTAGATGAAGAAATGTGTTTTGGTATAGTGCAAGGGATAGTGTTGTTTGTCTAGAATCACACAGTGAGTCTGTGTGCATTTGGGAACCACCGTGAGAGAAGCATTTGGTAACATCTTGTATTTGCTGACAGATAACTGTTTTAACTTGTCATGTTGTGAAGTTTTAGTAGCATTAGAAGACAGTTATGGCTTATGATTTGATTAAATAAGTCAGGCTTTGACAGACAAGTGCAGTCCTGAAATATGTAGATTGTGTGCAGTTCCCTTACTAGTTGCACTGTAGTGAATGAGTTTTGGTAAACTCCTAGGGATAGTGGTGCATGTCTAGAATCACAGCGTAGTTAGTGTGTATTTGGGATAAGTGTGAGAGAAGCATTTGGTGATATCATGTATTTGCTTACAGATAACTTTTTTAAAACCTGTCATGTTGTGAAGTTTTAGTAGCATTAGAATCCAGTCTTTGCTTATGCGTTGATTAAATGAGTCATGCTGTGACACTGATGTGCTTTACTTAAATATGTAGATTGTGTTCAGTACCATTAACTCTTCCAGACTAGTGAATGAGTTTTGGTAAACTCCTATGATAGTGTTGATTGTCTAAAATCACACTGTGAGTCTGTGTGCATTTGGGTAAGGATTGTGAGAGAAGCATTTGGTAACATCGTGTATTTGCTGACAGATAACTGTTTTAAAACCAGTCAGGTTGTGAAGTTTTAGTAGCATTAGAAGACAGTTATGGCTTATGCTTTCATTAAATGAGTCAGGCATTGAAAGTAAATTGCAGTCGTGAAATATGTAGATTGTGTGCAGTTCCCTTACCACTTGCACTGTAGTGAATGAGTTTTGGTAAACACATAGGGATAGTGGTGCTTGTCTAGAATCACACTGTGAGTTAGTGTGTGTTTGGGATCAGTGTGAGAGAATCATTTGGTAACATCATGTATTTGCTGACAGATAACTGTTTTAAAATCTGTCATGTTGTGAAGTTTTAGTAGCATTAGAATCCAGTCTTTGCTCATATGTTGATTAAATGAGTCATGCTTTGTGACACTGATGTGCTGTACTTAAATATGTAGATTGTGTGCAGTCCCCTTACCCCTTCCACAGTAGTGAATGAGTTTTGGTAAAGTCCTAGGATAGTGTTGATTGTCTAAAATCACACTGTGAGTCTGTGTGCATTTGGGTAAGGATTGTGAGAGAAGCATTTGGTAACATCGTGTATTTGCTGACAGATAACTGTTTTAAAACCAGTCAGGTTGTGAAATTTTAGTAGCATTAGAAGACAGTTATGGCTTATGCTTTCATTAAATGAGTTAGGCATTGAAAGTAAATTGCAGTCGTGAAATATGTAGATTGTGTGCAGTTCCCTTACCACTTGCACTGTAGTGAATGAGTTTTGGTAAACTCATAGGGATAGTGGTGCTTGTCTAGAATCACACTGTGAGTTAGTGTGTATTTGGGATCAGTGTGAGAGAATCATTTGGTAACATCATGTATTTGCTGACAGATAACTGTTTTAAAATCTGTCATGTTGTGAAGTTTTAGTAGCATTAGAATCCAGTCTTTGCTTATATGTTGATTAAATGAGTCATGCTTTGACACTGTTGTGCTGTACTTAAATATGTAGATTGTGTGCAGTCCCCTTACCCCTTCCACAGTAGTGAATGAGTTTTGGTAAAGTCCTAGGATAGTGTTGATTGTCTAAAATCACACTGTGAGTCTGTGTGCATTTGTGTAAGGATTGTGAGAGAAGCATTTGGTAACATCGTGTATTTACTGACAGATAACTGTTTTAAAACATGTCATGTTGTCAAGTTTTAGTAGCATTAGAAGCCAGTCTTTGCTTATGCATTGATTAAATTATTCAGGCATTGACATTAAAGTGTAGTCGTGAAATATGTAGATGGTGTGCAGTTCCTTTACCACTTCCACTGTAGTGAATGAGTTTTGGTAAACTCCTAGGGATAGTGTTGTTTGTCTAGAATCACACTGTGAGTCTGTGTGCATTTGGCAACCACTGTGAGAGAAGTGTTTGGTAGCATCGTGTATTTGCTGACAGATAAGTGTTGTAAAACATGTCATGTTGTCATGTTTTAGTTGCATTAGAAGACAGTTATGGCTTATGCTTTCATTATATGAGTCAGGTATTGACAGTAAATTGCAGTTGTGAAATATGTAGATTGTGTGCAGTTCCCTTACCACTTGCACTGTAGTGAATGAATTTTGGTAAACTCATAGGGATAGTGGTGCTTGTCTAGAATCACACTGTGAGTTAGTGTGTATTTGGGATCCCTGTGAGAGAAGCATTTGGTAACATCATATATTTGCTGACAGATAACTGTTTTAAAACTTGTCATGTTGTGAAGTTTTAGTAGGATTAGAATCCAGTCTTGCTTATGCGTTGATTAAATGAGTCATGCTTTGACACTGATGTGGTGTACTTAAATATGTAGATTGTGTGCAGTACCATTAACTCTTCCAGAGTAGTGAATTGGTAAACTCCTAGGATAGTGTTGCTTGTCTAAAATCACACTGTGAGTCTGTGTGCATTTGGGTAAGGATTGTGAGAGAAGCATTTGGTAACATTGTGTATTTGCTGACATATACCTGTTTTAAAACCGGTCATGTTGTAAAGTTTTAGTAGCATTAGAAGCCAGTCTTTGCTTATGCTTTGATTATCTGAGTCAGGCTTTGATATAAAAGTGCAGTCCTGAAATATGAAGATTATGTGCAGTTCGCTTACCACTTCCACAGTAGTGAATGATTTTTGGTAAACTCCTAGGTATAGTGGTTGTTGTCTAAAATCACACTGTGAGTCTGTGTGCATTTGAGAACCACTGTGAGAGAAGCATTTGGTAACATTGTGTATTTGCTGACAGATAACTAATTTAAAACCTCTCATGTTGTCAAGTTTTAGTAGCATTAGAAGCTAGTCTTTGCTGACGCATTGATAAAATGAGTCAGGGTTTGACACTAAGGTGCAGTACCATGTACTATTCTGTTCACTGTGGCAGAACTGAAAATGTAAAAGTTTTACCTAAGCACTGTCCTAGAAGTAGTCTGATTATTTAGTCAGTTTCTAAGTGCCAAATAGACTGCTTCAAATGTCTATGCAGTATGCATGTAGTGTTCTAACATACTATACACTTGTCTTTTACACCTTCAATTCCGTAGTCAGTATCCATACACTTCCAGGAAACATCCTGTCACTTCCTTTGCAGTCCTCTAGAGACCCATTCAACAGCATGTACTAATCCATTCACTGTGCCAAAACCCAAACACTTATAAATTCACCAAGACACTCTCTTTCCAGTACTCTAATGATTCAGTCACTGCGTAAGTATTCATGCACTGAGCCAGGTCTTAGCACATGGACTTCTTCAAACCCCTATCCACTATGCAAGCAGTCCTCTAAGCACCTACACACTTGTCTTTCACACCTTCAATTCCCCAGTCAGTATCCTTTCACTTCCAGCAAACATCCTGTCACTCCATTTGCACTCCTCTAGTGACCCATTCAGCATCATGTACTAATCCATTCACTGCGCCAAACCCTAATAAATTCACCCAGGCACTCTCCTTGCAGTACTATAATCATTCAGTCAGTACCCAAGTAGTCATCCAGTGACCCAGGCCTTAGTATATGGACTGCTTCAAACCCTTATCCACTATGCATGCAGTCCTCTAACCACCTACACAATTGTCTTTCTCACCTTCAATTCCCTAGTCAGTATCCATACACTTCCAGGAAATACCCTGTCACTCCCTTTGCAGTCCTCTAGTGACCCATTCAGCACCATGTATTAATCCATTCACTGTGCTAAAACCCAAACACTTATAAATTCAGCAAGATACTATCATTGCAGTACTCTAATCATTCAGTCAGGGCCTAAGTATTCATACACTGAGCCAGGCCTTAGCACATGGACTGCTTCAAACCCCTATGCACTATGCATGCAGTCTTCTAATCACCTAGACACTTGTCTTTCACACTTTCAATTTCCTAGTCAGTATCCATACAGTCCAGCACTTGTGACTGCCTTTGCACTCCTCTAGTGACCCATTCAGTACCAAGTACTAATCCATTCCCTGTGCGAAAGCCTAGCACTTATCAATTCACCTAGGCACTCTCCTTGCTGTACTCTAATCATTCAGTCAGTACCCAAGTAGTCATGCAGTGAGCCAGGCCTTAGCACATGGACTGCTTTAAATGCCTATGCAGTATGGATGCAGTCCTCTAATCACCTACACAGTTGTGTTTCACACCTTCAATTCCCTAGTTAGTATTCATACTCTTCTAGCAAACACCCTGTCACTCACCCAGTGTGTCTCCTTATAGTACTGTAATAATTTAGGGGCATATTATCAACGGGCAGCGATAATTATCGCTGGCCCTTCATAACGATAGAAAAATTATCGCCAGCTATCGCTGAATATTATCGCCATGATAACGCTATATTTACAACGCATAGCGCTATGGCGATAATATTTCAGCGATAGCGGTGTTTTCAATGAAACATCGTTGGTTTTCCAGCGATGTTCGATTGAAAACAGCGATAACATTGCTGATAGGACCCTGTGGTCCTATCAGCATAATCCATATCCCATTAAAAGTATGCCTTAGTCAGGAATTTAACAGGTGTTAAATTCCTGAGTTAAGGCTGAGGTAGCACGATTTTTTTATCGCTGCACCTCTTTGTTAATATCGCGAAGCTGCCTTCACGATATTAACATGTGTTGTTTTCACAGCCACGCCTCTTTTGCATCTCATTAGCGATGCGAGGCGAGGCTGTGAAAAAACGGGCTCTACATCAAGGAAACACGCGCTAGCGTGTCCTTGATGATATTGCGATATAATTATCGCCGCTTTTCGCCCAAAAACGGACGCCTAAGCGGCGATAATTATATCGCCAGCCCTTGCTAATATACCCCTTAGTCAGTTAGCATGTAGTCTTTTAGTGAGGTTGGCTTTAGGGCATGAACTGCTTCAAAGTAGTATGCACTATGCATGTAGTGTTTTAACGATCGTCACACTTGTGGTTCAGGGCTATAGTTTCTTAGTCAGTTTTTGTATAAAATGTGCTTGTACAGTAATGGAATAGAATAAATTTGAAAGTTATTAATATACATTTATTTGTGATTCTTTTTTACAGATACAGAACAGGAGTGTTTCTCATCTGTTTGCACTCTTCTCATGCAAGATTGTTTGGATGAAGGGTCCTTAGGTGTTTCATCATACTTGCTGTGCCGCACAAGTATTTTTTGTTAGGATCCCCTCGTAACAGAACTCTTTGGCAAATCTTGCGAATGAAGAAGGTGGCATTGGTCTTTGTTTGCCCCTTGGAAAAAGTTAAACATTTCTTCACCACTGAAGAAAAACTTTGTGGGCGTGGTGCCTTCTGCAAACATTTTTCCTCAGATTCGGTTAATTTTTTAAAGCGGCAACATTTACAGTTTTTGTAAGTTAAACTTATAAAATTTTGTTAGCTGTATGCATTTTATATATCAGTGATGTGTTTCTTGTGGTATTTTGTTGAGAATACCATGTTGTTGTTTTTTTAACAATCTTTCTGATTTTCCAGGTCTGTCGTCGACATTTGTGGTTCCCACAGGAGTGTTCCGCCTTGTTGTTTTTTATTATTGTTGTTACATTTTGTTTATTAGTTTATTGTTTATATTTATGTTAATAAAAAAATAAAGTTTGAAAATAGTTTATCGTTTATATATTTATTATTGTAAAAAATAAAGTTTGAAAACTGCTGTGTGACTCTTTCTTGTTCTTATTACTGTTATTTGATGGAGTCCACCATGGTGTTAAATTTTGGGGCACTTATCGCTGGAATACTGGTGATATCTGCAGTTTGCACCAACTTCTGAATAGTGTGTTAGATTTATCTCAACTTTACTTCCGTTAAAGTGCTGATAATGAAATAGAGAGTAGCCGTTCCTGTGCAAAAAGACACGAGGTGCACCTTTCCAATTTATTCTAAATACTACAATCCTGTATTGTATTGCACTGAGGTATTGGCTGCACTTACAGTGTACACACAAAATCTATTAAGAAATCTCATTATATTTATATTGATTGGGAATAGTGCGTCAGGTGCTGGTCTTGACGAGATACACTGCTCAGTTCGTATATTGTTGTGCACATGAAAAAAATCACATCACAACTTTCACACCAATTGCAATGCGAAACATATTCTGGCGATAAGACACGTTAGCACCAGGGATTTTACACGTGCTTTCTGCTGGTGTTAAGCAGGACAACTACCTGCACCATGAAAGGGAACACAGCCAAGAGCCACACCAGAATACCCACATGTGCCATAGAGTCAATGAGCATGATACAGGGATACCCAAGAGGGCCAGAAGACTCATCTCAACAACTCCAGGACTGCCAATGCCCTCCAAACCCACATCTTAGTAATAGTGTCCCTGTGGTCATTGTCTTAGCATTAGAAGGCACGAGCCCTGCAACATCACAGTGTGCTGTCACCTCAGCGTTGGCAGTGAGCCTGGATGTGTAGCTACGTACGCATCTTCCTGCATGCACAACGGGCGTGTGCTGGTCTGTCGTTCACAGGTCAGTGCAGGGGTGTGCCTATCCGGCAAGGGGAACGGGGTGTCTCGGACATGTCCGTGTACAGGAAGTGCGGTAAGTGTGTCTCTGTGTTCTGGTGTGGCCTGTTACAAGAGCCGCAGCAGTCTATGTTGTAAAGTGGCATGCACCACCTCCAAAAGGCACTATGATGTTGTAGTTG
The DNA here is from genome assembly GCF_964204655.1 of Triturus cristatus. Lineage (NCBI taxonomy): Eukaryota > Metazoa > Chordata > Amphibia > Caudata > Salamandridae > Triturus > Triturus cristatus. The sequence continues at coordinate 631,431,165 of NC_140588.1, read as the reverse complement.
GAATGTAGCAGGACATGCGCAAATAGGCATTACAATGGCGTGCCGTACGAGTGCACGAGATACAACAGCTCACCGTACAAAAGTGTGGGGGCTCGTGGGAGGGAGGAGCAGCCGTTTGGCAACATAACACACAGTGAACTCGACCATGTGCCACATGCTGGGCATCTCATCCATGATGACCACGGTCGCAGACATCCCACAAAACCAACGACTGGCCTTTGTACACATCCTGTATGAATGCAACGTGGTTTTCACTTCTATGCTCGTTCAGTGGTGTGATGTTGGCAGGTTGTGTGACTTGTGCTCCTTGTTGGGGTGTTTCATTTTGGCCATTGTTAGTCTATATGTGTGTTGTACTTAATTGTGCATGTGTGCCATTCTGCCCATCTCTCCCCCTCCCCTCACTCCCTGCTTCTTCCTCTTCCTAGTGCTTTTGTGTCTATAATTTTGTTGCTGCACACATAAATACATGTAAAGAATAAATTAGAATAATTCCTTGATTCTTTTAGGTTTCAAAACTTCTCTATTGGTTTCTTTTTAATTTTCCATATTAACCGTTTTTTTAAATATTCAACAACACATAGAAGTCAGAAGTGCAACGTATTCTATCAACACACTTTCTAGAACATTCTACAATACGTGCAGGTTAAAAGTTCATCAATTTTTTAAAACTTTACGATATTTTTTTGTAACATTTTCTTGAACATTTAACGGCACGTGCAGCTTAAAAGTTGACGATTGTTTTAAGTTCGAACTGTGCCTTCCAAATGCAAGTAGCAGGTGTGGTTGAGCTGAGCAAATTTTATCCTATGATATGTACTCCACGTTGAAACTGCTTTTTCTTAACCAATCACAAAGATGCTTTTCCACAAAACTAATGTGCACCCTACTTTTAAAAAAGAATGCTTTTCATGATATCTTCAGAGATAAGTTATAGATAGGAATTAGCATTTAAAAAACCTTTGAAATTCACTGAAAAAAACCATAGGTTTCATGCACGTTATAGTTAGGAATTGGCATTTGAAAAACCTTTGAAATTCACTGAAAAAACCAAAGGTTTCAGGGGCGTTATAGTTAGGAATTGGCATTTAAAAAACCTTAGAAATTCACTGAAAAAAAATAGGTTTCAGGGGTGTTATAGTTAGCTGGACATTTCCCTCGTACAAAACCCTAGAAAATCCCCTGTTATAGTTAGTTCAGCTAACTATAACTCGCGCCCCCGCAATGCACTGCGGATGACATCACATATTACATCACTCATGACATGGTCAGTGACATCACTGATGACATCACTGATGACATCTCAAATGACATCACTGATGACATCACTGATGACATCATCCATTGAGTATGTGTTTCCGAACAGTTTTATTATGTTTAATATATATAGGGAAAGGCCTGTTGAAAAATAAGTGGGTTTACAAGTGTGTGAATGGATGATTTTCTAGGTGCGCAACTGAGTCTATAAGTGAGTCATTAAATGTATCTTACTGCAGACTAGTGACTAAACTGTGTGAATGTCTGTATGTGTCTGTGTGTTGGTGTATAAGTGGCTGCATGGTTTTGTGAATAGCTATATGAGTGTCTATATGGGTTATTGATTGGTTGTCTGAGTATCTGTATGGGTGCCTGAGTGTTTGTGTGGGTAGGGTGTGTGTGACTCGGTGACTAGATGTGTGAGTGGGTGATTCAGTGGGTGCATGCTTTTAAGAGTGCATCTGTGATGGACTGTATGGTTGAGTGAGTGTATGTATGGGTGTGTTACTGATTGAATGTATATCTCAGTTGTACATGTGTCAGTAACTACATATGTGAAACGCAGTGTATATGTGTGTAAGAGTATATAACTATCTATTTTGAGAGTGGCTGTATGCGCCATAGTGCAAGGATATCTGTGTCATGTGCTGTTTGTTTTTCTGCAGGAAGACAGAGAATTTGTTAGTATTTTGATGAGTAAGTGAACTTGAGTGTTTTTAACTGTATAGGTGAGTACATTTTACTGTGATTAATTATTTGCATGACTGACTAGATGTGTCAGTACCTCAATGGATGATTGGCGGTGTGTGAGTGTCTATATAGGTGTATAAATGCACAGAGTGACTGTAAGTATGAGTGACTGTACAGGTGAGTGAGTGGAGATGTATGTAGATCTAAAAGTCAATGAGTGGGTGAGTAGTTATTGGTATTGGAGTATCTATGGTTGTCAAAATGGTCGTCTGAAATTTTGAGTCGGTGTATCAAAGGTTGTATTAGGGTGTGAGAAGATGCACTAATTTATCACATGGATGACGTCATCAGTGATGTCATCAGTGATGTCATTTGAGATGACATCAGTGATGTCATCAGTGATGTCACTGACCATGTCAAGAGTGATGTAATATGTGACGTCATCAGCAGTGCATTGCAGGGGCACGAGTTATAGTTAGCTGAACTAACCATAACAGGGGAATTTCTAGGGTTTTGTACGAGGGAAATGTCCAGCTAACTATAACACCCCTGAAACGTATGGTTTTTCAGTGAATATATATATATACATATATATATATATGCTTGCTCCACTGCACCAAAGAAAACGGATCACTCGCTGGCGGGTGCTGTTGTTGCACGGTGGTGCTCCGTGTGAAATATACAGCTCGCAGAATCCCTTACTCCGTCCGGAGAAAAAGGCAACAGCACTCGCGGTTTCAGTTTTTCAGGGCCAGTTTTATTCCTGGAATAAAACTGGCCCTGAAAAACTGAAACCGCGAGTGCTGTTGCCTTTTTCTCCGGACGGAGTAAGGGATTCTGCGAGCTGTATATATATATATAAATATATATATATATATATATATATATATATATAAACACGCATATATATATATATAAACACGCATATATATATATATAAACACGCATATAAACACGCACAAGGTTGCCCTTAAGAAGCCGCCACACAAGGAAGGGTGTAAGCACAGATCGCCACAGGCAGCAGGGTTGGTCAGCATACCACAAGCCTTTCTTTCATGCCATACGCATTTCGAGCATATTCACGCTCTTGATCACTGGCTGCATTGAAGAGGGAAACGGGCTGATGGGAAGAGTAACTTTATTGCATGTCAAGCCCCGCCCTGGTGGGCGTCACGAACCCAGGCATTATGGTAGTGGTAGTTCGTGTGTGCTCGCTCCATCACTCCAAGTGGGCACCGCTCTCTCCTTCAAAGTTAAAATATCAAACCTGGTTGGGTGTGGAACAGAATAACAAATGATCATGATAATCAACTGTCCCAGTTATTATGGCAGGAAATAAATGCCAATAGGAAATTGCAGGCATGGACTTATGCCTATCTGGGAAAATACAATAACTCAAGAAACTTTTAAAAGAGCAATTAACAAATTAACTAATCATCTATTGTTGATAAAAGATAAAGATATATTTGCAAAAAGAAAACATGCATGGCCAATAATAAACGGATTTTCAAACAAAAAGGTGCAACAATATTTAGAAACACTTTTGGTCATTAAAAAACAAATATATTCTCACTAAAGCACGATTTGGCTTACAACCGGGTTTATGCCATTTACCTCTATGGAAGAAGTCAGAAGTTGTCACTCTATGTAGGCTATGTAAATCTGGGCAGGAGAACGTTTTACACCTACTATGTCTTTGCCCTGAGTTAGAAAACGAAAGGAAAACTATACTTAAGAGACTATTTAAATGACCGTGGAATAAGGACATCTAGACAAGGTTTGATATCATCTCAAACAACTAGAGGGATAAGAGGGCTTATAAATAATAGTCTTTCTTATTATTCATATAGGTCCAGCATACGTGCCCATCAAGCAGTGAAAACAAAGAGGTATGCAGTTCCTAAAAGTGACGCAGGGTGTGGTAGTATAACGAGGAGATACCAAGGTGACAATGTGGGGGTGATAAGATACGCAAGAGAGAAGATCACTCCTTCTGGAAAAGAAGACCCTCACACACCCAACAAGCGGGTGTCTTGCTTCATCATCGGGTCTTGCTCCTTATCGGGCTGGCGGTGCAATGCCCGATCAGGCACCCAAATGGGGCCTTCCTAACGGAGATCTTTATTTCCAATGCCGATGAGTGAGGTGTGTAAGGGGTTGCTTCTGCTAGTTGGTGTAGGTGCATGTGAGGTGTGCAGTGAGTAAACTAAAACAGGGATAGGTGATCCACTTCAAACTATTTTAATAAAGCATGGTCACCATCCTGATTAAAACCAAAGTGAAACGCACATCGCTCTCCTTTAAGTGTGTGAGTCAATGTGCTAAAAAGGTCAACATGTTTCTTGCCTGGTAATTTATTAATTGGCAATTCTTCAGGACCAAAAAATGATGAGGCTACCTACACTTTTTTGGTGGTGGTCACAACCTCTAAGAGGTATTAATGGTGGCCACACGTACAGCACCCTAAAAATGTGTGGTACCAAAAGTTAAATAACACAACCCTCATAGGCTGTGATGAGATCGAGGCCAGGGTGGGAGAGCACTAAATTCATAGTGTCGATTCCGTAGTAGGAACAGCTCCGCAAACCTAAACCTCACCAACCACTGGTTTCTTTTCCAGAAGGAGTGATCTTCTCTTCTGCGTATCTTATCACCCTCACATTGTCACCTTGGTATCTTCTAGTTATACTACCACACACTGCATACCACTTTGTTTTCAAGGTTTGATATCATGTCTAGGCTCTGATGATATATTTATGAATTCTGCCTTTGTAAAAAAAAAAATTATGAGAGTTGGACAAAAATTAGAGGAGAATAATTTGAAACCCTTAACTATTGAATTTTAAAATATATTATGCAATGAATTTTATTAAGAACAATCTAGTTTATATTAGACATGGTATTGTTTATATATGTTCTTTTAATCTTTTATATTTTGATTAGTATTTGCATTTTTTGTATGATTTTAGTTAATCAAACAAATAAAGAAATTGGATTCCTTCGAGTCTGTATTAGATAAGGCAGATTTAAGAACCTTCCATCTTTCAAATTACCAGATTTTCTTTGCTTGGTGGATGCTGTCTTTATATAGCACCCGATTGAGTTTGGTTCGATGTTCGTCCTTTGCTTTAATGGTTTCCTGCAGGCCCTGCTTGGCTTCCTGGAAATTAGCATTATACCAGGAACGTTTAGGCCGATTTTCCACCCTATGAGGTACCACTGGGTAAATTAAGTCTGTCAATTTAGATGTTAGCTTAATATGTAGTTTGGCAACCCTCTCAAAAATTTGGGGAATACCCTCTGCAATTGTAGCCTCCCAAATGTTTGTCAATATTGGGATTACTGACTGGTAATCTGTAGCCAGTTTGTGGGGTGACTGTTGGATTTGCACCCACCTGATTTTCCTTCTATTATTTGAGAGTATAAATCCACCATTCTGGGGTTTGGAGATGGGCTTGGGGTTAATAGAGCCCAGATTCAACAACTCCAGCTCCAGAAGCAAAGCATTGTGGTCGTTGTCCAACAGCATTATAACAGCAAAATCATGGACCCTGTGCCATAGTCTGGTATCCACTAGAATATAATCCAACAGCGACGATTGACCAACTCTGTTGAATGTTAGCTGACCTGGAGTATCTGATTTTTTCCGGCCATTAGACGCTCTTAGTGAATGAGCTAATTTAATTGAATTGATCTGGAGTGCTAGCGGGGACCAAACTTTGACAGGTCTAATTTGTGGATCTGGGATTGACCATTGAAGGTCTTCCTCACTGGAGATGGAATTGCTTAAATCAATGAGGGGTTCAAATTGGCAGTTAATGTCACCCCATATGATCAACCATATGGTTGGGTCAACAGTGGGAATAAAGAGGTGCAGTTGGTCTAAAGTGGCAGATTCCTGGCTAAGGGCAACAGGTTGAGAGTAGACATTAATAAAAGCAATTTTTATCTTTATAGAGAAGGTAAGTACAACACACTGGATGTCGCCTGAAGGGGTGGTCAGCTGTTCGTCTCTACAGACCAAATGTGAGCCTACCCAAATGGTTAGACCCCCTGATGGCCTGCCCGTCCCCCCCGAGATAGCTGGAATATTAAATGTAGCAAAGCCTACCCTCTGGTGTTCTTCCCGAGCCCAGGTTTCCTGGAACATCCATACGTTATATTTGTCCACAAAAAGCTCCCAATCAGGGCAGGACAATTTTCTTTTAAGACCAGCAAGGTTCCAGGATAAGACCCTTAATATGTTGCCTTGCACACTCCTTGCATCAGTGCACACAGGTGTGTTAGGATCTAACGTTTGGGTTTCCCTTGTTTGGTTAGTGGAGTAGTTATCTGATAGCCTCGCAGACAGACCTTCTCTAGATGCGTTGCTCAAGGGGGCAAATAGTGGGGGAAGGGTGCTCCTATCAATTGTGCCCCAACTCCTACTGGGCCAGTGGTCTGGGATATGTCTACTTTCGGATCCTTGCTTGTTGCACCCAGCCCAGGACATATTCTCTGTAAAAGATGATCCCTGCTGTGCTCATCTGATCCATATCTGGCCATTGCCTTCCAGGTTCCCCGTCTGGAGTCAGAGTCAGCACTTGTCAATCTACCTCCTCCAGAACCCCAAATCTGTTATTAACTGGTATATTGAATAATAAGGGTCTGGGGGGGCCTCCTATCTGCCCTCAATTGGGGTGCTTAATGGCTATCTCAACGTGTTTGGGTTAGCGTGAGTCCTAAAGAGCATTTGATGTTGAATATAGAAAAAATCCAGTGGAAAGAGGCTAATTCCTATCGGTGGGTCCTGGTTGCTTGTTTTCTGATTGAGAAGGCTACTTATAGTTTGGAGATTTTTAACGTTTATAATTACACAGTCCCCTTACACTGATTTTGTTCGGGTTCTCACCTAGCCTACTCTACGAACCATTAAAATTTGCCATGCCCTGGCATAATCTACCTGCTTTTGCCTTGCCAACCAAACAAGCATTTATTCCTGAGGTCAAGTTGTGTTTCCTTCTGGTCCTTTCTGATTACGGAAATTCCTGCCAGTATAACTACATACAGGGAGCAGGCAGTAGGTAAGTTTATGGTCAGAAGATTTGCTGCTTCAGGCCTAGCAGTGATACATTCGTCCCTCAACAGCTCACTTGCAGTCTCAGTGGGTCCCTGTATGGGGGGCTGTTTTTGTCCATGCCCCTCATTGGGGGTGCTATATTTTTGCTGCCAGCCTCCCTGTTGTGGCTTGTACCTGGCTAGTGATCATTGACATTCAAACACCTTATCTCTTGAGTTGTGGTGGGATCTGAATTGATCTGCACACCCAACCTGTCCGGAGATATCTGGTTTAGAATGTCCACCTGGCAGCCAGAGTCAATCCCCTTTGCTGCAATATGGGTGGTGTTTATATTGGTGTTTGCTTGCCTACTTTCCCCGGTAATTACTAGTTTATCTAGGCGAATAGGTAGGGGGGCCAGTTCTTCCCTTACAATAGCTCTTAATTGGTTCTGCAGGTTTGTCAACAGGTTCAATTCCCATGTAGGATAATCTGCGTCTAATCTGGTAAGTGGGGGACCACTTTTATTTAAGTCACAGTCCTCACCCTCCTCTGGACTAGATGAAAAGTCCTCACATATTTTCCTTCTTTTGGGTGCTGCCCCAGATACTTGTTTTTGCTTCCCAATCTTTGGGATATTGGTAGTATTCCTCCCTCTACGTGCTACTTTTTTAGGTGGAGCTTCTAGAAGTGATGGTGCGGATGTTTCAGCTAAAGGGGCTTGGATGACAATTTGCGAGGTGTACATAGATCAGACACTGGGATACATAAGTCAGGGGTAAGTGACAGACGCCTTTCCGTAAGTTCTATTTCTGTGTTAACCACCCCTATAGCCCTCTGTAACATCCTATCAATTGAACTTGGTGGCAATGAGGGTAAAGTGGTGGCCTTGGGCTTTGGTGGGCATGTACGCTTTCCCACTGTACAGCCATAATCGGCCTAGACCCCAGACCACCCCACGAGAAGCACCCTAAGGCAGCCCCAATTTAAAATATAACATAAACAATCAAATATAAAACTGTATAGAGATTAAAAATAGCCCAAATGGTAGGTAGAACAAGGAAGAGAGCAAGATACATTTTAGTAGCCAACAAACACGGGACAATACTGCCCTCAACACCTTGATAGGATTTGTATAGTAATCCAATTATGAACTAACAATTCAGAAATTAAAAGCTTCAGTGATCATGCGGCGGATAAATGATTCAATTAAACCCCAAATCTCTTCGGCTATGTGCGTAAAAATCACAAGAGGGCTTGGAGTAAGAGGAAAGAAGAGAAACCCGAAGAAAGTAGTGAACCACAGTGAGTGTTCCCCTTTTGCACAGTGTATTCAGAAGCAGTTCTTATAAGGTAACTTGATTGCTTTCAGCAAAGTACATGAGTAGGTGCCAGTTCCATGGAGAATGCCATTAAGGGGTTTTTAGATCACAAAGTCTTACCCATAAACCAGCACAACAAGATGGAGCCAAGGAGGGTAGCCCTGCCCTGCCTCTGTCTGGTGCTAATTGGCGCAGATGGGCCCGCCCTTGTCCCGGGCTTCGCCCAGCCACGGCCCAGGCAGGCCCACGCGCGTCCTGTGCTGCGGGAGTTATGTGGCCATTTTCTGTGTATCCTAGCGCAGCAGCAGAAACATCAACAGCCTCTCCTGCCGCTAGTGGTGATGGTCAATGGAGTTTAGAGCTCCCTCAGGCTCCCGGTGCAGATTCTGGAGTCCCGCGCTGCAGGAGTTATGTGGCCCTTTTCAGCGCCACCTGGTGCAGCAGCAGCATGTCAGCAGCCTTTCCTGCCGCTAGTGGTGATGGTCGATGTAGTTGAGCATTCCCTCAGGCTCCCGGTGCAGATTCTGGTGTCCCAGACTGCGGGAGTTACATGGCTCTTTTCAGCACCTCCTGGTGCAGCAGCAACACGTAAGCAGCCTTTCCTGCCACTTGTGGTGATGGTTTATGGAGTTTATCACTCCCTCAGGCTCCTGGTGCAGATTTTGGCCTCCCGCACTGAGGGAGTTACGTGGCCCTTTTCAGCGCCTCCTGGCATAGCAGCAGCACGTCAGCGGCCTTTCCTGCCGCCAGTGGTGATGGTCAATGGAGTTTAGCACTCCCTCAGGCTGCCAGTGCAGATTCTGGTGTCTCGCGCTGCGGGAGTTACGTGGCCCTTTTCAGCACCTCCTGGTGCAGCAGCAGCACGTCAGCTGACTTTCCTGCTGCTAGTGGTGATGATTGATGGAGTTTAGCACTCCCTTAGGCTCCCGGTGCAGATTCAGTCATCCCTCACTGCAGGAGTTAGATGGCCCTTTTCAGCATCTCCTAGCACAGCAGCAGCACGTCAGTGGCCTTTCCTGCCGCTAGTTGTGATTGTCGATGGAGTTTAGCACTCCCTCAGGCTCCCGATGCAGGTTTTGGCATTTTAATTAAGTTTATTTGTAATATTTTGTAAAAATGTATATTACATTTAATTTATTTTGATAAAATGAATATTAATATGTAATATATTTAATAAATATTATTTTATTTTATATATTTAAATCGATATTTTTTACATAGATATTTTTGATTCATTATTTTTGTACTTACCTGTGAAGTTATGGGAGTCAATATTTTTGTAGTCTATATTTTGGGGGGGATATTTTGAACATCGATATATTTTTAACATCAATATTCTATCAGTGAACCAGCAACAAGTGACACAGAAGCTCCACACAACAACAACAGTGTGAATAGAGGCCACCATTAAACAGTGCCTACAGGGGGTTCTTCTGACACCAAATAAGGGGATGTGCATGCAGTAAAAGTTTGCTTTCTTAGGCCTAGTTTTAGCTAAACGCTGCACTGCAATACATTGGCCACATGCCCCCACACTCTAGATAGAAGGAAAGCTGACATGCGAGAGTGGGGTGTAGTGGAAGAGTGCCGCCTAAGGATGGTGCGAGTGGATGAGAAGGCGGAGGAGGACTTGAAGGAATGGCGGCACATGCTGGAAGGATTGTTGCCAGTGATAGACCAGAATAAAAGGGAGGTAGACTCAGCCCGGACACAGAATCACACTACACCTGTGCTTACCCCAATGACCGGGGATGGGCCTCACACCTTTGTAAAGTACAACACAAAAACGGTGGAACAGAGATGGGTGCTAGCACGACTGAGTTGGGTTCCGCCGCCAGACGCTGCCAAGGTTTTCTATTGTTCAGTTATTGTCCATATATCCATACTGTACCCCAAGATGGACCTATAGAGCAGGCTTACGGAGAGATTAAGAGATTGCCAAAGATATAATTGTCAATTACGGTCCGTCAACGACACTCTGTACCCTGTATATGGCGAATGCATTATACGATCCCTGTGCAATGTCATGAATAAAGACAAGCTTTTAAAAAAAGATGTATGTACACCTTTGTTACATTCTTTCCTTTTCTTGCTATATAGATTTTGTCCATTGTTATTTTTTCTCAAAATTTGAATTGTATTATCATTATGTCATAATATTTGGAAATGTCCATATATAATAAGTTTTCTTCTTACCTATAGCTCTTTTTTTTCCGCCTCTTTTTCTTAATTTTGCCCCTTTTGAGTCTCAGTTCTGTATAGATACGATACCTGTTTCTATTCCTTTTCCCTCCGAGCTTTTGCAGGCAATCTGCCTGTAACTATACAGATATTGTTCTGTAAAAAAAACTATATTTGAACTTTTTTTTCTAGCATGTGTACCAGCTACTTTACTACTGGCTTATACATAATAAAAAAGTAGTTTTTATGTCATGTTACGTTTCATTTTTAAATCCTCATATCAACCTACAGACATTGTAGTAAAGTTTGAAATAAACATCATCCAAAGTGTAAAAGTACATACAGTGTCTCAATAGTCTAAATCTGAAAACACTACATCAGAGCTATTTCTGTGCCTCTCTACCACTGTATCACTGATATATTTAGTGTTTCAGTACTTTTCTACATCAATGTGTCAGGTTTACATTTTGAAAAACATTTCATATAAAAATATGCACATTAATCTGTATCACAGCATATAGCGCTCTAATTCTTCTGAGTACATGCAAACAGTGTGTGACAAGTTACATATATAATTCGTTAGATAGTTCTAAAAGTACATATTCCCCACTAAAATTTTAAATACATGTGTTTTCATTGACTACAATAATCATTTCTGGATGATTGAATGAGGGCATAGATAGTGCCTACGTAATTCCCTCAGAATATAAGTAGTGCCTGCATGATTCCCTGAGTATGTACAAACTGCATTGGTGGTACCATTTCTGCATAGTTTGTGCCTGTGTATTCACATAAATATATTGAAACTATCTGGGTGATTGGATGAATGCATGGGTGTTGCCTGTTTAGTTCAATGAGTACATAATTAGTGCCTGCATGATCAGAAGTGTGCATGTGTAGTGCTTGGGTGATTGAATAATTCTAGATGTCTCACTTGATATATAATTGCATACATGGCTCTCTAAGAGTTTACACTGCTCTGTTACTCAGTGTCCATATGCATGAATATGTTATTAAAATTGAAAACAACAATTTCACATTTTGAAAGCACAAACCCTTTTCCTAATGCCATACATGCATCGTTTCACAAATATTTCTTGTGTCTTTAAAACATATATTCAGAATTTCTCAAAGGAAAGTTACATGGCAAGTGAAGCTAGCACATACACTCTCAAATGGCATTCTTTACTATTACCACTCCCCAATTTTAAACAGAGCATGTAGAAAGGAATGTACCACTCTCAAAATATAAAAGACATTTTCAACAGACTTGAAGAACATAGATCATCAAGTAAACATATATGTGATTTTTATAAAAGATATACACCCTCAGGCCATCTTTTCAAAAATATATAGTTCTCTGCATCTTTCAGTAAACTCAATAATAACTATCTGCAACCAGAAAAAAACACATCTCACCAATTAAGCAGATGCAAACCGATCCTATGAATTAAAAAACACATTGATAAACACTTCCTAATACATATTCATATAAGGCTCAGCACATTTTCTTATGTTTTATTCATAACTATAGTACTCTGCTTTTATACCACAACTCACAGAATGCAAATAATATAGCAGTGTCTGTTCTTCACAAAATACTTAGACATTTAAAACATTGTCATTGTTAACGGCATTGCTCATGGTAATTTTCAACAGTACTAACATCTTAAACACATACACTGTCCATCTTATATATTTTGTTCACAGGACTGTGTTACTCTTTTTAATTAAACTCCCACATACATCTTCATTCCTAATGTAAATTGTTTATATAATTAAAATGTAATATAAATACCAGTGAATTGAGTTTGTAGATTTTATTGCTGTTTTAGCTCTTTCTGGATAGTTTTCAGACTTTTAAGATTTGTAAAAACTAAGCACAAGAATGGTACACCACTCTCATTGAAAGCAACTCTAAAATGGCAACTGCTTCAACCTTCTACTCTATCATCATGAGAAAGGCAGCAAATAAAATCATGTCTTTTATTTTCGACTACTGCATCACCACTGTCAATGGTGAGCATCTGTTAACCCTTTCCCTCTCTTTCAAAACGGGGTTCTTGTTGACCATTTTTGCAAAGATTGCAGATACATTGTGAAAAAAACAGGGAGTTCAAATCTATTGCTAGCTTCATTTAAAAAAAAAAATACTTGCCATTACTTAAATTGTGTCATCACTACTCAACTTCAAAAAAGGTTCTGCCTCTTTAACAACCTTCCCCAACACACTCTTAACTCAGTGCAACGTACCAACCCAGTGAAACAAGTAGTTGACAAGTTCACAGCACATTCTAGAAGGAACATGCTAGAGTCAAATAAGATACAGCAGGTGTGCTTTACTCTACAGATTCAAAGGCATATCCATGTCTGTATTACATTTCTTTTTGTAAACAACAGCATATAATAAGACTTCTTGCTAAGGCATCCAACACATTACCTAATTGCATTCACTTCAATGCTGATAGCATCCAATCAAATATATATTTATTAAAAATAACTTTTTTAAAACACCTCCATTTTAACTGCTTCTCCTTTGGAAAATGACCTCAATCAGCTCCAGCCTTCTCCTGACTACTATTGCTCCTTCACTTCAAAATGCTTAGAGTATTGATTGTGGGCCACAGCTATATATATTGGGCTAAAAAGGCTAAAAAAGACAGAGACGTATTGATAGGGACATGCCTTTGTTAAATGTGCAAATTACTGGGTTTGGCCAGAGAGGGTTAATGTTTCATCTATTGCTGGCTTTGGTTAAATCCATTGTGGATTCCCAAGCTCCTCACCTCATGCCTGTGCACTGTGGTGGATTGACTGGGGTAGGGCTGGAAATCCTAATTCAATAAACATTTGCAGAACTGATGTCTCTTTCCCCTCACCCACTCACTGATCCATTGAGGCAGTCACACACCTCCTCACCCACAGAAAGAAGCAAGAGAGGTACAGAAAGAGGCAAGCGATATACAGAAAGAAGCAAGTGAGATACGAAAAGAAGCAACTGAGGTACAAGAAGAGGCAAGTGAGGCACAGAATGAGACAAGAGAGATGCAGAAAGAAGCAAGAGAAATGCATGAAGAAGCAAGAGAGGTGCAGAAAGAAGAAAGAGAAGTGATAAAAGAGCCAAGTGTGGTGTAGAAAGAAGCAAGACAGGTGCAGAAAGAAGCAAGAGAGGTGCAGAAAGAAGCAAGAGAGGTATGCAGAAAGAGGCCAAAGAAGTGCAGAAAAAAGCAAGAGAGGTATAGAAAGAAGCAAAAGAAGTGCATAAAGAGGCAAGAGAAGTGCAGAAAGAAGCAAGAGAGGAATAGAAAGAAGTAAGAGAAGTACAAAAAGAGGCAAGAGAAGTACAGAAAGAGGCAAGAGAAGTGCAGAAAGATGCAATAGAGGTATAGAAAGAGGCGAGAGAAATGAAGAAAGAAGCAAGAGATCTACAGAAAATGAAAGAAAGGTACAGAAAGAGGAAGAGAGGCACAGAAAGAAGCAAGAGAAGTACATAAAGAAGCAAGTGAAGTGCAGAAAAAAGCAAGAGAGGTGCAGAAAGATGAGAGTGAGATGCAGAAAGAAGCAAGAGAGGTGCAGAATGAGATAAGAGAGGTACATTGTTGTGAAATATTTTGTATTTTGAAACCTTGCATATCAAACGGGCAGCCACATTATTTCTGTGATTCATCACTGTATAATAAGAGTCACATTGCCATAACCAAGGCGAGGCTGAACATTTGTATTGATCAGAGGAGCATACAATCAATTATGTGTGACTGACAAAACATTTCATGTAGTTTTTAAATGGAAAAAGCAGATGCTTGAAGTCTTGGAAGCATGAGGGCCAAATATAATTGAGCATTGTGATAGATATCCAAACAATAGATTGTTGTGCAGAGGAGGGCAGGGGTCAATTATTGAAGGCCAGGTCAGAATATCCAGGGCACCTGTGCCCTCAGAAATAATTGTCAGCTCAGTCTTCACTGGATTTAATTTCAAGCATTTCTGTGACATCCATGAGCATACCAGAAGACTCTGCGCTAGGAAAGAAGTATTAGATTGGTATTCACAACCTCAAAGATGAATTGTATGTCTTCTGTGTACATATAACATGTTGCTCCCCCTTTCTTCAACATTTGGGACATGTAGTTATTGAATAAACGAGTAGAATGTATCCTGCCATGAGAGACACCTCAGTTGAGAACTTTGGTTTGTACTCATTCAGAGTAATTGCCATGATTTGATAACTGTATTTTTATTTATGATTTCTTTTACATGAAGTTTGCGACGCAGCTAAAGCTGGCCCTGGGCTAGACCTAAAATGTACTCCATGCATACACAGACATGCATGAACCTCTTACTAGCACCTACATTTCCTATTTTTCAACCGCTGCTCAACCTCTTTCGCAGCCCATTGGTATAACTGTTTGTGGTGTCTTTGGACATTATTTTTCTAGGAGTTGTTGTGAGGCTGTCTAGGTACCTTATTTGCCAATGTACAGGGTGTTGCTCTCTGATTTGCAAGTTGAAAAATAAAACAAGTACCAAGACCTGGTGCAAACGCCATGAGAATCCCAATCTAACTTGATCAGTAGGGTCGGCTTTATACAGTGGTAGGATCAGGTATACATGGACATAATTCCAGACTTCTCTTCCAGAACTTACCCTTTCACATACCATGCTATTACATTTGAGTGTAGCTCTGCAATGATAGCTTGCTTTTTATATAGTGCTAGATACCATTTTCCTACCATTTATTAGTTCTGCACATAGAAGATTAGGGGGCTGATTTAGAGTTCAGTGACAGGTTACTCCATCAAAAATTTGACAGATATCCTGCTTGACATATTATAATGTACCATAGGTTAAGATGCACTTGTAATACAACAGACGGGATATCCATCATGTCTATTAAGGTGTAACACATTTGTTGACCCCTAATAATCCCTAAATTCAGCCTACCTAGGCTCTAGGACTGCTGATCAGGAACATCCTCCTAGTTCTTGAACACTAGAGTTCTTCTGCAGCAGTCTTTATCATAATTGTAATTACATAGTATTACTATTGTTATTTGAGGTGTTTGAGGCTGCCCCCGGTCCGCGATTGTGCCTGCTCTCCTGATCCAGTTTCACTGCTTCCCGTGAGTGTGATCGTGCCATTCCATCACAATTGTGCTCTGTTTGCCTTGTGACCCCTACCATTTGCATCGTTTTCCGTTCCTCATGCAGTGTAATTTTGCCATTATCTTTATCATTGTGCTTGTTCTCCGTGTTTTTGAGTCCTGCTTAGTCTGCCCATTATTTCCTCCCTGCCGCTGCAGCCCCAGCCGGCTCCCACCTCCCGTCTCCCACCTCTAGGCTGATCGTCCCTCTCGTTATATACAAGCATTCCCCAGAAGGCGGCTCTAGATGTCATTAGAACAACTCTAGACAAAAAGTCAAGACCTACCCAAGTTCCAACTGAATTCATCCTCACACTTTTGGAAATAGCAATGAAAAAAAACTTTTTTGTATTTCAAGGTGACCACTACTTTCAAACGAAGGGTATAGCTAACCTAGCTATCATCTTCATGGATACATATGAACATTCATTTGTATTTAGTCCCACTAACCCGTTTAGAGACAACATCCAAATGTGGCGAAGGTATATAGATGATGTTCTAATGGTCTGGAAAGGCACAGAGATCCAATTGGAAACGTTCTCTACTTGGTTAAACACCAGATCTAGTGACATACAGTTCTCCTTAGAATAGAACACGGAAGAAATACACTTCGTGGACATTACCATCAAAACAGAGGAAGGGAAGCTTCACACCACCCTATATAGGAAGGCCAGTTAACGCAATACCCTGTTGAGGTACACAAGCCATCAGCCACGCAGCCTCAGGGACAATTTGCCCTATGGGCAATTTCTGAGTGTCAGACGCAATTGTACCAAAAAAGAAGACTACTTTATGGAGTCTGCAGACCTGTTAGACAGTCGTACAGAACATTGCTACTCTACTAGGCTCCTCAAAAAGGCACTTAAAAGAGTCTGGTTTAACAATAGGGAGCATCTCCTGGAACCTAAAAACAGAAATTCCCCTACCCCTGAAAGATTAACTTGTGTCATGACCTTTTGCACCAAAAGCAATGATATTCTCAAAGCCATTAACAAACATTGGTACTTGGTCGCAGATGATTTGGGTTTACCAGACCCCCCTATGCATGCCTTCAGAAAATGCAAACGCCTTAGAAATGTTGTGGTGAAATCCTTACTCCCATCTAAAACTTACAATATCCAATTGCCACTCTGGAATATTGCTCCGATCAAGGGTCACTTAAAATGTGGATGCTGCAAAGCTTGTCCTATGACCAAGGAGATCAAGGACTTCAAACATAATGATTACACCTACATCATGAGGGAGCACATTAACTGAAATTTATCAGGCGTGATATATGCCATCTTGTGCCCCTGTGAGTTTTTATACATTGGCCAGACAACACAAAAAGTGAAATACCGCATCTTACAACACTGCAGTAGAATACGTTGTGGGGTACAAGGTGCCCCACTAGTGGAACATTTCACCACATTTGGGCACCGGACTGAGAGACGCTCTCCACCCACACGAGGCCTGTACCGCATTCCTCTCCCACTTCTGAAGTTTCATTGATGCATTACAAACTGTATAATATTATGTAAATAATTTCGCAAGGACAGGTCTCTCTACACTGGTCTTTCTTACCAGTTTGTTTTTGTAACTATTGAAATAGTGTGCATTCATTAACTAGTGACTTCGATCTATCCCTACCCATCACGAGCACACCCATCCCTCCATTTCACCTTCATGCAACCTTTTATCTCTCAAATGAATAAAGTGTGATTTAATTCTAGTACATGAAATATATATACTTTAACTGCACTACTTTTGGAGCTTTTCCTTGTTTTACATTTATTGTATGCTTTAAAAACTCTGATCTTGCTACTTTGGAACGTAGTTTTCTTTCTATATGGTATTAACTACTAGTGTTGACTGTGATTGCAACACACACTAGATAGATTATAATTCAGTTCTCCTTTAAGCAGTCACGGACCAATTTTTTCATTCCCAGATAGGATAGATAAGCATGGGATGGAGGCATGCATTGTCTCTCCTTGAAGGGAATAGGGGTATAGCTTCTTCACTGCACACAGGTCTAACTCCAATCTGGCCATACATGTGTCTAGAACAGTGGATCTGCATTAGTTAGCCAGGCACAAATAAATAAACAAAATAAAATAATGTTCCCTTAGCAATATCCTTTTTTTTGTCAATAGTTTGGCCATAGAAAGTTCTATGGTGGGCCAGGTCTACTCAGTAGTCAGGAAAGTAAGGTTCATCCTCAAACTTAGGTGGTCAGCTAATATACTACCATAACCTGAGTCTGACCAAAGTCCCTCGTCCTCCTCCTATCATACTCCAGGTATGTTGTAATTCAGTGGTATGAAGTGCTGATTCATTTTGATCATGGTTAACCTCCCAACATTTTGTGTCTCGAGACTGGTCTTTCTCACTGTGACAGATGTACCAGCTGCACCAGCAGCACTGAACTAGACCTGGGCAGTGAAATTCACTCCATTCGCGGAGATTTCTGCACTCCACACTCTGCAGAAAACTCAGCTTCGCGATGTGCAACAGAGTTTTTTCCCCACTCGAGATCGCAAACGGTAAGTTCGCGAGCGCGAGCTGCAACTCGGGTAGAATTTCTACCCGAGTTGCAGGAATAGCAGCACAAACTGCAGTTCGCACTGCACTCCGCCACTTGCAGATCTTTGGTGATTTTTTTTGTAACTTCGCGTGTTCCGCATAGCAAAACACCACAAACTACGCACAGGCCTACACTGAACACACATTCAGCAGACACCCCGGACTTCTGGGTAAGCCAGCTACTTTATTGCCAGCCTGCTGAGCACTGGCCACTAGTGCCTCTTCCCATACCAATACACAAATGTCTTATGATCCAGATAGACCTCTGTTGGGTCATTCAGATAGACCTGGACCATCCTCTCAATAGTCATTGGTGCTGCACCTTGCTCAACCTCTTATGCCTCAGCCTTTGCACTGAACGTACGCCCTGCCTTTAGAAACAATCAAATGCAGATTTTGGTGTTGATGCTCCTGTTCCTACTTTCATTGCTAGTGTTCTTGCTGTTGATTTTGGCTTCAGTGAGCCAACATCCCTGCCATCAGGCTCTATTGATATTAACGACTGCACAGCAGAACTTGTGCTCTGTAGTGGGCCTCTGTTTTTCATCCATTCTTTTTCTAGGTCACCGACTTGCTCAGAAATCGACATCTTGTAATTTGAAACATCCCAGTCTCAAATAGGAATCAAAGTGGCCAGTAATTGTTTGGACCGTCAATCATAGGTAATGTTTGGATGAGACAATGTTTCTTTGCAGCCTTTTATTAATAGATAAGGGAAGATATAATTTTTCCACTAACACATGTGCATCTCTTTTTTGTCCACACCTGCGTACATTTCAGACACCTCCTTCAGCTGTTCCTTACAGCATATGCAACAACGGGATAGCTTGGCCCATAGCACTGTCCTTCTTGCAGACTTCCTGTGTGAAAACCTCAAAAGGAAGCAACATCTCTGTAAGGCATTTGACTAGGCCCATTGGTACATCTCAATGATTATGCTGTTCATAGTTAAATCCCCCCTTTGAGTGACATATTCATAGAGCAGGCTGTACTGCTCCAAAAGACGTTGCAACGTGTAATAAGTTATGTTCCTCTTGTATGAGTGCTTTAACTGACATTCTATTATCACGCCAAATGATCCTTAACTGCTTCCAGGTTTTAAAAGAATGGTGGAAAAGAGTGCAGTTGTTGACTGTATTTTTGTTTTAGAAAGTCCTGTACAAAGATGTTGATGTAATGCATCAAACACAAGATCCTGAAATAGCCACCATCTGTCATTGCCCTAACTATATAACTGCCATTGTCCATGGCAACAAATCCAATTTTAAGCACTCTGGGACGCAGACATTCAAAAACCTTATTGATAAAGTTATCCAAAATGTTTGCAGCTGTATGGGACTTCTACATGGTGACCATGGCTACTGTTGCATGCTTCAGAGCTCCATTAAATATTTCAGATCAGCACCTGCACATATCATTTCTCTAAACCCCACAAAAGAGATCTAGTGTGCAGTGATGCATATGTAATCAGTGGCTTGGCAACTGGTCTTCATGGCTGTCGTCACGTGGATAGTGTGATCAGCACTCTGCTGCGAAGCGTGTCCAACCAATTCCAGCACATTGTGATGTAGCGCTGGAACAGCAACTCTAGCAAAGTAGGTCCAGTTGGGAATCTTCCATTTCGGGCAGATGGCCACAAGATTCTAGAAAACCCACTCATTCCACAAAAGAAAATGGGAGTAGATCTAGCACTAACATTTAGCCGGCGTTTAGGTGATTGTGTTCGTGCTACCCCTGCTGCCTAAACATGTCAGGAATAGCAGCCTGGATATTTTTTCTTTTCTGGTGCCACTGATGCAGGTGACTTCTTGAGAGCAGAAGGTGGTAGGCTCAATGTGCATCTCAACGGGGCTGTCACTGCTTACTCTTGCCTTTGGGTCTCAACCTGACGCAGAGTCTTGTGCCCTAGCGATGTTGCTGATGTTGGTGAAACTACTGCACTGCTGGGGACAGGGCTGATTTGCGTAAAGACTATGCTGCCTTCTTCTTCACCCTCACCTTCCACCATGATCGGATTCCCTGCTCTCATCTCTTTCACCCTCTCCGCTTGCAGTTTTTTGGCAGCTAAGATGCTCCTCCCAGAAGATTGCACTGTGTTTTCTCAAATGGGTTGTTTGAACTCTGGTACTATGGTTTGTATCAAGCTTATCTATACAAAACAGGAAGAGGGGGGGACCAGGAGCTTGTTGTGGTCCAGTGTCTGTGCTCCGTATATCGTCTATATCACTCAAAAGGGGAGACACTGTTCGAAAAAGGAAGGAAATCGAGAAAGGCTCAAAGAGGTTTGGGGAGATAAAGTCCTAGGCTATTATTGGACCCAAAGACGAGAAGGGGAAGCAGAGCTTAATTTCTCTTGTTGCCCTCACACACCCCGAAGGATGTCATGCTTCATCATTGGGCGTATTGCTCCTCGTCGGGCCGGCGCTGCAATGCCCTATGGGTCCCCCGGAGGGTCACTTTAGCGGAGATCTTTTAAGAGAAAACGCCGTTTGGTGCATGCAGGTGTGTGATTTGGGTCCTAATAGAAGGCAAGTGGTGATGTAATTGTGTATGTGACGTGGTGAATTAAAAATGACTAAGGGTTGCTAGTAGAGTAAGATTTAATAAAGATGGCCCCCTTGACACACTAAAAAACCCGTAGGTTAGGTGTTACCTTAATGGTGATAATGTTCCATCAGGTGACTAAAATGTGGTCAAAGTGGTCGACATGTTTCACGCCCCAGTGGTCCAAAATGGATCCGTGGCGCTTCCTCGGGACCAACTAAAGGTTAAGAGAAATGTGAACGTGAACTGGGGGGTCGTACCCACAGTATATATCCGGGCGTTCAAGCTTACCCCGACTAACATTTGCTCTGCATATGGAGC
The DNA here is from genome assembly GCF_964204655.1 of Triturus cristatus. NCBI lineage: Eukaryota > Metazoa > Chordata > Amphibia > Caudata > Salamandridae > Triturus > Triturus cristatus. The sequence continues at coordinate 631,410,107 of NC_140588.1, read as the reverse complement.
ATTTGGCACTGTGTAGTTCCTCACCACTAACCATGGAGAAGTCTCAAAATGAGGAGATCGACTTTCTGACACTGGTGCCATTGCTAAGTTGGAAGAAGTTGCGATAGGTTGGGAATTTTGACGTTTGCATCTCTGCAGTTCCTACTTATACTAAGTTGGTTGTGGATATAGGTCGCAGTCAGGGCCTTCCAAAGATGGAAGCTGATGGAGGTGGTTTCTGTGCCACATCCTTCAGAGCATGTTGAGATGGGGTAACGTCGGTCTCCACTGGGGCTTGGCTAGCATCTATGATGACTAGCTCATTGTCATCCTCCTTTTCTTCATCAATAACTCTATAAGCTTTTAATAGTTTTCCTTTTCACTCGCCTCTCCTGGCATGTATCAGACTGAAGTGGCATCCAAGTGGAGTCTTGATCATCAGAAGGGGGCATAGAGAAGAAGATGGTGGAGTATGCCTATCCCTTCTTTTTCTTGCTGGATTCTAGAACACAATCAATCTTATGAAAGAGGGGCTTCTTTTATTTTCTCAGCATAAAGCTCAATGTCCTGAAGTGCTCCTTTGTCGGGAGGAACTACTATTATTGGCAGGAGCTGTTGTTCTCCACTTAGCTGAGTTTCTGGCCATGATTGCTAAGTACTTTACAAAAGAGATCATTTTAATTCAGCTTCACTTCTTGTCAGTGTTGCCATGATTAGAGTGTCTGCCACTGTACCAGACATGGGTTTGGGCCTAGGTTGGGGTGCGGCTGCTGAAGCTGGATTGCTGGTCCCAGCTTTCTTCCCAGAGGTCGGTAAAGCAGGCACATGTTTTTGCACAAAAAAGGTCTGAGAAAATATAACAGTGGTGGTAAGCTCCTTCTTATCACTGGACACTTTCTTGATAGCACCTTTCTTTGGGGTCATCTTAAATCTGTTAGTTGTCAGTGACCATTGGCTTCACAAGTTGAGATGTCCGTGTTGCGTGGTCACACGTCACGTCATGCACAGGCTTCTGTCTGGCAGTACTGTGGGTGATGTCTCTTCTCTTTTCCAGCTAAAAGCAAACAAACAACAAGAATATCATTGAAACATGACATTGTTGCAGTTGAATTAGCAGTACAAACAAACAATATCATTTAGTGTGGTCACTTAAGTTGTAAGCAATTAACAACAATACAGTGTATCCATTCATAAAACCACACCAACATAAACTTTTATGTACACTCATCAGGAAGAATCAGAAAGAGCAACAACATACAGCTGTAACTGTTTGCTTTACGTGCATAAAGTTTGGATGTGGCACTCAGAGAGGTGCAGGTGACAAGGGAATAAACCTTAGAAAACGAATGCTGTTGTGTGCTCTTGGAAGACTTAGGGTTAATGATGGATGTTAAGGGAAATGTGAAAAAGAATAAAAATAAATAAAAATAAAAAACTAATTAAAATAACATTAAAACATTTGAAATACCAAATGTTAAAAAAACTTTCCCTTTTTGGTTCAGCTGCTGTGTGGAAGGTTTTGGGGTAATCCGTCAAGCAGGGTCGTGAAAAAAGGGGGTTTCTAAAATGCATTTTCACCATGTTATGTCTATAGGGATTGTCAATTTTTTCGCATGACTACAGCCCGATCCTCTGAATGGAAGTACACCAAATTTGGCAGAAAGCTGGATGTTAGTCCTGAAAGCGTGATTTTTGTAATTTGGTGTAAACCCATTCAGTAGTTTCAGAGACATTTAAGTTTAAAAATTATAGATATCTGGTAGCTCAACAGCCTACTGAGACCCTTCAAAAAATGTGATTGACTACCAACACTTCAACCAGGAAGTGTTGGTAGCCATCTTGGAACTCAGTTCAACCACGTCCCACAACAAATGTAAATACAAATAAAAAGGGGGCACAGTAGAAATACCCTGGCTTCCTAGGCCTTTTGTAGGGGTCCCACTGGGACACCCCAGGGCCAACAAAAACTTTTTTTTTATTTCGGCAGGATCCGTGGCCCAGAAAATCATTTTTAGAAAATGAAGCGCTGGCCTAGCCTTCACTTATTATCAGCCCTTAGGTAGGCCAGGTCCAGTAGGAATTGATTTAATAAGTGAGGGGGGCGCAAGGGGCACCCCTCCTGTGGATTATTTTGCCCCAGGGACCATCACCACCCTGGGGCTTCTCAAAATATCAATGCACGGGAGGTTCATATGGCGTCCCATGCTGCCCTCGGTACCACCACCTCCCCAGGGCTTATTTAATTTTAAATGGTGTGGGCCTCTCTGACCCCCCAGCCCCGCTGACCACTACCTCCCTGAGGCTTTAATGCAATTTGTTGCAGGGGCCATATGAACCCCCCTGCAACCCCAGGGGCCACCACCTCCAAGGGGCTTTAATTTGAAAAAAGCAGGGGCTGCACGGCCCCTGCAGCCCCATGGACTGCCACCACTCAGGGCATAAGTTTAAACTGAAGGTGGGGAGCCATGTGCTACCTGCAGCACTGGGCACCACCACCTCCCCGGGACAAATTAGAAGATGGGGGTAGTTGGCCCCCTAGGATGTCCTTGGGGGCCAACTACCCATCCTGCTACCTCCAGTAAGTTCCACAAAGTGGGATTGCTAAGATGTCTTCGGAGGCCATGCCCCCTTTCTCCACCACTCTGCAAATGCGGCTCATGGTGCACTAGTTGTTGAGGAATGAAGTCCACTTTACTCCTGAAGGACCTTGGGGGCCAAGAATCCCTCTTGGTACCTCCTGAAAGCCCTACACAGTGGGTTTCTTAAGAGCTGGATGGTGGCCCCAGCCCCTTTCTACACCTCTCTGCAAACATGATTACTGCTTAAAAAACCATCAAAATTCACAGACAAAAAACGAAGGTTACAGGGACGTTGTTTGTTAGGAATTAGCACTTAAAAAAACCTTAGAAATTCACTGGAAGAAAACCAAATGTTACAGGTATGTTATAGTGAGGCTGACATTTCACTTGTACAAAATCAGAGACATGTAGCTGTTACAGTTAGTGAGCTAACTACAGCTTGCGCCCCCACAATGCACAGCTTATGACCTTTTTATATCATTTTTCCGACCAAGAACCTAATTCTTCAGTAAATACTTCTAAGTTAGGAATTCTTAGAGATTGCAAAATCGCTCACATTTGTGCGCAATTACGAACCATTGAAGTCAATGGGGAAAAATACAAAAATACACATATAATCATATAGTCAACTTTCAGGGTTCACCTCTTGGATTTCAGTACTTAGCATGATAAGGTCCAGTGTTCCACCAGCGGATTCTTGAAAGCGCCTCGGATTTGGCCGGGAGCAGGGTGATGCAGTCGGTGGTAGCAGGTGCACTACGGGACAGGGGGCCAAATAAAAAAACACTGCACAAAGGGACTTACAGGTAACTCAGAGGGGGCCCACTTGACAGAGCAGGTCGCTATGGTTTCAGGACCATGGGAGCACAGTTGGATCATCATTATCACAGCAGATAGGTCAGCCAGGCAGCATGCATCAAGATTTCCTTGTGGCCAGGGGCAGGCAACTTGGAGAGGTAATTTCAGGACATCTGGGCAACTCACGCTGTGGGTCTCAACTTGTGCTTACTTCCTGGGTGGTTGCAGTCTGGAGAGAATTTGTCATCTAAGGGCAGGTTGCAGGAGGTCCTGTACCCCAGGTGTTGGTGCAGCACAACACTGGTAGGATCTGGTGTCCCCAAACTTGGTGAAGGGACAGATCTGATCATTCAGAGCTGGTGGACCACTTTTGGTCTGGGTGCTGCGTCTGGGTTGCCGGGAAGCAGCAAGTCAGTAAATCTGAGTCTGCTGGTACAAGGGAGAAGAGCCTCTAATCCTGGGGAGTTTCTTTAGTGATTTGGTGAAGGCCAGGGGGTCTCCAATGGTTCTTGGAGTCATCACAGTTACAGGACAAGACAGCACAACCACAATTGTGTTGTTCTTAAGAAAGCAGGCAGGATTTGGTGCCAGTTTTCCCTGTAGCAGAGCTCCAGTTCGTGGGCAGCCGCTCTTTTTTGTCAGCATCTTCTTCTTGTCCATCGAATTTAAGGTTCAAAGTCTAGGGATGCTACCTAAATACTAAATGTATTAGTGTTAATGAGGGAAACAGGTAGTAGTCAATGGGCTACCTATTTTAGGGTGTCTACACCCTCTAATTGACCACTTCCTGTGAGGAAAGACACTACCCTAGACATACAATGTTTTTTTCCCATAATTTCAAGATGGCGGGTTTTTAGAAGATTGGTCCACATTGCCTGTCACACCTTAGGGATGGTGCTGCCTCAGTTTGGACACTCTTCCTCATTCCCCACCTGTCTTCCCACCAAATGTGGAGCAGGAAAGGGGGTGTTGGCATCCCCCACTATCTGGGAAAGCCTGGGTTGCACTTCAAAGGAGGCACCAACTTTGAAGCTTCCTGCTCTGGAAGACCATTCCAGTCTGGAGGAGGTGTGAAGCACCTCCACCTAGAGCAGGCTTTGTTTGGGGCCTCTGAGAGCACAGCCTCTCATTCCATGAGGTCAGAAACATGTCTGGTGGTGGCAGACTGGCTATGACTGTGCATGGAAGATTTTCAGGGGTTCCTCTAACGGGTCTCCTTTGTGCATTTATTAATAAATCCAACACTGTGAGTATTTATTAAGCCATCATGGAGCTAGGAAACTCATAATGACGAGTGTCCAGCCCATGTACTCTCTATGGCTTACCTGTGCACTTTCAATATTCAAGAATAGTCTTGATGTTTTATGGTCATATCTGCTCAGGCAGATATGTTCACTCATGAGGTATAGTGCACCCTGCTTTAGGGTTGTAAGGCCTGCAATAGGGGTGACTAGTCCATGCCTCATGCACTGTATGGGGGCATGGCAAACAGGGCTGTACGCCATGTCGACTTTTCAGTTTTCTCAGCACCATGACACGAAGCCTGAAGTGGCAGTTTGCATGGTCTTGGTGAGGGGCCTCTGTCGTGGCACAATTTGTGCTGCAGCCCCAGTGGTTCCTCTTCAGTGCCTATGCCGTGGGTACCAGGGATACCATTTACTAGGGACTTTAAGGCAATGACTGAAGTTGGTCCAAGCATGGAACAGTTTTGGGAAAGAGATCTGGCACTTGGAACCTGGTTAGCAGGGACCCAGTGCACTTACAGATCAAAATCACATCAGGCATCAAGCAAAAAGTTGGGGATTACCATGTCAAAAGAGGCACTTTCCTACACCCATATGAGTGCAATATGTCAAAGAACAGGTTTTCACAAATATACATTGCGACAGCTTTACAAATATCACTGAAAAAGAAATATATGTTTATACACACACCCTGAGTCTCACTTAGAAACTCACACACCCTCTTACCGATTTAGTCGGAGACTGATGTTCACACTCACAGATATACTCCGACACCCATGAACCTACTTACAAATCTACTCAGACACTCACAGCCCCACTCACAGATCCACTCAGTGACTCGTGAACCTACTCACAGACCCAATCAGAGACCCAGGCATTCATTCACAGATCCACTTAGACAGTGATGCAAACTCATACAGACAATCACACACTCACTCATGGTCCCATTGATAATCTGATGTACCTACTCACAGACATACTCAGACACTCAGGCATCGACCCACATTCTCACTCAGTTACTCACACACTCACTCACAGCCCAGTCATATTCTCATGTACTCACTTACAGATCCATACAAACACTCACACACAGACCCATTGATATTCTGCTCATGCACCTAGTTACATACCCACTGACACACTCATGTACTCACTCACAGACTGAAAAAACTTGACTGACTCTGATAATCGTATACCCATCCATAGAGCTATTCGGAGACCTATAAACCCACTCTGAAACCCTGTAAGAATCATATAAACTGTCTCTCAGACCCAGTCAAACACTGAGGCATCCAGTCACAGACCTACTCAAACACTAATGCACCCACTCACAGACCCACTCAGAAACTCACACATTCACTCACACACCTACTTAGAGACTCATGCCCAGTCAATGCCCACTCAGAGACTCATGCACCCACTCAAACCCATACGCAGTTAACCACTTCCATACAGACACTCACATAGCCACTCACTCACCCATACAGCCACTCACACACCTACCCACTCACTAAAACAGTCACTCATACAGATACTCACTCACTGATACAACTTCTCATACACCCGCTAACTACCCATATATTCACTAACACACCCTCTCAGTCAACCATACACTACTGATGCACTCACTCAGTCACTAACTCACCCATTATGCCACTGACATACCATTAACTCACTATAGTGCCACTAATAAAACCAGTCACTCTACCATATGGCCACTCACACACCCATTTAATAAAGTAAACAGTCACTCCCACAGGCACTGACTCACCCATACAACCACTCATGAACCCTCTCACTCCCTCAAACAAGCAATCACATATACTTACTCACTCATACAGCCACTCACTCATCTACTCACTCACCTATATAGTTACTCACAATACTTCTCATTCAACTATAGAACCACTAACACATACACTCACTCACCCATATAATAACTGATACACCTACTCACTCACCCACACAGCTACTCACACATACAATCGCTAACCTATAGAGCCACTCACACAACCATTCACTCTCCCATTAAACCACTCATACAACATTAATTCTTCCATACATCTGTTTATACACTCACTCACTCACACATGCAGGCATTCAAACAGGTACTATCTCACTCATAGAGCCACTCAGCCACACACACAATCATTCATTCACCCATGCTTGTAGTCCCACATCCCTATCTCTCCCATACAGCCACTCACACTGCTACTAACTCTCCCATACACCCACTGACACACTCACTGATTTGAATTTTGGAAAAGGGGGTGGTGATGGACAGAGTTTCTGAATGATGCAGATTACTCTCACCAAGTCAAGAGATCATGGTTTTAATCCATCACCATTTTTTAGCTCACTACACCATCCCAGCTCAGAACCTGGCTACATGCAAATTAGTCTGTTCCTGTCCCAGTGCATGATGGGAACAGGGCAAACCAAACTACCAAGCCAATTCTTATACTGGGAAGGAAACAAGCTTCCGGGGACCGGTTTCTGGCATCACAGCCGTCGTCGGCCCGGCTTGCTTGAATCCTGATGGTGCAATGAGCAAGGGACTCACGCCTGAGTATACCCTCCCACACTGAGTGTGGATAAAATCAATTTTGGAAAAGGGGGTGGTGATGGACAGAGTTTCTGAATGATGCAGAATACTCTTACCAAGTCAAGAGATCATGGTTTTAATCCATCACCGTTTTTTAGCTCACTACACCATCCCAGCTCAGAACCTGGCTACATGCAAATTAGTCTGTTCCTGTCCCAGTGCATGATGGGAACAGGGCAAACCAAACTACCAAGCCAATTCTTATACTGGGAAGGAAACAAGCTTCCGGGGACCGGTTTCTGGCATCACAGCCTTCGTCGGCCCGGCTTGCTTGAATCCTGATGGTGCAATGAGCAAGGGACTCACGTCTGAGTATACCCTCCCACACTGAGTGTGGATAAAATCAATATTGGAAAAGGGGGTGGTGATGGACAGAGTTTCTGAATGATGCAGAAAACTCTTACCAAGTCAAGAGATCATGGTTTTAATCCATCACCGTTTTTTAGCTCACTACACCATCCCAGCTCAGAACCTGGCTACATGCAAATTAGTCTGTTCCTGTCCCAGTGCATGATGGGAACAGGGCAAACCAAAATACCAAGCCAATTCTTATACTGGGAAGGAAACAAGCTTCCGGGGACCGGTTTCTGGCATCACAGCCTTCGTCGGCCCGGCTTGCTTGAATCCTGATGGTGCAATGAGCAAGGGACTCACGTCTGAGTATACCCTCCCACACTGAGTGTGGATAAAATCAATTTTGGAAAAGGGGGTGGTGATGGACAGAGTTTCTGAATGATGCAGAATACTCTTACCAAGTCAAGAGATCATGGTTTTAATCCATCACCGTTTTTTAGCTCACTACACCATCCCAGCTCAGAACCTGGCTACATGCAAATTAGTCTGTTCCTGTCCCAGTGCATGATGGGAACAGGGCAAACCAAACTACCAAGCCAATTCTTATACTGGGAAGGAAACAAGCTTCCGGGGACCGGTCTCTGGCATCACAGCCTTCATCGGCCCGGCTTGCTTGAATCCTGATGGTGCAATGAGCAAGGGACTCACGTCTGAGTATACCCTCCCACACTGAGTGTGGATAAAATCAATTTTGGAAAAGGGGGTGGTGATGGACAGAGTTTCTGAATGATGCAGAATACTCTTACCAAGTCAAGAGATCATGGTTTTAACCCATCACCGTTTTTTAGCTCACTACACCATCCCAGCTCAGAACCTGGCGCCATGCAAATTAGTGTGTTCCTGTCCCAGTGCATGATGGGAACAGGGCAAACCAAACTACCAAGCCAATTCTTATACTGGGAAGGAAACAAGCTTCCGGGGACCGGTTTCTGGCATCACAGCCTTCGTCGGCCCGGCTTGCTTGAATCCTGATGGTGCAATGAGCAAGGGACTCACGTCTGAGTATACCCTCCCACACTGAGTGTGGATAAAATCAATTTGGGAAAAGGGGGTGGTGATGGACAGAGTTTCTGAATGATGCAGAATACTCTTACCAAGTCAAGAGATCATGGTTTTAATCCATCACCGTTTTTTAGCTCACTACACCATCCCATCTCAGAACCTGGCTACATGCAAATTAGTCTGTTCCTGTCCCAGTGCATGATGGGAACAGGGCAAACCAAACTACCAAGCCAATTCTTATACTGGGAAGGAAACAAGCTTCTGGGGACCGGTTTCTGGCATCACAGCCTTCGTCGGCCCGGCTTGCTTGAATCCTGATGGTGCAATGAGCAAGGGACTCACGTCTGAGTATACCCTCCCACACTGAGTGTGGAAAAAATCAATTTTGGAAAAGGGGGTGGTGATGGACAGAGTTTCTGAATGATGCAGAATACTCTTACCAAGTCAAGAGATCATGGTTTTAATCCATCACCGTTTTTTAGCTCACTACACCATCCCAGCTCAGAACCTGGCTACATGCAAATGAGTCTGTTCCTGTCCCAGTGCATGATGGGAACAGGGCAAACCAAACTACCAAGCCAATTCTTATACTAGGAAGGAAACAAGCTTCCGGGGACCGGTTTCTGGCATCACAGCCTTCATCAGCCCGGCTTACTTGAATCCTGATGGTGCAATGAGCAAGGGACTCATGTCTGAGTATACCCTCCCACACTGAGTGTGGATACAATCAATTTTGGAAAAGGGGGTGGTGATGGACAGAGTTTCTGAATGATGCAGAATACTCTTACTAAGTCAAGAGATCATGGTTTTAATCCATCACCGTTTTTTAGCTCACTACACCATCCCAGCTCAGAACCTGGCTACATGCAAATTAGTCTGTTCCTGTCCCAGTGCATGATGGGAACAGGGCAAACCAAACTACCAAGCCAATTCTTATACTGGGAAGGAAACAAGCTTCCGGGGACCGGTTTCTGGCATCACAGCCTTCGTCGGCCCGGCTTGCTTGAATCCTGATGGTGCAATGAGCAAGGGACTCATGTCTGAGTATACCCTCCCACTCACTGATTTGTTCATACAGCCATTCACACTAGTACTCACTCACCCACACAACCAGTTGTATAGGCACTTACTCACCAATAGAGCCACTCACACAACATCCACTTGCCCACACAGCTATTCACATAGATACTCACGTAACCAAACAGCCACTCACACAGGTACTAATTCACTCATACAGCCATGCACATAGGCACACACTCACCCATACAGTGACTCATAACTATTCACTCACCCATACAGTCCCTAACACAACCATTCCCTCACTTATACAGCCACATCCACAACCACTCCCACAACCACACACTCTTGCGTATGGTCACTCACACTGCCAGTCTCTTACCCATACAGCCACTTACACAGGTACTCACTCACCTGTACAACCAGTCATATAGACCCTCACTCACCTAAAGAGCCACTCACACAACCATCTACTCATCAATACAGCCACTCACAGAACCACTTATTCAGCTGTATGGTCACTCAAACAGCCTCTCACTCAACCAAACAGCCACTCACACAGGTACTAACTCATTCATACAGACACTCATACAGTCATGCACTTAGGTCTGCAGCCACTAACACAGTCACACATGTATACAACCACTCCTCTTTATACATACACAATCAGTCTATTTTTTTAACCATGAAAAGTGGTTCTGACAGGTACCTTTTTTTCTTTCTTTTTTACTGGAACACATTTTGATTATTTTTTTTTTAAATCTTAAATAACTTGCAACAAGGAAATAAATCTAACCACAGACACAAATACATTGGAAATACTGGAGTTCATTATAAAAACAATTAACAGGAATGCTGCATTGCTGTCTTCAAAATCAAATTGACAGAATTGCTCAATGGCTGTCAGGGTGGTGTTGCAGTCAAGGCAATAAGTTGCAATGCACCTTAACTCAGGAGACATTTATGTGTACCTTATCTCCACTTCCACTGGAACTCTCTCTCCAGGAGCAGGTGGTGTAGCCCGGGAGGTTGATGTCTCCACTTCTGCTCTCTCCTTCTGTGCACATTTAAGTTGGTTTTTATGGTATGTTTTCAAGTGGTACAACATACTTGTTGTACCACACAAATATTTGTTTGCCATGCCACTTGATAGGGTTTTATCGCAAAAGATGCACTTAACAAACTTTGCCACTGTTTTTGATTTACCAGTTGGAATGGTGAAAAAATCCCAAGCTATGCTTTGCTTCTCAGATGGTGGTTCCTCATCAGGAGAGTCTTCTTGTGCACCTCAGCATCTTGATGGACATCCTCCTCCTCCTCTTGCTGATGCCATTTTATTTTAGAAGAAAAAAAAAATACAGACACCACAGTTCTGCACTCAATGTATAGCACACCTCCAAGAACGAACCAAATAGCAAATGGAACCTTCAAGAAAATGGGTGGGAACTTCCTTTGAAGAATTAGTTCCAGACTCCAAGTACCCCAGAAGCAAGCACCTGTCGGTGAACATCAGGATTCCTGAGACCCACGTTTTGAGTGGCCCAGCTGTCCCAAAAATCACCTCTCCAAGTTGCCTGCTCCAGACCGCGAGTACGTCTTGACACACTGTGCCCGGCTTACCTATCTGATCTGCACTCAGCCCAACCAGCTTCGGTAATGATGATTCAGCTGTGCTGCAGTTGTCCTGAGACCCTTGCAACCTCCTTTCTTGAGTTGGACCTACAGGACTTACCATTAAGTCCTCCTGTGCAGTGTCTTTCCGAGAGGCCCCCTTTGTGGTAGTGCACCAGCTCCCAACACCCTAGGCACCCTGCTCATGGCGGAATCCGGAATGCTCGCAATGTTCTGCTGCTTGAACAGGACCTGGTCCTGCTATCAACATAAAACAAGAAGGTGAACTTTATGAAAGTATTGCATGATTTTATATGCATTTTTCCAATTTTCTACATTGACTACAATGATGTGTAGTTGTGTACTAAAGCGATATATTTTGCAACATCATATATTTAAAAGTACTTACTGTAAATGAAGTTCTTGGTCTTAAAATACCAGAAAAATGTATACTATTTTTGGAAATTGGTCTCTGATTTATTCTTGAATGTTAGTCTCATGTATTGCCTTTGTGAGTAGAAAAACTGCTTAGCACTGCCCTCTGATAAGCCTAACTGGTCACCCACACTGTCACAAAAGGAGCAACAGTATTATCTTCTTTTGCCTCTGTAAACCAATACAGTAATCCCTAGGCCCTCTGCACAGTGTATTTCATTTTAGTACTCTATATAGAGAGCCAGCATCCTACAGTATCGCAGTTGGGCAGACATTTTTTAGGCAAGACTTTAGACTCTTCTTGAAAAAAATGACTTCCCATTATGGCCCTGAACCTCATTTCAAATCAAATAAACATCAACAAGAAGCACTCACAAATATAAAGATAGAAGGTGCCGAAGATAAAGCTTTACTGGAGTAAGGTAGAAATTATCCTAACTTTTTGGGCTTCACAAATGCAAAACAAATATGTTTCTTGTAATATTCTATATAGAAACATTAACATAAATCTTTAATAGAAATTAATGCTACATTAATCTGTAGGAGTGGAATATGAACTTGGAGGACTGTGATGAGTGGTTTCTTTATTGATATACCGTTGCAAGAGCAGAGTGCATGGATCACCCTTCTAAATACCAAACTATGTAAATATTCAAAATCCATTTCACTGCTCATACAGACCCACACAGTCATTAAGTCATTCACCCACAGACCCATAGCAGCATTTACACAGTCAACAATAGACATACACAGGTATTGACAAAACCACTCACAGAGCCAAGCAGTCACTCACACACCCACTGACAGATTTATAGTACCACGGACAGTCCCAGTCATAGACCCACAGACACTCACACACCCACTAACAGACACACAGAGCCGTTCATAAACAAACTCACAGACACATAGCACCACTGACAGACCTAGTCACAAACTCACAGAGGTACTCACATACCCACTCACAGACCCATTCAGACATTCACACCCTCTCATAGACTCATACAGGTACTCACACACCCATAGTGCAACTCACAGACCCAGTCATAGACCCACACAGGTACTCATGCACCCACTTACAGACCCACTTAGATGCATACATCTTCTCACAGACCCACTTAGATACTCATGCATCTAGTTACAAACTCACTCATACTTTTCCTAACACCCACTCATAGACCTAATCAAAGATTCATTAAATGACTCACAGACCCACTAAGAGACTCACAAAACCACTCACAGGTTAACTCAGAGACTCACACACCCACTCAGACACTAATGCACTCACTCACAGTGTGTGCATTTATAGGTAGGTAGTTATAGTTAAAACCATGTTTCTATTTAAAAAATGTATTTTCTTTTGCCAATATCTTTGGTCCAGAAAGCACACTTTGTGTTAAATTATGTAAATCCATTCAGTATTTCCTGAGAAATTCATATATTTACAAATATAGATATCTGGTGGCCATGAAGGATTTGTGAACCCTCCTGATCTCGAGCTTGACTCTGATTGGCTGCCAATACTTCAAACCAAGAGGTGTTGGCAGCCTTGAGACTCAATTGAACCGAATCATATGAAATAAGGTGAAAAAATGGAAATGTGAAAAGGGGGCAGGGTAGAAACATCCTCTAGGCCTCCTCAGGGGGTCCCACAGGGACCCCTGGGCCCAAATAAGTACATTTTTATTTTTGGCGCAGGGTCCGCAAATCTAGCATAATTTTTTTATAATTAAGGGCAGCCTCCTGCGCTTTGTTTGTTTTGAGCCCCCGGGTGGACCAAGTCCTGGAGGCAATGCTTTAATATAAAGTGAGAGCCCTCGGGGACCAGCTGCCACGGGGACAGACACATCCCCGGGGTGGTGTTCATGATATGTGTGGGGCACATGGTCCCTCCGCAGCCCCGGGGAAAGCCACCTCCCCGTGTCTTTTTATGAAAAAATGCATGGGGGGCTTTTGCCTATCCCCACTCTGCCCCAGGGACCGCCACCTCCCCGGGGCATATATTATGTAAATGCAGGGGTCTGTTGCGAAACCCTGGCCCTGGTGACCATCACCTTCCCAGAGCTTAAAATATGTTGGAGAGGGGCCACACAGCCCCCTCCTGGGGTCCTCCATGGCCCTCGGGACCACCAACCCCCAGGGCTGGCTCCAGCAATGTCCCATGGTGCCCACCCCAGGGACACTGCGGTTTGTAATAGCAGGGTTGGAGCACTGCTCCCATCCTGCCATAGTAAACTTCTCCATCATTGCCATCACAGTGTACAATCATGAGGTCAGGGGGTTGGAGATGCAAAAAGGTTTTAACCAAAGGCATCAATTTGTGCCACTTTAATCTTCTCTGTGCAAACCATTTAATATGCAAATTTTGCAAACCTAGGTCTTTATCAATACCTCAGTTCAGCATACCTTTTGCACCAGAAACATAACTGTGCCCTATAACACATACTGTATGCATCTTGAATGATGTCTGGAAGGAATAAAAAGATGTCTGTATCTGAGGTAGTCAGTCGGTAGAATGAGAGGTATCTAAACTGGTGGAGAACATGCTATTTTTGAGGAAACCTATAACTGATTGGCTGATCATCAACATTGTGCACTCAAAAATAGGATGCATGTTTCTTTCCTGAAGAAGTATGTTTGTGATTGGTTTTTAAAAAATGCTTCGAAAGGTACAGTTGATAGGACAAGGTCAGATTTTGCAAAAGTCAACTATACCTGCTATTTGCATTTGCAAGCTACTGTGCTGAACTTGAAAATATGGTGAACTTGTGAACTGCCAGTATAGTTGAATGTTGCAGAAACCTTTACTATGGAAACTGGGATTCAGCAAAATGAGAGAAGAGTTTAAAGTTAACTGTTGTTTTAAAATAAGAAATGCTAATTTAATTATAAGTGATATGCTATTAAAGTTAGTTTTCCCAATTCAGTAGTATATTTCGAAGTAGTGTGCTGTTAAAAAATAATACTGGTATTATTGGAAATAGGTTGTTAAACTGCTAAAGTGCGACACCTTGGTGGAGTCGTGACTCTTGCAAATTACAGAACCAGTTTGGGCACTTTTAGAAGACACTGAAGAAGAGTTAATATGTCTAACCGATTGAAATGTGTTTCAGAATTTCAAATAATGAAGGAAGCATTTTGATTCGTTACTTACAATTATTTGAGTGCAGAAAGAGATGGAAAGTTTGCCATTGCTGGTTTTACCTTGTTGAGAGTGGTGCATTACCTTTATTGTGTGAGAAAAATCTTTTATGAGTTTTTGATAGTTCATATTTAGCAATACTATTTCAAAGGTGAGTTACAAATGTGTTAGGTGTGTTTTGTATTGTTTAGTAGTGCTTTAGTTTTTGTAGTGATATTTTTCACTTTGAAAAGCATTATTTTTTAAGTTTTTGAAATATGTTATGAAATGTACAAATCTGTATTGTAGTTTGTTTTATTGTACTCAAATGAAGATTTAAATATGTTGTGCATAGTAATATGTGTGCTTTGGTAAATTGATTAGTGATCATGGTACTTTGTATGAGTCTGTCGAAAGGTATAGTTGAAGTACGGCGTATAAATGTAGGTGTCTGTTTGAAATGAGAAGTGCAGTCTGTCAAGTTTAAAGGACTGCATGGTCTTGTGACTGAGGTACGTCTCTACTTGTACATGTATTTCCTCACGTGTTATGCATGTGAAGATGCTAGATGTATGAAACACAGGTATACAACTATTTGTCTGTTTCTTTTGTGTATGATGCCACTAGCAAAAGGCACAGACACATGCATGCATGCTTTCAGGGATATGGTGAGACTTACAACAGTGAAATGCAAAGGGTTGCTGCTTTATATTTGGCTAGGCTCAACACTCTTAGTAGACGCTGAATAGTGAAACTGCAAGAGAAAAGTGAGGTTTAAAACATGTTGGCAGAGGTATTAGTGATTAGGATACTTCTTATAAGTCTGGGGAAATATACACTTAAAGTACGCTGTATAAATTTAGGTAGGTGTCAGCTTGAAATGGGTAGTGCCGTCTGTCAAGTTGAAAGGACTGCTTGGTTTTGTGACTGAGGTATGTCTCTACCTCTATATGTATTTTCACATGTGTTATGCATCTGAAGATGCTAGACCTATAAAACACAGGTATACATCTGTCTGCATGTTTCTTTTATGTATAATGCCACTAGCAAAAGGCACAGACACATGCATGGACGCTTTCAGGAATATGTTGAGACTTACACCAGTGACATGTGAAGGGTTGCTGCTTTCTATTTGGCTAGGCTCAACACTCTGAGTAGTCACAATAGTGAAGCTGCAAGAGAAAAGTGAAGTTGAATACATGTTGGCAGAGGGATTAGTGATAAGGCTACTTCGTATGAGTCTTTGGAAATGGACACTTGAAATACACAATTTAAATTTGGGTGTCTGCTTGAAATGGGAAGTGCAGTCTGTCAAGTTGAAAGGATTGCATGGTCTTGTGATTGAGGTATATCTCTACTTGTACATGTATTTTCACATGTGTTATGCATCTGACGATACTAGACCTATAAAACACAGGTATACATCTATGTATATGTTTCTTTTATGTATGATGCTATTAGCAAAAGGCACAGACATGTGCATCCATGCTTTCAGGAATATGGTGAGTCTTATAACAGTGACATGCAAAGGATTTTTGTTTTATATTTGGCTAGGCCCAACAATCTTAGTAGTCGCTGAATAGTGAAGCTGCAAGAGAAAAGTGAGGTTTAAGACATGTTGGCAGAGGTATTAGTGATTAGACTACTTCGTATGTGTCTGTGGGAAGGTACACTTGAAGTATGCCGTATAAATGTAGGTGTCTGCTTCAAATGGGAAGTGCAGTCTGTCAAGTTGAAAGGTCTGCAAGGTCTTGTGACTGAGGTATGACTCTACTTGTACATGTATTTTACACGTGTTATGCATGTGAAGATGCTAGACCTATAAAACACATGTATACATCTATTTGTATGTTTCTTTTATGTATGATGCCACTATCAAAAGGTACATACACATGCATACATGCTTTCAGGAATATGGTGAGACTTACAACAGTGACATGTGAAGAGTTGCTGCCGTACATTTGACTAGGCCCAACACTCTTAGTAGTCGCTGAAAAGTGAAACTGCAAGAGAAAAGTGAGGTCTAAAACATGTTGGCAGAGGTGTTGGTGATTAGGCAACTTCGTATGAGTCTGGGGAAAGATACACTTGAAGTACGCCGTATAAATTTAGGTGTCAGCTTGAAATGGGAAGAGCAGTCTGTCAAGTTGAAAGGACTGCATGGACTTGTGAGTGAGGTATATCTCTACTTTTACACATATTTTCACACGTGTTATGCATCTGAAGATGCTAGACCTATAAAACACAGGTATACATCTATTTGTATGTTTCTTTTATTTATGATGCTACTAGCAAAAGGCACAGACACATGCATGCATGCTTTCAGGAATATGGTATGACTTACAACAGTGACATGCAAAGGGTTACTGCTTTCTATTTGGCTAGGCCCAACAGTCTGAGTAGTCAGTGAATAGTGAATCTGCAAGAGGAAAGTGTGGTTTAAGACATGTTGGCAGCGGGGTTAATGATTAGGCTACTTCGTATGAGTCTGTGGAAAAGTACACTTGAGGTACGCCATATAAATGTAGGTGTCTGCTTGAAATGGGAAGTGCAGTCAGTCAAGTTGAAAGGACTGCATTGTCTTGTTACCGAGGTATGTCTCTACCTGCAGATGTATTCTTATACATATTATGCATCTGAAGAAGCTATATGTGTGTAACACTGGTATACAACTGTCAGTGTGTTTCTTTTATGTATGATGCCAGTAGCAAAAGTCAGAGAGTGCCTCTTTGTGCACTTCTCTTGCATGTTTTTACACCTCTGTTGTTTCTTTTTGCACCTCATTGTCTCTTTTCTTCACCTGTGTTGCCTCTTTCTGTATTTCTCACATTTTTTAGTAGCTGTGTTGTTCTGTGTGTATTTCTTTTCACTGTTTCTAAACCTTTTTTTCTTCCTGTCTCTTTCTTTCACTTTCTGCACATTTTTTCCTCTTTCTGCAGTTCTCTTGCTTGTTTCTACACTTTTGTTTTTTTATTTGTAATAAAAGAATAGCAATGTAATTGTAAGTAATTGCTTACTAGCTATTATGAATATTGATATGTAATTAACGTAAAATTGTTAATAGATGTAACAAACTATTAAACTGTTCTTTGTTTTTTAGGAAAGTATTTTGTTTGGATCACAAATTGAAGATGTCAAGAAAACATGGAAAGAGAAGCCAACAATATAAAACAGAAATACTCAAAGAAAAGTAAAAAGAGTGCATTAGAGAAAGACCAAAATGTTGCTAAGGATAAAGTCTGTTCTGGTAAGAGCGCTAAAGAGTTTCTTAAAAGAGTTGCTGAGAGATTAAAGAAAGACAATAATAATGAAAGGAAAAAGAAAAGCACAAGGAGAAGAAGAATTTTAATAGTAAAATAACATTATTTTTAGGATAAACAACACGTTATAAGAAGACAAAAACAATTTAAAGAGATACGTATACAAATGTTTCAAAGTAGAGTAACTCAAAATTTATTAAAACATTGTAAAAAGTATAAAGGAAGATCAACAGCGTATAAGAAGCAGCAACACATTGAAAGTGTAGTAGATACTGGTTTTGAATTGAAACAAAAATTATTTATATTAATAATGAAGAGAATGAGAACATTGGAAAAAACAATGTTGCTTATGCAAGAGAAAAGCAAAAGAAAAACGGCCAAATGAGTCTCAGTGGCACTGTGGGGCCGATTCCGATTCCGGCCGCAAAACGAACCGATCGACATGGACCCAGACCGAATACCGACCGACACGGACCAGCGGCATACGACCCGTGCTGTACAATGCAACGCGAGTGAATTACAACCGACACGTATGGAATACAATCCGTACGACCGAGCCGGAGGGAAAATAGTGATCCGGCCGGACAACCGACGCAAATTTCACCGACCGACACAAACCCGAAATCAACCTGACCGACCCGTACCCACGATGTACGATTAGCGCAGTACGATGCAATGCGTGTTAAACCAGACCGACTCGCACGGAGACCAAGCCGCACGGCCGACACGCACAGACAACCCGGCACACAAGCAATAGAGACCTCCGCGAACAACGCCTACCAAACACAGAAGACAGGCAGCGTGAACGAGGTGGAGAAGCCCGCACGAGACAACAGCAGCGTCCGTTTCCGTCACATGAACGTCTCCTACATGCCTACAAAAGACAAAGGAAAAAACACAAAAAAAGGAGCAAGCATGCAATGACTAAGCAAATAAATACCCAACACAAATTAATTGGACAAAGACACACCCACAACTACAACTATATAAAGGACTACAGTCACTACCATCATCGCTTGCAAACAGGAGACACAGCCAGCAGCAAACACCAGTACACAGCAACCACAGACACACTCACAGCTCACCCATCACACAACTCACACACCATCAGCACCTCATACAAAAGCACACACACATACACACAGCAAAACCAACACCAAACCATCATCACTTGCACCCTCACACACACATCCCTCACCACCACCACCCATCACCATGCCCCCAAAGAAGAATCCAAAGTTCACAGATAGTGAGTTAGAAGTGCTGGTAGACGAGATCATCAGAGTAGAGCCACATTTGTTTGGTACATTGGTTCAAAGGACCCCCATCTCACAGAAAACAAAGATGTGGGTAAGGATTGTGGACAAGGTGAACGCACAAGCACCAACGTTGCGCACAAAGGACGATATCCAAAACAGGGGGTATGACGTGCGCAGGAGGGTCAAGAAACTCATCGAAAAAGATCACGCCTTGAGGCAGCGCACAGGCGGTGGCCCTTCTGCCAAACCAGCCTACTTCAGGACCTGGGAGGAGAAGGTGCGGGATATCCTACCACCAGAGAGCATCCATGGCCTAACAGACATCCCAGAGACTGGTGAGAACACAAACAAGAAACCCAAGATTGTGTGGCAAGGGGGCAGTGAAACCATGCATCCCAAGCAAACCTACACTAACCAATAGATAATCAACCCAAGATGTGTATGGCAGTCACACAAACACAATACCTGCCATCTCATAGTGACTGGGGACTGTGTCATGACATGCACCAACCTACAAACAAATAGAGCAAGCCACTGGCACTAAGCCAAATACATCCAGCAAGACAGTTTGCCACCACAAACACACCACCTCACAGTGCAGCTGACTGTCAGGAAGGAATAGTGGGGATGCAGGTGAAGTGAGTGTAGCCAAAAGCATGATAGGGCCTGTAGTCACAGATAATGCTCCCCTTCCTGGTTGGCCCATCAAGACCTCTCTGAAACATGCCCACATCACAGGGAGTGGAAAATGACTGACAAGATGGTTGACACTGGGTCCTGCTGTGGGGAGCACAAGGCCTTGCTAGGGCATGTGCGCAAATCAGAAGCAGGACACCACTGACTTACATCCTGAAAGACAACTCGCACGCCCTACAATGGAAGCACGTGTCATGATAGGAAGGAGGACTGACAGCCCTGACCATACTAATCAGCATGGGGAGACACCCACCCAACCCAAACTCCACACAACTCACCGGTTACAATGCTTTGACACACACCTCATTGAAATATCAGCAATAGATCCCCTGTACTGGCTGCTGCTGTGTGAAGCACAGGGGCTCACTTGGGACTTGTAGCCAAACAAACACATGGATTTCACTGTCAGCCATCTTGCCATTGCTGTCACACCCCTGTTCTGCTTGGGTTTTCGGATCAGATAGAACCCGCTCATCAGAGCCTCACTAACCCAGCCAGAACGTTACCCCCTCCCTAGAACCTATTTACAATCCTACAACCACATATATCTATCACCTAAGGACAGGGGATTCCTACTATGCATACCAAGATCTCATAAGTGGCGGCCTCGCGGTCCCATATGAACCCAGACCTCTCTGCCCATACGACAGTATCACAAGTGGCGGCCTCGCGGTCCCATACGAACTCAGACCTCTCTACCCAGACGGCAGTCTCAGCACAATCGGCGGCCTCGCGATCTCATACGGATCCAGACCTCTCTGCCCATACGACAGTATCACAAGTGGCGGCCTCGCGGTCCCATACGAACCCAGACCTCTCTGCCCATACGACAGTATCACAAGTGGCGGCCTCGCGGTCCCATATGAACCCAGACCTCTCTACCCAGATGGCAGTCTCAGCACAATCGGCGGCCTCGCGATCCCATACGGATCCAGACCTCTCTGCCCATACGACAGTATCACAAGTGGCGGCCTCGCGGTCCCATACGAACCCAGACCTCTCTACCCAGACGGCAGTCTTAGCACAATCGGCGGCCTCGCGATCCCATACGGATCCAGACCTCTCTGCCCATACGACAGTATCACAAGTGGCGGCCTCGCGGTCCCATACGAACCCAGACCTCTCTGCCCATACGACAGTATCACAAGTGGCGGCCTCGCGGTCCCATACGAACCCAGACCTCTCTACCCAGACGGCAGTCTCAGCACAGTTGGCGGCCTCGCGATCCCCTACGAATCCAGACCTCTCTACCTAGACGGCAGTCTCATACAACAGTTCATCCTATGATCACCATAACATACAAAAAGGGAATCAGTCTCACTATTCATCAGATCACACAAGGATTGCCAGTTCGGGCATAGCCTGTTCTCAGGTTTGAGGGGCTCCTCTTTCTCTTATTCAGTTACCACTTACCTGATCAGGGTTAACATCTGTTCATGTAGCCGCAGCTGACTAGAAGAATAGGCTACCCTCTTATACAAGAACACACAGCATATGTTGGTTCACTACAAACTGGATACTTTATTACTCATTGCACATACAATCACATAACATTACGATATAACACATAACCTGCAAAGAAAAGTGAAAGATTAAGTTGTACACTCTAATAAGAAAAGGTCGACATCACCTTAGTAGTATGTAGCCTGCACTCAGTGGTCATCTAGGCTCCCTTCTCGTCTGTGCCTCGGCTCGCCTGGAATCACCCTTCTCCGAGTCACTGGGACCCTTCCTTATCGGCTACTCTCTCCTCTCTGGTTATTCTGCTAGGAAAGCATCTGTCTCTCAGTTCTTCTCCGCCCTCAAGATGGCGTCTGTCTTCCCTGGAATAAGTAGTAGCTTTACTGCTAACGGCTAGATGCCGCCTACGGACTGCCCTTGTAACTGCCTCAGACTTTCACTAATATAGAGGTGCATTTCCTCATGGAAAATTCCGGACCGTAACCTGCCGACCACCAAATTCTTGTACCTCCCCGTACCAAGGACACGTTCCCAGCCGGCCGGCCTGATGTAGTGTCTTCGGCATGAAGAAAAATACAATCCTTCGATAAGGGCCGGCCTGAACCGGTTCTCTCCAAGCGAATAACACCTCATAACTAAAACATTACGTTTGACCTAGAAGAATCCCAAGCTGCCGGAGCAGAAAGAAAGATGGAGTCTCTCCCGTTTGAGGCCTACCAGGCCTGCATTCAGCACGGCTCCATGAAATACCCTCACTACAGGACAGGTTATCCCTAAAACTAACGAATCTATCCCCTAGGCTATATGTGCAAACCCTGATCTATGGGGAAGAGCACAGAATCATGTCGAAGTGCCTAGTAAATAGGCTCCATCCACTACTCTAACCCTTAGGCTTGAATGGTAAGAGACTGAAGTCACATTCAATCACTTGTTAACACAAGAAGGCCAGGAAAATCGAGCAGAACATTTCACCCTTGACTTCAGTCTATTATACATTCATTAAACAGAACTAACATCTGTGGAAGAATAATATGAAACAAAACTAACTGATCTATGTCTATTAACAGGTGTGCAGAATTGAAGTAGTGAAGGAATACACTGAATAAAGCAACAGATGGAAATCAAAATGCCGATAGTAATCAGAATACCTCCTAATATTTGACGTAACATATGTAAATCAGGTAACCAATTAAAGAGCCAGTCAAACCAGCCCTGGTCAATGTGTTTTCTAACTTCTTCTGTTAAGTCATGTAGCTTATTAATGTGAGCTCGAATTGATTGTGTATGATCAGACAAGTTAAAACAACAAAGACCCTCAAAATCAGAACAATCGTGTCCATGTTTAAGCAAAAGATAATCAATGGCCGCTCGATTTTGCAAGATAGCCCTTCGTTCACCCTGGGCGTCTAATAGCATGTCCGACAGGACTGTAGAAGTATTATTAATGGATTTCACCATCCAGCAGGCCATTTTCTCAATAGATTTTGCATTATAAACTGCCAAAGCAGGAACACCAATAATTGAAATAGCCAGGCTAAGGTATTCGGACTTAGAATATAAATGCAAAGATGAGTCACAATCCTCTGGAAACCTCACTGTATCTCGAATCACACGAGAGTTGGCATTCGGATGTGATGAAAACATGAGCAAGCTTAGTCTAGTAATGGCACAAGGGCCTCCAGAAATATTTGCGGGGACATATGGCCAGGAAGTATTACCACATGAGAAAAGCCATCCGGCAGGTAGTAACATCGTGCGATAATGACTGGGGGCAACTACCATACTGTTGCAAGTCATGTTATTCTGAACAGAAGTACATATTTTCGGTGTCCTTTGAAGGCACAAAGTTCGTTCATGAGTGGTGAATGAGGTGGCACCTTTCAATTTTAAACGCATACATTCCGAAATTGCACTAGGATTACACGTAAGGAAAAAACACAAATCACCTTGTGTGATATTATAGGTAACTATTTGGGACTGGATGGGGGGTATCGGGTCTGACAATTCAGTACACAAGGGGCAATACTGATGGGTAGCGAAATCGCCCAGAAGAATATTGGGGCGAGCGGTTGATATATTGAAAATATGAGTCAGAGTCTCCAACGAAGCAGGGACAGCAACCAAACGAGTTGCCAAAATGTCATTTACTGATCTCATCGGTGTCAAGCAGAAATGAGGGGCGCTAGTCACCCGTTTCGCTAGTGAAGTCCAAAAGTTCGACGACGAATCCCACACAGCGAAGGAACGCGACACTCGGGTTCTCAACTCATCCCGGGTTGATGGGATCCCTTCTCTCTCGTCGTAGCAGCCCAAAAACAGTCCAACGCCGACACATCCTGCAGCAACAGTCCAAAGAATGATCTGAAAGAGAATCAAATACAGGCATTATTCATTCTCGTAAGTAACATTTGTCAGCCGGGACTGCTTCCCAGCTATCTTTCCCTGGTCTCATAACTAAAATGGTATTATCTTGACCGGTTGCAATGACCTCTGCTTGTTCAGGGGGATTCTTAGGCGACTGCACCCAAACTCTGGCCCCAGGATTATCTGTGGAGCCAAAACCTTTCTGGCCTCGTACAGTTAGCAACGTTGGGGCAGTGCCTTTTACCATCTCACCACTGAAGACAGGCATTATTAGCAATTGAGCCACTCGGTCAGTTTTATGTATCAGTAAGTCAACCTCACTGCTATTCAGCAGGAGCACCTTAATCTCTCCCTGATAATCACTATCAATGATTCCTCCAAGCACCTGAACCACCAGGTGGTATCTGAACACCAACACCTGTTTCAATGATGACTCGATCTTTACTTTTTATAATGGTGTCATCCATGGCATGCAAGTCTAAACCTGCCGACCCTGGGGTCGCTCTGCATGGAGCTAAAGCTCCGGGAGTAATCTCCCAGTACATCACAGTCTCTCTGATCTCGTTAGGTTTAGCATCAACATTCGGAGGAAACAAACGCATAAGTGGGGATTCAGCATTTAGAAAAGGACGGTTATTCAAAATCAATAGCGCTTGAGGCAAAAAATCTCGCCAATTCTTATACTTGTCATCTGTTAATTTGCGAAGTTGGTCTTTTAGCAGGCCATTCAACCTCTCCACAAGACCCGAGGCCTGTGGATAATATGGTATATGAAATACCCATTCAATATTGTTTTCCACACAGAATTCCTGTACCAATCTTCCACGAAAATGGGATGCATTATCAGATTGAATTTGGAATGGCACACAATAATACATCATAATCAATTCCAATGTTTTAATAGTATTCAATTGGGTAGCTTGCTTACAGGGAAGGGCCACCAACAGGCCACTGTATGTATCAACAATGGTGCAAACATATTGACAATTCCTACTCATAGGAAGTGGACCAATGTAATCAATCTGCCAAATTTGAGCGGGCAATTTCCCGCGATGTAAATGACCTTTAACAATTTGGGGCACTTTGCGCTGCCTGATATGCTGACAAATGGGACAATGTAGAATAACATTTTTAATTAAATCTAGGGGAATATAAATTCCTCGATCAGCAGCCCACCTGCTAGTGGCTTTCTCTCCAAAGTGTCCTGCTTTCTGGTGGGCCCATTTCGCCAATCCCGCAATATCAGAATCTTGCGTGTCCACCACTGCCTCAGCAATTTTAGATTTCTCATCTGCAATATTATGAAAGAATTTGTCAAGAGAGTCTATCGGGGTATGAGCATCCACATGGAAGATTGTAACAGTACTCTGTGGGAGCATTTCCCAAATCTCCTGCCATAATTCTTTTCCCCACAATTCCTTGGAATGGATTTTCCAACTATGGGAATGCCAAGTCGGTAACCAAACTGCCAGTCCATTGGCAGTAGACCAAGAATCGGTAAAAATATGACATGTGCCAGGTAACTCTTGTTTCAGAACTTGATAAACAGCATAGAGTTCAGCAAATTGACTGCTCTTACCCTCACCAGTTGTACTCAGCAATTTTTGTGTGATCGGATTATAGGACACTGCCTTCCAATGCCGTTTCGTCCCTATGAACCTTGCTGAACCATCCGTGAACCAGACATGGTTTCTGTCCTCTGCGGACAAATCATCAAAAGGTTTACCCCACTTAACAGGAGACTCCTGTACTAAAGGTACGGAACATTCACTCTCAGTTTCAGTTGATGGCGCCCGTGCCACCTGCTCATGCAAAGATGCAACTCCTTTTTGTCCCACACGTGCCCTGTCTTGTATATACCATTTCCATTTAATCACACTCGACTCTTGAGCGTGTCCAATTCGGTGAGTTTTCGGCGAACTCATAACCCACTGCATGATAGGAATTTCAGGTCGCAAAACTATATCATGTCCCAAAGTCAATTGCTCGGTATCCACCAGAGCCCAATAACATGCAAGTAGCTGTTTCTCAAAAGGTGTATAACGCTCACCAGCATCAGGTAACTTTTTGGTCCAGAAACCTAACGGTACTCTACTCTTGCCTTGTTTCTGCCACAAACTCCAATTCGCATAAAGGCCTTGTACAGACACATTCAAATCCACATCACCATCACATACAGGCCACAAATCCAGAGCATGCTGAATTGCTTCTTTTGCCAGACTGAACGCATCTTGCTGTGGTTTACCCCATTCAAATGCATTCTTTTTACGAGTGACCTGGTACAAAGGGGCCAATATTTGACTCAAATGAGGAATATGCTGGCGCCAAAATCCAAACAAACCAATAAAGCTTTGGGCTTCTTTCCTATTTCTCGGAACTGCAAAATCAAGAATTTTCTGTTTAACCTGAGGGATCACTTCCCGGTGCCCTTCATGCCAATTAATACCCAAAAATTTCACAGCCTGGGACGGACCTTGTAATTTATCCGGGTTGATTTCCCAACCTTTCTCACGCAAGTACTCAATGACTCTATCCAATTGGGTCTGAACTTCCTCTTGTGATTCACCTTGGATCAAAATATCATCAATATAGTGACATATCTGAATTTGTGGATGAACTGGTACCTCAGCCAGATGCTCTGCCACCAGCCGGTGACATATCGTAGGACTATGCACATAGCCCTGAGGAAGACTTCTAAACGTCATTTGACGCCCGTTCCACGTAAAACTGAATTGTTCCTGACACTCAGGGGCAATCGGAATCGAAAAGAAAGCATTAGCAATATCAATGGATGCATACCATGTACCTGGATGTTTCTGGATTCTTTCAATTAGGGTAATAACCTCCGGTACTGCAACAGTCAAAGAGGGTGTGTGTCTATTCAATTCTCGATAATCAACAGTCATGCGCCAAGAATTATCACTCTTACACACAGGCCAAACAGGATTATTCCAAGCAGAAGTAACTGGGGTTATAACTCCTGCATCCACCAACTCCTGAATAGTGGTACTAATCTCTTCATGACCACCTGGAATACGATACTGCTTCTGACGAATCACTTTTGTCGCCTGAGGAACTTTTATGGGGGGCATTCTTAAGCGACCAACCCGTACAGGCCTGGACTATATATAATGTTTAGTTCCAAATTGGTAACATCCATCATCTAAGTGCAAAGTCATTCCTTTCAAAATATCAATTCCAATTATGAATTCTAAGAGTGGCACCACTAATACAGAGTATTCTTTTCTAGGAATTCTACCTATTCTCATTTCAAGTAAGGTTTGAACTGCGGGAGTTTCCTTTCCACCTAATCCGGTAATTGTAAAAGGCTGACCTTTAAACTTCTTTGATTTTCCATGAATAAGAGTGGCCTCCGCTCCTGTATCTACCAATGCTCGGGCCCTTTGGATATTCCGATGTCTCCAATAAATATCAATATCTACATAGGGTCTATTATCTCTGTGAGCCCATCTGTGTACTGGAGCTTGACCTATTTCCTAGTCCTTTTTATTGTGTTCTGTGTACCAGGATAAATCAGGATAAAGACTCTCACAGTTCCTAGGTATCGATACCTCCTGTTCATATCCATCTCCATTACGAAATGGATTACTGTTCCCTGCATTGTACTGCGGGTTTCGATCGGCCAACATGTGTCGATCCTCTCTCCTTCTCAACTCAGGGGATTGATCCCTATCATCTCTACATCTGCTGTTAACATAATCATATCTCCCCCTCTCTCTTTCCCCCTCTCTCTCCCTGTCTCTCTCACGACGGGGGGACAAATCACGCGCATAACGTCGATCATCACGACGTTCAGAGCGCCCACGGCGGTCGTCATCACCGCTACCGTCAGAAAAACCACGATCAAACTCAGTTGTCCGAACACGCCGGGCACCCTCCTTTCGATCCATGCCACGATTGCAAAACATTTCCCACAAACGAGAAGTAGTCTCACCATCAATGTCCTCCTTACGCACACCATCAGCCAGAAGAGCAAGAAACATATCACGTCTAGTAAATTTATTTTCACCAGGAGTACGAGTGTCAGGTCGGGACTGCCGTTCAGGTTTAAACCACTCACCCAACTCACCGAGTTGGCGTACCGATTCCAGCACCACAGATAACATGTTACCAGTCTGATTAATCAATAAAGTCATCATGACCTGCTTATAAGCAACAGGGGAAGAACGAATAATACGATTCCGCACAGAAGATGTCAAGAAAGCATCAAGCAACCGGTCAGCAGTATTCAGAAAAATTGCCGTTTTCATCACCTCCTCTTTGAGACGTTGCGCAGCATCGCGCAAAGTATACCACGGTTTGTCATTCACAGGCCAGTCAGACTCAGTAGGATATTTTTGATTACAACCCTCAGTCGCCAATTGAAGCAAAGAAATTTGACCACCACCATTAAAGTTACGAAAATGATCCTGTACAGTAGAATCCGAACTCAAGGAACAAAACTTCAAACAATCGCCAGCATCCAACATAATGCCAGCAGCGCCCAGTTCATAAAGGCGCACCATCCATGTGAGCAAGGGCTCACCAACTCGTTGCCGAAATCGCTGCAAAATATCACTAATTTCTTGTTGAGTAAAATCCTCCAAAGAGTCTAAAGCAATACCATTCGGAGCACCGGGAGCCTGCTGCACCTTCCGTCGAAAAACTGGATGCGCCGAGACGGCGGGATGAGCATCACAAGGAGCTCGACCAGTACACGTAGAGGAACAATCAGTGGAAGAAGCGTCGACCCCGCTCGAAGGACGAGCGCAATCACGGGGTGCACCATCAGAGGCGCAAGAAGCAGATTTACAAGCACGGCCGGAGCGAGAGGACTCGCGCTTGGCAGACTCCTCACCCGAGGAAGGAGAATCACTCGAGTTCCAGATATTACCATCCCATTCATCAGGATTCCAATCCAGTCAGGCTTTCGCCACGACCAGACGCACCTTCCGCGTCGAAACCCGACCACGACGATTCTTGTATTTATAACGAGCAATTCGCACAGCCGCTCTCTCGGCAATAGTTTGGTACGTCTCAAGTTTGTCAGCAAGCAACTTATTTTGACACCGCAACAAAGTATGAGCATTCTGAATCTCAACAAAGTTCGCTTCCAAATCCTTATGCAAGTTCTGTAACTTCAACAACCTCTCATGCAGAATTCTGTAGGCAGACAGAACAATCCAACCTCTGCGCCCCAAAACGGGAAGCTCATCACCCTTAGATACCGGCACCCTCTGTAAACAAGTAATCACATTAGCCGGCTCCGCCAGCTCCAAAAAAGAATTCCAATTCTCACTCAAACCAGTAGAATCAGCCCACTCACGGGCTAAGGCTTCATAAGGCGTTGAATCCCAGCCGGGAATATTAACGGGCAACTTGAAAGTAGATTTCGACTTTCTAGAAAACATTTTTGAAAAGAAAGAAAAAGAGAAAAAGAAAAAGAAGAAAGAGAAAAGAAAATTATACGCAGGTAGATACAAATAATATACAAAGAAAACCACGCACGCGCCAAAGGCAAAGCTCATCACCCTTAGATACCGGCGCCCTCTGTAAACAAGTAATCACATTAGCCGGCTCCGCCAGCTCCAAAAAAGAATTCCAATTCTCACTCAAACCAGTAGAATCAGCCCACTCACGGGCTAAGGCTTCATAAGGCGTTGAATCCCAGCCGGGAATATTAACGGGCAACTTGAAAGTAGATTTCGACTTTCTAGAAAACATTTTTGAAAAGAAAGAAAAAGAGAAAAAGAAAAAGAAGAAAGAGAAAAGAAAATTATACGCAGGTAGATACAAATAATATACAAAGAAAACCACGCACGCGCCAAAGGCAAAGCTCATCACCCTTAGATACCGGCGCCCTCTGTAAACAAGTAATCACATTAGCCGGCTCCGCCAGCTCCAAAAAAGAATTCCAATTCTCACTCAAACCAGTAGAATCAGCCCACTCACGGGCTAAGGCTTCATAAGGCGTTGAATCCCAGCCGGGAATATTAACGGGCAACTTGAAAGTAGATTTCGACTTTCTAGAAAACATTTTTGAAAAGAAAGAAAAAGAGAAAAAGAAAAAGAAGAAAGAGAAAAGAAAATTATACGCAGGTAGATACAAATAATATACAAAGAAAACCACGCACGCGCCAAAGGCAAACACAATACAACCACAACGCACACAGGTTTCGTAAACGGTTCGTGACGCCAAATGTTCTGCTTGGGTTTTCAGATCAGATAGAACCCGCTCATCAGAGCCTCACTAACCCAGCCAGAACGTTACCCCCTCCCTAGAACCTATTTACAATCCTACAACCACATATATCTATCACCTAAGGACAGGGGATTCCTACTATGCATACCAAGATCTCATAAGTGGCGGCCTCGCGGTCCCATACGAACCCAGACCTCTCTGCCCATACGACAGTATCACAAGTGGCGGCCTCGCGGTCCCATACGAACCCAGACCTCTCTACCCAGACGGCAGTCTCAGCACAATCGGCGGCCTCGCGATCCCATACGGATCCAGACCTGTCTGCCCATACGACAGTATCACAAGTGGCGGCCTCGCGGTCCCATACGAACCCAGACCTCTCTGCCCATACGACAGTATCACAAGTGGCGGCCTCGCGGTCCCATACGAACCCAGACCTCTCTACCCAGACGGCAGTCTCAGCACAATCGGCGGCCTCGCGATCCCATACGGATCCAGACCTCTCTGCCCATACGACAGTATCACAAGTGGCGGCCTCGCGGTCCCATACGAACCCAGACCTCTCTGCCCATACGACAGTATCACAAGTGGCGGCCTCGCGGTCCCATACGAACCCAGACCTCTCTACCCAGACGGCAGTCTCAGCACAATCGGCGGCCTCGCGATCCCATACGGATCCAGACCTCTCTGCCCATACGACAGTATCACAAGTGGCGGCCTCGCGGTCCCATACGAACCCAGACCTCTCTGCCCATACGACAGTATCACAAGTGGCGGCCTCGCGGTCCCATACGAACCCAGACCTCTCTACCCAGACGGCAGTCTCAGCACAGTTGGCGGCCTCGCGATCCCCTACGAATCCAGACCTCTCTACCTAGACGGCAGTCTCATACAACAGTTCATCCTATGATCACCATAACATACAAAAAGGGAATCAGTCTCACTATTCATCAGATCACACAAGGATTGCCAGTTCGGGCATAGCCTGTTCTCAGGTTTGAGGGGCTCCTCTTTCCCTTATTCAGTTACCACTTACCTGATCAGGGTTAACATCTGTTCATGTAGCCGCAGCTGACTAGAAGAATAGGCTACCCTCTTATACAAGAACACACAGCATATGTTGGTTCACTACAAACTGGATACTTTATTACTCATTGCACATACAATCACATAACATTACGATACAACACATAACCTGCAAAGAAAAGTGAAAGATTAAGTTGTACACTCTAATAAGAAAGGGTCGACATCACCTTAGTAGTATGTAGCCTGCACTCAGTGGTCATCTAGGCTCCCTTCTCGTCTGTGCCTCGGCTCGCCTGGAATCACCCTTCCCCGAGTCACTGGGACCTCTTCCTTATCGGCTACTCTCTCCTCTCTGGTTATTCTGTTAGGAAAGCATCTGTCTCTCAGTTCTTCTCCGCCCTCAAGATGGCGTCTGTCTTCCCTGGAATAAGTAGTAGCTTTACTGCTAACGGCTAGATGCCGCCTACGGACTGCCCTTGTAACTGCCTCAGACTTTCACTAATATAGAGGTGCATTTCCTCATGGAAAATTCTCGGCCCGTAACCTGCCGACCACCAAATTCTTGTACCTCCCCGTACCAAGGACACGTTCCCAGCCGGCCGGCCTGATGTAGTGTCTTCGGCATGAAGAAAAATACAATCCTTCGATAAGGGCCGGCCTGAACCGGTTCTCTCCAAGCGAATAACACCTCATAACTAAAACATTACGTTTGACCTAGAAGAATCCCAAGCTGCCGGAGCAGAAAGAAAGATGGAGTCTCTCCCGTTTGAGGCCTACCAGGCCTGCATTCAGCACGGCTCCATGAAATACCCTCACTACAGGACAGGTTATCCCTAATACTAACGAATCTATCCCCTAGGCTATATGTGCAAACCCTGATCTATGGGGAAGAGCACAGAATCATGTCGAAGTGCCTAGTAAATAGGCTCCATCCACTACTCTAACCCTTAGGCTTGAATGGTAAGAGACTGAAGTCACATTCAATCACTTGTTAACACAAGAAGGCCAGGAAAATCGAGCAGAACAACCCCCTCACAGGGAAGCAGAGTCAAGAGGGAGGAAGCATGGGCATTCTGGGAAGGGGGGTGTAGCCAAGAGTATGATGGGACTCACAGTCACAGACAACCTACACCCACCCACATGGCCCAGCAAGATCAACCTGAACCATACTCGCCTCACAGGGAGTGGGAAGAGACCGAAAAGATGTCTGACACTGGGCTCTCTTGTGGGGAGCACAAGGCCATGCTGGGAATGCTACCCAAACAAACACCAGGATTCCACAGTCAGCCATCTTGCTATTGCTGTCACACCCCCTCACAGGGAAGCAGAGTCAAGAGGGAGGAAGCATGGGCATGCTGGGAAGGGGGGTGTAGCCAAGAGTATGATGGGACTCACAGTCATACACAACCTACACCCACCCACATGGCCCAGCAAGATCAACGTGAACCATACTCACCTCACAGGGATTGGGAAGGGACTGATAAGATGTCTGACACTGGGCACTGTTGTGGGGAGCACAAGGTCATGCTGGCAAATGGCCAACAACAAGATCAAACTTTGTCCGTGACAAGCTGGAAAAAGCAGTGTACAGGCAGGCATCTGCTATAAAAGTAGAAAATGTCATGTTTGTGAAGCAATGATGCATGTAGAAACATAAATCACATTGTGTGTCTCTTCCAAACACAGGTCGTGCTGGGCACCCACTGACAAATGACGAGGATACCCAGTCCCAGACTCTGTTGGACACTGAGCTCTCTGGTGTGACTCTCTCACTGTCCTCTTCGGATGACAACGACAAAGCTGGCTCCTCCGGTGTGAGCCATCATGTAGCACCAGCAGCAGCAACATCTGCCCCCCCTGTACCCACGCCTCCACCATCTGGACACCGACAGGGCACCCCTGCCAACACGGACAGACCAAGGACAATCAACACCCACAGCACAGGGACACAAGACCCCCCCGGAAGCTACAGCCAACACCACCAGATACACCACACAAGGGGTCCCAGGGTCACCTGTGCGTACCGCTGCTGGTCCTGCCCGTGTGGACAGGGGTGCTGGGAGGGGTGGGAGGCACAGGGCACGCCTTGCAGAGGGGTCTGGACTGCATGATGACCCCCAACTGGCACGCATCATAGATGCGTACCAGGATAGCACCGGAGGATTTGGCCAGGTAGTGAGGATCCTCAAGGACATGTAACAGGAGCAGGTCGCCCACCATGCCCGCATGGAGGCAAAGTAGGATGCCCTTACTGCGGTGCATCGGGACATACTACAATGCCTCCGCCAGATCAACACCAACCTGTCCCCACCCCCCTGTGTGCCCACAACATCTGTCGCAACACCATCTGCCAGCGCCACAGGGAGGGAGGAGGACTCTGGCGAGGAGTCCCCTGCACCGCAGAGGCCTTCACATGAGGATACCCCCTGGAAGAAGAGGGGTCATACGAATAAGGACATGTGAGAGGCAGATGTCCCAGCACATCCCCCAGGGCCTCTAAACCTGTTCTGGACAATGTTCTTTGTGCGCAACCCGTTCACCTTGTCCAATCACACACAACTCGCCCACATGACATGGAGGGTTCATGTTGGACCAATGTATCAGATGACTGTGGA
Source organism: Triturus cristatus (assembly GCF_964204655.1). Lineage (NCBI taxonomy): Eukaryota > Metazoa > Chordata > Amphibia > Caudata > Salamandridae > Triturus > Triturus cristatus. The sequence continues at coordinate 631,376,482 of NC_140588.1, read as the reverse complement.
CTTTACTCTGGACATTTCATCTACCAGCACGTCCAACTCAAATGTGAACTTTGGATTCCCAAACCACTGTACAGCACCCAACATCCTGTGCACCTCACTCACAAATGCGTGTAAATAAACTCACCAGTACACCATACTTGCCTCTGTTGTGATTCAAACTTGTCATGTTCAGGGCGAAGTCAATCTGCTACACAACACAGTGCATGCTAAATACTGCAACAATGTGACCAACGTAAGGTCAGTCATGGGGATGTGACAAATGTGAGGGAGACACACCACTATGGCAACACAAAACATACTCACCATGGCCATGTGACTCATCACACACAATGATATTGACCTGAAACACATTGGCATGCACAGATACAACACCAAGCACAATCAGTGGAAACAAGTCCACAGGTGAGGTAAGCAGATATCACTCAGATGTGGGAAGACAGACAACGCACATAACAAAGTGTAGCACAGGTTCATTACACACCAGCAACACGTTTATTCCACAATAGGTGCACGGTAATTCTATGTAACAGTGGACACACGCTCACAATGTTTTGGAGAATGGAAGTCCAGGGATGTGTGGTACATCAGTTGATGGGATTTCTCAACTTCCACACTGGTGTTGGCTTCTGGGTGTTGGGGTTCAGTGTTGACCACACAACAGGCAAAGGACCCTGGGAAGGACAGACAAGATACAGTCAAAAGCACAGACGAACAGGAGAGAAATGCAATACACATGCACAAAACATGTTGCAAAACACCTACACAAACATTAGCTAGCAGTACTACCCTATTGTGGAGTACACACCACCTGAATGGACACATCACAGCACGCATCCAGTCAAGTGGAGCACAGACACACTCAGACAGCAACAGAGCTGGCTCAACACATTCCTGGAAACTCACTTTCAGGTGAAGAAGTTGTTGATAAGCTGGGAGCGGACGTCACCATTATCTTCATCATCACTGGCATCCTGACCCAGGCCGGGATCCTCCACAGGTGCCGGATGTTGGTCATCGTCATCCTCATCCAGGATGAGAGGCACCTCCTTCCGCACTGCCATGTTGTGTAGCATGCAGCAGACCAGTATTATTTTGCACACCTTTGCAGGCTCATATGGGAGGGCCCCTCCAGTCTTGTCCAGGCAGCAAAAGCGGCTTTTCAGGAGGCCGAATGGCCGCTCAATCACCCTCCTGCTCTGACCATGTGCCTCATTGTAGCACAGCTCGGCTGGTGTCACAGGGTTCCTGAGGGGTGTCAGCAACCACGGCATGTTGGGGTATCCGGAATCACCTACGAACACAAAAATGAACAAGTAGATGAGTTTGGTAGGAGTGTGGAATACAACAATGACAAACACACACAATGAGAAACAGTCAGTACACACCGACAAGCCAGGCACGCTGAGCTGGCATCTGTGACATCATCGTTGCAATGTGACTACTCCTCATTATGTAGGCATCGTGCGCGGAACCAGGGAACTGTGCACACACATGTGTGATCAACATGTCAGCAAGACAGACCACCAGAGCATTGATCGAATGGTAGTGCTTCCTGTTACGGTATGCCTGCTCATGTGCCTCTGGTGGTATCAGGGCAACATGTGTCCCGTCAATGGATCCAATGATATTTGGCATCCTCCCCAGTGTATAAAATGCATCCTTAATTTCAGGGAGTTCATCTTGGCTCGGGAACTTGATATACAGTTCGAGGAATTGCAACATCCCCTCCAAGACATCGCGAAGCACCCGACTAAACATCATTTGCGACACATACCACAAGCAGTAGCCACAGTGTACTGGAAGGTACCAGTAGCAAAGAAGTGCAGGGCTGCCATCACCTTCACCTCTGGGGTCAGTGCTGTAGGGTATGTCTGGCCAGGTAGCAGATGTGGCGCCAACTATTCCGCCAACTCCTCAATCAGTGGCCTGGAGAAGCGGTACCATCTGATGCTGTTGCGTTCCTGCATGGCTGCAAGGTCTGGGAACGGACGATGCACAGCTGGTGCCCTGCAGTACAGAGATGCACAAAGGAAGATTGTCAGTGCATCCCCCCATGTGGCCATGACCATGATCACTCTCACATGCTAGTTCATGACATTACACAATTTACTGAGGTGTGTGCTGTTGGTTATTGACACATATGTCACCTACAAGACCACCACCTCACATCTCAATTCCACATGTCCACATGAGTCCCATGTAGTGCAATGGGCTAATCATCTGGCTGTGTCACCCAACCTATGTGCTGCTGCAACGTTAAAAAAACCCACCCCAGTGACTAATGAGGACTCATGTCTCCCAGGCATCACAGATCTTTGCCATGCAGAAACCCAGGCTCCCTGCATTGCCACATCAACACAGCAATGGACATGGCGTAGCACGTACACACCACAAAGCAAGCATAAGTCCCACAGGTAGTGGCCACTGTTGTCTATGCCGACCCTACATGTATGTCTCTTAGACACACACCCCATCAAGGTTGATGCATATACCAAATGGATGTGGAGACTGTCACCCATTGGAAACATGTGATGAGACACATCTGAGACACAACATGCACATAGACTGTGGTTGCACATCAGTATTGGGGCTACAGGTCTCACTGTGATGTACATGCCATCACCCCCAAGACTCAGGGTGTATGTGACATGCCCCAAACATATCCAACCTGACACTGTGGCCTTCACTCATGCCAATTACTGTTCAATTGCACATCACAGTGCTAATGTGCACAACACACAAAGGACTCTTCCCCCCATGTACAAGATAACAGCCTGGGAGTGGCTGCACAAAGTGCCAGACAAAAAAACTGCTGTGGCCCCCTCAAACACCCAGGGAATGCAGCCTCACATGCCATGGGACATTGTGTGGCCAATGCTATAGTGTGGCAGGTGTGTGCAGGTGTCCATGGCCAGTATATGTGTGTTGCATCCGTCTAGTAGTCACACTAATGCGGTCCGACGCGGGTGACAATGCATAGCATTGCACGAGTCATGTCCGAGCCGTGCGTATGCCTTGTCATTGAATGCAATGAGGTCCGACGTGGGGGACAATGCGTACGCATTGCACGGGTCATGTCCGAGCCGTGCGTACGCCTTGTCATTGAATGCAATGAGGTCCGACGCGGGTGACGATGCGTACGCATTGCACGGGTTATGTCCGAGCCGTGCGTACGCATTGTCATCGAATGCAATGAGGTCCGACGCGGGTGACAATGCGTACGCATTGCACGGGTCATGTCCGGGCCGTGCGTACGCCTTGTCATTGAATGCAATGAGGTCCGACGCGGGTGACAATGCGTATGCATTGCATGGGTCATGTCGGAGCCGTGCGTATGCCTTGGCCATTGAATCATATGGAGACGGGTGCATGTGTACATTCAAAATATGCGTTGTACAATCAGTTTAACGAGCCGGGCGCACCCGTTGGCTCAGGACTGTCATGGAGACGGATGCGGATTCAAAACTTGTACGAGTTGTGCACTGGAAATTCAGTTGGATGACTACAACAATGTTGCAATTTCAAGTGTTCCACTGGAATGGCATGGTGAACAAAAAAACGATGGATTTAGGCCCAGATCTCTGTACTGGGTTGAATGTATGACATTGTTCTACATTCTGTCCATCAATTGTTGTTTTTGCATTTGTCACCCCGAGATGGAAGGGTATGCTCAGACGTGAGTCCCGTGCTCTCCATGCCACTGGAATCAAGCTATCCTGGCTGACGATGGCTGAAAGCCCGAAACCGGTCCTAGGATGCTTGTTTCCAGTCCAGGGAGGACCTGGCTTGGCAGTTTAGGCTGGACTGTTCCCATGGGGCACAGGGTCAAGACTGATTTGCATATGGCTGGGTTCAAACTGGAATGGCATGGTGAACAAAAAAACGATGGATTTAGGCCCAGATCTCTGTACTGGGGTGAATGTATGACATTGTTCTACATTCTGTCCATCAATTGTTGTTTTTGCATTTGTCACCCCTAGTGGGAAGGGTATGCTCAGACGTGAGTCCCGTGCTCTCCATGCCACTGGAATCAAGCTATCCTGGCTGGCGAGGGCTGAATCCCGAAACCAGTCCTAGGATGCATGTTTCCAGTCCAGGGAGGACCTGGGTTGGCAGTTTAGGCTGGACTGTTCCCATGGGGCACAGGGTCAAGACTGATTTGCATATGGCTGGGTTCAAACTGGAATGGCATGGTGAACAAAAAAACGATGGATTTAGTCCCAGATCTCTGTACTGGGGTGAATGTATGACATTGTTCTACATTCTGTCCATCAATTGTTGTTTTTGCATTTGTCACCCCGAGTGGGAAGGGTATGCTCAGACGTGAGTCCCGTGCTCTCCATGCCACTGGAATCAAGCTATCCTGGCTGACGAGGGCTGAAAGCCCGAAACCGGTCCTAGGATGCTTGTTTCCAGTCCAGGGAGGACCTGGCTTGGCAGTTTAGGCTGGACTGTTCCCATGGGGCACAGGGTCAAGACTGATTTGCATATGGCTGGGTTCAAACTGGAATGGCATGGTGAACAAAAAAACGATGGATTTAGGCCCAGATCTCTGTACTGGGGTGAATGTATGACATTGTTCTACATTCTGTCCATCAATTGTTGTTTTTGCATTTGTCACCCCGAGTGGGAAGGGTATGCTCAGACGTGAGTCCCGTGCTCTCCATGCCACTGGAATCAAGATATCCTGGCTGGCGAGGGCTGAAAGCCCGAAACCAGTCCTAGGATGCATGTTTCCAGTCCAGGGAGGACCTGGGTTGGCAGTTTAGGCTGGACTGCTCCCATGGGGCACAGGGTCAAGACTGATTTGCATATGGCTGGGTTAAAACTGGAATGGCATGGTGAACAAAAAAACGATGGATTTAGGCCCAGATCTCTGTACTGGGGTGAATGTATGACATTGTTCTACATTCTGTCCATCAATTGTTGTTTTTGCATTTGTCACCCCGAGTGGGAAGGGAATGCTCAGACGTGAGTCCCGTGCTCTCCATGCCACTGGAATCAAGCTATCCTGGCTGACGAGGGCTGAAAGCCCGAAACCGGTCCTAGGATGCTTGTTTCCAGTCCAGGGAGGACCTGGCTTGGCAGTTTAGGCTGGACTGTTCCCATGGGGCACAGGGTCAAGACTGATTTGCATATGGCTGGGTTCAAACTGGAATGGCATGGTGAACAAAAAAACGATGGATTTAGGCCCAGATCTCTGTACTGGGGTGAATGTATGACATTGTTCTACATTCTGTCCATCAATTGTTGTTTTTGCATTTGTCACCCCGAGTGGGAAGGGTATGCTCAGACGTGAGTCCCGTGCTCTCCATGCCACTGGAATCAAGCTATCCTGGCTGACGAGGGCTGAAAGCCCGAAACCGGTCCTAGGATGCTTGTTTCCAGTCCAGGGAGGACCTGGCTTGGCAGTTTAGGCTGGACTGTTCCCATGGGGCACAGGGTCAAGACTGATTTGCATATGGCTGGGTTCAAACTGGAATGGCATGGTGAACAAAAAAACAATGGATTTAGGCCCAGATCTCTGTACTGGGGTGAATGTATGACATTGTTCTACATTCTGTCCATCAATTGTTGTTGTTGCATTTGTCACCCCGAGTGGGAAGGGTATGCTCAGACGTGAGTCCCGTGCTCTCCATGCCACTGGAATCAAGCTATCCTGGCTGACGAGGGCTGAAAGCCCGAAACCGGTCCTAGGATGCTTGTTTCCAGTCCAGGGAGGACCTGGCTTGGTAGTTTAGGCTGGACTGTTCCCATGGGGCACAGGGTCAAGACTGATTTGCATATGGCTGGGTTCAAACTGGAATGGCATGGTGAACAAAAAAACGATGGATTTAGGCCCAGATCTCTGTACTGGGGTGAATGTATGACATTGTTCTACATTCTGTCCATCAATTGTTGTTTTTGTATTTGTCACCCCGAGTGGGAAGGGTATGCTCAGACGTGAGTCCCGTGCTCTCCATGCCACTGGAATCAAGCTATCCTGGCTGACGAGGGCTGAAAGCCCGAAACCAGTCCTAGGATGCTTGTTTCCAGTCCAGGGAGGACCTGGCTTGGCAGTTTAGGCTGGACTGTTCCCATGGGGCACAGGGTCAAGACTGATTTGCATATGGCTGGGTTCAAACTGGAATGGCATGGTGAACAAAAAAACGATGGATTTAGGCCCAGATCTCTGTACTGGGGTGAATGTATGACATTGTTCTACATTCTGTCCATCAATTGTTGTTTTTGCATTTGTCACCCCGAGTGGGGAGGGTATGCTCAGACGTGAGTCCCGTGCTCTCCATGCCACTGGAATCAAGCTATCCTGGCTGACGAGGGCTGAAAGCCCGAAACCGGTCCTAGGATGCTTGTTTCCAGTCCAGGGAGGACCTGGCTTGGCAGTTTAGGCTGGACTGTTCCCATGGGGCACAGGGTCAAGACTGATTTGCATATGGCTGGGTTCAAACTGGAATGGCATGGTGAACAAAAAAACGATGGATTTAGGCCCAGATCTCTGTACTGGGGTGAATGTATGACATTGTTCTACATTCTGTCCATCAATTGTTGTTTTTGCATTTGTCACCCCGAGTCGGAAGGGTATGCTCAGACGTGAGTCCCGTGCTCTCCATGCCACTGGAATCAAGCTATCCTGGCTGACGAGGGCTGAAAGCCCGAAACCGGTCCTAGGATGCTTGTTTCCAGTCCAGGGAGGACCTGGCTTGGCAGTTTAGGCTGGACTGTTCCCATGGGGCACAGGGTCAAGACTGATTTGCATATGGCTGGGTTCAAACTGGAATGGCATGGTGAACAAAAAAACAATGGATTTAGGCCCAGATCTCTGTACTGGGGTGAATGTATGACATTGTTCTACATTCTGTCCATCAATTGTTGTTTTTGCATTTGTCACCCTGAGTGGGAAGGGTATGCTCAGACGTGAGTCCCGTGCTCTCCATGCCACTGGAATCAAGCTATCCTGGCTGACGAGGGCTGAAAGCCCGAAACCGGTCCTAGGATGCTTGTTTCCAGTCCAGGGAGGACCTGGCTTGGCAGTTTAGGCTGGACTGTTCCCATGGGGCACAGGGTCAAGACTGATTTGCATATGGCTGGGTTCAAACTGGAATGGCATGGTGAACAAAAAAACGATGGATTTAGGCCCAGATCTCTGTATTGGGGTGAATGTATGACATTGTTCTACATTCTGTCCATCAATTGTTGTTTTTGCATTTGTCACCCTGAGTGGGAAGGGTATGCTCAGACGTGAGTCCCGTGCTCTCCATGCCACTGGAATCAAGCTATCCTGGCTGACGAGGGCTGAAAGCCCGAAACCGGTCCTAGGATGCTTGTTTCCAGTCCAGGGAGGACCTGGCTTGGCAGTTTAGGCTGGACTGTTCCCATGGGGCACAGGGTCAAGACTGATTTGCATATGGCTGGGTTCAAACTTGAATGGCATGGTGAACAAAAAAACGATGGATTTAGGCCCAGATCTCTGTACTGGGGTGAATGTATGACATTGTTCTACATTCTGTCCATCAATTGTTGTTTTTGCATTTGTCACCCCGAGTGGGAAGGGTATGCTCAGACGTGAGTCCCGTGCTCTCCATGCCACTGGAATCAAGCTATCCTGGCTGACGAGGGCTGAAAGCCCGAAACCGGTCCTATAATGCTTGTTTCCAGTCCAGGGAGGACCTGGCTTGGCAGTTTAGGCTGGACTGTTCCCATGGGGCACAGGGTCAAGACTGATTTGCATATGGCTGGGTTCAAACTGGCATGGTGAACAAAAAAACGATGGATTTAGGCCCAGATCTCTGTACTGGGGTGAATGTATTACATTGTTCTACATTCTGTCCATCAATTGTTGTTTTTCCACTTTGGACACATGGCACAGAGTCTGCCTCTGCAGCACAGATATAAGGCTGGCTGGCCTCCAGGGAGCTCACTTGCCTGAACTACATGCTACTGGACCACATCCCTGCTACCACTGCTGCTGTCTCTGCATCCTCTGGCTCCTGCTATGGCACGTACACCGGAGAGGGCCCCATCCTTCACTGAGGAGGAGAACCAGGCCCTGCTGGACGGGCTCCTTCCAGAGTACAGAAAGCTCTATGGGACACCAGGGGAGCAGGTGAGTGTGCTCTCCACTGCCTTCCTAATTAAGCATGTCGTCTGACTAGCAGTACTAGCAGTGTGTACAGCAGTTGCAAGCATTATCAATGACTACTTTCATCCCCCAAAGTGTGTAGAGACATATACTGAATATTTTTCCTGCTGCTAAAGTGTATTTTTGCCAGCTTAAACTATCCATGCATTGTTAACATTTCAGACATGCATGTGAATTTTCATTCCCCAGGGTTGCACTACCTGTGTAATTATTTTCCCTTTGTGATGATGACATGTATATCTAATTGTGTGCTGCACAAATCTCGGGCATGTGTGTTCACGTACTTTTCACTTTGTCCTCCTCACAGGTTGATGGCCACCAAAAGCAGGAGATCTGGCTGACCATCGCCCGGGCTGTTAGTTCTGTGGGCGTCTACAAGCGCCGGATACGCAACTGCCAGAAGAGGTGGCAGGACCTTCGGGGCTGGACCTGGAGGATAGCTAGAGTCAAGCTGAAGCTGTCACCTCCATGCAGGAGGGGCGGACACCAAACCCTGACTCCCCACATGCTCCGGATACTGGCGGTGGTCTTCCCGGACCTGGATAGGCAGCTGAAGGCCAGACAGCAGCAGGAAGGGGGTAAGTCCATGCCTGATCTGTGTACTAAGTCTGACATGCAAATAGCAGTCTTTTGTCCGGGTCACACTTTCACATTACGTAGGTCTTGTAGTCTTCAAATCAGGTCCGTCATCTGTGTGATGCACCCTCCACATCTGTTCCACAGGTGTGGCCCCTACAGTCTTTGGATTGTGTCACTAGGGCACTGTGTCCCTGCAGTCAGCTATGTATCAGGTACCAGTCAGCATCAGTTCCCGTGACTCTTTTGTGTGTGTCATGGGTGGGTCAATTGTTTACACAATGCCTGAGATCTGACATGTGAACTGTGTGTGCCTTTGAGATGTGTACCAATTGCTGGTCTGACTCGCAACATGTTTCTAGGGTATTCAATACAAAACCATGCAGCAGGGTACTCCAATTTTTGGGCATCAGGAGTAGGTATGGCAAGTATGCCACAATTGCTTAGCCACCTGACTACTGTCCGGGAAAAAAACTGTTTCACTTAGTCCTGCCCAGTCCTGCTCCCTCAAGGGCATTCAGAAACACTCTGTAATCCCACTCCTGTGTGTGAAATTGCAGGTTGTGCTTCGTGACATGTGCCCTCAGGTGTGTGCCTCTGTGTCATTAGGGTGTGGCTTGTTGCTACGTACAACTGGGGTGTCCATGATTCCGAGGGTCAGCATGACATCTGCAATGTGACTGTGGGAGACAAGACCTGTGTGACATAGGTGTGTGAGCATCTGACAGCACAAAATGGTGTATGCAACCCTGTCCCTCATGCAGCTGGGTTATATGCATGGCAGACTGTGATGTGTTAATGTACATGGATTCGTGTTTGCTGAGACTCATATGTCTGATTTTCATGATGTGGGGTCTTCTGGGTCCTGGATATGTTGTTTGCATGGTATGGGCAAGTGCGCCGGTCATCTGCAGTCAGATTTGCCCCTGAGCTAGGATTGTGAGTCAGTGCAAATTGTTGTTGTCTGGATGCCCTGCCCCTGTGACAGGAGACAGTGTTGACTGACTTACAGGGCATCCCAGTGCCATGGCATTGAACTTGCTATGAGTGAGCCTGCGTTGTGTTCAAGTGTGCACCATGCACCCCATTGTGGCCTTGCCCATCAGGACATGAGTACATCATAGTGTGTGTTGTTGGCATGCATCACAAGCATGTGAAATGAGTCTCTGCCCATCCCTTCATCTGGACACCTGTGCTGAGTCAGTCGCAAGAGATGTGCTGTGGGTCTAGTGACATACTCCTACATGTTCACTTGCATGTACAACTAATGTGTGGGTGGTGCATGTTGGCACATTGGGGTATTAGCATCCAACATGCAACAGACATACGTGTGCAAATCAAGGAGGGTTATGTGTGCCATGGTTGATGTTGGAAATGACAATTGTTTTTTTCTAAACAGTGTTGGCACTTTGAGCTGTGTTCAGTTGATGATGCTAGGGCTTGCCCTGTGATGTGATGTACTCACTGTGGTGCGTGCAGTCGGTGCAGGTGACTGATGTTGTTCTGTTACTTCCTATTCCTATCCAGATACATCCACGGCCACAGGAGGGGACAGCTCCACAGAACAGGAGGAGCCACAGAGCCTTACAGGGACAGAAGGAGAGGAGTCAGGTGGACCCAGTGGCACGGAGGGCGATTTCAGCCACACAGAGGAGTCATCAGCACCATCCCCCCCAGCTGAAGGCCACAGCAGCTCTGAGGATGACTCCCATGTGGAGGTGGGTGTCAGCAGCCACCAAACCCCAGCTAGTGAGGCTGTCTCCGCCACCGCCACCACCACCACCCCCCTCCCAACGGCTCCCATCCCATCGGTCCCTGTGGGCTCCCGTGTTCGTGAGCATGTCTCCTTTGTGCCAGGCACCACTCCCCCTGCCCCTGTGTCCCCTGCTGCCCTGAGTGAGGAGTCTGTGGACTTACTTAGACAGATGCATGTGGGGTAGACATCGATGCTGAAGGTCCTCCATGCACACACAGGTCTGTTGACAAAACTGGTGTCATTCATGGAGGGCATTTCCTCTGGCATGTCTGCCCTACAGAGGACCAACCAGTCCGTGGCATCCTCCCTGACAGCAGCAGTGTCCCTCCTCCAACAGTCTCACCCCCTCCTACCCCTGCAGTACCCACAATTCCTAGCACACTACCTGTCCAAAGAACAGAAACCCCCAAACCAAGGGCTAGACGTACACAAAAGCAAGCGCAGGGGACTGATTCCACACTCACAGGGGCTGGTTTGCTGACACACACACAGTCATCCACAACCACTCCACAGTCCTCCAAGACCTCTCCCTCCCAGCCCCCTTCCCTTGCCTCACCTACAACCTCATCCCCCCAGAAGCTCTTCCTCTGTGACCTTGGCCTCTTCCCCACCAACCCAGCAGATCCTGATGACAAGATTACAAGGGGAAGAGGAAGTCCCCACACACAGAAGGGAGTGCCCCTCACACCCAGACACCCTCTCCCAGGCACACTCAGACCGAGACGCCCACCCGCGAGTCCCCTCGGCGCAAGAAGAGCAAGACCCCCCCGCCAGCACGCAGCTCCAAGGCAAAGTCTCCGTCCTCCATCCCCCAGGCTACCACTCCAGAGGTTCCCCCGCCACTCCCTGCCCCGGGTTCCCCCACACACAGATACACCATCCCCAAAATGCTAAGGCCATCCCCCCTAGCACTTGCTCCTCCACACCTGGTCAGACAGTTACTGCCACTGATGTGGGGACCGTGTCACCACCCCCTGCCCTGCAGATCTCACCTGTCCCCCATTGCGCTCCCATGGATGTAGGCACTGCTTTGGAGTCCACGCCCACCCTGTCTGACTTGGGCACTGCAGTGGTGAGCCAATCCACTCCATCTAACCTGCCCACTGGAGTTGTGCCGGCACCCACCCCATCTGACTTGTGCCACCCAGTTGTGACAGCACCCACCACTTCAGTCAACTCCACTGCAGTTGAAAGTGTCTCACCTGCATCCCCCACCTCTTCACTGCCTCCTTCTGCTGCGCCCTGATCCTGTCCCTGCGGTGCCTGGCCTGCCCCCATGTATGCCCCTCCAAGGGGATGACCCAGTCTGGAGCAGAGCAGGCAAGCAAGGTGTGACAGTTGTCACTCTAGTTCACTCCTTGGCAATTTGACATGGACTGGCCATTGGTCTTTTGGTTGCACAGACGTTTCGAATTTCATATACTGAATTTGTGACTCTAGTTCACTCCTTGTCCTTTGGACATGGACTGCCATTGGCCTTTTGTTGGAACAGACGTTTCACTTTTCATATGCTGAATAAAGATTTTTACTTTGTCCCTGTGAACTTGATTTAGCTGTACATCATGTTGAGGTTGTTTTAGATGCCCTTACACCTGTAATGCCTGGTTTACAATGCTGCATACTGATGTGTTGATGTGAGGTACTCCCTGTGGTCCATGAGATATGTATCCTATTCTGGTGGTTATCCATGTCATCCTTTGCAGCTACCTGGGTGTGTCTGGATCAACCATTTGTGTACATCTCTCTGTGAGCATTTAATTGCCATGGTCACATCTGTGTCTTGCACCCCTGCACATATGATGTGCTTCCCATTGTCCAAATTGTCACTTCCACATACTTGGTGCTCATCACTACTGGCCCTACAGGTGTGGGCATCATTGGTATAGGAGCAACTGGGTCCTCTGTGCAACTTGCTGTACATATGTATTGAGTATGTGCAGATGACTTAAGGGAGACTCACGTACCCAGGCTGTTGTGACCAGAGCCTTCATTGTGCGGTAACTGATGACTGACTGACCAAGTGTTCTGCAGACATGAGTGGGACTTGTGGTGAATGTGTTTTGCACAGCTGGGCTCCCACAGGATTTGTGTCCCCTCAAGTGAGTGTGTTGTCCAGTGACATGGCCCTGGCACATGGTGTGGATTGTATGTGCATGTGTGTGTGTCCACATCCCTGTTCATACACAGACAGTGTTCCCTTTATATGTTTGTGTTATTGATGCTTGCTGAGTGGTACTGGGTTAATCCCACTACTTTTCCAATGGGCTACCAGATGTGTGGGTGCATGACTCACTCCTGTTAATTGGTGTATCATCATTGTGATTTGTCAGTTTTGAGTGTTGATGATGTTGTCAGACACAGATGGGACACAGTGAGGGTTCCTCAAGGCACTTGTTTTTTTGCAATATCATGTAGTTGTCCCTAGGTGGTACTTTTCAGTGATTGAGACATTTGTATGTGTGTGTGACTGCTCCCACTTGTCGGGTTCATGGCAGCGATGCTGGCAGGTGTCAGTATGGGTGCCTTGTGTTCCTCCTTGGCATCTGCATAGTCCTGGGACAGTGGCAGGGATTATGAAGGGCACATGAGCTTTGAGGTCATGGCCATGTACTGCATACTCTGCAGTGTGTCTGTCATTCCCCAGGGTTGTAAACAGTCCTTGTGTAATGTGTGTGTGCACCTTAGTTCCTGCCAACATTCCTGTATTTGTCATGTGGGCATGTACAATGTCACCTGTCCATGTGGGCTTCACAGATACACATTGTTGCAGTTCAGGTGTGAGGTGTTGATGGTGGACTGATGTGAATGTTTGCATGGATGGTCCCTTAGCTCCCGTTTGTCCATGGATGAGGGGCAATGCTGAGTGATTTGTGTTTGTGTATGTGTGATGTACGTTTGTGGCACAGGACACATGTCTGGGTTTCCCAGTTTGTACGACATCTGCCTTTATCATCAGAGCGGAGGTGTCATGCCTGCTTGTGTTAAACCAATGTCTTGTCCCTGGGGATTGTGCTGTTGTGTGTCAGTCTCTTGCTGTGTTAGTTGGTGTTCATTCCAGCTAGTATCACATGTGTCTGTTGTGCTCCCTCTCATCTCCCAACGCCTGATTGCCCACTGAGGGTGTCCCAATGATGGTTTACTTTTGTATGACACTGTGTCCACATCTGTGTCACTGTGGTTCAGCCCCTCTCATGTGTTGTGTAGTTGCCTGTGGATACTGTGACACACACACATACATGTTGTGTCCGATGTGCAGTGTGAGTTTGCCTGTTTGTGTTTGTGCATCTTCAGCAGTGCATTGGTATTGCTGTTGTGGGCCTTTGTCTGGATGCTGTTTCTGTGATTTTGCATGCTGTCCCTGTGAGTCATTTCACATCATTGTGCACATTCATCCTGGTTATTGGGTGCCATTGCTGGCATGGAATGTGAGTTAGTGAGCTGACACCTACAGTCTACACATGTTGTTTTGGTTGGTGTGTCTATTTTCGAGATGTGTGCATGCTTGGTGATGATCACTTCTGCTGTTGTGTCATTGTACGCTGTGTGCATTGTCAGCCCCAATGTGTGGTGCTTGTCTGTTATGTTTTCACAGCACTGTTTGCCTCAACACATCTCTGTGTGTATGGGACACAACCACTATTTTCCCGCAGAAGTGTTTGATGTGTTGGGAGCAGGGATCATACATGCTGTTTATTATTTGCAGCTTTGACCATGATGACACTTACCTTTTGGTCACTGTGTTGAGGGGGGTTTGGTCCCCATCACCACAATGCTCCACATCTGCTGCATTTTGTAAGCCCCCACTTGACTTCTGTTCTACACAGTGAGGGGGTGTTCTTTTTACATTGCCACAGTGCTATGGTGATGCTTGCCTTGTGTATGTTACACTCATGTGTTGGTCACACATGTGCTGTTACTTACATTGTATGCTCATAGCCATATTCACTGTTGTGGGCATTTGTCACAGACTACACACTGTTGTCATGATGTCGTGGGGGGTGTATTTTGCGGACATACCTGATGTTTGCGTATGCTGGATGTGTTGCGCATCATCCATCCTATGGCTGGGGGTGGCAGGGGTAATGGCCAACAGGTCACCTGTGAGTGGGGGTGGCAGGGGTGATGGCCAATAGGCCCCCTATGGGTGTGGGTGGCAGGGGTGATGGGCAACATAAGCCCTGTGAGTGGGGGTGGCAGGGGTGATGGGCAACATAAGCCCTGTGAGTGGGGGTGGCAGGGGTGAAGGGCAACATAAGCCATGTGAGTGGGGGTGGCAGGGGTGATGGGCAACAGGTCCCCTATGGCTGGGGGTGGCAGGGGTGATGGGCAACAGGTCCCCTATGAGTGGGGGGTGGCAGGGGTGATGGGCAACATAAGCCCTGTGAGTGGGGGTTGCAGGGGTGATGGGCAACATAAGCCCTGTGAGTGGGGGTGGCAGGGGTGATGGGAAACAGGTCCCCTGTGAGTGGGGGTGGCAGGGGTGATGGGAAACATAAGCCCTGTGAGTGGGGGTGGCAGGGGTAATGGGCAACAGGTCCCGTGTGAGTGGGGGCAGCAGGGGTGATGGGCAACATAAGCCCTGTGAGTGGGGGTGGCAGGGGTGATGGGCAACAGGTCCCCTATGAGTGGGGGTGGCAGGGGTGATGGGCAACAGGCCCCCTATGGGTGGGGGTATTAGTGGTGCTGGCCATACAACCCCTAGGGTGGGCTGTTGTTAGTGGCCAGGATATGTATCCCCTGTGTGTCTGTGCCATTTTGCGTGTACGTGTCGTTTGTTTATGTGGTAGGTGTCTGACTTACCATCTGTGCCATCGGCGTCGGTCCCTGATCCGGTCATAGATGTAGAGTACTGGTATGACCTGCGCGATGGGATTCATGATGTGTTTGTGTCGTACATGCTGCTTGTTGCTCCATCTCATACCCACTGCAAGCTGTTCCGTCTCGTAGCCGTGTATTGATTTGTGGCGCGAATCGTAGCTGATATGCTTGTTTTCCGGATGCTGTGACGTGCCGTATGTGACGACCCGTCCGGCGCGTAGGAAGTACGCAGCGTACTTGTCATGCCGGAAACTGCTGTGGATACTGCTTCTGGGCGACACGGTTCCTCTTTGGGAGTTACGGCTCGGACGGAGAATGGGTCTTGCTTCACAGCCTACATGTTGGTCGTGTTTTTGGCAGTTATGCGCATCGTACTTCCTATACAGGACGGACCGGCTCCAGGTACATGTCGGTCGCAGGGTAAGGCTACGGACAGCTGTCTGACCGGCCATCGGAATCGGCCCCTGTGTGTGCGTGCTTTGTTCATCCTGATATCTTCAGGAGGATCGGTCTGTGATCTGGCGTACCTGGAGTCCAAGCAAGGATCAGTGACGCTGTGTGCATGTGCTTTGTGCAGCCTGAACCCCTTTGTGAGGATTGTCCAGTGATAGGGTGCACCTGAATCCAAGTGAGTCTCAACTCCGTTGTGTGCGGGTGCGTTGCGCACCGTGAGACCTTCGTGAGGATTTGCCTTGTCATCGTGTGCACCGGAAGCCAAGTGAGTCTCAACACCGTTGTGTGCGGGAACGTTGTGCACCTCAAGACTTTTGTGAGGATTGGCCTTCTCAATGTGTGCACCAGAATCCAACTGAGTCTCAATGCTGTTGTGTGCAGGTGCGTTGTGCACTGTGAGACCTTCCTGAGGATTTGCCGTGTTATTGTGTGCACCGGAGTAAAGTGAGTCTCAGCGACACTGTGCGTGTGATCTTCATGCTGCCGGACACTCGTGTGGAGTGCCCAGTGATCATGCACTCGGAGTGGAGGAAGATTCAGAGACGCTGTGTACGTGTGCTTTGTGGCAGCCTGAGATCTTCGTAAGTGAAGCGGCCCAGACCGGCAGTCCCGGGGAGCTGAGTTGCCGGCCCGAGCCGGCGTTGCAATTAAACAAAGCTTTATTGGAGGCCCAGCCGCTGACCAAGGAGAGGAGTGAGTTTGCGCCCCCCAGGTAACTTTTGTCGACTTCTGGGGCGGGGCGTGGGCTTGGAGGGATGCGCTCTCGGCCTCTCTCTCGTGTTGGCAGCACGAGCCTCTGCTTCAGCACGTGTCGCAGCCATATCGCTAAAGGACTGGTGGTACAGGGGCTAGAGTGCGGAGCTGCACTTTGGGATTACATTGTACTGTGTGAGGGGCAACTGTGAGAGGCAGAGAGACCGCCTAAGGCCTGGTGATCGGGCCCTGAGTGTATTACGCATTATTCCATCTCTGAAGAACGGAGTACCTGACTGTTGTATTACACATTGCATCATTTCTGTAAAACGGAGTACCTAATCAGAGTATTACGTATTGCATTATTCCTGCATGTCAAACTACCTGATTAGTGTATGACGCATGGCATTTTTATCTGCATAACAAACTGCCTGATTGTCATATGATGCCTTGCATTGTTTCTGAATAACGATCTACCTGATTAGCGTATTACACGTTGCATTTCTCCTGAATAACGAATTACCTGATTAGTGTATATGCATTGCCGTATTTTTGCAGAACAACATATATGGTGGTGGTATCATGCATTGCATTATTTGATCTTGCAAAGTGCCTGATTGTTACGTTAGGCATGACAGTATTATTACATTGCACAAGTATCTGATTCTAGCATTACGACTGTATGATATGATTTTAGGAGTACCGGAGAATGTTTAGAAGTGCTCATTGATATTGCCAGAACTTACAAGGGCGGGCTGGCCTAACAACCGGCCAGGAGAAATATTACACAACCTGATATGTTGGTTTTATATTGTGTGGTCTTATCGTATATCTTTTTACATAAAGTTTATACTCTTTTTTACAAAACTCGTATGGAGTCTATTTGAGGTGTTATCATTGGATTACTGTGAGCGTGGTTGCGAATACTTTACACATTTGCCTTGAAGATAAGCCTGGCTGCTCATGCCAAGCTACCGAGAGGGTGAGCAGGGCTATCTAAAAAGGTGACTTTCCTTTCCCTGACATTGGAACGCAGGTCACTACTTGGCCTAAGGTACCTACCTCAGCCAACCAGGGATCCTGGGTCTAACACATTCACTCAGGCACTACCCATGCACTCATCCATTCTCTCAGGCATGACCCATGCACTCATCCAATGACCCAGACATTACTCTTGCAGTCATCCTTTTACTCAGGCACTACCCATGCACTGAACTAAGCACCCAGACATTATTCTTGTACTCATGAAATCACTCAGGTACTACCCATGCACTTACCCATT
The DNA here is from genome assembly GCF_964204655.1 of Triturus cristatus. Classification (NCBI taxonomy): domain Eukaryota; kingdom Metazoa; phylum Chordata; class Amphibia; order Caudata; family Salamandridae; genus Triturus; species Triturus cristatus. Next base: position 631,358,764 of record NC_140588.1, on the reverse strand, counting down.
CACACATGCAGTACCCCTGCACTTATGCAATCACTCAGGCACTACCCATTCACTCATGCAGTCATGCAGGTACTACTCTTCCACTCAACCATTCACTCAGGCACTACGCATGCACTCTTCCATTCACTCAGACACTACTCAAGTACTCCTGCAATCAAGGATTAGGCCTGGGCTAAAATTCCGTTCCGCTCGCGGAAATTGCGACAATTTGACATTTTCTCGTTCCGCGGAGAGCGTGAAAATGTCAAAATTTCCGCAATCCGCATCCTACCGGAAATTTTTTTCTTGCTCGTGCTGTAAAAAAATACATTCTTGCGTGCGCGCGATCACCTTACCTGAATCCCCGCGTTCGTCGACAAGTTTTCCCGATCCGGTCGCGTTCTCCACGAGATGTCGGATGGTTGGATAGCCATTTGCACTGTCTCGCGACAGTTCGCACCCGCATTAACGTCATTTGTCACACGATCACGTCATTCGTCGCGCGAACACGTCTTTCTTCTCGCGATCATGCACTGCGAGACTATGAGATGATTGAGATCTCGTGCCCGTGAGCATCCGCATGGGTAAGTTGGCGAGCCGCGATCACGCAGAAAATACCGCGAACGGGCGGGAAAAAACGTCTGCGTCTTCGCGATATTTCCACGTGTTTGCGGAGATTTTTAACATTTTCGCGATAGTTTGCGAAAGTGAATTTCGCAAATTCCACCCACCCCTATGAAGGATACACTACTTATAATCACATCCAATGATTCAGGCATTACCCATGCAGACATGCAATCACCCAGGCACTACTCCTACACTCAACCATTCACTCAGGCACTACCCATGCACTCATCCATTCACTCAGGCATTACCCATGCACTCACCAATAACCCAGGCATTACTGCTACACTCATACTTTCACTCAGGTACTTCCTATACACTCAACCATTCCCTCAAGCACTACCCAGGCCCTCATACATTCTCTCAGGCACTACCCATTAACTCATCCAATAATCCAGGCACTACTCTTACAGTCATTCTTTTACTCAGGCACCACCCCTCCACTCGTGTAATCACCAAGGCATTACTCTTGCACTCATGAAGTCATTCAGGCCCTACACATGCACTCATCCAATCACTCAGGCAGTCCCCCTGCACTCATGCAATCATCAGGCACTAACCAATGCGCTCATGCAATCACTCAGGCACTACCCATGCACTCATGCAATCAATCAGGCGCTACTCTTTAACTCAACTATTCAGTACGGCACTACCCATGCACTCATCCATTCCCTGAGGCACTACCAATGCACTCATCCAATGACCATGCTTTACCCTTGCACTCATTCTTTCACTCAGGCACTACTCCTGCAGTCAAGCAATCACTCAGGCACTACCCATGCACTCATGCAATCACTCAGGCACTACTTTTTAACTCAACCTTTCAGTAAGGCACTATCCATGCACTTATCAATTCCCTGAGGCACTACCCAGGCACTCATCCAATGACCCAGGCTTTACCCTTGCACTCATTCTTTCACTCAGGCACTAGCCCTGCACTCATGCAATCACCCAGGCATTATTCTTACACTCATGATGTCATTCATGCACTACCCACGCACTCATCCAATCACCCAGGCAGTACCCCTGCACTCATGCAGTCATCAAGGTACTACCCATTCACTCATGCAATCATTCAGGCACTACTTGTGCACTCAACCATTCACTCAGCACTACCCATGCATTCATCCATTCTCTCAGGCACTATCCATGCAATGATCCAATGACCCAGGCATTACCCTTGCACACCTTCTTTCACCTATGCACTATCCATGCACTGATCTAAGCACCCAGACATTAAACTTGCACTCATGCAATCACTCAGGCACTACCCATGCACTCATCCACTACTCCATCCACAATCCATACATTCATCCACACACACATTTATCCAAGCAATCCGTTTCACTACATACAATTTTTCTATATTTAACCAGTATAGGTGGTGCCGTAAGAACCTTTTTTTAACTATTTTGATACTTTTCTGTATTTTCAAACAATCTTTTATTTTTTTGTGTATTTGACTGTAAAAAATAAAAAATTTGAAGAGTCCAACATGACTGGTTCGAAAAAAAAGAAAGACGAGATTGTCAAACAAAAAAAAAATTAACACTTGTGTGTTTTTAACAATTTATTATGGCATCAATGGATTGCTCTCCAAGACACAGAATTGTTTGTCATTTCCTGCAGTGCATGCTAGCATCTGCAAGCTCAGAGTAGATCTGCAGCTGAGGTGTGATGAGAACTTTTGCACCTGATGTAGATGACTGATTAGGATCAGCCAGGACAGCTTGCTCCCTCTTTTCACACACCATCGCTTCTCTGGCCAAACGAGTAGGATGCATCATTTCTAGGTGCTTTTTCATCGACGATGTCCCACAAGATTTTTTGTCTGAGCCTCCTGAACAAAGCACTTTTTGGCAGAGAGAGCACGTAACTTTTAGTACATTAACTTTCTTTTCCCCACCTGGTACTGTGAAAAAGCCCACACTATACTCTCCTTTCTTTTCTTCACAGACTCCTCAACTTCCTCTGGATCTTCCAGCAGGTCTTCCTCTGGATGACTGGATGCCATTGCAATGAAAGCAAGTCAAAACACCCAAAAAAATAAGAAGTTGGAAGCGCCTACAAAAAAGATGTACTCACAGGCAGACACATCTAAAATAAGATGAATAAAACAGGCGTTGGATCCTCCCTCTAACAGAATGAAAAGCTTTTGAACCAATCAAAGACTTTCTTTCCATGTCACATGGATTCACGTATGGGACGCACACCCATCTCGTATACATTGCGTGGCCGTAACATCTGTTACACTTAATTCTAAAGTATAAATAGCTGTTTATACATTGTTTTTTTAAAGTATGTTAGTGAATGTCTTTATTCAAAACAGATATTTAAAGTTTCCACTGTGATATTTCATACTTTTAAAAGTGACGCAGAAGTCGTGACCCGTACGCGATCTCAAAAATACATGCCGGCAGGGTTTGCGACACCTACGCGAACGTGTTTCGTAGATGAAAATGTGATCTAAATGTTTTAAAGATATTTTACAAGTACACTAATACTATTTTTTTTATATTCAGTAATACACCTCCTTCCAAAAAATATATATTATTTTGGACTATATACATATTTTACACTTACATTTATATAACGGATTTGCGGTCCAAACGTGTAGATTCACGAACGATGCATAATACAGTTGTGTCAAACAAAATCTGTTTAAAACATTTCAAATTAAATTTATAACTTCACTAATGCAAATATTTTACACTCAGTAATAAACCTCTTCCTCTAAAATCTATATTATTTCATTGTAGATGTGTATTTTACACTTACATTTATGTAACGGATTCGCATACCAAGAGCGTAGGTTCACAAACGGTGCGCTACCCTTTTTTTTAAAAACAAAAAAGGACATATTTATTATAATCATACAACAATACATATTATATACTATTTAACGTAATCGTACAAAAATTCACTTAGTGAAAATAAGCAAATAGAATGACTCCAAAATATAAAAAAAATCTTTTTCTATTCATAATTCTGTCATTTACTAACATACTCTACAAAATTATTAATAATTTAGCAATATTTCAAGTTACTAAAAATGATAATCGTTCAAATAAATAACACTATAAATCTTTAATAGTCTATGATGTATATATACTTTTAAAAAGTGATTATAATTTTTAAAGAAGAATTTAAAAATCAATGCAACATTTTCAAAAGAAAACTTCAAAAAGAGCTCATTAGGATGGCAGAAGGACTGGAGTACGTCTGCAATCCTGGTGTAAACCGGGACCGTCCGCCATTCATGCGTCGGTCCCGCACACCGGATCAGGATTCGAGTGCCACCGTGGCAGTCAGATCCTGCATTTTAACATTGCGGCAGTTGCTGCTAACTGCAGCACCCGCCGCAATGCTAAAATGCCATGTTGTGCATTCCACAGCACTACGTGGCAGGCACCACACAGTGAAATATAGGGGGGGTACAATGGGTACCCTCCAAGAGCACCCTCGCTACCCCCAACACAAGGGGACCTGCAATGGGCCCCCAAACCCAAACCCTACCAGCCTTTCCATGGCGGTTCCACCACCGTGGAAAGGCTGTCCCCAGCCATCATTGTAATTTGGTGGACAGTGCCTGCTAGCCACCACTGCCATTTTACCGGTGAAGACCGCTCCACCAGGTGGCGGTTCTATGGACAGTCTTTGCATCTGCCACGGTTGCGGTGAGATTTCCCGCCATCCTAATTTGATGGGGGAAACTCGTGGTTGGCATACGGATGGACCGTCATCGCATGGCTGGCGGTGGCATACCTCCCGCCATCATAATCGACCCCATAGTTTGTTATATACTCCAAAACTCACATATACTGCCTTTCACATATGTAGTTACTCACACATAAACCACTGAGACATCCATTCACTTACCGACACATCCATACACACACTGACTCTCCCATACAGCCCCTCCCAGATGTACTCATGAACCCATACACCCACTAAATCACCCACTCACACATCCATGCAGGGAGATACACCCCCCACTCACCCACACAGACACTCCAGCATCCATACAGGTACTCAGACAACCAATGAATAGGTCATATAGACACTCCTGTAGCTAGCCACCAAGCCATGCAGCCACTTACACACCAACTGACAGACTGATACAGCCATTCACCCATGCATTCACTAAGTCACATTTAATCACTCACTTATGCAGTCAGAGAAGCACCCACAAAATCATCCATACAGGCACTCATACACCCACTCATTCTTTGAATACACCTTGGCGTATATATAGATAACATTCTAAAACTTTTCTGAAACACACAGTCACTGGATGATATCATCAGTGATCTCATTTGAGATGTCATGAGTGATGTTATCAGTTAGCTCAACTAACTATAACGGCCGAATTTCTCTGTTTTTTTACGAGTGAAATGTCCAACTAACTATAACGTCCCTGAAACCTTTGTTTTTAAAAGTGAATATATATATATATGAAAAAGAATATGCAGCATTGATTAAACGACTGAATAATGATCATCACATTATTGTCACCACTTCGGACAAAGGGGGAAATATTGTCATCTGGCCACAAGAGGCATATATTACAGAGGCTCAGAAACAGCTCAGTGATCCCCTTTGTTATGCAAAGACCACACACAAGGAATATAATGCAGCCAAAGATAACATCAAAAAAATCCTTTTTAGATGGAAGAGAGAAGGAATGATATCGGCTGAAGAATTCAAGTTCCTACATGTTGACAATCCTGTATTACCTAGATTATATTTAATCCCCAAGGTGCACAAAAATACATCACCGGTCCCTGGAAGGCCCATTATATCGGCCATGCAAGGAATTGCAGAACATATCACCCAATACATTGATTACTTCTTGCAGGACATAGTCATGGGTTTGCCTACCTACATCAAGGATACCGGGGACTTTTTGAAAAAGATCAAAAATTTAGTTTGGACTCCGGATTTGATATTCATTACTTTGGATATTGAATCCCTTTATACCAGTATTGAACATCATACGGGACTGAAGGCACTGGAGTACTTCTTGAGTAAAAGACCGATACAATGTTATGGGCACAACAAAATGCTCATAGAACTAGTAACCTGGTGTCTTGATAATAATTATTTTTTATTTGGCAAAATCCTGTTCCTACAAAAGAGAGGTGTTGCGATGGGGGCCTGCTTTTCTCCCAGCTATGCGTGCTTGCACGTAGGCTGGTGGGAGGAGCAGGTCCTCAAGAACACACATCGTTCTGCTTATCATGATCATGTTCTTACATGGCTGCGTTATATTGATGACATTTTTATTATATGGAAAGGGGACCAACATAGTGCAATTGAGTTTGTTAAAAATATTAATATCAATGAGCAAAATTTAAAATTTACATCTAACATTAACAACCAACAAGTAGATTTTTTGGATGTAAAAATGTACATACACAAAGGGCAAATAGCCACTACTTTGCACAGAAAAAGCACTGCTGGGAATACAACTCTACATGCCAGCAGTGCCCACCCCAGACACGTCATCAACAATATTCCATACGGAGAGCTTTTAAGACTCAAACGTATCTGCAGTACCGAGGAGGATCTGTCACATTGCACCACACAGGCATTGAATAGATTTAAAGCCAGAGGTTACAAAGACACCATCTTAAAACAAGCCATGGCTAAAATAAAAATGAAACCTAGAGAGGCATTGCTAGATATTAATCCCCTATCTATACAAGCACCAGATTCAGCAGCTAATGATATGGAAGGCACTCCTAGGTTTGTGACTACTTTCAATCGTCAAGAAAGGAAAATCAGATCCATCTTGACAAATAGCTGGCCAATACTTTTGACTGATGGGGTGTTAGCCCCCAAATTACCAACAGCACCCACTATTACTTACAGAAAGGGACCTTCCATGAGGTCACAAATTAAGAAAAGTTTTCCTGAATTAAGCAAAGACTTAATGTGGTTGCAACCCCGGCCGGGGTTTGTTAGATGTTCCAGCTGCAGGGCCTGCAAGTTCGGAATAAATACTACACAATATGCTACCCCCTTCAGCCCAGATATGATCAAAATTAGGGGTACTTATAATTGCAAGACCGAGTACGCAGTTTATGTTCTGACATGCACCTGCGGCTTCAGATATGTGGGCAGCACGAAGCTTCAGGTGCATGTCAGAATTCTCCAACATCTTCGAGCTATCGTTAATAACGATACTGCATACCCTGTGGCCAGGCATTTTAAAACAGTCCACAGTAACAACTTACAATGCCTCAGCTATTATGTGATCGGAGCTATCCCTAAATTACATAGAGGTGGGGACAGAGATAAATTGTTGAGAAAGCTGGAATCCAAATTAATTTTAGAATTGGACAGCAAGTTCCCCAACGGGTTGAACACTACGGAGGATTTATATCATTTTTTATGAAATGACACTGAGCATTAAATTACAGATTACATACTATTAGTTGCATTTTTTACATGTAGCTGCTTCCTCAATTTTTGCTAAGAAAATGCTTTTTATTCTACTTTTAGAATTTGGTATTGATACATTAAATATTAGTGGTACACCTCCTGGGCATAATAATTTTTTCACTCGTTTTATTCAGTTTTTCACGTTCGATGTAGTTTAAAACGATTTAGACATGGTTAATTAAGACATGGTTCAACAATTTCAACATTCAATATATTTTTTATGTTGGGATCAACATTTAAAAATAGGATTATATATTTTGAAGACACACACTAGACTTAGGAGCATTCATGCCAATTATTTTACATCAAAATGAGTGACATAGGACAACATTAGATTATGTGACGAATTTTATTCATTACTTGCGTTATTTGCACATATATCTGGCAAATTGAGTATATGAAATGTATTTATATTGCAATAACATAATTTGTACGGCGTAATTTGCACATATTGCAACTGCTTTATTTTTGCACATATGTTATCAGCAGAATTTGCACATATTTAAGCATTGATTTGTCACATATGTTTTGCGTTCATGAATCGCCTTGTTGACACAGTCTATTGTACCCAGCTAGCATCTCAAAATGAGTTTCCGCATTTATGCCGCATATTTCTCTATTCTGATATTTGCTTAGCTTACAGATATGGGTTTTAGATCTTCCCTTTCGATGTTTCAAAATTAACTTTTTGTTTTGAGTAGAAGAAAGACTGAACCATGTTATTGCATTAAGGCACTCAGTAGCTTGTCTATGTTGATTATCCCACGTGGTACACACAGAGCAAATTTTAAAAAACGGCAATACCGGCACTGACCATCTGTGAGCAAGGGCAACCGCCCGAAACGCGTCAGATTTTGTGCATTTTTGATTAATAAATAACATCTTGCCTTATTCCTGGGATTCGTGGTGTCTCTGTTTGCCAAGTTGGAGGTGCAGCGTCATCGAGGTTGTTTGAATATATATATATATATATATATATATACAAATATTTTCTCTGAAAAAAACATAGGTTTCAGGGGCGTTATAGTTAGCTGGACTTTTCACTCGTACAAAACCATTGAAATTCCCCCGTTATAGTTAGTTCAGCTAACTATAACTCGCGTGCCCGCAATGCACTGCTGATGACGTCACAAATTACATCACTCATGATATGGTCAGTGACATCACTGATGACATCACTGATGGCATCTCAAATGATATCAGTGATGATATCACTGAAGACATCATCCAGTGAATGTGTGTTTTTCTCAAAATTAAATATGTTTTATATATGTATGTCTCAAGGTCGATGGAAGAATAAATGGGTATATAAGTGTCTAAATGGATGATTTGTTTTTGAAAAAATGATTGTATAACTGACTGATTAAGTGTATCTTAGTGAATACATGGCTTAGTGAGTAATGTTTAAATATGTAAATATCTGTATCAGTCTCTCACTTTGTGTATAAGTGGCTGCATGGGTTGGTGAGTAGCTACATGAGTGTCTATATAGGTTATTAGTTTTTTTTTAGTATCAGTATGAGTGTCTGAGTGTCTGTATGGTTTGGTGGGGGGTATTACGTAATGCATAGGTGCATGAATGAGTGAATCACTGTTTGTATGTGTTGAAGACAGCATGTGTGCAGGACTGTATGGATGGATGAGTGTGTGCATGGGTGTGTTAGTGAGTGAATGACTGTCTCAATAGTGTCTTTATGAGTAACTACATATGTTAGTATATGTGACTATTGGGGTATATAAGTGAGTATATGTGAGAGTGAGATATTGGAAGAGTTCCTGTATGAATAAGTATGTGTTTCTATAAGTGATTGTTCAAAAGACTAAGTATGTGTAAGTTTCTGTAGAAGTAAGTGTGGTGGTGTGTGTATAACTGTATATGCAAGTAAATGGATGTTTAATTCTTTATTAGCATGAGTGACTGTGTGTGAGTAACTCTATGGATGAGTGGTGTTGTGTAACAGGATGTACAGGTGTATGAGTACATATGATGAGTGAGTACATGTATGAGAGACTGTATAGGACTGTTGGTGAATGAGTAGATGTGTATGTGGATCTTAGAATTACTGAATAGGTTGTTGTAACTGGTATTGGTATGTCCATTGTTGTGAAAATTTTAGTTGCTATTTTTGAATGTGTGTATCAAAGGTTATATTAGGGTGAGAGGAGGTCTGTCACTCTATCACAAGAATGATGTCATCAGTGATGTCATCAGTGATGTCATTTGAGATGTCATCAGTGATGTCATGAGTGATGTCACTGACCATGTCATGAGTGATGTAATATGTGACATCATCAGCAGTGCATTGCAGGCGCGCGAGTTATAGTTAGCTGAGCTAACTATAAGGGGGAATTTCAATTGTTTTGTACGAGTGAAAAGTCCAGCTAACTATAACGCCCCTGAAACCTATGATTTTTTCAGTGAATTTCCAAGGTTTTTTAAATGCTCATTCCTAACTATAATGTGCCTGAAACTTATGGTTTTTTTCAGTGAATTTCAAAGGTTTTTTAAATGCTAATTTCTAACCATGCCTACTGAGATAGGACATGTGAAAAAAGAAGAAAAAACGCACAGAAAGAAAAAAAAGAAATGCAGAAAGAAGCAACAGAAGTCCTCAAAGATGAAGAAAAGTGCAGGAAGAAGGATAACGTGCAGAAAGAACAAACAGAAGAGCAGAAAGAAGCCTTATTGCAAAATCATCCTGTACCCTCAACTTTTTCAGACGGATACTGGTGGTAACTGAGTCTGACTATTCAGTCCTAGAGCCAGTGGTATGTGAATAGACACTCACTGTGGCCGTTTTAAGTTGGGATATTAAGTCCCTTTAAATCCTGAGGGTCCCTAGGGTCCAACTAGACCGCTAGGTACCTCCAGTAAGCGCCACAGAGCTGCGTTGCAGAGAGATATAAAAAGGGGCACAGCCTAGACCACCTCTCTACAACGCAGCGCAGTGGCACTTACTGGAAGCACCTGGTGGGCTAGTTAGCCCCCAGGGGCCCTCAGGATTGAAGGGGAATTATTTCCCCAACTTAAAACACGCTATTGGGCGTGTTTGCACACGTCACCTCAGGCCCCGTCCCCTCCCTTCCCCACTGTGTAAACAAGCCCTGTGGCTGTTTTAAGTTGGGAGATTAAGTCCCCTTGAATTCTGAGGGTCCATAGGGGCAAAAGAGCCCACTAGGTACGTCCAGTAAGCGCCATTGCAGAGAGGTGTAAAAAGGGCCACGGCCTGCACCACCTCTCTGCAACGCAGAGCAGTGGCGCTTACTGGAAGCACCTGGTGGGCTAGTTGGCCCCCAGGGTCCCTCAGGATTGAAAGGGAATTATTTCCCCAACTTAAAACGCGCCACAGGGCGTGTTTGCACACGTCACCTCAGGCCCCATTCCCTCCCTTCACCAATGTGTAAACGAGCCCTGTGGCAGTTTTAAGTTGAGATATTACGTCCCCTTGAATCCTAAGGGTCCCTAGGGTCAAACTAGTCCACTAGGTACCTCCAGAAAGCACAACAGAGCTGCATTGCAGAGAGGTGTAAAAAGGGGCGTGGCCTCAGAACACCTGTCTGTAACGCAGCTCCCTGGTGCATACAGGAGATACCTGTTGGGCTAGTTGGCCCTCAGGGACCCTCAGTATTGAAGGGGAATTAATTCCCCAACTTACAACTGGCCAGGGGGAGCATTTGCAGAGTGCTGCAAGTAGGGGGCGTGGCCTCCGGCACGATGCCGGTCTTTTATTTATTTTATTTTTTTAAGAAGGAGGGCTGTGTGGCCTCCCTTTTTTTTCTAATGTATTGGCCCTGGGGTCCCCATCCCACAGGGCCTGCCCCCGAAGTTTTTTTTAAAAAAAAAAAAAATTTGGAAGGGGGCCACGTGGCCCCCCCTCCCCAGGCCTTAATCGGCCCCGGGGACCCCAGCCCCCAAGGCATGGCCTTTTTGTTTTTAAAATTCTTTAGGAGGGGGCTGCGTTGCCCCCCTCCTCAGGCCACTTATGGCCCTGGGGACCCCAACCCCCGCGGCCGGCCTTTGTTTTTTATTATTTTAAAAAAATATATATTTATAGAAACACCTAGGACACTAGGACATGCTGGACAAACCGTATGTACCTATCACAATGACGATTTGCGTGATATTCATTAAAAGGTGACTATGCATACAATGAATCCCCGTGGAATGTATTTATACCGCTAGTGAAGCTCTGACTTGTCTGACGCCCTACCGTGCCTCATCCCGGCACCCCCGCCGGTGGGTACTCTCCAAGTAGACACCCTTGTCATTTATTTATACAAACATGGGTAGCTATTGACGGGCACATTTAATACACACACACACCAAGCCATTCAAAGGGGATTCGACAAAAATTCAACCAAAACTATGCAAGAAACCCCCCTCACGGTTAATAAAACACACATCCACTGCCGAATGTCTAATACTTTTTATTTTACTCCCTGGAAAGGAGACGAACCTCACTTGAGAGTCACAGCGCGCTCCTGGCTGAGCCCAATGCTGTGTTACACCCACCAGTGCCCGCCGAGTGCCACACACCTCTGTGTTGTATTCCACCAGCTAGTGCGTATGCTATGACACTATCTAGCCCATGTGCACTGTGACACCACCCCGTGACAGTCATGCCACACTTGCCTTCGCACGGGTTATATTGCCCCATCTAATGTGCCTTCCTCGATGCCTATGTCATAACGCACAGTGCTATGCTATACAATTACAATCTGGGATCCATATCTTTGTCACAGTGCATAAGCAACGTTACACTCTCCAGCTCATATTTTATAATAAAACTTTAGAGACTAGTTAGGTTACACAACACTGCCCTGTGCATATTACACTCCAAGGCGCATATCGCATAGCATGCGCTAGTGCCTGTGTTATCTCGCGCTCTTCAATGAATCTGTCATTGCGCACAATGTATTGCATATTATATTTCATGCCCCGGTTCATCTTATATCACACATTTTGGTGCATAGTTTATACCATACACTATATCTAATTTTCATTTTCAATTGTGCTCTCAGGACTATGTTCTATATAACACTGTGTTCACCTACCCTTTTCACGGGCATTACATTTTGCGATGGGGGTGGAGGGTCAGGGGGTGTTTCTGCCAAGTGAGCCCGGAGTCACAGTCACAAACGTCCTCTTCTTCCTGAATTAAAGTGAGATTATGCTGCATACTTTTTAATATTTTAAGTAGTTCGCATAGACACACATTTTAAAAACAATAAAGTTCCTAATACCCACCTTCTCTGAACAGTGAGCTTGCTGCCCCATCCACCTCCTCCCTATCCTCTGTTGTCTGAATCCGTGGACTATCCTCCACCCTCCTGCCATGCATGGTCTGATGTGCTGCCACTGCCCTACATTTAGTATGTTGTACCAGTCCACCTCTCCTGCCCTCCATTGCCCAATTCTATGCCACATCATTGACCTCCTGCTTAGCCTCTGTGCTTAGCTTGCTGCCCCTATTCTCCTTCCCCTGCCCTCCGATGTCTTTGTGCATGCCCCTGCTCCATCCCTTTTGCCCAACATGTTCCATGGACCTGCCACTCCTATCTACTCTGAGTGTTCTGTTGAGCTGCCACTCCCCTCCCACCTGCCTAGCATTGTCAGATGACTGTAACCTGTCCCTGCCACCTCCACCCTGCCTGTCCACATGCCATGCCCCTATCCCCTTCCTCCTGTCCTCCATGGTCCATTTTACTGCCACACCCTTCTGCTTCTCCTGCCTGCCCCGCACGGTCTGTTGTGAGGCCGCTTTGCCTGAACTCTCTTGTCTGTGCCCAGGACCTGACCCTCCCTTCTATCCTTCATGGTCCTTTGTGCATGCCCCTGGACCGTTCTTCTTGCCCATCATAGCCATTGTGCTGCCACTAACCGTCCCCGCTTGCCATGCATGGTCTTCTGTGCTGCCATGGCCCCTCCCACCTTCCCTGTATGGTCAGCTAGCTGCCCCTGACCCCCTCCCACCTTCCCTCCATGGTCTGTGTGTATGCCATCATGGTCTCACTGTTGCTCTTCATGGTGTGACTTGTTTCTAGTGCCCATCCTGCCTGACCTCCATGGTCATCTTGCTGCTCCTGCCCTGCCCCCTTGCCGCCAACCCTCTGTTTCCATGTGCAGACCCCTATTCCCTCCCTCTTGGCTTGTCTGTTCCATTGTAATGCCCCTGATTCGTCCCTCCTGCCCTTTATGGTCTGTTATGCTGCAGCTTTCTCTCCTGTCTGTCCATTATGGTCAGCTAGCTACCATTGCCTCTTTCCCATCTGTTCTCTGTGGTCCTGTCCCCTCCCTATTGCTTTCTATGGATTGTTGTGCTGCACTCCCATCCCGCATGCCCTGTGTGGTGTATTGTGCTGCTGCAAACCATGATGCCTGCTCGATAGTTTCAGTTTGGTGCACCTCTCCATGTCCCTCCTGTCCTCTGTTATCCGAGTCCATGTCCCTACCCCAATTCCTCCTGCATTCCATGATACAATGTACCATACTTGCGAGATTGCAGACAGGAGACATATCAAATAAAGCCCATTTGAGCTTAAAAATATTGGACGTTTCCTGGCTGAAAAGGGTCTGTTGGCATGTATGGTTGTACTACCACTGCCTCTTCCTTCTGCCCACAATGGTAATTGTATTGCCACAGCCTCTCTTGTCAGTCCTGTATTGTTGGTCTGTTGCCCCTGCCCCCTTTTGCACTGCCCTCCATAGTCTGTTGTGCTGCCATTGCCCTTCCTGCCTGCCCAGTGTGATCAAATTGTTGCCTCTGCACCCTCCTACCGTGCCCCTGGCTTCTGCCTCTCAATAGTATCCTAATGAACAACTAGATTGCTAACATTCTATATTTATTACAAAAATGTGGAACACCTGACGTCATCTTTATGTAATCAAAACTGTAATACCTAGAGCATTTCCTTTAGAAATTACATATATGAGAGGGTCTTATTTGCATCAAAATTATGGTTAGTGCTCTAAAAAACTAAAATGAGGACATATTTTCTGAGTTTTCAAATAGCGATAAAGCACTTTTAAATTATTTGTTATCTTTATGTTTTTTTATCCAGTTGACCACTTGATTAAATGTTGCACTTAGGGGAGACGATGTGGTGTTACTGCCAGAGCTGCAGACTTTGCAACTGGGGAACCAGGTTGGAGTTTCTGCTTCAGCTCAACATTCTTTGATTCTGGTCAAATCACTTAATCTCCCCATGTCCACAATAGGCCTGGGCCAAAATTCCGTTCCGTTCGCGGAAATTGCGATAATTTGGCATTTTCGCGTTCCGCGGATAGCGCGAAAATGTCAAAATTTCCGCATTCCGCAGCTTAGCGATAATTTGTTTCTTGCTCGCGCTGTAAAATAATACATTCTCGCGTGCGCGCGATCGCCTTACCTGAATCCCCACGTTCGCCGACAAGTTTTCCTGATCTGGTCACGTTCTCCACGAGATGTTGGATTGTTGGTAGCCATTTGCGCTGTCTCGCGACAGTTCACGCCCGCAGTAACGTCACGCGTCGCGCGATCACGTCTTTCTTCTCGCGACCATGCACCGTGAGACAAGTGAAAACAAGATGGCCGCGCCCGCGAGCAACCGCATAGGTAAGTTGGCGAGCTGCGACCAAGCAGAAAATACCGTGAACGGGCGGGAAGAAAACTTCCGCATCTTCGCGATATTTCCGCGTGTTTGCGGAGATTTTTAACATTTTCGCGATAATTTGTGAAAGTGAATTTCGCAAATTCCGCCCACCCCTAGTCTACAACCAAAATGAATTTGATCTTGTGTGATGTAACCAATGCTCATGTAAAGCACTCCAATACCTGACAAGTCTGCACTATATAAAACTACAAATACACAAAAAATAAGTGTTTTGCACACTTCTGTCATTGGGCTACATGTGGGCTACATCTGGGTGATATTTGTGCTGCATTTGGGCTCTTTTGTCTCTGGTGGCCATTTTGGGATATTTATGTTTTATGAAGTTTTCTAATTTCCTCATGTACTGCAGTCTTCTCAGTAGGAAATGCCTTCAGTTTTTTACTTTCATTCCATCAAGAAGGTATTCAGATATGTCACACATGTGCCATACATTCTGAATGTTAGCACTCTAGTTGCTCATTAGATCACTGTAGTAAAGCTACTGCTCACCACGGAAGTCTGCTGCTGGTATTAAAAGTGCATGTTTCAGTCTGCATATCAGAATTTTTTAATTAAATAGAAGAGGATTTGAGAAGTCACTCAAAATGTGCCCTAATTTTTCTTTCTTCAGCACTAATCACAGTTTCCTCAGCAGGAAATACTTTCAGTTTTTTACTCTGGTTCCATCAAGAAGGCATTCAGATGTGTCACACATTTGCCATAAATTCTGAATGTTAGCACTCTAGTTGCTCATTAGATCACTGTAGTAAAGCTACTGCTCACCAGGGAAGTCTGCTGCTGGTATTCAAAGTGAATGTTTCAGTCTGCATGTCAAAAAATTGTAATGAAATAGAAGAAGATTTGAGAAGTCACTCAAAATGTGCCCTAATTTTTCTTTCTGCAGCACTAATCATACTTTCTATGGCAAAATGAACCCCCTCATTTTGTTCCTTTTTAAATTAAATGTTTGAAGAGTTACCACTTTATTCCAATCAAGATGGCTTCAGGTGTGCAATACGTTTGTCATAAGTAGGACTGTTAGCGCTCTGGTTGTTCTTTAGAACACTCTGGGAAGCTGCAGTAGAACACAAAGGAATCAACTGACAGTCTCTGCCCTTGTTGAATGTACATGTTTTACTGAGAATGTCAGACTTCATTCTCACATGACTGAGAAAGATAATGTGAATTTACAGAAAATATGCTCTCAGTTTAGCTTATAGATCACCTTCCAAACCTCTGTGGGAAAAGCATGAGAAAATAGTTTTCTCTCAAACATGATTCATGATATCACAGCAGAAGGCTTTTTCACATGGTAAAATCACCTTAGAACACACCACAGTTCCTAAAATGAGTATGGTACCATCAACAAATGATTTTTAATGTAACTAAAGTCTTAAAACCTTCTATTAACTGCAATGCTTTTTAATGAGGTGCTATCATGTATATTGGTCCCAAGATGGCTGCCAACACTTCTTGGATGAAGTACCGACAGCCAATCAGATCTCACGATGAGATGTGTGGTTAGGCTCTGCCCAGACATATTTCTTTTTAACTCTAATTTTCTCAGGAACTACTGAACGGATTTACACCATTTAAGCAAAAGGCACGAGTCTGAACTGAGGACTACCTCTTTACCAAATTTGGTGTAATTCCATTCAGCAGTTCGGGCTGTAGCTGCGTCAACAGGTCCTATGGGAAAATGCATGGGGAAAATGCGTTTTGGACCCCCTTTTCTCTCGGCCCCCGCTTGACAAATCACCGTGAAATTTTCAGGATAGGAGCGGAGCGGAGCTGGCCAAAAGTTTGGTATATTTCGCAAAGATTCGTCAATCGGCGCCAACGTTATTCCAAATAGAATGTTGCGGATTTCCTATGGAAAATAGGTCCTAACTATAACTACTTCCTGGCGACTGCCAGTAGGTAATATAGTAATATATATATATATATATTCACTGAAAAAACCATAGGTTTCACACACGTTATAGTTAGGAATTAGCATTTAAAAAACCTTGCAAATTCACTGAAAAAACCATAGGTTTCACACATGTTATAGTTAGCGGAAATTTTACTGATAAAAAACCAATGAAATTGCCCCGTTATAGTTAGTGCTGGCAACTATAACTCACGCGACCGCAATCCTCTGCTGATGCTAATACTGTATTTAGACACTTATTTGCCCATGTCTTCTTCCATACATTTTTAGCTATACATATATTACAAATATTTTTTTTTCATAAAGACACATATGTCATCAGCAGAAGATTGCGGTCGCGTGAGTTATAGTTGCCAGCACTAACTATAACGGGGCAATTTCATTGGTTTTTTATCAGTAAAATTTCCGCTAACTATAACATGTGTGAAACCTATGGTTTTTTCAGTGAATTTGCAAGGTTTTTTAAATGCTAATTCCTAACTATAACGTGTGTGAAACCTATGGTTTTTTCAGTGAATTTGTACGGTTTTTTAAATGCTAAGTGACTTTACGCCATTCGTGGCGTGCGCGCCCACTTAACGCAGTTCGTTCCGTGCGCGCACGGTGCGCTTCGCGCACCGTGCGCGCACAGTGAGCACGCGGTGCGCTTCGCGCACCGCGCACCCACTTTACGCAGTTAGTGCCGTGCCCACGTTACGCTAGATGGGCCATGTACGCACGATGCGCTTCGCGCACCGTGCGCACATGGAGGACATATTATGCGCTTCCTTGTGATAGGTAATCTGTTGAAATTTTTTGGGAAATTTCTGTGCTCTGATAAGCCATGCACAAATGGTGGCCTTCGGCCACCATTTGCACAAGGGGTGGAGAAAGTGTGGATAGTGTTTTTTTTATTTTTATTTTTTTACCGTACGCTTACGGTAAGCGTACGGTAAGCGTACCCCGCGAAATTGCCGAAAAAAAAATAATGCCGTTTTTGCTCTTGGGGGATGTTTGGGGACTCCCTCAACATGACTATGTGAGAGGGAGTTGTCAAAACATCCCCATAACATGTTTTTGGCCATCATGTTTGATACATAACACTCAGTGCGGTAGACAAAATGGCGGACGCCGCTTCCTGGTTTCTGCCGATTCGAATGTTTACTAAGATCTAAGAGCCAATCAGAATCGCGCTCGCGCACGCCCGTACGCTTACCGTAAGCGTACGGTAAGCGTACCGTAAGCGGGCTCAGATATATATATTGATTTAAAGGCTATTTTCTCAGAATCTACTGAACAGATTTACACCAAACCTACAAAAGGCACTTCCTTGACCTAGGGACTACCTCTCTGCCAAATTTCTAGTAATTCTGTTCAGCCGTTCGGGCTGTAGCTCGTTCTAAAGGTCCTATGGAAAAATGCATGGGAAAAACGCGTTTTGGGACCCCCCTTTTATCTCAGCCCCCGCTTGACGAATCCCCCCGAGACTTTCAGGGTAGGAGCGGAGCGTAGCGCCCCACCTATTTTGAGAAATTCGCGAGGATTCGTCGACCGGCGCCAAAGTTATTCAAAATAGAATGTTGAGGTTTTCCTATGGAAACGTGGTCCTAACTATAACTACCTACTGGCGACCGCCAGTAGGTAATATATATATATATATATATATATATATATATATATATATATATATATTACACACGCACCTTTCCGAAAATCACGAAAAGAAATCCAGGACACCCAAGGCTGTTGTTCACCAAGTTTTTAATCCAGGCAAGTGATAACCTTCACCAAAGCGTTTCGCACTAAGCTTGTTCACGGTGTGATTACAATACGAACTCGTTCTCATTACATATACTATTTCAGTAGCATCGAAATGGGACTGATGACAAGAGCACTACGAGAGTATGGGCTCCATTTTGTAATGGTTTTTAAATAAATCAATTTAACCCACTCGAGCACTAGCCTTAGTTGTGTTATTTACAAGGATTGATAAATGAAAAATCAACACATAAACACTACATTTTAACAGAATTCAATGTGTGAAAAGTCCAAGGAATGCAACATAATATATCGTAATACTGGTTTTGAATAAACAAGACACCAGTTTGGTGAGCCTGAATTAGACAAACACTGTGTATACTCCAACTGAATTTCGACAATTGAGCCCCAGTGGGCAGTCTCATAATTTACAATCATTCATTGAGTATAAAAATATACCCATTTAGACATAATCCAGAATATAGCCCCAGTGGGCAACACACATTGAAAATCATATGTTGATATTTAAGAAGAAATACTGTATAAAATTTCATGCTAATTCATTAACATACAGTTAACTCCCAATTTGATGTAATTTCCAAGAATCCTGGAATGTAGAGAACGAGAAGAAGGAAGGGAAGTGAAGGGAAACAACTGTAAAAAAAGTGAAAGAGAGAATAAAAAGGGACATATTACTGAATTAATTCAACTCATTAGCATAATAACAATATGTCCTTGTTACAGTTAAAATCTCTCATAGATCTACATATGAAACAATTTTTTAAAAAAACGAAAGCATACTATATCCAGGCAATGTCAAAATATTCATTACTTCACAAGTGCACAGACAACTCTTCACTCGAATTTAGTCCTATGGGTATAAGTGTCTCGAAGTCAATTATGAATCTCGATTCCATCCTTCTCAGTTCACGCTGCCTATCACCACCCCTAACAGTTCTAGGAATAGTATAAAATACTGCAAAGGACAGCAATTTAGCATTCTGGTTGTGTTCTTTAAAGAAATGACGTGCCACTGGATATTGCACGTCATTCTTCACTATGGCACGTAGATGTTCCAGAATTCTTTTCTTGGCGCGGTGTATGGAACTACCAATGTACATTTTGCCGCAAGGGCAGCGCAGACAATAGATACAATAGTCTGTTTCACAAGAGAAGCTACCCCTAATTTGATACTCTCTACTGTTGTTTGGGAGAGTTAGGGATTTACAATCTCTGCTGTTAGCGCAAGCTTTACAGTGTTTACATGTTGTAAAGCCATTAAGGCTCACAATGCTAACCACATTGGTAGAGGAGATCGCATTTTTGCATAATTCATCTCGTAGAGATCTATTTCTACGAAATGTTATCTGCGGGGTAACATTGAGACATTTTTTCAGGGCTGCATCACTTAATAGAATGTGCCAATTATGATTAAACAATTTTCTGATTTTAAAGGCGCTGTTGGAGAAGGTGGTAATAAATCTAACAGACTCATTTTGTTCTTCTCCTAACGGTTTGGGTTTCAACAATTCAGTTCTTATCAGTAAATCAGCCTTACTTTCAGCTTGTTTAATCACTTTGTGACTGTAACCACGTTCACGGAAACGGTTGTACATGACCAACTTCTCTTTTTCATACTCAACCTCTGTGCTGCAGTTGCGTTTTGCACGTATTAGTTCTCCATATGGGATGCTTTGAATTAAACTAGAGGGGTGTGCACTCTGAGCGTAAAGGAGACTATTGCCAGCAGTGGCTTTGCGATGTAATTTAGTGACAAGAGTTGAATCTTTAACCTCAATCTCCACATCCAGAAAAACAATATGAGTTTTGCTCATCTGAGATGTGAATTTGAGATTCAGTTCATTGTCATTGAGTGTCTCAACAAAACAATTGGCGGATGGTATATCGCCTTTCCAAATTAGGAAAATGTCATCGATAAACCTAGCCCATGTTACGATATTGTCTCCTTTTGAGTCCCACTCCTGGGACACCTGCTCCTCCCACCAGCCCATGAAAAGATTCGCATAGCTGGGGGCGAAGCAGGTGCCCATCGCAGTCCCTTGAATTTGTCTGTAAATCGCATCGTTGAAGAGGAAAAAGTTGTTAGTCAGACAATGTTGCGTCATTTCGATCAACATTTGTGTATGCATTAATAATGAGATATGTCTAGCTCTTAGGAAGTGTCTCAAAGCCTGGAGCCCCAGGTCATGGGGAATACTAGTATAAAGACTGGTTACATCTAATGTAACCAGTAACATATCTTCTTCCCAAACCACCCCATCAATTAGTGTTAAAAAATGGGTGGTATCCTTGATGTAGGCAGGTAATGCCATAACAAAAGGTCTTAGATAGTGATCAATGAATTTCGAAGTTGTTTCTAGTTGTGAGCCCATCGACGAAACAATGGGTCTCCCAGGGGGTTTCTTACTGTTTTTGTGCAGCTTGGGGAGCAAATACAGAATGGGCAATTTAGGATGTTTACAATATAACGCTTGAAATTCCTCCCATTCTAGCAACCCTTGGTCTTTCCAATTAACCAACATTTCATTATAGTTCGAATAAGATTGCAAAACCTCTGAGTAGCTGCTTAAACCGTAACACAATGGATCACTAAGTTGACATAATCCTTCACTCAGGTAATCTTTTTTGCTCCAAACTACAACGTTACCACCCTTGTCAGAGCATCTAATGACAATAGATTGACCATCTTTCAATTCTTGTATGGCTTTAAAGTGATAAACACTTAGATTTTTGCGTGCTCTACCCACCATCTCATATCTCAATTTTTTGAGGTCCTGTGTTACATTTCTTTCAAAAACATCAATGGCATCACAATGGATATACGGTGTAAAAGTAGATTTTGGCTTGAATTTACTTGGTTCCCGTGAATATAATGGTACTTGCAGTCTATCCAGATCAATACCAACATCATCTTGATGCATAACATTGTCTCTCAGCTCTGTTAGAGTATGTAATACATCCACATCAGAAATACAAAGTTCCTGAGAACCCCTTGTGTCACTGCTATTAGGGATTGAAGGTGGTTTAGTAGAAAACCACTTTTTTAGCTTAAGTTTTCTCAGGAAGCAGAAAACGTCAATACGAGTTTGCACATAGTCAAAATGTCTTGAAGGACAAAAGGAGAGGCCCAGAGAAAGCAATTTAATGTCAAGGGGAGATAACTTACGTTCAGATAGATTTACGACAGTCATTTTGCTCCCCTCTTGGCACGGGTTGACCAGGCCACTGATTTGCTTGCTTCTCCTTTTTCTTCGCCTTGTTCTGGCTTCTTTGTTCCTACGATTCCTCCGCATCCTCTCATTCTCCCTCGTGATCCTCGTCCTCGACCACGACGAAAATCCTGATTTCCTTGTGGCTGGTTTTGTTTGGCTCGTGTTATCATCTGGAACTGTTTTAGGAAGTTACTTTGGCCCACATTGCTGGTTGGTATCGATTGGCCTAAGGTTTCCGCCGATACATCGGAGACATTGCTGTCTGAAACATCACTTTCCTCCGTTGTTCCGCCCATGGATGGTGCTTGGGAAGTTATGCCACGTTTTGTAGTGCCACTGTCTTGGAATAGATGATCATATTTTTTATGAAAGGTCAGAGTTCTGCCAGATTGATAATCCTTAAAGTCTCGTATGAATTTTCTCTGCTTTTTGCCGGTAATTTCCTCTTCGATTTTATCCAATTTCTGTTGTGCTACTACGTTGAATTCATCAAATGCCTCTTGAGAGACTGATTTCAGTAATTCCTCACTGATCTTGTTAATCTCGTCAAGTATCTTGGCACGGTCTTTCATAGCGTATTTGATCAATATACGCATCATTGTTGTAGAGCATTCTTTGGAATTATATATATATATATATTACCTACTGGCGGTCGCCAGTAGGTAGTTATAGTTAGGACCACGTTTCCATAGGAAAACCTCAACATTCTATTTTGAATAACTTTGGCGCCGGTTGATGAATCCTCGCGAATTTCTCAAAATAGGTGGGGCGCTACGCTACGCTCCTACCCTGAAAGTCTCGGGGGGATCCGTCAAGCGGGGGCTGAGATAAAAGGGGGGTCCCAAAACGCGTTTTTCCCATGCATTTTTCCATAGGACCTTTAGAACGAGCTACAGCCCGAACGGCTGAACAGAATTACTCAAAATTTGGCAGAGAGGTAGTCCCTAGGTCAAGGAAGTGCCTTTTGTAGGTTTGGTGTAAATCTGTTCAGTAGATTCTGAGAAAATAGCCTTTAAATCAATATATATATCTGAGCCCGCTTACGGTACGCTTACCGTACGCTTACGGTAAGCGTACGGTGGCGTGCGCGAGCGCGATTCTGATTGGCTCTTAGATCTTAGTAAACATTCGAATCGGTCGAAACCAGGAAGCGGCGGCCGCCATTTTGTGTATTTCACTCTGAAAAAAAAGAGTGAAAACAAGGAAAGGGGGCAATGAGGAGAGTTACAGACCCCCTAACATTTGTAAGGGGGTCAAAGAAGGACAGAAAAGTACAACAAAAAAATGTATTGATTTTAAAAAAAATCACGGGGTACGCGTACGGTAAGCTTACGGTAAGCGTACGGTAAAAAAAAATAAAAAAAAATAAATGAAAAGCAGATTTAAGAGTTTAGATATTAGGGAGCTCTAAAAAGAGCTGTTGTGTTTATGAAGTCATTTTTTAAGTGGTACCTACAAGTAAGTACCGATGCAGAGTCTAAGGTTCAAGAGGAAGACTCTGTTCCCTTCATCATTGAAGTGCACACCATCTCCTCTATAAATGTCTTGCATGTCATAACGCAAGTTGTTGTGGTAAATGGCACCCATACCATAGTCACGGAGGAAAGCAGAAACAGATTTGTTGACGTGCTTTCTTGCTTTGTCAATCTGTGGACAGAAATGATTGGACCAGTTCCATTTTTGCCTTTGGCATATGTTGGAAAACACAAAGGCAGTTTTAGGGAAAAGTGTAAACAGTTGTGCAAAGGTGTCCTTCATAAGCATTTCCAGACCTACCCCAGTCAAAGTGCCTAGGTCATTGCCACCACAGTGCACTATTATGAGGTCAGGGTGTTGGATTTGAATGAAGGATTTCACCAATGGCATCAATTGGTGCCACTTTAACCCTCTCTGACCAATCCATTTAATGTCTACATTTGGCAAAGCAAGGTCTCTCACCATACCTGTTTTCTCTGCAAACTTTTCACTCCAGAAGACATAGCTGTGCCCTACAATCCACACTGTGAACATCTTCAAAGGAGAACTGGATGCACTCAGGAGGTGTCTTTCAGTAGAATGGCAATATGAAAAGAAAGACAGTTTGGAAATGGAGGCATACATATTTTTTTCAAAACAAAAAGAACTGATTGGCTGTTTCATACCATTCTAGAATAAAAACTAGGCTGTATGTGTAAATTAATAGAAGCATGTTTTGTATTGGTAAAAAAAAATGTGTAACCAAAGAACAGTACTATGGATTTGCTGTTAGGTTTGAAAAGTCAAGCACTCTTGCTCTGTGAAATTGAAACATTGTTTGGCGAACTTCTGACCTAACTCAACACAGCAGTGTTCCATGAGCTGTTGCTATGGTAGCAGGCAGAAGTCAAGTTGGGGGAAGGGTACTAGGCAGAAGTCAAGTTGGGGGAAGGGTACTTTTGGAAAAGGGTTGGTTTTCAACCAATAGAAATGTGTGATTACATTTGAAAAAAAGGGGGAAGCACTGAGATTTGAAACTTACAAGTATATGTGTGGAAAAATAGAGGGAAAGTTTGCCATTATCTGGTTCTGCTGAGAGGAGAGAGGTGAACACAACAGAGATCCTGGCTCTGATAATCTGCTGTTTGAGTGTCACATTTCTTTCACAACTAACTAATTTTAAAGGTGAGTTTACAGTTTGAGAGGGGATGTATGTGGTAACTTAAGAAATGAATAATAGAAATGGAAATTGTTTTTGTTGTAGTTACACATGGTGGTTTCATAATGTGTCAGTCTGTAAAAGTGATTTTCACTTGCCCCGAAAAAAAAAAGAGCAGTAAGTGTGCTTTCAAATTGGCAAAGAAATTTCGTTTTGGGACTAATGTGAAAACATGACTCTGTGTGCAGAGAGGAATTATAGGCAGAGATTTATTGCGTCTTGCTCTGGTGATTTCACAGTTGCATTAGATGGAAAGGGGGAGCGAATTTTTGGGGGAAGAAGCAGAGTCTTAGCACACACCCATGTGCTTGCCATGTATAGTCATGCACAGTATTTACAAGCGAGTGGGGTTTTCAGGTTTCAGTCTGTAATGCAAATATATTCAGCATCACTAAGGCTGGTTGCCCTTGCTGGAGTGTAGGCAGTCACCGAGAATACACATGGTGGTGGTCTGAAAAAACAGTTTGGACATGTGCATTTAAATAAATCAAAAAAAGTGGTTTCATAATGTGTCAGTCTGTAAAAGTGATTTTCACTTGCGCCGAAAAAAAAAAGAGCAGTAAGTGTGCTTTCAAATTGGCAAAGAAATTTCGTTTTGGGACTAATGTGAAAACATGACTCTGTGTGCAGAGAGGAATTATCGGCAGAGATTTATTGCGTCTTGCTCTGGTGATTTCACAGTTGCATTAGATGGAAAGGGGGAGCGAATTTTTGGGGGAAGAAGCAGAGTCTTAGCACACACCCATGTGCTTGCCATGTATAGTCATGCACAGTATTTACAAGCGAGTGGGGTTTTCAGGTTTCAGTCTGTAATGCAAATACATTCAGCATCACTAAGGCTGGTTGCCCTTGCTGTAGTGTAGCAGTCTGGACATGGGCTTTTTAAAAAATCTGAAAAGTGGTTTCATAATGTGACAGTTTGTAAAAGTGATTTTCACTTGCCCAAAAAAAAGAGCAGTTAGTGTGCATTCAAATTGGCATAGAAATTTCGTTTTGTGACTATTGTGAAAAGAAATGTAGTAATATATTTAAATACAATAAAGGAATTGTTACAGAGAATCGGTGAGATCTGTACAAATAAAACTTTAGAATTTTATTGGATTACCATTGGAAATTTAATCAAAAAAGAATTTTAAAATTACTATTTGGTCTAAAGGAAATGAAATCAGATGTATTTTGGAGTTATTTGAGATATAATATTGTGATTATACTTCTGAAACAAACATATCAGACGGTATTTTAAAGAAATAGGTATTGGTATTAGATGATATTTTTTTAGAATATTATGCATTTCTATAATGTTAAGTTTAAGTAAAAAAAGAATCAGGGCTTTTTTAATACAATCTTTGTGATTGTTATTTTTTTTTGCCCGCTGTAAAATGATGAATGCAATTGCTTTCACAATTTATAGTGAAATGCAATATATTCTGAAAACAGCAAAAATAAGGCAAAAATATTTTATGGAAAAAAATGTAAATATGTGTACTGTATTATAAAATGTTTTAAAAATATTAATACTTTTTTCTTTTTTTCCAGATAGATATAGAAAATTTTCGAAAACTACAAACATTTTTAAAACTATTTTTAAAAATAACAAATGAATAAATATTTTTTCAGTGAGTATGGTAAGTCAATAATAATAATTGTAGTCTCTCAAGGACCTTGTAATGTGTTTATTGATTTTTAGTGTTTTTTTTAAAAAAAAAAAAAAAAAGTACGCGCACCGTACGCGTACGGTAAAAAAAAATAAAAAAAAGTTTTTAAAAACATATGTAAAAAAAAGATGAAAGATAAGGTTGGCTCTTAAAAGAACCGTTGTGTTCATGCAGGGACAGAGGAAAGGAAGCATGGGAAAATTATTCAAAGCGACAAATGTGCTGATCTATTTTGTTGTTCACTAGGGAAACACTGGTCTCCCTATAGCAAATTAGATCTTGACAAAATGTGCATCGAATATCAACCTTCCGAAATCGAGGGTTGATTTCCAGAGGGCCAGCAAAAGGAGATTCTCCCCCCACAGATGAAGGGCTCACCTGACCTGCAGAAGAAGGAGTCAGCCCTGCAGATGATGGTTCAGGCTGAGCTGCTGTGGATGTACTGGCTTGTCTTTCTGAAGAGTTACCTCCAAAAAGATGACCATGTGTCCTTCTGTGTACATCCTGGAGGTGTCTCTTCATGGTGTGATTCCCAAAGGAATACTTCCTGTTAGGATTACCTCTAGAAAGTACACGCTTACACAGCTTACAAGTCACTAAGGGTGCATTTACCTTTTGCTGGCCTTCAGGAAAAGTAAAATAATCCCATACATAAGAGGGCTTTTGTTTCCTCGATCTCTGCCTCAAGACAGTGCTGCTAGTGCTAGCCTCACTCTCAGAAGAGCTCTGCTGTTCTGCCATCGTATCCCAAAGACAAACCAGCTCCTTCTCCCAAGGGATCACAAGCAGAAATGAGGGGAATGGGTGTGGTGTAGGAGAGTTCTAGAACTGAAAGTAGTTTCAACCAATCAAAAGTTGTGTTTCATGATCACATGACCTACCGTACGCTTACGGTACGCTTACGGTACGCTTACGGCAAAAGTGCGCATGCGCGTAAAAAAGACACACGCTTGCGCGCATGCGCATAACAGTCACTCCCGGCACTTCCGCGTAACGTGCGCGTGTAGCGTACACGCGTACGCGTCCCACGCGGAGTACGCGCGGCTACGCAAATTGCGTAACTATACGCAAGCAGCGTAGGAAAATTACGGACGTTGCTTAAACCGTACGCTTACCGTGAGCTTACGGTACGCGTACTAAAATTTTTTTTAAAAAAATAGAAAAAAAGTACTGCAAATAAATTTTACATGTTTATTTTAAAAAATATATATAAAAAAACATATTAAAGAATTTTAAAAATTTAATCATAGTCTTTATAAAAGGTAAGAAAATTAAAATAAAAATATGTTAGAAAAAATAGAAGAAAAAAAAAATTAGCATTTAAAAAACCTTGCAAATTCACTGAAAAAACCATGGGTTTCACACACGTTATAGTTAGGAATTAGCATTTAAAAAACCTTGCAAATTCACTGAAAAAACCATGGGTTTCACACACGTTATAGTTAGGAATTAGCATTTAAAAAACCTTAGAAATTCAGTGAAAAAACCATAGGTTTCACACACGTTATAGTTAGGAATTAGCATTTAAAAAACCTTAGAAATTCAGTGAAAAAACCATAGGT
Source organism: Triturus cristatus (assembly GCF_964204655.1). Lineage (NCBI taxonomy): Eukaryota > Metazoa > Chordata > Amphibia > Caudata > Salamandridae > Triturus > Triturus cristatus. The sequence continues at coordinate 631,331,288 of NC_140588.1, read as the reverse complement.
TTCACACATGTTATAGTTAGCTGGACATTTTACTCGTAAAAAACCAATGAAATTCCCCCGTTATAGTTAGTTCAGCTAACTATAACTCGCGCGCCCGCAATGAACTGCTGATGACGTCACATATTACATCACTCATGACATGGTCAGTGACATCACTCATGACATCACTGATGACATCTCAAATGACATCACTGATGACCTCACTGATGACATCATCCTTGTGATAGAGTGGCAGACCTCCTCTTCCCCTAATAAAACCTTTGATACACACATTCAAAAATAGAGACTAAAATTTACAAAACAATGGACATACCAATAACAGTTACAACAACCTCTTCAGTAATTCTAAGATCCACATACACATCCACTCATTCACCAACAGTCCAATACAGTCACTCATACATGTACTCACTTATCATATGTACTCATACACCTATACATCCTGTTACACAATGCCACTCATCCATAGAGCTACTCACACACATAGTCACTCATGCTAATAAAGAATCAAACATACATTTACTTGCATATAAAGTTATACACACACCACCACACTTACTTCTACGGAAACTTACACATACTTAGTCTTTTAAACAATCACTTATAGAAACACATACTTATTCATACAGGAATTCTTTCAATCTCTCACTCTCACATATACTCACATATATAAACCAATAGTCACATATACTAGTTTTAAACATATGTAGTTACTCATAAAGACACTATTGAGACAGTCATTCACTCACTAACACACCCATACACACACTCATCCACCCATGCAGTCCTGCACACATGCTCTGTTCAACACATACAAACAGTGAGTCACTCATTCATGCACCTATGCACTACGTCATACCCCCCACCGAACCATGCAGACACTCAGACTGATACTCAAAAAAACAACTAATAACCTATATAGACACCCATGTAGCTACTCACCAACCCATGCAGCCACTTATACACAAAGTGAAAAAATGATACAGATATTTATATATTTAAACATTACTCACTAAGCCATGTATTCACTATGATACACTTAATCAGTCAGTTACATAATCAATTTTTCAAAAAGAAATCATCCATTTAGACAGTAATATACCCATTTATTCTTCCATCAACCTTGAGATATACATATATAAAACATATTTAATTTTCAGAAAAACACACATTCACTGGATGATGTCATCAGTGAGGTCATCAGTGATGTCATTTGAGATGTCATCAGTGATGTCATGAGTGATGTCACTGACCATGTCATGAGTGATGTAATATGTGACGTCATCAGCAGTTCATTGCGGGCGCGCGAGTTATAGTTAGCTGAACTAACTATAACGGGGGAATTTCATTGGTTTTTTACGAGTAAAATGTCCAGCTAACTATAACATGTGTGAAACCTATGGTTTTTTCACTGAATTTCTAAGGTTTTTTAAATGCTAATTCCTAACTATAACGTGTGTGAAACCTATGGTTTTTTCACTGAATATATATATATATATATATCTCCAACAACAGCCTCCGAGTACTGAAGCCCCCGACCCTACAGGGCGGCCTCAGGTGATGGGCACGGAGCAGCCCATCCATTATCAGCACGACAACCAAACAATGAGGCCCATTTCAGCAGACAGGACGTTTATTTTGAAGGTGCAGCAGCATACAGATTTTGTCGTCCTTACGCGTTTTGGCTGCAATAGCCTTGATCACAGGTGGAAAATGTAAAGCGCTGCGTGCGTAGGTACGCGCTTTTTATATCAAAAGTCACATGATGAATTTTAAAAGAATACAAATCCCATAATGCAGTGTAAAGTATCTTCAAAAAGTACCACATGGAATCATAATTGATCCGCATTAGCTCACAAGTTGTTTGAGTTCAAAATTGTACCTGCATTACTTTGGTAAGTTGGTTGGTTATAAAACTGTTTGTGATATTTAAATCAGTGTATATATATATATATATATATATATATATATATATATATATTTACACACACACGTGTGCATTTATAAATGAAAAAAAGAAACAGTAGGGCACAGAGTAGGAATACCGAACCCCTAGCCTTGGTGGTGTGGGACAAAATGTTTTCTTTTTTTAAGTTTTCAATGAATTTGTAGAGGATCTGTGGCAACATATTTTAAAAAGAGCACCGTTACCGGTGCTTGTTTTTCTTTACCCCCCCCGGGGTTGGCCATGTCCCACAGGGGATGTACAATATTATTATGGGGAAGAGGGTGCATGTGGCCCGGTCCCAAGGCCCAGCTGATATTGATAAGGGGAAGAGGGCATGCAGCCCCTCTACTGACCAGTTACGGCCTATGGGACCCCATTCACTTGGGCCCAGTCATGATAACGAATTGGGATGGGGGTTGCGGCCCCCCTCCAAGGCCAATTTCGTCCCCAGGGACCCCATCACACTTTGACCCAGTCAAAGTTAAAAAAACAAATATGGCTCTGGCTACCCCACCCTCTGGGGCCCAGACCGATAAGTAATAGGGAGGATGCTGGATGGTCCTCCAGGCCAATTTAGACCTGGTGAACCCCATCCCCTGAGGCCCAGCCACAATTTGAAATAGGAGGGGGGCTGCATAGCCCCCTCCCAGAGCTAAACTGGCCTGGTAGAGGGGATGCGTGCAGCCCTCTTCTTTACATTTTGACCGTGCTTGGGAGATGAGGTCCACAGGGCTGAAATCAGCCCAAGGAGATGGGCTGCATGCCCCTACCTATTTACAACATGGTTGGGCATTGGGAGATCCCCGGAGCTGAAATCACCTCAGGGAGGGGGTTTTGTGCCTCCTCCCCAAAAATCCATTGGTGGGCCCCAGGGGATATGGTCCCCAAGGCCAACATTGGACCAGGGAGGGGGCACGTGCCCTTTTCCCCACAAAATGTGCCAGGCCTCAGGGGATGGGGGCCCCAGCCTGACATTGGGCTGGGTATGGGGGCTCTGCGCCCCCCCTTTATGGTCGGCTGCCTTTAGGATATTGGCCACTGTGCCTGGATGCAGGCCATGCCTTGTGGGCAACCCCCGTTGACCATAGTCTTTGGCAGCATGGATTTAGCTGCATGTGGGGGTTGGATTAACGTATTGTCAATATTACTTTACGTCAAAAAAATTAGAAATTCACTGAAAAAAACAAAGGTTACATGAATGTTATAGTTGGGAAATAGCATTGAAAAATTTCAGATACTCACTGAAAAAATAAAGGTTACAGAAATGGCATAGTTATGTAAAAGAATAAAATAAACCTTAGAAATTCAACAAAGGTTACACGAACATCTTAGTTAGGTTCAGATTTCACACACACAAAACCATAGAAATTCAGCAGTTATAGTTTGAGTTATCTCAAGTAACTATAACTCATGGCTTGAGGTAACTATAACTCTTGCCTTCACCATGCACTGCTAATTACACCACTTATTATATCACTCACAACATCTTCTATGACATCATTAATAACATCACTGCAACATTTGCTGTCAAATTAATGATGAGAAATTCATCATAGTGGTTTTCTCTGTGATGATTCTTGTTAGGCCCGGTCAAGATGGGCTGTATATTGTTTTGCTAGATGTAATTTTCAACATATTTGTAATTTTATAGTTGTATACATAATAAATGCAAGTTTATGTGCACTTAAATAGGCCAGTGTTGGGTAAAGTGCAAAAGTTAATGCTAAAGGGCAAAGGCTTCATCTGTTGATTGGGAAATGTCATGCCAGTTTTCATAGGTTTGATCAGTTTATTACAAAATGTTATGACAAAGCCTGTAGAGCTGCACATCTTATTGTGAAAAGCATATGTCAAAGACAATTCACTTTCAAGAAGATATTGTTTTTACACTGTGCTAAACCCTGTAAGCAGTCTACATGGAATTTTACACATTAACATAGTAAGCAAAAGCGATTGTGTTAGTGATTCACCTGACCCAACTATGGGGATCGAAGTTATGCCCTACAATATTCCTTGCTAGCCTCTCTTAAGAGGGTCTTAAGAGGGATTGCATTTTCTTCTCCCAACTGTAATTATGTATACATTTGTACTTTTATGGCGCTATGCCAGATTGTTGTTTTAACCAATTAGGTTATCAGGTGAGGAAGCCCCACTCACATATTAACCGCAATCCTTGTCAGGGCGACCACAAAAATGCACTAAGTTAACCTGTGCTTAACCCTGTAGTAGTTTTGCACAAACAAGGCTGGCTTATTCAGAGGCAATGTGTAAAGTATTTATCCAACACACAAACAGAAATAAAGTGAACACATAAACCAAAAACAAAACAAAATCATTTTAGAAAAATAATATACATTTGAATAAATGAAATCATGGATTCGAATTTTAGGTAAACAGGGTGACAAAAGCACAATGCGCTACTCACTGGCATCTTGTCGTGCTAGACCGAGGGAAAGTCACAAATTCTGGCCAACCTCAATGGAGGTAAGATACAGAGACTAAGGGGCTCATTACAATGGTGGCGGACATCAGTCCGCCCGCCTTTGTTGAGGTGCTGGGACTGCCCACCAGACGTGCGGCGGTCCCACTACTGCAATTAGGATGTGCTCGCCATACTGGTGGACGCATCCAATGCATTTAACATTGCGGACGGTGCTGCGGGTTGCAGCACCGTACGCAATGCTAAAATGCCATGCTGTGCATTTCCCTGCACTACGTGGCAGGCACCACACGGTGCCTGCCACGCAGTGCAGGGAAATGCAGGGGGTACCATGGTACCCTCAGTGCACCCCCAACACAGAGGGGGCCCGCAACAGGCCCCAAAATCCAGCCTCCGCCTGTGTTTTCACAGTGGGATGACCGCCGCGAGAAGACAGGCGGAAAGGGATTTCCTAATCCCTATGGCGGTGCAACAAGGCACTGATGCAATGCTGGCCTGTGTTTTGGTTCCGCAAGGCGGGCGGAAGTGGACGGCCTTGCGGAACTGTGGCGACTGACTTTTTGTCCGCCGGGGACAGATTGGGATTCCCATTGCCATCCTAAGTCGGCGGTGGGAATATCCTGTGTGATGGCGGAAGGACCGCCACCGCCGGCAGTGGTGGTCCTTTTGCCATCCTAATGCCCCCTCAGTTAGTCCCTATGAAACAGTTCATTTCTCAAATTCTGGTGCAAAGAGTTCTGTTAGTGGTAGAGGAAGCAAGGATCAGAGAGAGTGTCACGGATGATCAGTGCTATAGATTAAATAGCAGGCTGGATCACATGGGCTTTCATCACTGTGAAAAGCTGGTTGGACATCATGGACGATTGTTGATAGAGCTTCTCACAGGCTGTTACTGGGCCGGACTGGCCATAGTGAGCACTGGGCATTTTCCCGGTGGGCCGGAAGGGAGGTGGCCAGTTTTCGAGGGGTAGGGGCCAGTTTTGCAGCAGTGCTGCAATATCAGCCCACTGTAACAAAAGTGGCAACGGTGGTGCTAAAGCAGCCAGCAGCAGTGCTAATGTGGCAGCACTGCTTCTCACTAGCAATTCTCCACTGGTTCAGCTGAATTGTGCTCCCAGTCCGGCCCTGGGCTGGTACCGCGGGCTGTCATTGCTGTAGCATGAAGTGCAGATCTTGCATTGCCAGTCAATGCTGGCAGTCAGTGTATTGAGAAGAGCAGGTCTTCACCTGAGCTTGCCACTGGCGGTCACCGCAGATGGTAGAGTATTGAGGCAAGGAATCCGTTCACAGTCAGAGCCCAAATGTCAGTATTTCACCTTTCCTCTTCAGTGGAATACAAACTGTTGCCAGCCAAGGGTCCAGGACCTGGGGGTAAATCTTGAGGATTAGGAACTTACTCCTGCAGAGGCTAGCAGGCTCAGGCAGTTCCAGTTGCAGGGTGAGGCAGGTCTAGTTGCAGCAGGTCACTGGGCAGTCGCAGAAAGGCCTCTGGAACTTGTTTTGTTCCTGTAGCTCAAATAGGTCAGCCAACTTCTGAAATGTTGACAGGTCAAGGAGTGTACTGAAGAGTTGGTCTGAGGGTCCAATGTTTATACTGTCATCCTTTGCTTTGTGTGTGGGAGTGGGGCACCTTGTCCTACATTAACATCTGGCTCTGGAAAATTTCCCCTTCCCCTGTTAAAACTATAAAAAGGTGGTGACAAGTTTGTTTTATGTGCTGGAAACAAGCCCTTTGAAGTGTAAGTGGGTGAGGGCAAAGCTCCACCCCTATCCAAACTGGTAGAATGTCTCATCCTGCTGAAATCTAGTCTCCTTTGTGTCAGTGTCTGGGAGGAACACAAAAAAGCCAGCAGCAGAGCCATTAACAGTCATGTGACGGAGGACACGGACAGAAGGTACAAATGGTTAAAACAAGAAAATGCCAACTTTCTAAGAGTAAAAAGAACAATTGATGGACAGAATGCAGAACAATGTCATACATTCACCCCAGTACAGAGATCTGAGCCTAAATCCATAGTTTTTTTGCTCACCATGCCATTCCAGTTTGGACCCAGCCATATGCAAATCAGTCTTGACCCTGTGCCCAATGGGAACCGTCCAGCCCGAACTGCCAGGCCAGGTCCTCCCTGGACTGGAAACAAGCATCCTTGGACCGGTTTTGGGTTTTCCAGCCCTCAACAGCCAGGATAGCTTGATTCCAGTTGCATGGAGAGCACAGGACCCACGTCTGGGCATACCCATCCCACTCGGGGTGACAAATGCAAAAAGAACAATTGATGGACTGAATGAAGAACAATGTCATACATTCACCCCAGTACAGAGATCTGGGCCTAAATCCATCATTTTTTGCTCACCATGCCATTCCAGTTTGGACTCTGCTATATGCAAATCAGTCTTGACCCTGCGCCCAATGGGAACAGTCCAACCCGAACTGCCAGGCCAGGTCCTCCCTGGAATGGAAACAAGCATCCTAGGACCAGTTTCTGGCTTTCAGCCCTCATCAGTCAGGATAGGTTACCTCCAGTGGCATGGATAGCACGGGGCCCACGTCTGGGCATACCCATCCTACTAGGGGTGACAAATGCAAAAAGAACAATTGAGGGACAGAATGCAGAACAATGTCATACATACACCCCAGTGCAGAGGTCTGGGCCTAAATCCATTGTTTTTTGCTCACCTTGTCCATCCATCAATTGTTTCTTGAACATGTTGCCCTAAGTGGGAAGGGTAAGCCCAGACATGGGACCCGTGCTTTCTACACCACTGGAATAAAGCTAGCCTGGCTGATGAAGGGTGATGCCTTGAAACCAGTCCCAGGATTCTTGTTTCCATTCCGATCCAAAGCCTCCATGATCATCTGCGGCGTACCCCAGGAATCCTACCTCAGCCCGACACTGTTCAACATCTACATGACCCCGCTCGCACACGTTGCCCGACAGCACGACCTCAACATAAACTCCTATGCCGACGACACTCAACTGATCCTCTCCCTCACCCAGGACCCCATCATCGCCAAAGCCAACCTCCATGAAGGAATGAAGGCCGTCGCTGACTGGATGAAGATCAGCCGCCTGAAGCTGAACTCGGACAAGACGGAGGTCCTCCTCCTCGGCTTCAACCCTTCAGCCTGGGATGACTCCTGGTGGCCGACGGCACTGGGGTCAGCCCCGACTCCCACAGACCACGCATGCAACCTGGGAATCATCCTCGACTCAACGCTCTCAATGACCAAGCAAGTCAATGCCATCTCCTCCTCCTGCTTCAACACCCTCCGCATGCTCCGCAAGATCTACAGATGGATCCCAACAGATACAAGAAAGACAGTCACGCAGGCCCTCATCAGCAGCAGACTCCACTATGGAAACGCCCTCTACGCGGGAGCCCCAACCAAGTTCATCAAACGACTACAACGCATCCAAAACGCCTCGGCACGACTGATACTCGACGTACCGTGCCACGGCCACGTCACCCCCCACCTGAGAAACCTGCACTGGCTCCCCGTCAACAAGAGGATATCCTTCAAGCTCCTCATCCACGCACACAAGGCACTCCACAAGACCGGCCCTGCCTACCTCAACAGATGAATCTCCTTCTACATCCCCAACTGCCAGATACTCTCTGCCGACCTCTCACTAGCCACCGTCCTGCGCATCCGAAGAACTACCAACGGGGGGAGATCCTTCTCCCACCTCACCGCCAAAACATGGAACACCCTCCCACTGAGCTTACGACAGACCCAAGACCTGCTGACCTTCAGGAGGATACTCAAGACCTGGCTGTTCGATCAGTAGCGCCCCCCCCCCAGCCCCTTGAGACCCTCGCGGGTATGTAGTGCGCTTTACAAACGATTGATTGATTGTTTCCTGTCTAGGGAAGACCTGGCTTGGCAGTTCAGGCTGGACTGTTCCCACAAGGAACAGGGTCCAGACTGATTTGCATATGGCTAGGTCCAAACTGGGGTGGTGTGGTGAGCAAAAGAATGATGGATATAACCCAGATCCTTGTAACTGGGTGGTGAATGTTTGCATTGTCCAGCATTCCATTAATCAATTGTTTCTTTTGCATATGTCACCCTAAGTGGGAAGGGTATACCCAAACGTGGGTCCAGTGCTCACTACACCACTGGATTCAGGCTAGCCTGGCTAATGAAGGGTGATATCCTGAAACTGGTCCCAGGATGCTTGTTTCCAGTCCAGGGAGGACCTGGCTTGGCAGTTTGGGCTTGACTATTCTCACAAGGAACAGGGTCAAGACTGATCTGCATATGGCTGGTTCCAAACTGGGGTGGTGTGGTGAGCAAAAGAATGATGGATTTAAGCCAGATCCCTTGGACTGGGGGTGGATGTTCGCATGGTCCAGCATTCCATCCATCCATTCTTTCTTTTGCATATGTCGCCCTAATTGGGAAGGGTATGCCCAGACATGGGTTACGTGCTCACTACACCACTGGATTCAAGCTAGCCTGGCTGATGAAGGGTGATGCCCTGAAACCGGTCCCAAGATGCTTGTTTCTGGGCCAGGGAGGTCCTGGCTTGGCAGATTGGACTGGACTGCTCCCACAAGGAACAGGGTCAAGACGGATTTGCATATGGCTGGGTCCAAACTGGGGTGGTGTGGTGAGTAAAATAATGATGGATTTAACTCAGATCCTTGTGACTGGGGGTGAATGATTGCATTATCCAGCATTCATCCATCACTTGCTTCTTTTGCATATGTTGCCGTAAGTGGGAAGGGTATGCTCAGACGTGGGTCCCGTGCTCACTACACCACTGTATTCAAACTAGCCTTCCTGATGAAGGGTAATGCCCTGAAACCTGTCCCAGGATGTTTGTTTCCGGTCAAGGGATGACCTGGCTTGGCAGTTCGGGCTGGACTGTTCCTACAAGGAACAGGGTCAAGACTGATTTGCATATGGCCGGGTTCCAAACTGGGGTGGTGTTGTGAATAAAAGAATGATGGATTTAACTCAGATCCTCGTGACTGGGGGTGAATGTTTGCATTGTGAGCATTCCATCCATCAATTGTTTCTTTTGCATATGTTGTCCTAAATGGGAAGGGTATGCCCAGATGTAGGTCCCGTGCTCACTACACCACTGGATTCAAGCTAGCCTGGCTGATGAAGGGTTATGCCCTGAAACCGGTCCCAGGATGCTTGTCTCTGGTCTAGGGAGGAGCTGACTTGGCAGTTCGGGCTGGACTGTTCCCACAAGGAACAGGGTCAAGACTGATTTGCATATGGCTGGGTTCAAACTGGGGTGGTGTGGTGGGAAAAAGAACAATGGATTTAACCCAGATCTTTGTGACTGGGGGTGAATGTTTGTATTGTCGAGCATTCCATCAATTAATTGTTTCTTTTGCAACCTTCTAAGAGTGGCATTTCCAAAGTTGGGACTTAAAATCGGGTTTCACTATTAAAGAAGATTTGTAATTGCAATTCATTTGAGCCTAAAATGCATACACCTATCTTGTTCCAATTCAAAGTTAGCCAAGAGGAGTGATAGGCCTTACAGCAATGAAAAAACACTTTACGAGTTTTTTGCACATGTTAAATATAAACCCACTTGTCCTACTTCTTCAGTACACCCTGGCCTAAAGAGCCTATCTTAGGGGTGACGTATATGTAATAAAAAGAAAGGGTTAGGCCCATCAAAAGCTTTTGCCAGGATGAAATGGCAGTGCAAAACTGTACTACCAGCTGCAGTGGCAGGCCTGAGGCAAGTTGTAAAATACTTCTTTAGTGGGTGGCATAAAGAGTCCTGATATTAATTTAAACAATTTCAGAAAACCGGTGGAGGAAGGCAAAAAGTTTGGGGGAATACCACACCAAGAATGTCAATACCACACCAGGAATGTCAGGTCTTAAAATTGCCTTTTGGAAAACATGAACTCAGTACAAAAGACTTGAGATGGCTACTATGAAATGCCTATGAAAAGGCTATGTGCCTGATTGTTATGTCACTATCAAGCAGTAGGCCTGACATATTTATTGTAAAAAGCAAATGTTAAAGTCAATAGGCTTGTAAGGGTGGATTGCTATTACACTTTGCTAAGCCTGCAAGCAGGTATTTTGTGACATGGATTCTGTTGGAAAGTGGATTATTAGTGGTCATACGTAGTGACTTACCACTAGTAATAAGGCCACAAACACAATAAAAGGGTCAGCAAAGACCTAAATAAATTATACCCTTGCTCAACCCTTGGTAGTTGGCAACTAGCAGTCAGGAGTAACTTAGGAGACAGGTGTGTAAAGCATCTAAAAAACACCAATACATTAAATAAGTAGGAGACAACACGCAATATAAATGTCACTCCACTTTATAAAAATAGGTTATATTTTTATGGACAAATAGACACCACACACTATAAAAATCCAATGTAGAGAACCTGAAATATGAATTTTTTTAAAGTAGCACTTAGAAGCAAATAGCGCTCAAAGGGTTATAAAAAGGTCACGCTGGAGAGGGCCAAAGACAACAGTTCTTTACACTTACTTCCAGTTTCTTGATGCAGAAAAGTGGTCCACAGCACTAGCCAAAGGTTCAGATGGTTTAGTTTGCTACTTGGGGTCTGGGACTTTAACTCCCAAAATGCATGTGGTAAACTTCTGGAGCTTTTTACAATATGTTCTCCAAACTTCTGGAACTTTTTCCAGAAGGAATCCTTGGGGTTCAAAGTGCCCACAACACCAATAAAGAGGTCTAGAATCTCTGAGATGGTCCTTGGGATGTTGGGACTACAATACCAACAATACACCTGACCAAATCCTTAAAAATCTACCGGACCCACTCCAGGATCGGTCGATATGGTGCAGGTGGGCTCTGTTAACCTGTCGCTTGCAGAAATTCCACTCTTTAAAGCAAGGTAAACTCCTTAGGACTGTAGTACCAGAATATGCAGCAGGTGGAGTCCTTCGGAGAGCAGACCTTTTGGGTGCAGATCAGGTTTCTACCATGGCAGTCCCTCTTCTCCTTGTAGTTTCAGGCAACATCTCTGAGGAGCTATGGAGCGCTGACATATTTGTTCGCAGTTTCTGGGTGTCAATCATGGGGGGGTGGGCGGGGGGCAATCCGTACCAATGGGATGCAGGGTGCCACCCAAATGTATGACCACTTTCTTCAAGTTGTGGCAAATTCTTGTCCCAGAAAGCACCATTATCTAAAATCCAACATGGAGAAAGTATCGCCTTTGGGGTGAGATGTGGCTTAGCCAATCTACTGGTGTGGCTAAGTCTCATTAATACACCCTTTCCAATCCCCTGACTAATCTAATTACTGAGGATCCTGAGTGGCTTGGGGTGCAGGATATGGGGGTCAGCCTGTGCTGGTCCCAAAATGGCATTCTCCCTTTGAAGACCAGTTTGGCTCCCCCACCCTTTTACTGCATTTTAGCTTCTGTAGTTAAAGTTCTACATCCACAGGGAATCTATTGTCTACTCTGAAATGACACTTCACACCTTATCAGACAGCCCTGGCTCAGCCTGGGAAAGGCTGGCAATCAGGAGAGAGCAACTGGAAAGCTGGAGTTTGGCTCACAGAAAAGAAAAAGTTTTAACCTATGTTTTGTAATAGTTATTAGAAATCTAACGATGGCAGGTTGATGTATTTATCTCAATTCTTAAGTAAATACCTTGAATTATATTTTTGGGTGGCTCCTGTCAACATGAACATACTTCAAAGTTAGCCTATTTAGCCATTCACTACAATGCAGGAAAACATAAATGGCAGTTTTCCCTCACCAGGGCTTATAAAACACCTTTGATAATGCCCCTGCTTATACTCACAAGGCACCCTACCCCGGGGCACCAAGGGGAGACCTCAGGGGTGACTTATATGGAAAAATAAGATAGATTACTACTTTGGAAGTACCTTTAATTCCAACAACGACTGTGCATATAATTACAATTTGAAAGGAACCTGCAAGGCAGGTGTGGCTTTTAAAATGACAGCAGGCAACTCAGCAGTGCACACTTTAGTGCAGGAAAACTACTTGGCCTCTAGACCTTCCTGCCCGATAATATACTAGGGACTTATAGGTAGTTTGAACCTCCCTTGCCTTATTATATACTAGGGACTGTCAGTACCAACTGTAATTAAATTTGGTTCTATTAGTAGGGATTTTATATTGTTTTGAAAACAGTATTTTTCACACATTTTAATTTTATTACAACATACCAGGTGGTTGCCTTGTAGGAAGGCTTTTAAACTAACACAGTAGGTTTTAGTTTGTCATGTCTTTTATGATAGCCTCATCGATGTATACTCTATTTTACCTACATTATCCCATCCGCACGAATATAACGATTCTAAACCGGTGACCTTTTACCTAATAGCTTGCTCCTGTATCTTCGACACCAGGCTCTCAATCTTCTATCTGAATACCTGTACCTGATGTACATAAACATGTCTCCAGGCACAGCAGATTTATTCTGTAAAATGGTCACCACTTTTTTCATCGTTGGCTAACAGCCAGCTGTGGATGATCGCACTTGTTTAGAAAAGCAACAGTGATTGTTTTCAAAACATTCATGATTGTTTTAACCTCTTGCGTGCCCCGCCCTTTCCCCGCCCTGTGCCGGGCTTTCTATTAGCGGACGGAGTTCATGACGAGATGGTCTCGTCATGGGCACAGCGCAACCGCGGCCCATGACGAGACCATCTCGTCATGGGCACTGAAGGGGTTAAAAACATCCATGGTTGTTTTGAAAACATATTGATTCTAGAAAAAACGCTGTAGTGACCTCTTTAGTATAAAAGACACTCACTCCCCCCTACAAATTTGAGGAGAATTCCTTCCAAGCTGAGACTGGGGTCCTACATGCCGAATCTCGGACAAGCAGTGGTCTGACATCCCTTGCGGGTTGTCATTCTCCAGGCGGAGACGGGGTCCTTCATTCCCAACCATCAGGTGAGGGGGCTGGTTCTTCCCTAAGGGCTTCTTGGCTACAGAAAAACATATCTATGCCCATACATACACTGATACATCCAGGTTAGTCTAGGTACATTTTAGCAAATTACTTATGGCGTGCATTTTAAGAATATGCAAGTGCTACTGTTTTTATCTGAACTGTTTCTGTTTCTTTTATTAGCACTATGGTAGCAATGTATCTACTATTCACTGTATTGGTACTAGCAATCTCTTTTGTATGCTTCTGTCTCCTGATTGTCGCAGCACATATGTTTTACACCAGGCTGTCGCTCTACCAATACATTCTTATTGAAACGTCCTAATCACCATCCTGTGTGTTTTCTGAGGGAAAGCAAGCACAAGTGTTTGAGAGAAAAGTACTGTACTGTTTTCCACGATCCCTGAGGAATCAGGGTTGTCATGTTCAGCGGTTGCCAGGGACTAATTACACCACTGTAGAGTTCAGGGGGGGTGGTATTGGCACTGTAGTGCTAGCTGGTGTAACGGGTGACATGTCCCGCTGGGGTGTCCGGTAGAGGTTGGTACACCAAGCCCTCAGTTTAGGTCATCCCAGGTCCTGGGGACTCCTAGGAACTACACGACAAGTTGGTATGGTGACAAGCTAATGATAATGGTAATAGGCCTAATTAGTTATGATGGTTCACTCCAAATAAGTTATTGGCTCTCTTGTTCTTTAAATGATACAATTTTCTGATCATATGTATGTATCCACCTGAACAATGAGTGTGCTACAGTGTCATGGCTGGTTGTACAGTCCTTTAGCTTTGAATGTTCTCTTTTTATAATTCCCCTATCATTTCTTTGGTTCACCACTTTGTATTTTAATGGTTGTAAGAGGATACTACAACTCACCAATCAGTGCTAACAGGTCTTTTGCTTACCACACATTTTAACTGCAGTGTGCTGTATCCCATAAGCCCACTTTCTCTAAACCACTATCTTTTCAAGATAGGCACCTCGTGCTATTTTTAGTTTTTTTTTTCCAACCTGATAACTTACCATGTCTAGACGGCAATTTGTATTTTTACCCACTTGCATGGTATTAACTTATGCTGCATATGTTTTTGCATTATTAGTTTTTATTTTGTTACGATTATGCCAGTAGGTGAATGCAAGAATGAGTCAGTAGATGGATTAATGGATGCATAAGTGCCAAGAAGAGTGGAAGTGCACATTTATGATAACTTATTGAGTGTCTTAACGCATCAATGACACATAAGGCACTTTCATTGATAAGCCAGACCTATTGGCATTGCCAATGCTTATTTGTTTTTTTGAATGAGGTTCTTGAAGCTCAGAAACTTGTACTGTCAGAAGTAACACAGTCAAACACACTTTATCGCCAAGATGTTTTCTAATTTAGTATTATTGTGTTTACTTCTTCCATAACGGGCAGTATGCCATATAGAGGGATTGTCAGTAGTATGCATACCACCCTTTTCTTTTTCACTCCTAATTTTATTAAAGCGATACTGAATTCAGTAAGAATTTGGAGGTAGTCATCTAAAATATACATGGGTAAAAAATACAAAATATAGAAGAATTTTGTTGTTGATAATACACACAGGGGGCGGAATTTGCGAAATTCACTTTTGCAAATTATCGCGAAAATGTTAAAAATCTCCGCAAACACGCGGAAGTTTTTTTACCGCCTGTTCGCGGTATTTTCTACGTGGTCGCGGCTCGCCAACTTACTCATGCGGTTGCTCAGCGGTGCAGTCATCTTGTTTTCACTTGTCTCGCGGTGCATGATCGCGAGAAGAAAGACGTGATCGCGCGACGAATGACGTTACAGCGGGCGCAAACTGTCGCGAGACAGCGCAAATGGCTACCAACAATCCAACATCTCGTGGAGAACGCGACCGGATCGGGAAAACTTGTTGGCGAACGCGGGGATTCAGGTAAGGTGGTCGCGCGCACATAAGAATGTATTATTTTACAGCGCGAGCAAGCAAAAAAATTCCAGTAAAATGCGGATTGCGGAAATTTTGAAATTTTCGCGCTCTCCGCGGAACGCGAAAATGTCAAATTATCGCAATTTCCGCGAGCGGAACAGAATTTTAGCCCAGGCCTAATATTTACAAGAACGTGTGATAACTACCGCAAGAGTAGCCTAACGCAACTTCCAATTGTAGCCCAACGCTGGAAAATTACGCAGTGCCAACCAAGTATTCAGATCGCTGTGCTAGCATGCGATAGTCACCAGATAAGGCGTCAAATGGCAGCACAAATCCAACGCCATGCCGATAAAATGCAAAACACGAACGCAAAAAAACATGCGACGAGGCCAACGCGGTACAAAAGGTCGAGAAAACCAGCCACAGGCCTGCAAATACCACGCGTCTGGCGGGCAAATGCACCACAAAAAAGACAGAAACAACACACCAGAAACAAGCCAAAGCAAAATGGATGCAAACTGACCCAGTGCAGAGGCCAAAGTGAACCCCACAACCCCCACAGACCACCAGCAAGGAACAACGGGGTCAGGAAATGCCAAGGGGTGACAGAACACTACCAGCAACTGACCCACAAGCAGACCACCCGGAATGCAGTCGGAGTGCAGAGGAGGCCAATCGAGGAGGCCAAGAGGTGCCGGCATGACATGACAATCAAAACCAGGCACAAACCCGCTGCCAACAGGAAGGCAGCAACGGTGACAGGAGGCTGGAGGTGCAGGAGGAGCTGGAGGAGCTGGAGGAAATAGATGCCACAGTCATCAGTGTGGAGACGGTGCAAGGAGTAGGGAGTACGGACACAGCTCGAGAGGACATGACACAACATCAGCATGGCCTGGGGGGATGGGGGAGATGGGCACAATGGCACACATGCACAATGTGGCGTAGCACACTACACACCCACAATCACCCAGGATCATGTCCCTCATCCCATTGGCACACTGCAGCACACACACATAGCAAGAACAGCACACCCACATTGACGACAATGTGGTACAATGCGCATAGGCGACACTGCAGAACAGAGGACATAGCTAGCTCCGCACATGCACAGAAACATGCCTACTACATCTGACAGAGCAGAAAACTGTGAAATGGAAATATACGCGTACAACCTCACATCCGTCATGTAGTCCAAATGTACACTGTCCCGCAGCATAATTCAGCACCTCACAAACAGTCACATTGTACATTGTCATACAGTCTGCATGAAGACCACAACAATGTGCAAACATACATGTCAACACAATGTCAACATGCATCTACCCGTCACATTACAGAGGGGCACACAACACCTCCAGCAGAGCACACAAGACAACACATCTGTGATGCCCGAGAGGACCACCACATCTTTGACACTGACACCCTACAACAGCCCATGGACATCCCACACAACCCACCACCAGGACCTGGGCAGACAAGCTACTCAAAGGAGGCCACAGAGCCTACAACAGACCACACAGCAGGAAGCACCCGCAAGCACAGCTGGCTCATGACACTTCGCCCACCCACACATGGCACCCCATTGCCATGTGTCAGCATGCCAAAAGGAGGTGGCCGAACAAGCGTGGTTGGCGTCTGAACCCATGGGAGGCGACGTTGATCACATACGTTTGGTGTCCATTGCACTTCAGGGACCACCCACACCCCACTTAGGAGACCAACACAGCCATAGA
Source organism: Triturus cristatus (assembly GCF_964204655.1). Taxonomy (NCBI): domain Eukaryota; kingdom Metazoa; phylum Chordata; class Amphibia; order Caudata; family Salamandridae; genus Triturus; species Triturus cristatus. The sequence goes on along the minus strand of NC_140588.1, from coordinate 631,314,344 downwards.
GACACATGCAGATGCACATTCACAGTGCAGCACCATGCCCAGGGGCATGCAAATAGCAGTCACACACCCACGTCGGCTCTGCCTACGACGGCCCAGCCCACTCCCCTTACGATGTGAGTGGGTGATGACAAAACTACATGGCCAAGCTCCAATGCGCTGCCTGCAGTGACATGTCTGCATCTGCAGTACGCAGCACAATGTAATGTCCTAGGGCCCAGGGCCCTTATGCATACAACAATACCACAGGGACACATGCAGATATCATGTTGAACTGGCTACGGGCACGTGCGCCCGGCCCCTTTATTGGCGGGGCCACATGTACAGTGACGCCTGTGCTGGATGTGTGTGGGCTGAGTGTAAGCCAGCCCGCAAAGAGTGCTTGGTGCTGGCAACCACATGAACGATGGACACCAGTGCAATGGAAACTGAAAACACCTGCATAACAGAGTCAACTTCTGAGCAACATGGAGGGAGACAGACAAAGTCCAGATGACACACAACATGCAAACAGAAGTGTCCATTAGTTGCAGTGCACAGTGGTTGGGGCACTAGAGAGGAGCGCGCTCATGTGAAAAAAAAGTATCGGATTGTGTCCCTTCAAGATATTCCTGATGCAGATGCAGTGTGGTGTGTGAGACCTGCATCAGCTTCCTCAACAACGTCCCAGGTCTCCCACACTGCTTGAGATGACAATGCTGCGCAGCCTGTCCACAGCACAAAACACAATCAGTAACGGACGATGGCTTGCAGGGCACTGAGTCAGTGGCACCTGGAGTGCCTAGCAGGGTATCAGTCTGATGATGGCATCCACGACTGGTGTTTATCAACTCCGTAGGTTTGTCATGACCACTGTTTCGACTCTGGCAGATGGCGATTGGAGTTTGTCCTGGTGGAGGTGGCATGTGCCTCCAGCGGTGATGCGACGTCCGGGCCGGTCAGGACTCGATTTGATGTGAGCCCTGGTCCGCAGTTGAGGCCGGAGGCAGCGGTCAGTGCAGGGCCACATGCACATGGCGTCAATGACCTCAGTACCACCGTCAAAGAGGTCATCCAATATTCAGTCAGACAGGGTCCCTGACGTGAGCTGCACAGAGTTAGTGGCCCCAGATGCACAGTGGCCAGCACAGGCACCCTGCCATGGGACGGTGACTTACGGTGCAGTCAGATGGGCAATGCGACCTGAGCGGGTCCTCATCAATGTCCGAGGTGTATGTTGTGGAGTGTTGCGGAGGACAGTGGAAGGTGTCCTGCAGGGCATGAGGCAAAAGGTCTGATGTTATCCGGATGCGGCAAATGGTGGGCTGGAATGCCACAACCTTATTTTCTACATGGATTGTGTCCCCCTTGGGCACTACTGTGAATCCTATGAAGTCTAGGCTCTTGGTTTATGATAAAGGTAAAAACAACTTTGATTGAATGAATGTCTATTCATGTATTTTATTCTTCATACATTATATATTCATATTCCATTTTTTTGGTAACTCATAGTGTATGGACTATTTTTTCATCCAATGCATTTCGGGTTTCTCAAATACCCTTCGTCAGGGATTAGTCCTAGGACAGATATCAAATAATCTTATGAGGAATGCTCTTGCGTTTTAATTGAGCATGCTAAACGTGCTAATCAGGTTAAGATTGATGTGGACTTTATGCATGCATTCATGGGCTTGGTAGTACAAAACGATTGTCCCTTGTGTTTGTTTAGCAAGTGTAGTTTTAAATAAAGTTTTAAACGTGTGAGGTGTTTTGTGTCCTTAATTTACATGCGGATGCAGTTATGGATAACCGTGCGGGTCAGTCAATGATTGCGTGAAAGTGATTAATACGGGTGTCGGTGAACAATTTCAAAATAAACTATGCAAGAATAAAATACATGAATAGACATTCATTCAATCAAAGTTGTTTATTACTTCATCATAAACCAAGAGCCTAGACTTCATAGGATTCACAGTAGTGACCAAGGGGGACACAACCCATGTAGGAAGTGCCTATCAATACTTGTCTTTCTGACGCCTGGATGAAGACGCCACTCCTGGTGCACACATAAGCATTTACAACTCAAAAGGAACTTTTCTTAACTAGCGTTGTAGCGCATATTTCTACCCCATTATTATACCGACGTTTCATTCCACAATACGCAGCACACGCCTTATAAAAAATAGCATACGATGAAATATCCAACATGACGGATCTACGAGAGGAAACCTTTGCTTTTAAAGAAGATGAAGTATCGAGGATTTATCCACTAATTCATAAGGAAACATCACAAGCTACAAATAATTGAAGCAAACAACAAAACATACAACAACTCATATATTTATCAAAACGTGAAATAAACCAACAATTGCATGCCAGTACCCTCATCAAGTACCACCGGGCTCAACGTATACCACGAGGATTAAGAATATCATTAAAACCATCTCTTTGCAAAAACACACAAAAATGTAAGGACCGTTGATACGCGATTCTCAACAAATGCTCTTTAGATTTAATCTTACTGATTATAGAAGAATTATTCACAATCCTTGAGGAGCTATCCAAGGGAATAGTCACTGTCACCAACAAACTTACAAATTCAATGTCCACAGAAGAATTAAACCGAGATCTGTGACTGGGGGTGAATGTTTTGCCAATGTGCAACATTCTGTCCATCATCTTGTGTGTTTTGCTGTTTGCCCTATGTGGGAAAGGTATGCCCAGACGTGGGCCCCGTGCTCACTATGCCACTGGAGTCAAGCTATCCTGGCTGAAGAGGGGTGAAACCCCGAAACCGGTCCTAGGATGCTTGATTCCGGTCCAGGGAAGACATGGCTTGGAGTTCGGGCTGGACTGTTCCCATGAGGCACAGGGTCAAGACTGATTTGCATATCGCCATGTATGAACTGGGGTGGCGTGGTGAGCAAAATAACGATGGATTAAACCCAGATCTGTGACTGGGGGTGAATGTTTTGCCAATGTGCAACATTCTGTCCATCAACTTGTGTGTTTTGCCTTTCGCCCTATGTGGGAAGGGTATGCCCAGACGTGGGTCCCGTGCTCACTACGCCACTGGAGTCAAGCTATCCTGGCTGAAGAGTGGTGAAACCCCGAAACCAGTCCTAGGATGCTTGATTCCGGTCCAGGGAAGAGATGGCTTGGCAGTTCGGGCTGGACTGTTCCCATGAGGCACAGGGTCAAGACTGATTTGCATATGGCCATGTCTGAACTGGGGTGGCATGGTGAGCAAATAAAACAATGGATTAAACCCAGATCTGTGACTGGGGGTGAATGTTTTGCCAATGTGCAACATTCTGTCCATCATCTTGTGTGTTTTGCTGTTCGCCCTATGTGGGAAGGGTATGCCCAGACGTGGGTCCTGTGCTCACTATGCCACTGGAGTCAAGCTATCCTGGCTGAAGAGGGGTGAAACCCCGAAACCGGTCCTAGGATGCTTGATTCCGGTCCAGGGAAGACATGGCTTGGCAGTTCGGGCTGGACTGTTCCCATGAGGCACAGGGTCAAGACTGATTTGCATATGGCCATGTCTGAACTGGGGTGGCGTGGTGAGCAAAATAACAATGTATTAAACTCAGATCTGTGACTGGGGGTGAATGTTTTGCCAATGTGCAACATTCTGTCCATCATCTTGTGTGTTTTGCTGTTCGCCCTATGTGGGAAGGGTATGCCCAGACGTGGGTCCCGTGCTCACTACACCACTGGAGTCAAGCTATCCAGGCTGAAGAGGGGTGAAACCACGAAACCAGTCCTAGGATGCTTGATTCCGGTCCAGGGAAGACATGGCTTGGCAGTTCGGGCTGGACTGTTCCCATGAGGCACATGGTCATGACTGATTTGCATATGGCCATGTCTGAACTGGGGTGGCGTGGTGAGCAAAATAACGATGGATTAAACCCAGATCTGTGACTGGGGGTGAATGTTTTGCCAATGTGCAACATTCTGTCCATCATCTTGTGTATTTTGCTGTTCGCCTATATGTGGGAAGGGTATGCCCAGACATGGGTCCCGTGCTCACTACGCCACTAGAGTCAAGCTATCCTGGCTGAAGAGGGGTGAAACCCCGAAACCGGTCCTAGGATGCTTGATTCCGGTCCAGGGAAGACATGGCTTGGCAGTTCGGGCTGGACTGTTCCCATGAGGCACAGGGTCAAGACTGATTTGCATATGGCCATGTCTGAACTGGGGTGGCGTGGTGAGCAAAATAACAATGGATTAAACCCAGATCTGTGACTGGGGGTGAATGTTTTGCCAATGTGCAACATTCTGTCCATTATCTTGTGTGTTTTGCTGTTCGCCCTATGTGGGAAGGGTATGCCCAGACGTGGGTCCCGTGCTCACTACACCACTGGAGTCAAGCTATCCTGGCTGAAGAGGTGTGAAACCCCGAAACCGGTCCTAGGATGCTTGATTCCGGTCCAGGGAAGACATGGCTTGGCAGTTCGGGCTGGACTGTTCCCATGAGGCACATGGTCAAGACTGATTTGCATATGGCCATGTCTGAACTGGGGTGGCGTGGTGAGCAAAATAACGATGGATTAAACCCAGATCTGTGACTGGGGGTGAATGTTTTGCCAATGTGCAACATTCTGTCCATCATCTTGTGTGTTTCACAGAAGAATGGTCAAAAGTCCTTGAAGACATCAATGAACAACTCCCCAAACACTCTCACGAAAGAAAAATACGCAAGTTCCGCAGTGACACTGTAGATTACAAACTTGGAGAAGTCTACAGTTGGGCTGAAGTTTACGCCAAACGAAGACAAAATAAACCATATTCACAAAATACTGATACATCATCCTCAGACAGCGATATCACGCAAATACCACCTAGAACCAACATACCATCAACTACCGAACCCACACAAACTTCAATACAGATGGTGACACAAGCACATACGTCAGGACAATCATTTTTAAAGGACGGCCATCCACAAAAAGGCGACCCAGGAGGAGTCAAAGAAAAAGAAACACCAAACACAAGAAGCACCATGGGTGGCAAGAAAGACAAGGGCAAGAAACAAACAACAACATGAGTCTTGTTATCAACATTTCGGATCAACAGTTCAGTGAAGTTGAGCTGCAAACATTACAAAAGGGTACGTCATATGTCTACACCACCAACACTAACCACTTAGAACTCGAAGTGAGTTTCTTCAAACTGATGAGAAAATTACGATTACGCAACTATTTCGAAAATATACTCACACCACAAATCCACACGGAGCTAGACCAACTAAAAGGACTATCATCTCCAAGCTCATATATGGCACCCATCAGCCACAAAACATTGGACACCTTTGAAAGCTTAGTAAAACAAGATCTAACTAAGCTCAACCTTGCATATAACAGAAAAAATCCCAACCTTACACAAAAAGAACTTGGCATCATCAAAAGCATCGCAAACAACCCCAAAATTATATGCCAAAAGGCGGACAAAGGAGGAGTCTTAGTTATACTTAACATGGATAAATTTGAAACAGAAGTTACTAAACATCTCTCGGATGAAACCACTTATATCAAAATGGACACCAACCCCACCGAAAGTTTTCAGATTACGTTGAAAACACTCATCAATCATGCCTTTGAAAAAGGAGTAATCAATGACAGAACTAAAAGGTTTCTCATCAAAGAATACCCAAAAAGCCCAACCATCTATATGGTTCCTAAGGTACACAAAGACTTGATACATCCACCATTCAGACCACTAGTATCAACAAAAGGAAGTCTGCACGAACCAGTTGGACAATTTATAGACCGATATTTACAACCTTTGGTGTTTAAAATGCAAACATTTGTGAAAGATACAACGGACTTCTTAAACAAACTCCACAACATCAACATCGATGAAGACGAAGTGATACTTTTTTACTTTTTATTTCTTTATTGCGGTTTTAAGGTTCACGGCACATAGTAAAACCGTACTATTTTACAAACAATTCCGAATAAGAAGCCTCACAGTCTCTGTCCAGCAGCAATTAGTCCAATTAGGGTTGCCTTTGAAGTGTGTACCGAACCAGCAATAAGCATGAACACTGTCATTAACAATCATATGAACTTGTATCTAAACATCAACCCCTCCCACCCTCACCCCACCCCCCTCTCCGGGCCCACCCACCTAGAGGTTTATCTAACAACATCTCAATCAGGGGTATCCTCCCGTCTCTCCCCTACCTGGGGGATTCAATCCCCATATGACTAACATCTGTCAACACTGTCTGTGTAGAATTCGGGGAGCTCCTCCTTATCTCCTGGATCATTAGCCCCCATGCCTGCAATACTTCTGGGACTTTGGCATCCCTCGTGCTGCGTATATGCCCCTCCTCCGCTAGTGCCCATTCCTGCAGGTCCGTCTTCCAGTTCGCAACCAGCGGCCCACTCTGTTGCAGCCAGTTCCATGGTATGATCTCCTGTGGGCTCACTTCCTGCCATCTACCTTCTATTTTAAGAGGTGCACATTTTCTGTCTTCCCGTAACGCCCTGTACAGGTGAGTGACAAGTTTCCGCCCTCCCGCCATGGCTGTCATCTTGACCAGAGTATGCATGTGTTCCAGGGCTTCCGGGAATGTAGGCCATAGATGTCGTGCTGTTGCCGCTATTTTGGCGTATTGCAAGAATTGCCCCGGTCCCAGCTCAAAAGAGTCCACTGCATCTTGGTATGTTATGAACCGTTGGTCAGGGTATAGGTCTGACAACATAAGACACCCTCCCGCCTTCCATTTGTCAGTAGACATGACCCGGTCAATGTGCGCGAAAGGCGGCATCAGCCAAAAGTCTGCCTCAGGGGCAAACGGTCGCACCTGTATAAGTCGTCGACCACCCTGGCCCAGATGGCAACCAACAATCTGCCCAGTGGAGGACATTGGTCCTGTCGCCCTTTTGTATGCCAGAGAAGCGCACCCAGCTGTCGATCCCCATATGTGTTTGCCAGGAGCGATCGTTCCATGAAGGGTCTGTATCGAGCCAGGCCACTGCGTGCTGTAATTGGGACGCAAAATAATAAAGTTCAAGGTCTGAGATTTCTAAACCGCCCCTACCCCAAGTACGTTTCATGACTTCTAGGCTCACCCGACAACGTTTTCCATTCCACAATAGTTGTATAAGCATTGCATCGAGATCCTTGAAGACCTGGTGTGGGTGTTCAAAGAAGGAGCCCAGCATTGTGAAGAGACATCGAGGCAACACCACCATTTTTCAATCAAGGCAATCTTCCTCATCAGCGAGAGCCTGAGTGTGTTCCAGAAGGCAATGCTGCCTCGGAGACCTCTAAGAATCCTCCCCATATTATGTTGGTAAAAAACTTCTCTGTTTCTACTGATCCAGATCCCGAGATAGCGCAACGTATCTGACACCCATGGAAGCCACAGCTCTGGGAGTTGAGCCCCGCTCCTCCCAGCCTCCGACCCAACTGGATACAGTTGTGATTTAGTGTTATTGACATAGAGTCCAGAGGCCTCGGCAAACTGACCCAGAGTCACCAGCAGTATCGGAAGTGAGTGCGTTGGCTCCCGTAGATACACCAGTGCATCATATGCATACAGTGATACGATATGTTCCATGGCCCCAATTTGGATACCCTGCCCCTGAAGGACCTTACGGAGATGGCACGCTAATGGCTCCATTGCCAGGGTGAACAGCAAGGGGGAGAGCGGACACCCCTGTCGCGTACCCCTGCTAGTGATATCGCATCTGAGACATAGCGTCCCGTACGGACCCTCGCCACCGGCTGAGTATAGAGAAGTCTCACCCAATTCACAAACCCCTCACCGATCCCCATTTTTAGGAGCACCTGCCATAGATAGTCCCACGAAGATGAAGTGATACTTATGTGTATTATAGACGTGAAGTCATTGTACACTTCAATACCGCATGAATTGGGTATAGAAGCTGTTGAAAAGGCATTACTACACTCGGAAATAAACCTAGAAATGCAAGTCTTTTTAATGGAACTGCTACACTTCACCCTGTTCCAAAGCTATTTCACATGGAAAAACCAATGGTTTTTACAAACAACAGGCACTTCCATGGTCAATTGCGCCGCACCGGCATACGCGAATTTGTTCATGGACAAATTTGAGCAAGAACACATCTTAATCAAGAGTCCATGGAATAGATACTGTAAACTATTTTTGAGGTACATCGATGACATATTCGTAATATGGAATGGTCCCGAGACCATACTAATGGAAGCCTTAAATGACCTGAACCTTATTAACAACAGAATACAATTCACGTACGACATGCAAAAGAGACAAATTACATTTTTGGATGTACAAATAACCTTGACCAACAATATCCTTACAACTGACATCTACAGGAAACCTACGGATCGAAATAACACATTACATTACGCAAGTTTCCACCAGGAATCATTAAAACAACACTTACCCTATTCACAGATGCTACGAGCCAAACGAATTGTGTCTGATCCACAGACAACCACCATCCGATTCAGCTGAAAAAAAGGAACAATTTCAACAAAGAGGTTATCCAAATAAAGTACTAGAAGATGCGGAAAAAAGATGCCAACAAAAAACCAGACAAGATTTATTACGAAGATCAACAGTCACTAAAGAAAATCGCATCACGATGGTGTCTAAATTTTCCATGGCCAGCTCTATAGTAAAACGGATCATCAAACACCACTGGCCGATACTTACCTTAGAACCAGACTTTAAAAACCTATTGAAAAATTTACCAACTTTTGCTTACACCATGATCAAAAATCTGAGAGGAATGCTAAAACAAAAAACGATAAAAGACACCCAAACATTTAAAGGAACCATAGCGTATCATAATTGCAATAACTGTAATAATATCATCACTGGAGCCAGTATAACACACCCCACAAAAGGTTACAACATTAAACTCAGAGTCACAGCCACATGCGACACCATGAATGTGGTTTACCTGTTAAAATGCGTATGTGGCATTGTGTACGTGGGAAAAACCGAGAGAAAAATAAAAACGAGAATCAATGAGCATAAATCGAACATTCTCACAAAGAATCTTAAGTCAACAGTGGCCAATCATTTTTCACTCAACAACCATCACATAAACCAACTTAAGTTCTTAATCCTAGAAGTGGTACCAAAACCAGAAGGTCGAGACCACAGAAAACATCTACTTCAACGTGAGAATTACTGGATAAAAAGACTGGAAAGCATACATCAGTTTGGGATGAATGAACGCATCGAATTAACATGTTATTTATAACATATATTTGATTTACTGTTATGCATTTTCTAATGTAATCTTTCAGCATGTTTATAGTTTTTTAAGCTTATTATTGTTTTTTCAAACATACTACAAGATGGCCACCTTCACTTTTTACCCACTGTCCCTTTTTTATTTTTCCACACAACCTCAGTCCTATTTCTATCACCGCCTTTAGCATATAGATTCTAACCACATCGGAAACGCTGCACAACTAACACAGATCGGCGAAGCAGCACGCGAGATGACCGTAACCTAGTGAGGTACAAGAATTATGTTATCGAAAGTGCTTTATATGTAACTATTGCTTTCCACTTTCACCGCTATTTAGAACGCAAGCACAACCATTCCATTTGACTGAGTTTGTAACAATTGTTTCCCACTTTCACCGCTATGCAAAACGTGAGCACAACCATTCCGTTTGATTTCTATGTCTTAACTTCCCAGCTAAAAAAACGGAGGTAAAAGTTGGCACATTCTCGCATAGTTTATTTTGAAATTGTTCACCGACACCCGTATTAATCACTTTAGATTCATCACGCAATCATTGACTGACCCGCATGGTTATCCATAACTGCATCCGCATGTAAATTAACGACACAAAACACCTCACACGTTTAAAACTTTATTTAAAACCACACTTGCCAAACAAACACAAGGGACAATCGTTTTTTGCTACCAAGCCCACGATTGCATGCATAAAGTTCACATCAATCTTAACCCGATTAGTACATTTAGCATGCTCAATTAAAACGCAAGAGCATTCCACATGATATTATTTGACACCTGTCCTAGGACTAATCCCTGACGAAGGGTATTTGCGAAACCCGAAATGCATTGGATGAAAAAATAGTCCATACACTATGAATTACCAAAAAAATTGAATATGAAGATATAATATATGAAGAATAAAATACATGAAGAGACATTCATTCAATCAAAGTTGTTTTTTCCTTCATCATAAACCAAGAGCCTAGACTTCATAGGATTCACAGTAGTGCCCAAGGGGGACACAACCCATGTAGGAAGTGCCTATCAATACTTGTCTTTCTGACGCCTGGATGAAGACGCCACTCCTGGTGCACACAAAAGCATTTACAACTCAAAAGGATCTTTTTAGCGTTGTAGCGCGTATTTCTACCCCATTCTTACAACCTCCTTTTCGCCACGAAGTCAGTATCACCGTTATGATGGTGATGACAAGCCCAAGTCCATGGACTCAGTCACCCCCAAAGTCCGACCAGAAAGTCGCCATGGGAATAGACATCTTGGGACCGGGGCTGAAAGGGGATGCAGTCTGCGATGAGTGCTGTACAATGACATGAAGTCTTCCATAAACATACCGAGGCTGAATTTGAAGGTCCGTGTTCGACCTATTCGACTGCAGTGTAGGCCGGGGGCAGCGGTCAGCAAGGGCCCACAGCCAGCTGTCGGTGGCTCGCGATTAGGGTTGGGCAGTAAATTCCGTTCCGCTCGCAGAATTTGCGGAATTTCAGTAATTTTGCATTCCACGGAGAATGCGGCATAGCCCAAAATTCTGCGTTCCGTGGCTTCGTGGAATTTTTTGCTTGTTCGCGTTCTCAGAATGCGTGTTCGCGAAATATTTCCCCCGAGCATGCAAACAGTGTTTGCGAACAGGAAAAAAGCATCGCGAACAAGCAATTTCGCGTGTTAACGGAATTTCTGCATGGTCGTGTAGATTTTTTACTGTTTTGCGAAGCTTTGCGTAGCACGACTACGGAAACTCCGCCCACCTCTACTCGCGATGCACAGAGTTAGTAGCAACAGGGCAGTTGTTGGTAGTGTTCAATCACCTCCGTGACGATGATCCTATTCCCTCAGGGCTGCAACGCGTCATCATCTCATGCCACTCCTTGCGTGTGTAGATATGTAATCTGCCGTGGAACAGTCGAGGTTCAGTTCCAGTTCTGTGACCTACTCGTGCGCAGCGTAGGCCGAGGGCAATAGTCCGCTAAGGCCAACAGACATGTGTGGTTGTAATGCTACGCACAGACTTGGTGGCACCACATCGAAGGGAGTAAAGTGACATGAACTCTGTCTTAGATAATGTTCACTGCCATGGTGTAATCAAGACTCAGTTCCAAATGTGTGACCTACTTGACTGTGGTCTAGGCCGGAGGCGGCAGTAGAGTACGTCAACGAGAAAGGACTAAAGCGGGCCTCTGCCGTGGAGCCCATGATGGTCTGAGGAGGCTGCCAAGGTCGCAGGCCTCGGGCTAGGTGCTTGCACCTGCACGTGGTGGGCCCTCCGTGACACATGCCGGTGTCGGCAGGTGATCAGTGTCACCTGGCGGCACAGGGGTGGGCCTGACGGTTTTAGGGTCCAGTGGTCCGGGGTACAGCATGCACACAGGATCGCAGGCAACTCCGCTCACGAGGACGGCGTCAGCCTCATGGTGTGGTGAGCGTCGCCACCCTGGCAGAGATGTTGGGCTTTCTGGGAGAGGACCACGCCCAGGGCTACGTGCTTTTTATTCACACCCCTAAGCTGGCCTGGCATACGCCGGGCAATCCCACTCCGCTCACACTTACGGGGGGATGTAACAGGCAACATTTCCGCAAACTCCCCCACTGGCCGGGGTGACATGGTTGCGTCCACTGTCCACTACACTCCATATACCAGAGGTGTGTCGCCATGGATATGGGTGTGTTCGGCATACTGCAGTCTGTCCAGCACATCTCCGCCACTCTTGGCATTGTGTAATTTCCCAATCATGGATCTCCTGCATCCTTCACACATGCCTGGTTGCCACCTCTCACCACAATCGGCTATTGTGTGGCTGACGTGCCATGCCGTTGATGGCTCATGTTCACGGCTTGCCCAGGTTTCCATTGTGAGTTGTCCTGTCGTGTCTGGTTGGTGGGCATGTTGTTTTGCATGTTGGTTTTGTTTTTGTGACGTGTGCATTGCCAGAGTTGTGAGTTGCATGGTTGTGGAGTTGAGGTGAGTGGAGTGTTCATTTTGAAATTGCCAGGGAGCTGTGCATTTCCCTTGGTGCCATCCTGGGGAATCTGATTGTTGATGGACTGTCGGAGGATGGAGGAATCGTGCACAGTGGCTGGGTATTTGGAGGCAAGATTGGTGGAGGTTCCACGGTGTTCGGTTGTTGCCTGCACATTGATGTGAGACGTGAGCTTTCTGTTGCGGTGATTGTGTGCTGTGTCGGCAGGGGGCACAGGTATGACATGTGTGCTCTGGATTGCCCACAACACGTGCATGCATCCAGCTATGGCATATGGTCCTTGCTTGGTCTTCAGCGGATCCTGCACATTATGTTTGATGTATGGGGACTGGGGTACCAGGCTGTGGTGATGTCCAGGACAGGTGTGAGTGACTTGGATGTGGCTGTCTGTGTGACTCCTCTGACTGTGGCGGGTGTTGGTTGGGGAGTACCAGGGGCCTACAGGTGCAGCACAGCCAGCACCTTTGTGAGGGGTGGGATGTTGGTTGTCCGCTGTGATAGTGCCGTCGGCCTGTTGGGTCATGATGCGTGCGATGATTGTCGTTTTGGGCCTGTATTGGGCAATGACATTGGCAGGTGTTGGGTCTGTGTGGCTGGTGCGTTTCCTGGGGGTCCGCTGGCTTTGTCTGCGCTGCCTCTGTGGTGGTCCGGGGGGGTTATTCCGGGTGGTGGTTGGGGTCCTGGGGTGGTGGCAGTGGGTGTTGTGGCCCTCTTGGGTGTCCGGGCCACATGACCAGTGGCTCCATGGCATCTGCTGCCCTTCCGATGTGACTGTGGGCTGTGCTCCCTTTTGTGGTGCAGGCTGCGGTCCGACTTAGCACCAGGTCAGAGCAGGTGTTATTTTCCAACTGCTAACGCGCCTTATCGCCTGTTGTGTGTTCTTATCGCAGTTCTGGCTGTTCGTTGTGAATGTTGTGGAGTTGTGTTTTCGCGGCTTTTGGCACGGGAACGCGTACTCTGCATCTCATTAGCGATAGTTGCGCGGGTCATCCGTGGCGATTTTTTTTTGTGGCTGCTATCGCGGGTAAACTGGTGCTGTGGACTGTTAACACCAGCTTGTAAATGGCGATAGTTCCTTGTGAATATGCCCCACAATTGGACAGTGTCAGCTCTTTCTGGACCGAGCTTCAAAGTTGTTCTCTGTTTCTAGCTGGGTGCATTTTTTAAAAGTGACTTTCTTTTAATGATCCACTTCTGATAAGTGGGAGCAAGATATGTCAAAGGTATTCTACTTCTAGTCTAAGATAGGAACAACCGTTTACAAATTAAAATTCACAATGCTCTAGAAATGCTTACAAGAAGCAACTTTGTATTGGCCGTACATGATTCAAGTAGTTTGACTGAACTAAGTTACCGCTACTTTTTACTCGAGAAGCCTAACTGAAACTGCAATCAGACGCCTTTGAAATTAAATCCCAAACTTACTTTGATCTTTTTGAAAGAAGGGAACCAATTTAAAAGTCCCAGACAAGAAACAAAATGTTCTTCCTTGAGAAGGCTACATATTATTTTCAATTTAAGTGCGTGTTTCTGACAGCAAATAATTCACATAATTAGACAGAAAGTGTTTCGTTGGCACATAAACCATGATAGGAAGAAGCAGGTTGATCTTTCACTGTGACCTCGTGGTACCGGCCGCAGTACACATGGATATCTAACATTTACGATTTATGTCAGAACTGAGACGAAGTGTGCCACTGTTTCACCCTTACACACATCCATGTCCCTAATAGCTTGTTCCCTGAATACAAAATTCTTTCAATCCATCACTAATGCCCGAAGTGGTGCCCTGTATTAAGAGCCCTTCAGGCTCGCACAGACTTCTATACTGTGTTTGGTACTTAGCTATATAACCTCATTCATCAAACTCAGACTCCATCTATGGAAAAGCAATGTGCGCTAATGAAGGGTTTGCTAGAGGAGACCTCCAGGTCACCGTGGTTCTCTTAGGTGATCTCGCAAAGGCAAAGCAAAGGGATCTCTGATATGAAGGAAACGTGTATGCAATGCTGTCAGAATGTATGGATTTATGCTCTATTGATATCACTCGAGTGTTCCTTAAGACTTTAAAAAGAAAAGCAATATGGAACAGCACCAAAGCCGCGAATTTGACATGTATATTGAAAATATATATTTTTTCACAGTGGAGTGAGTTGTTGGGGAGCAGGTTTGTATGTGAGAGAAGTAACGTGCACGGCGAGGGTATCAGATAATGCTATTTTTTTTTCGGAAGCCACCGGTCACTTTCATTTCAGGTATGTCCACTTCGTCCACCGTTGCCACCAGCAGCCTGTATGGACACTGTTCAAGGTGTTTGATGCTGTCACTACTCTGCTTGCTGCCGGTTGGTTGCAAGTCGGGGATCCAGTGTATAAGTCGTGCATTTAATTTTCAGCTTAAAATATTTAATGGTATGCTGCCAGCTCAAACGACAAATTCAGTCTTACTTTTCCAACAAAAATGACCCTTAAAGATATAAACACAAGCTTGTCAAATATGTTGTGTAACATCTAGCTCACTAGTTCACTAATTGATTGTGTGGTATGCCTGACTGAACGGCTCCGAGCTTGCGAAAAGCGACAAACTTCATCAGAGAGGAATGCAAGGGGTTCAATTCAATTCAATAAAGCTTTATTAGATTTCTTAACGGAGAAAAAATCATGAAAGCACATAGAAACATGCATCTTAGGTTTCAGGTCATAAAATATTAAAAGAATAAAATATACATGTTTAAAAATCTGTGCTTGAATATACATCTGTCAAATTCTCAAATCACACTCAAGGCGAACTCACATCAAAATAGTTTTCCTGCTTTTAAAGATACTTTTTAAAAACGCAACAATAGAAGTGGTAAAATGTTCATTCTCTAAAAGTTGGATGATCAATAGCGCAGGACGGCATTGCCTAAAACCAAGTCTTCTTAGAATCGGAATGATCCACCTCCTTTTCTGCACACAATAGAATTTGCAAAAAAATAATACTTGCAGTGTCGACTGTCGAGACAGGTCGTCACATGGGCATTTACACATTGTTCGAGACCAGTCATTTGTATTAGGACGCTAATTGATCTGTGTATGATGCCTAATCTAAAACGAGTTATAAGAAATCTAGTGTAGCCACCTGGGATGTATTTAAGTATGGCTGATTACAGTGTGGTCTACGTAGGCTGATGAGCATGTACAGTTGATTTTGACATTTCAGTAGTAGCCCTACTTGTCTCCAGGAATGACAGGTGTCTACTTTTGATATCTTTCTTCGCTACTGTTCTCCAAGTGTTTGGATCAATATAGTATTTTGGATATCCAAGATAGGTTGTGAAATTTTTTATGTACTTTCACCATCTTATATCCAAAGTCACTTGTAGGGTACAGCTGTCGTCTAAGATTTCACGATTAAGTGTAGTTTTATCGGTAGTCCAGATCCTGTGCCACAAAAAAACTGGCTGTATTTTTATTTTATCCGCTCTATTTGGCATTCCTATTTCAGCATGGCAGATGTGTGTGGAAGTGCTGTTTGGGACAGCCAACAGGAATCTGAAAAAAGCATTCTCGACAAGCTGAAGAGGATTGATATCAACGTGGCCCCAGATGCCCGCACCACAGGTGGCTATTGAAACACACTTTGCCTTGTAGATTTGCAGTAATTCTACAGGTGGACGTCTGCCCAGTTTCCTACTAAAATTACTTAAAGCTGCGGTTGCCTTCATAAACAGTAGCTTCCTTGCTTGAACTGCCTGTGTCCAAGCTCCCATTCGGTCAGATAATATCCCTAAACAGGAGAAGGTTTTAGTACATTCAATCATTTTACCGTCAATGTAGATATCTCTACTTTTGTTGCTGCCTGCTGCGCATTTCATTATAAAGGTTTTTGTGGTGTTAACAGTAAGGCCCAGGTTTTGCATGAAAATGGCGAACCTTGTCACTACCCGTTGGAGCCCCAGCGGGGTATGTGACATCAGGACAGTGTCATCCACGTACATTATGACGCTTATCGATTATTGGCAAGTCCTGGCACTCAGTCGCCAACACCCGCGCCAGATCATTTATGTATAGAGTAAAAAGAAAAGGTGTCAGAACGCAACCTTGTCTCACCCCTCTTAGTATGCTAAACAGCGCTGTACACTCCCCGCTAACCCTCATAACGGACCCTTGCCTTTGCATCATGGTAAAGTTGCCTCAAAAAGTGTATGAGTGATGTTTCCACCCCTAGTCCCTCCAAAATCTTCCATAATTTGCCATGGATGACGCAGTCGAATGCTGCGGTTAAGTCGACAAATGCCATGAATAATCTACCCTGTTTTGCCCTGGGTTATTTTCTCAGGAGGATATTTAAATTAAGACCCTACTCCACGGTGCCCAGACCTTTCCGAAAGCCAAATTGAAGATCGGACACAATAGAATTCCCTTCAGCCCAGTCCTGTAATCTGGTTAGTATGGCTCGACCCACAACCTTGACCAGGGAGAGTCTAACAATGTTATGGGTCTGTAACATACAGGGTTCTTGCGATTATCTTTTTTAAAAATAGGGACCAATATCGATTCTGTCCAGGTTGGTATAAAGCTGGTAGAGCAGCATGCATCGATCAATTTTGTTAAAAGAGGTCCCCATAATGGTAAATTGGATTTAAAGAGTTCTACGGAAATACCGTCGGGGCCAGGCGCTTTCCTTCCCGTGCTAGTCATAATCGCATGGTTACTCTCACCAAGGTCAAAGTGTATGTCAATTTGATGTCTAATAGTTGGAAACTCATCTAGTTGGTAACTCATTTTAGGATAGCGGTATCTCCAATTTCCTCAATTTCCCCTATTTTCCTCGCAAGCTGGATTACTATACAGACTAGAGTAGTGTTCCACCCTTTGATCCTTAGTGATAGCGACCTCGAGCAATGGGATGTCTTGATTGACCAGGAAAGGGGCATTTACGGCCTTCCAAAAGGCCATATTATCTCTGCAAACAGAGGCTGCATGTAAAGCGGACCAGGCTTCTTCTCTTAGTGCACATTTTCATTCTCTTAGAGCACACCAATACTCCCTTCTGGCCACTTTAATTTATTCTCTATCTCTGACAGAGTTATGTAGGGAACATTTTAGTTTAGAATAGGCCTTAGTACATTGTGTGTCGAACCACCCTTGCTTCTTAGCAAGTAGTTTTTTATTTTTCACAAAAATAGTTTTTTTGATGTGTCCAGATATCAAAGAAACGTTTTTTAAAAGGTCAGCGTGAGAAGTTGTCTCATCAAGACAGGCAAGGAAGGCAGCTTCATATTTAACCACTGCCTTTCTTAAAAATTAATTTGGGTCCACGTTAGCCCATTAGAGCGCATACCCATTCAGCCTGTTCAAAGCTATATTCTCAGCTATATATGGAGATCTACCCTTTGGGGCAGATTTACAAGCCCATTGCGTCACTTTTGCACCGTCGTTGCGTCACTTTTGTGGTGCAGCGGCAGCGTAAAAGGTACGGCCCATTTACAACGTGACGCATCTAGGGAGATGCGTCATGTTGTGAAGCCCTGCGCCACATTAAACCTGCGTCAAGTTTAATGTATGCAGGGTGGGCGTTCCGTCAGAAAAAGCCTCGGAAAGGTGACGCAGTGTAATCTACAAGATTTCACTGAGTCACTTTTCCGACGCTGCTGCGTCAAAACCCTGCGCCTGCTTGAAGCAGGCGTAAGGCAGCAGCATGTTCGGTATGGGCAGCCCCTGAGCATTGCTGGAGTTGCATCATGCTTGTGACACGACTTCAGCAATGCGCCGCCCTTATACCATCAGATGCATCACGCATCTGTTTATCCTTGCGCCACGATGCGCTGCATTGTAAATGCGGCGCATCTGTGGTGGCGCAAGGGTAAACTTGCGTGACGCATCTTTCCTGGCGCATCCCTGCCGATTTGCAGGGATGCGCCAGGAAACATAAATCTGCCCCTTAGTGTTTATCACATTACTAGACTCTGTAAAAGTTACACTCAGGGGAAAGTGATCGCTCAGAGCGTTCGCGTGGGTGGTAAAATTCATAGCTCTAGATGAGTGTCTACTTGACATACGAATGTAATCTATGGTTGGAAACAGCCCTCAGCCATTACAAGTGGGGCTAAAGGGAATAGGTGGAGAGCATAGGTCATTGACAAACCCTAAATTAGCAGAGAATATAATTTCATTTAAAAGATCCCTGTAGATTGCATGAGGGAAGTGTGAAAGACTATTGTCAACTTCGGTCATGATTTCCCAAACATCACTTTCAGTATATTGGCACAATGCTGAATGAAAGACCTCTCCCCATATAACAAGTATATCTTTTGCTTTTGCTTTTGTGTTCTGTATAAGGTTTAGACAAAAGCTTATTTTCCTCAGTACCCGCACAATCGAATCTGGCAGTGCATTGTTATAAAAATTCAGTATTGCAATGCAATTCGATTTTTCAATGTCGATAGTGATAAGTTGGTAATATCTATCTGTGACTTTCGATACGATGTTACTTGCATTCACATAATTTGATACAAAAGTACAAAGACTGCCCTTTGATGTTCCATGACTGGATGCTACTACCGCAGAATGGAAAGTTTTATAACCGCTAATGTGTATAGGCTACTCTACCCACGTTTCCTGTAAGCATAGTATATCAAACTTCCCAACAAATTCGAACCACAACTGGTTGCTTGTCTCAGCTCCTAAACCGGCCACATTCCGAAATAATAAATGACACAGGTCTTTCCTCTGTGTGCTATAATAATTCACAGCCCTAGCGTCGGTGGATGAAGCACTGGTGGTGGAAAATGTGTCGGTGGGTAGGGCGTTAGCATGGTTACCCTTTGTGCCATTATTGGGGAAAGAAATGACAGGATCCATACAGGTAGGTAATACAAATCTAGATGAAATATCTGTTTTGTTGGGTGGAATACAAGGTGCCCGAATGTTTAACTGGTGGAGCGGGATGACTTTCCACCTTACTCGGTTCAGCCCTAAAGTCAAGTTTAGGTAGTCAATCAACCTCCTGTAAGGTTGGAAGCATGTCAAAACGGTTATGGACAGATACGTTATATAAATGGTTAGAGTTGACTTTTTGGGCCCCACAAACTGTGCCAATATAATTGGGCTTTGTCGGCAGGTAAAAATATCCCAGGGGGACTAAGTTAATGCCCTTATTTGAAATATAATATTTTACCGCACTGCTCAAAATAGTTTGGACCAGTAGGGTGGTTCTAAAGGTTAACACCACACAGTCCCCATGCCAGTTCTTACGGTCTCTACCTATCCAGCTTACTCTTCTGGCCATCTTAAACTCAGGGAAAGAGCCTCAGTTAATCCTGTTTTGGTACCCAGCCAAAACAGGGATTTATTTCTTAGAATGTCCTTGACTCAGTAACCAAGATGATAATCTGGGCACATTGGCTAAAACGACCGTGTAAGGGGTAGCAGCTGGCGGTAGATCAAGATACATCATTTTGGGCTCATTGCTGTTTAGCAGAATGGGTAAGTTTGAGGTGGGGGCGCTTGGATCTGCCTGGGTATAGGCTTGTTAATTATTAACCTTCCCCAAGGGCGCAATGTTATTGTCACGTGAAGAAAAGGTAGATACAGGCCTTGTGGGTATTGGAAGTAATAGGGGGTTTAAGATAATAGGTTTTCGGTCTAACAATTGTTGATCCTCGTTGTAAGGAATCCCGGTAAAGAGTGTGTTATTGGAGGTGGCTATAAAAGGAGGCCGGGTGTTTGCCATACCACTGCATTCAGAGTGTGCTGGTCCCTGATGGTTGAGTAAGACTGAATTATTAGCACATGTCTGTAAATTAACCATATATCTATTTAAAAATTCTTCGATAGCACAAACTCTTTGTTAATTTTGTTAGGTCATCTCTCAAAAAAACTGACTAGTGCATCCAATTTAATGCAGGGGTCATTCTGAGTGCAGGGGTGCTTAATAGCTAGGGGTCTTTCCTTATTACCTGGCATCAGTGATGATTGGGATTTACCTCTTTTGACTGTTTTTTTCTAGGTTTGGAGGGTGCAGGCCTTGGCTCTGGTATTATTTCCTCAATTTTATTAGTGAGATTTTTTGGATTTCTGGGGCGCTTCGTGGGTGGTTGGGAGTCGCTCTCCTGGTCGCTTACAAAAATGTGATCTGACACATTCTGTATGCAGCCATTTGAGTTCAGCTGGCTATTGAGGTCTTCTGGCAGGGGGGAAGTATATAGCCTCACCAGTATTTGGACCGTTGCATGGAAACATAGCTGTACTTGCTTTTTCTGGGTTCATGGACTCTTTGACAGATATAATCTGCTGTTCAATGGCCCCCATTGCCCCAGTTAAGTAGTTCAACAATGTCAAGCGTGGACCACGCAAGTTTAGGCTGCACTTTAGATTGGCTAGTGGCCGCTTTCCTTTTGCCCATTATGCAGATCAGTCACTGTATTGGTCGCCAAAAGAATACTACTAAACCAGTATTGTTAATGCACCCTGAAATCTGGAGCGCCGTGGAAAATGAAGGTCCACAACAATAGGCTCCCAAGTAAGATCGAGTTCCCACAATGAGTGTAGATATAACCGGAGCTATGTCGAAACAATTCAAGGAATAGCTGTGCCAAATATTTGTAGTCCAAATCGTAAATTGTATCCCCCTCGCTCCAGTCACCCAGGATCCTCAGTAATAAGATATCGAAAGTGCACAGTTGTAATTGTGGATAGTCAATAGAAAGCTTGCAGAAAGGACTCACTCACTCTGATGAATATATGCGCCAGAGTTCTGCATATCAATAGGACCAAGAGGGGGAGCCCAGCCCAGCCTCTATCGGCCTATGACGGACTAATACGGCCCCGTCTTGGCCCGGTCTTAGTCCGGGCCGAGCTTGGGCAAGTCCGACGTGCGACCCGTGCTGAGGGACAGCCGAATAGTTTTTATGGCGTCCAAAGCCCCTCCTCTGCCTCCACCACGGGGCCGCAGTAAAGTGCTGGGTGCTGGAGCATAGTGACGAGTGCTGGATTCCCGCGCTGCGGGACAGCCGAGTCGTTTTTATGGCGTCCAAATCCCCTCCTCTGCCTCCACCAAGGGGCTGCAGTTAAGTGCTGGGTGCTGGAGCAAAGTGACAAGGAAGGGGTTTTAGACTCTAGAGAACATTCTGAAACAAAATACATTTAAGAAAAGGAGCACTTTAACTATTTTAGGATTTTAAAATTAAGCCAAGTAATCCCTTACCTCCCTAGATTGTTGGATGACTGCTCTCTCTAAATTTCTAGAAAACACTGGGGGCATATATATGAGAGATTTGTATCATGCATGCAGCACGCAGCAAGGTAAATGTGTGATGCAAACCTCTAATTCAAATTTGTGAAGCCACGCAAAGCCAATTTGCAAGGCTTTACATGGCTTCATAAATCTGGAGTAATGCAACACAGCACAAATTACTGCATTGCATTACTCTGTGCCAAGGGGGTCATTCCATGGCCATAACATGGGTGTTGTCATGCAACTGCCATGGTGTTTGACATATTTCCAGATTTACCAAACCACGTAAACTTGAGAATGCGCCAAAAAGATATGCCTCCCAGGAGAGGCTTAACGAGGGCAAATATATTTTTTTTCCTCATTTCATCCTCTTT
The DNA here is from genome assembly GCF_964204655.1 of Triturus cristatus. NCBI lineage: Eukaryota > Metazoa > Chordata > Amphibia > Caudata > Salamandridae > Triturus > Triturus cristatus. The sequence goes on along the minus strand of NC_140588.1, from coordinate 631,292,558 downwards.
CTATGTGTGCTGCTTTAAAGGGGCTTCCTTGGTATTTTGCAACCAAGTCTTGCAGATGTACATTTGGGTCACTCTCAAATCTACCAATCCTAAATTACCATGCTACAGATTCCTAAATGCAACACTCTGTTTTCCAGTTATGCTGTAAAATTACTTGGAAACGAGATTGTGGAATTTTACGCACATAAAAATTTAGGACAGACCTAACTTTTTATGTGCAGAGTCTTTGCAATCCTCAAATTACTATTAGCAAAATTAAACATGTAGATTGTGAATACCCCAAAAATTATAAAGTTACACAAAAATTAGATTTACCTTTGTGAATCAGCTTGTATTCAGGCAGTGTTTGGTGGCTGTCCAAAAACACCGCATGCTCAGAGCAATCAACTCAGCTGCACTTTATGATTTTTCTTTATGTACCAATCAGGAATGGATTAAGATGGCAAAATCTAATTCATGAAAAAGGGTATATAGGAAACCTATGTCAGACGCCTGGGAGGTCACAAGGCAAGCAGGGGCTGTTGGGTGTCAACTGTGGGAGTTGAGGTAATGTGCCTCTAATGTCCTGGGCTCTGTCCTACTAAGACTCTGCAAACTGGCCCAGTACACCCCTTCAGCACTTGACTTTCAGTGGTAGCATTGGTGAGCTTTCACAGGTAATGTGGAAGTGCTCAAGTGCAGGACTCAAAATATCACACAGCAGCACAATAAGTGAATGTCCAACCCAGTGCTTATCCTTCAAGAAAGAAAAGTACTTTAATGGACCTTAAAATGGAATAACACACATAAACATAAGCAAACAATAATTTAGGCCCATATGTACCGGCACATTTTCCCATACACCCAGAATGGGTCAAATCCTTTTATACATCAGTCCCTTAGTGTGAGTGCTGTTGGGCAGGGCTGCACCTCCATCTGCTATCTCTTTGGTTATTCTCTTGTGTTTTAGGAGCTTCTGTCTTGAGGTTAGGGCAATATCATGATTCCAGCACAAGTGCATATTTGCCTTTTCAAGTAAGTAATTTGTCTTCAGTCTTTTACAATTCAATTGCTCAGTCCCACCACTCACGATGGAGCTCTCTTTTCAAGCAGCTAGGTGGCTGTGACTCAGCACACCTGCTCCTCCCTGCTTCGAGGCAGTGGCATGCTCACAAGTAGCTCTGTCTGGGTTTCCTTGCTGGCTGTGGGTGCCTACCCAGCAGACGTGGCTTTATCTGCCCTCCTACTGCAATCCTTCATTGATCACTGGCAGTGGTCGAGCGAGAATGGACAGTGATCCTCACTGAAAGCGTGATCTTGGCATGCAATTGATAGGCGCTGCTTGGGGCAGATTCTCCCGGACTGATGGGATCACACAGAGATCTTCCTGTGGTGCATTCATCCACAGGCCAATCTCCTTATGGGAAAAGCAGCCATGCACAGACCAATCTTCTTCAAGGGACCATAGCCATGCACAAGCAGATCTTTTGGGAAATAGTGCCATGCACTGTTTGATATTAATATGGTCAATACGGCCATGCACAAGAACAGGATGATTTGGCTTCAAATCACAGCCCTGACTGGGATTCGGTGATCTCATGACTAGTTGGCAAGGTTCCTGCTAGGAACCATTTCCGGAGAAGCTGTAGGGCCAGAGGAACCTGGATATACAGACCATTCTATACAGTCCTCCTCATCTTGAAGTCCCACTAGGAACAAGGACAAGCTGAACCTTGCTACTTCTGCACAGATTCCTTCACCCGCAGGGTTGGCAGGCTCTTTTTTCTCTCTGAGCAGGCAGGCTAGCTTTCAGATGGTTCATGTCAGGCATACAGCTCTTCCACCAAGGGTTTGGACTCAAGATTTGTCTTTTCACATCTAGGAAGCTGGCCGTTCCACAGACACAAGCTCTGATTACACAGCGACTCTCTGAGTACTTGGAGGAGCATTTCATTCTTGGCCCTATAGGAGTTCAAACTAGAAAACCTGAGATTATGAATGTTGGACATGCCCTTTCTTGAGGGAATTTACCCCAAACCTTATAACTTTTTCCTCCTAGTCTTTGCCGACTCTCTCTACATGACCATAGGAATCTGGGTGTCTTCCCTTGTACTGCAGAGGGAAGGTGCATGTGCCGTACTCACTTGCAATAGGCAGGGTGGGCGTATGAAATGGGTTTAAGTTCTGTATCTCTGTGCGCCCATTAAACAGGTACACTACATACCCGAGTTGGGTACATCACTGGCTAGTAGTGGGATATAGCACTGAGTGCGCCACCCACTGGATAGCCTGTCAACCATATATTGGGCCTGCCTTTGCAGGCCTGTGGGGCACCATTGTGATCCTGACTAGTTTGGCATCACCTACACATCAGTCATTCCTGGTGGGGTCATGCCATACCCTGAGGGCATCCCCCCAGGGAAGCCCTGATGATAGCAGGTCTGGGTGATAGTGTTAATATCGGTGAATACAATGTTAATGTACACCATAATATATAACATAACAACATCATTACCAGTAAAGGCAATATCAATGTTCGCCATAATATACGTACACATTACGATGTCGTTGTACACCATGACAAATGTACACATAATAATGAAAATGTTGGTAAATGCAAAAACAATGACTGCCATGTTATATGTACACGTAATAACAAACTTGTGTCATTACTGTCAAAATCTACCCAAGATAACCTCTCCATCAACCCAGAGTCAGAGATACATGATCAGACAGGCCCTACGACCCAAACCCAAGCCTACTGATTGATAGGTCACAGGTAGGGTTACAATGGTGTGAACTGGGGAAACCTAGATCGATTCCACAGATAGGCAGCCACAACAATTCTGAGAAGATCGGCCCCAATAAAACACTTTTGGCCGGGGGTGGTCCCAAAACACTACCAAGTCAGATGCCACATGTAGTTAGGAACACTCACCCAATCAGACCACAGTATGCATACTACAGACAGTGATCATGCACTCCCGATGCTAAACATCTAGACACATACACACTGGCTCACATTAGGTCTCCACAAAGTTGAAAGCCATCTGTGCCCCCTTATCAGATGGTTGAATTTAAGGTTCATGACTAGGCCTGGATTTACCTGCTCTACAAGAATGTGTAATTGTTTAATTGTACTTCAAGAACTGAACATGATGCCGGACAAACCTCTGTACATCGAGACAGTCTTTAGACACACTTCTGTTGCTGTTCTCCCAGCCGCTGCATTAAATAAAACCAACTAGATCCTGTTTTGCCAAATGCATCCTTTCTTTTAATTTTTTCAAGGTAAATTCATATCCAAGCAACATTTTGGCGAGGCAGACCTGAGAGATAGGTTTTTTGAGCTCGACTGCTGCTGAAGGACATAGACACCGGCCCAAATAGATTCTCATTTGCGTGACAAGAACAGTGAGCAGGTGCCTTAGTTGATTGAGGTCCATCCAGAGGCTGCTGCCACAGGGTAAGTGACTACATCTGATCCTTAGTCCCAGCATGGGGTCTGTGGCAAACTAGGACAAGTGCATAGATAACTTTTTCCTTTGTCAGCTTGCTAGGGAAGGTGAAGGTAGTTTATAGTTTTTTGTTTTTTTTTGGACTGCTGGGCGTTTCACAGATGGCATGCATAGGCCCTGGGTGTGATGTAAGGTCACACCACCTTGAAGGTATTTTTAGTATAAAGGAGTTTTCTTAGGGACTGTTGGCTTCTTAGCACTGGCGGTGTCTGAAAAAAATTAAGAGGTGGGGTTTTTCGCTTGGACCGCTGACCATCACACAGATGGTAAGCTTGACCCTTGTGTGTGATATAGAGTGAAATGCGGACATTAGGGACAAATTCAGATCTAGGTGAATAAGATGTGGCCTATGTCTAGCCAGGGAGGGCTTCAAATTGTGAGGGTGTTCCTTCTTCTTCATGCATAGTGTTGCTATTTTTGTCTCTGAGCTGATACTGACAGACTATCTGGCTCACTTAGGTCCGTCTACCATGTATTCCTGCTTCATCGAGCATAGGGTCTAGGAGATCTTTTGGACAAAATAATAATTTTTTTCTGTCAATTTATTCTCTTGTATGTTCATTTAAGGTTTTCAATTTATGCATTGTTGACGTCGTGGTGCTGTCACATTTTGCAATTGTATTTTATGTTGAACTGCTTTATCCTGTTAGTAAGTTTATGCGTCCATATAATAGTAAACATTTTTCCCCACAAATCAGTACTCCATATTTGCTATTCCACTGCTAAAAAGCAACTTGTATTGTTCTAAACTAACCAGTGCACTTTTCTCACAGGCTGTTATTGTTCCATTGCATTGTCTCTGTCTACTGTTAAGTGTTTTTATGTGATGTATCATTTTCCTTAATAGCTCATACCCAGTAGTTATTGCTCGCACAACCCTGTGTACACAATTTACCTATGATCAGAGCAGAATTAGGAAAAATGTAAAACTCGAGAAAGACAGAAGTTTACAAACTCATTAAAAAGTTTCCTAACTCATCATGGAGTCACTGCTAGACCACATCAAAACTAGATTATCCACACAGGCTAGGAAGTAAGAGAAACACTGCCATGTGTGGCATGCACATTCCAAGGTGGATGCATTCCATTGACCTGAGGGGGGAACTTTCAAAACGAACATAATGGAACATACAAGAACAAACTTGCAGACCAAATATATAGGTCAAAAGAGGGTTAAATGAGAGGCCCTATTAGAAGTATGGAACGTCTTTGAGATGGCCCTGTCCTGCAAAGTTGTCCTTGAACCCGGATCTAGGCATCCGCACCTCGCTAATCATACACTGACGGGGAAGTATTCTCTCCGATGCCTGCCATCCCAGCCACTCCTGCATTTGGTTAAACCAGTCCACCAGTCAAGGGGACCGGCAGGCCTCCCACCAGTCAGCAGGCCACAAGACCCAGGGTAGGGAGACTATTGGACCAACCAGCCCATGCAAGACCAGCCCCCTCCAGGTCCGGGGACAGCCTCCCCCAAAGTTTGACCCTCCCATCCATCATTGCGGCAAGTCAGGCTTCAGTGTAAGGTGGAGCACATGCTCCAAACAGCCCCACAGAACACTCTAGATTCAGAGAGAGGTTCATTGCAGTTCTGGATAATGACACCACAAGTGGGGTGGGTGATATTGGCCCCAGCCCTCTGAGATCTGGCATTGAGGGGGGAGCCATAGATATGCCCTTCCAGGGTATGCTCAGGCTGCGGAGGAAGCATCAAGGGGTAAGCTTGAGATCAAAATGCCACCAAAGAGAAACTCATACAGCACTGACCGAAAAAGGCAGCCCAGGTGGGAGTTAGAGGAGAGGCAAAAGTTGAGAATAGAGACTGAAAGACCTCTTGCCAGGGAAGCCAAAAGGGAAGAAAGAATGACACATCCTCCCCCAGAGAACACCAGAGCTAGGCCCTGGGGTCCACATGAGTATGAGCCCAGGGAAGAGTCAGAATAGAGACCTCTAACAGAAATCTAAAATCCACCTGGTCATTGACGTAGGAGAGGGGCCGATCAAGGAATAAGAGACCAAGGTAGCCAAACTTAAACACAATTAAGACAGAGGAGTAGCAGAGTGGCCCCTTTACTCACATACAAGGAAAGCTACGCCTACGATGAGGACACCCGCTGATCCCCCGACTGCGCCGGTCAGACAAACTGACCCCTAGAGAAAGTGTCAAGAAAAGAAGGTGACAACTTTGCATTACCATTTTGCCACCTGAAAGCCCACTGGACTGAAAGGAAGTGCCAGTATGAAAAACCCTGGCCGAAGGAAGGATCCTTCAAACCAAAAGATATGGCTGACCTAGAAGACTACATCAGGCACAGAGTGGGAAATCCATGATGGAATTTCCCCTACATGCAGGAATGTATGAGAAGATGGAAATGCTACATCGGGGAAAAATATGTCTCCTGCTGCAGAAGGGTACATCAGGGACCATCAATGTGCCATAGACACAGATGGACAAAGAAGGGCTCAGGAACACACTGCCCCTATTGATGGACAGGGCAGGAAAGTGGATCTCATGCTTTGAGAACAACACATCAGGAATTAACTTTGGTATATATGATATCAAAAGTATGCTTAGCAGCCTCATCATAGAGCAGAACGACATGGTGTTTTCCTGATCCCACATCATTGCTGTCACGCTGATCAACACTGAGCATGACGAGCCACAATCAACTCATTTAGACACCAGATATAGGTGCCCCTGAGGAAAATGTTCCATGACCGCCTATATCTAGGAGGATTGATGACAGAGAGCATGAAGCCTCGGGAGACCATGACTGATTTCCTGGATAGAATGAGGGAATGATTGGGACAAGAGACAGACCAGCTTTGGACCAACACGGGTCCCCAGGTTGCCTTCTTCCACAACATCCTCAAAAAGAGATTGCCCACTGAGATACAGAGTGGACTCAATGGTTTAGTAGGGCTAGACACTAAACCTTGGTGAGTAATGCAGGCCCACATCTTACAGAAGGACAGGGAAAAGCAGGAACAAGACCAAAGAGACACCACCAAGCTGGTCCATCAAAATTGAAAAAGACCACTCTCGAGGGGACTGCTTTGGCTGCAAACGTACAAATAGTGCAAGTGTTGAAGGGAGCTCTGCTACTGAACCCCAGAGGGTATCCACCCAGTCCTAGTTGCAGAGGTCAGAGAAGCTGTCTACGGCCAGGCTTCATAGAGGGCTACTATTGTCACAGAGTGGGTCACATGGCCAACCAAAGCCACCTAAAAACTTATCACGAGCAGAGAGTAATAATTGTTGGGAGCCAGGTTTCCCACACGTCTAGGACAAGGATGTCCTCAAACCTCTGAAGCAAGCAACCACAGGACACCCAGTCTGTAGAGAAAATTAATCAAAGCCATTAGCTTACCCGCACTGGCCGATCAGGACGTGTACTACCTGTGCACCCGACTATCATCAAAAGCACAGCAAATAAGCACAATCCTACTCACTCCTCTGCAGATTCACAGAGGGGACACAAACAACTTCCCAACTACCTCCAGTATACTATGTTAGAAGTAGCATCGGCCAAATGCATGGCTAAATGTCCCATGGAACCCACAGCAAAAATTCCAAAAGTAGCCCAGAAAGCTGTAGCTTTCCAGAAAAAGGGTATAACCTAATTACCCAACTCCATTAGGGAGAATCTTATTACTCTCCACATGCACATGCACAGGGACATGCATATGACAATGGAAACATTGCTATTACCCTCAAAGCCCCCAAATGTCATTACACATCCACTTCCCTTCACATTGCACAATGTATGTGCAGGTCAAAAGGATACCGACTTCAGAGCTGGGAAACTAGGTTCGAGTCTTGGCAGGAACGCTCAGAATTTTGTGATTCTGGGCAAATCACTGAATCTCCCCGTAACTGGTGCTCATGTAAAGCGTTATGATACCTCCGGGTCCAGTTTGCGCTATATAAAACTCCACACAAAAAAAAATCACCTTTCCCTAAAACTGTATCTAAGCACCTTTTGAGGTTCGAAAGGAGAAACTATTGAAACGTGAGAGTTAGCAAATTGAGTATTTCGTTCTATAACACAGCGTGAGTGTGATTTTAAACGATTGTGAAAAAACTCAGAATGGTGTTAGAAAAGAGCCATTAGAAAAAATTAGAACATACCCAAGAAGTGTTTGTTGATACACAAGTGCTTCCTGCGGATAACAATTATACAGATGATTGTTGTCACAAAGTTAATGTCCTGAAGAAGGTGGTTTTTATTGAATATCATCCACCGAAACGCTGCGTCGACAACTACATGTTTTTAAATTTCGGTGGCCACAGGCCAGATTCGAATATGTAACTTTTTTATTGTTGGTGTGATTTTTTGATAATATGTGTTTTTAACTTATATGTATTGATTGATGAATTACATTTATACAGACATTGAGAACTGGAGGCCAACACCAGAAATTGTAAGGTCCTACTTTCATATTGCAAATATAATTTTTAAGATGATATTTTTTAATGGTTGTAATTGTGTTTTTGTATGAATACCAACACAGTAATAAAGTAAACATGTTCACATGTGAATGGGTTCAGTAATTTAGTGTGTTGATGGTTCAAAGAGTGTATAGAACAGTGAATAGTGTGTAAGGAATCTCAAGAGGCATGTGGGCGATGCCATTTTTTATATTGTACACAAAATAGCCGCCAGCCACATGATCAAAACAACAACAAGCAGGAGGCCTGGAAAACAAAGTACACATGTAGGCCTAGGGTTGACACTGACTATACAAAATGACCCCTTGCCACAAAGAATAATGAACAACAAAAGGAAAATGGTGGCCTATGCCAAACACACATACACACGCACACTGGCCAGACAAAAGAGGCATGGCAACAGTGAACGCAGCATTAATTCAGCAATGCCCCCCCTAAAAAAAAGAGGGCTAAAAATGTTCACAACAAAACACATCCTCCAAAGGCATTACCCCACCTAAACACTGTTTGCAGAGGGAAAAATGTGAAAAACCACAAAAAACACTTTTTGCATTTTTATCCAACGACATCCATAGCCTGAATGATGTTTCAATTCTACAGACACCCCAGAAACAGCTGTTTCATGCACCCATGAATAGTACAGGGCCTACTGTCTGGAGGGCCCATTGACAGACTAGGCCACATAGTGAATTAAATCAATCAATATTGCAAACTGAAGAAAAAAACATGGGGAAGAAAATGTACTGAACTGTGCAACATTTCCTTTACAAAAGATACATTTAACGCAAAAAAACTAGGCCCCTACTAAAACAGCAGTCCACCCACCACAATAAATTTAAAAAATCAAATACAAGTACAAATAAATCCAGGTGCATGCCCCCAGTCAAACAAACAACATCCTTATGTACCAATTTTTCAACTTACTTGTGATTTCTCAACAGCAAAATCCTTTAATCCAATGATATATATGCAGCCGGCAAGGAGAGGGATCCTTCCAGCTCCTAATCTCAATGAAAAGTGACCAGGAGAGGGACAAAGCACTGGGAGGATCCTGCTGGAAAGGAACAGGATGTTAGAGTCTCTGGGACACTTCTTTCTGGTTTGAAAAAAAAGAATTAAAAAAATGGCTTCTCGCACAAAACAACCAACTCCAATGGCTAGTTTGAGACAAAAATCCACTCCAAATGCCTCTCAGCGGAATTCTCTAGCAGAAAAGCTGCACGACCGCTACATTTGCAAGTGCGATCGGCTCTAGCTTGTAGCTGTGAGCAAGGTGAAGGCACTAAAACGCGTTGAGGAGGTGTTTACATATGACAGCTCTTCTGCATCACCCCAGCAGATATTGATCAGATATCCTATCATACCCTAACCAGCAAGTTTGCTATTTGATATTAGTAAACTTATGTGCATCCATGTTTAATAAATGCATGTACCCATAGCAGAAAATTGGAATTTTAAGCTCTCCATTGAAAACAATAAAGTTGCTCAGGGTCAATAGCGGCAGGAATAAGTTATCTGCTCCAACATTTCAATTCTTGCTTTTCTGTTTCTCCCTCTTACATCTAGAACATTCAGTTGGTTGAATGTTCTAATAGGTTCTAACCTTTCTTCCTCAAGCTATACTGGTTGTAAATGGCCCTCTCTCTTGTTATTGACCCTTGCATGTGACTCAGGCCTATAACTTATGAATATGGCCTTTGACAGGTACATAACCCTCTGCAGAAGGCTAAAAAGCTAAATTAAAATTTGCTCCAAGAGTGTCCTCGTCCTCATAGTAGTAAAATGTGTAGTCTTTCTACTTCCCAACAGATCCTGCTTCACTAAGCTTTTTTCAATTTTAGAAAAAAAATAGCCTTATATACGAAAAAATCCCACTCCCTCGTCCTGTTCTGTATGAATGTAACAGAAGCACTTTGCTTAGCTTTGTGGGAAAATGAGCTAAGATTTATTACAGTGTCCAGCTGGAGCGATGACATTTGTGCCTGCAATCCAGTTGTGCATCCTGCTCAGTTGCTGTAACTGGGGAAGTTAGCATGCCGGCGGGCTGTATTGTGCTGAGATTTGTATCACATGTTAGTTTACCTCGCTGTCTTCTTAGGACATGCTCAGGGTGTTTATTTCAACTAGGAGTGGGCAGAACTCATAGAATCACTCTGCAGAATTCCGCAGAGTTAATTAATAACTCCATGAGATTCCCCAGAGTTCTGCGCACAAAGGAGTAAGCACATTGCACTGCTTGAGACGATTTTTAGCACCGGAGGCTTGTTCCATGTTGTAAAATCAGCACGAATAGAATCATGCCATGCACCAGCAGCAGCTGCTTCTTTCTGCCACTGGAGTAGATTTTCTACTCGAGTGGCAGCTTTTTCAACGCAAACAGTAGTGACTTGCCTCAATTTGCCACATTGAGAAATCTCATGAGAGGCATTGTAGCATTCAATTTTCTCGCTCATGCTTACCAATTTAACGTTGGTGAGCCACCCGTGAACTCTGTCTGCGGAGCAGAGTTTATTGTCCACTCCTACTTTCAACGGTATTTAATCTCATGAGATGATATTTCCTGGTGTTAAACAACCTAAATAAACAAAGGATGCTTTTTCTAGACTAGATAGTACTTTAATCATGGAGCTTTTACCAAGCACTTCAATGGATGCTGGTTTAGTGGAAGGGGAAGTTCTGACTGTTTTCAAGTCGGAACGTCAGCAATAATTGATGATTCGGTGAATACTGCATTATCTCAGCCTCCAGCTAAGAGACAGAATCGGCTTCTTGATGACGAGGAGGAGGCTGATGCAGGAACAAATGGAAAATAAGTGTAAGGCACACATCAACAACACATGTTGAAACATATGAGAGAGATGTTGGGGTTCCAGGAATTAGAGATTAGTTTTTTTCTCAGTATAGCCCTCCTCCCATAGGTGACCTTCACATTCATGAGGGAGTAGAGTCTATGTTTTGCGAAGAATGGAAACATATAGACAAGTTGTCCATGCTACCTTTTTAAAAGGGATCATTTAGAGTCGTGGTTCCCAAACTGTGATTCGCAACCCACTTGTGGGTCACAAGCAGAATTTTGGTAGGTCTGGAAACTCAGAGAAAGATTCCTTTGAATTCTGTGTTTTCCTTGTTACATTTGCTGGTGCTTCAAAGACAGAGGGCAAATGTCAGTCAAAGGGCCTGATTTCGAGTCTGGCAGTCCTGCAGTGGTCCACCACACCACCATCCCACTCCAAGAATGTCAAACCGGGTTGCCTCCTGTCCACCAGATTATGCGCTTTTCATGGTCTGGTGGGAAGGTGGTGTTGCGGTCCTGTAGTGGTGCCTTTCAAAGACACCTATGTATGCCCTGCTGTGGGGCCTCCACAGCAAGTTCCAGCATGGCACGGACAGTAAAGTCCATGCCATGCTAGAACTGGGGGTGCATGCACATTGGGTGGCACAATATATGCCCCCTACATGCACCCCCATGCATGAGTGGCCCAGTAGGGCCTTCTCTGTTTCATGAGCAGCAGCAGTTTCATGGAGGAACAACCTCCATGACACCGCTGTTTCATTCCATAGAGGTACCTCAATATCGGCTCAGGAACTACATGCACCTTTAACCTACAATACCCTCATATTGCACTACATAACTGTTCTTAGGACTGACCTTTTACCTAGTTGAGGTAATGACTAGAGGACCTGGGGATTTCTTTGAAAGGCCTAAGCCTCAATCATTATGCATGAGGATTCTTGGAATCACAGCTGGACAGCAGGCCAAATATCTCCTGCATAAAAACTAGGGTACAAGGGTCATTCCTTCCATCATCCTAGTTCGACGTGACACAGCGAGGTATATCCCCAGGGGGTAGAACTTTGGGTATATATACACAATCTCCTGCTAAGATAGAGAGAGGAGAAAAAGGACTTCCATGCCAACACACTGACGCAAGACGCTGAGGCTCCTGAACGCAGACTCCCCAGCTAGCAGTGGTCTGACATCCCTTGCGGGGAGTTCACCTCAAGACCATAACATGGCCCCACAGTCTCTCACTTCAGGTAATGAGGTTGACTTTAACCTAGAGGGATATGTGGCTTTACACCCACATACAGGATAGGTACATTCAGGTACATCTAGTTAGGTACAGATCGTAGGAGTACGCTTTTAATACTGTCATGTATTTTCGTATTTGCCTGCAATTATCGTTTTAGCACTACGGTAGAAATCTACCATCTTTTTACTCTGTTAGTGCTTGTAAACATTTATAACTTTATTGTCTAATGGTTGTTTCAGCACACCTATTTTACACTAGAATGACGCTGGTTCAATAAATACTTATTGAGAAACGTTCCCACCATTTATTCTGTGTATTTCTCTCCAAGACAAAGTGAGCACGAGTGACTGAGCAAAAAGTAGCATTGTTTCAGTGATTCCTGATGGGACAGAGTTGTCATGTTCCATAGTTACTGTTAGAAATGGGATTTTTGGTTGGCTAGGGCTTGCGCCAAAGCCAGGCAGAAACCACCACTCTAGTCAGGGCAAGGAAGGTACACGCCAAAGATAACCCCTGCTCACCCCCTTGGTAGCTTGGCACGAGCAGTCAGGCTTATCTCTGAGGCAATGTGTAAAGCGTTTGCGCGCGCACCCAGCAACAACACCCAAGGCCCACCACAAAGGAAACTCCACACAAGGTATTATATAAAAATAGCCTTTGTATTATACCAAAACACATTAGATAAAAACACACACTTTACAATGTGCCAACAGGCATGGGCAGAATTTACAAGGGATTATATGTACAGGGGACAGGGCTACATGGACCACTGTCAGGAATTAGCACTCTTAGAACATAGGATATAAAATTACTGTAGCACAAGATAACACATGTAGCACATAACCAGTAACTACTGGTATCAGGTAAGTACCACCTACGCAACCCTAACCACCTTAGGAAAATATTACGCAGGGAATCAGGACCTCACTAGTACCACCTGTACTAGGAGAAAAACAACCACCTAAGTATCACAATACCTGTAGGGGTAAACACATTACACATGACGCATAAAAACACATTCAGAGGTGTAAACAAGGCACAATAGCGCATAAACACACATTCAGAGGTGCAGGTTAGGAAGAATAGCGCCAAACTCACATTAGCCACCACTGTGGCAGTCCCTAGGCCAACTGGCCTTGAAGGGGCAAGGACGCCCTGTGTCCAGCAGAGTCAGGGCGCGCCGGCGCAGGCTGCGCAACCCAGGGCACACAAAGCACAACCTACACGTAGCAGTTGCCCACTAAGTGCTGGGCAACTGGAGAGATGCTGGGGCACCACTGTGCCTTCCTAAACAAATATGGAAGGGGTTGGAGCCTCTCCTGGACTCTAAATGCACAAAATGCCCCCTAGAGCCTTCGTGGCTCTGAACGTTGCTGTGGGGCAAGGTGGGAGGGGCCCGCTGCTATCCAGGGCCACTCAGTCACAAAAGAAATGCCCCCTGAGCCTAGCAGGGTCTACAACCAATGTTGGGGCTAATGGTGGAGCGGCCTGCTGCCTTCCGGGGCCGCTCTTCTCCCAGATACAACTGCCCCCGTAGCGTTCGAGCCCTTGTGGCTCTTAAACGAATATGCCCCCAAAAGGTTGGAGTCCCACTCAGGGGACTCTTGAATAGTAATGCCCCCGTTCACGTTGGAGCCCGCTCGGGGCTCGAGAGTAAGTACTGCCGAGCACTTGGAGCCTCCCGGGGCTCACAGACAAGGATCGCCCTCCTGCGGCCCTCACTCACCTCCGGACTCCGTCGGCGCTGACGACAAGCGGGGCTCTCCCAACACCATGGGAGCCCCTCTCGGCCAGCAACCTCTCCTCCTCACTTCCGCTGGTCACCCGGGGCTCTCCCTCGCTCTCGGGAGCCCCGGTGGGAGACACCAGCTTCTTCCGCTTCCCGGCTCGCGACGCGGCTTCGTCCTGGAGGCCCCGATCACGTGGGCCACACCCCCTCCCGCTGGACCAATCCCAGCGCGGCAGGGGATGACGCGGCCGGGACTCCGGGCTGCGGCGGTGATTTTGTTGTCGCGGTGATGCGGGGTGGGCACCCGCTATGGGGGGTCACTAAACGAACGCGGCAAAGTCCCTGGCGGGGTGGGCACCCGCTGGGGGTAATAACTTCTCAATAAAGCGGGGTGGGCACCCGCTAGCACGCTCAGCAATGTCCCTGGCAGGGTGGGCACCTGCCAGTGGACGTCGGAATCAGCAAAGACAGGGCAAACGCCGGGTGGGCACCGGCTTCCAAAAATAAAGCGCTCCTGAGTGCTACAGGCAAATCCAAGCGCTTTGGGGGAGAGAAAAGCGCTTCCAGGCGCTTAGGGGTGCCAGTCAACACCTAAGTCCAGCAAAGTTCTTCCCTGCATGCAGCAGGGCAGGGGTGGGGGCAAGGCTGGACCCAGAGCCAGCTCACTGGGCCTCCAGGCAGGGAGGTAGTCCAAGTGGCGGTCCTCTGGTCCAGCAGCAGCAGCAGCCCCCCTCAGGTAAGATCCTGGCAGAGAACAGTTTCTGTGGGGACACAGCCCCATTTTTATACACTAAAACCCTTTGTTCTTGTTTCAGGGTGAGGGGGAAAACCAGTAGCAGCTGGTTGGGGAGCACCCTTGATGTGCTCAGCCCCTCACTCTATTCACTGGCAGGGCTAGGGTCGTCAGTTGCATCACAGGGGGCGGAGCCAGCATTGTGTGGGGAAAGCCCTGCCCTATTCAGCTCCAAGGTGCACTCCTCCCCAGCCATCAGCATGCTAATCTCACACTCACCACTGGGGCAGACCCAACCAGACTCCTGGAGCTAGGCTCACCAGCCAGCCCCAGCCAATCACACGCCAGACACACTGCACACAGAAGTGCCCACTTCTAGAAGTGGCACTTCCACACTAGGTACATGCACGCCGCACACATCATCGCGCAGCATTCAATCACACGAGTCCGCACATACCAAACTCGGGCCTGCACACCCCACGCATCAGGAACTACTAGGGACACATACATTCCCCTTGCATTCCTATGGGAGGGCAGGCCTATCTCACCACATGCACTCAGAGTGTGCACACACTTTACCCTGGGACACAGGGAAAGTGCGCAGAAACCAAAAATCACCACACCAAGTCACCAATAAAAAGCAAAAAGTTCAGGGGTGAACCTGCCAGAAGGGCCAAGTGTAACACAACCCCCTTCCAGCCAAAACGCAGGGCAGCCCAATCACCACCGTGATGGACTTCCCTGCTTGGGGCAATAGAACACGGACGCGGGCCCGCAACTGCAGGGACACCCTCCGGTTCTACGCCACGGTGAACCCATGGAACTCCTTCTAAAACCACTCCCTGGACCAACTGGGCTACCCCACTGGTACTCCCAAGCTGTCCGCGGCCAAGACCAGGCCCTAGGCCACCCAGGTGCCACCTGTCTTTGCCTAATCACAGAGTGGGGGGTAGTAACCCCTGGCACATAGCGGCAATTCTCCCCTCTTCCTCTCTGCAAGACAGGACTAGACTGCCACTGGTTCTCCAGCCTAGGGTCTACACCCTCAGGCGGACCAGAAGTCTCAGGAAAGGCTCTCCTCCCCCTACCTCTTCTCCTAGGGTTCCTCCTCCTCTGGCGAGGGGTACACCTAGAACGCCATTCCAACCCAGGGTTTAACCCCTCAGGTTGTACCGGGGCCAGAGGTGGGCTCTCCCACCCTCTGCATCCTCTTCCAGAACCCTGCTCCCTACCAACTGGGGCGGTACCTCTGGAAGAAGAACCGGTCGGGACGCTGGTTACAGACGTCCCACCCTTCAGGTCAGGCTGATCCCGAACCTGGCCTTCCAACCTCCGGCCTAGAACCTTTGGTGGAATAATCGCCTGGCACTCCAGGACTTCTGGGGACTTACACTCCATCCCCCTGAGGCTATCAAATGACACATATGTTGAGCGACTGTCTGTCTGGCGCTGATCTCCCGTCCCCTGTCCACCTGACAGTGCGCGGAGATCCCCCAGAACAGAAGTGGTGTCACCCTGGTCACTACACGGGATCCTAGCCCAACTGGGTAGTTCCTGACCCACAGGCCCTTCCACTGGGGAACTCATCCCCCAATCACTCCTCACGCTGGACTCCTGTACCCTCCCTACCGGAGCGGTACTGCCAGACTCCAGAACCACAGGAGCCCTGTTTACCGGCGCTCCAGGTCCTCTACTCACTAAGAGATCTTCCTCAAGTGGACTAACAGGACAGCCTAGGTCCCCAACTTGGTGTTCCCTCATGAGACCATCCAAGTCCTGAGGCAGGGTTTCGGGCATCAGGGGACCCTCGGTCACCCCCTCACTCCTGCTCCACTGAGCCAGGCAGTGAGCCCCTACACCCTACTCGCTATCCTGGGACCTAGCTGGGCTACACTGAGCCTCCTCCACCACGCTGGGCTGGAGGATCTCTGACCCACTATCGTTGGAATCACTCACTAATGGCTCTAGAGGACCTCTGGCCCTTTCCCAGCGGTCTGCTTCCTCTGCAAGTTCAAATGGACAAAAAGAGTTATACCTCAACAGGTGTTGGCGCAACCCTGGAGAACATCTACTGAGCAACTGCTCTTTGATAATCAGACTATACAGTCCTTTAAAATTCTGTTTCGTGTTTACCCTTACCCAATCATACAGTGCATCATCACATTCCCCCAAAAACTCCTCCCAAGAATGGTGGGAGAGCTTCCTACTGGCCCTGAACGTCAACCTATATTCCTCCTCCTCTCGGGAACAAGGTCCCACACTCGGGGAACTGGGAATGGGACTCTCTGTACTGCACTCTATATCGCTGCCACCACTGGACTCCACCCTCCCTGGGGAATCCAGAAAACTACCACTGTGCTCAGGGGACAGGGAAAGGGATGAGGTGCTATCTCCTATGCTGGACCCAGCAAGGGACTCCCTACCCCCGGGGTCCTCACTCTCTACTGGTGTCCAGGTACTGTCATCTTCTTCTGAATCTTCAGGGCTCCCCACAGACCCACCACCTTCCAGGTGAGAGGCACGGGCCCTGTCTTCCTCACTGCGCTCACGTTTCCATTCACCTGCTTGCCATCCAATCATGTGGTTCCACAGTTCGTACACAGTGTCTGACTCTCTCACCCCTATGTTTCTCTCTCTACAGAACCTTTCCAACTCCTGCATACTGTAATAAACTAGATCACTGGGATCAAAAGCAGGCTCCATTCTGACAGACGTTCTAGAGAAAAGATCACACAGGGAACCTAGGGGTCTGCGTTTAACACAGGAGTACACAATTCACAAAAAGGATTCAGCAAGCTCTCTATCCCAGAGAACCCACACTCACTTGCCTAGTGTCACACACCATTCATCCACACACAACCCTCCCCTCGGACTGGTAAGGCAGTTTCTACCACCCCTGATTCCTCAACCTGACCACCACGTGACACAGGTACCAACTCTGGGCGCAGGGCGGGGGACAAATGTACTGGACACTACTGCCACCACTGGATCCCACCCTCTGGTGAATCCAGAAAACACAATGCACTTGGGGGGATGATCTACACTCCCGAGCTAGGGACACCTAACTCACAGTGCACAAGAAACACATTTCCAAAGAAATTACATTTAAAAACAAACTTAAAACAATAATCCCTATACCATGTGATTTATCTAAATGCAGAGTTTTGTAGTGCGGCCAGTTGCCGCTGCGGTACAGCGCAAACGCAAGTCCAAATCCCACCGCTGATCACCAATGTTAGAAATGGGATTTCTGGTTGGCTAGGGCTTGCGCCAAAGCCAGGCTGAAACCACCACTCTAGTCAGGGCAAGGAAGGTACACGCCAAAGATAACCCCTGCTCACCCCCTTGGTAGCTTGGCACGAGCAGTCAGGCTTATCTCTGAGGCAATGTGTAAAGCGTTTGCGTGCGCACCCAGCAACAACACCCAAGGCCCACCACAAAGGAAACTCCACACAAGGTATTATATAAAAATAGCCTTTGTATTATACCAAAACACATTAGATAAAAACACACACTTTACAATGTGCCAACAGGCACGGGCAGAATTTACAAGGGATTATATGTACAGGGGACAGGGCCACATGGACCACTGTCAGGAATTAGCACTCTTTGAACATAGGATATAAAATTACTGTAGCACAAAATAACACATGTAGCACATAACCAGTAACTACTGGTATCAGGTAAGTACCACCTACGCAACCCTAACCACCTTAGGAAAATATTACGCAGGGAATCAGGACCTCACTAGTACCACCTGTACTAGGAGAAAAACAACCACCTAAGTATCACAATACCTGTAGGGGTAAACACATTACACATGACGCATAAAAACACATTCAGAGGTGTAAACAAGGCAAAATAGCGCATAAACACACATTCAGAGGTGCAGGTTAGGAAGAATAGCGCCAAACTCACATTAGCCACCACTGTGGCAGTCCCTAGGCCAACTGGCCTTGAAGTGGCAAGGACGCCCTGTGTCCAGCAGAGTCAGGGCGCTCCGGCGCAGGCTGCGCAACCCAGGGCGCACAAAGCACAACCTACACGTAGCAGTTGCCCACTAAGTGCTGGGCAACTGGAGAGATGCTGGGGCACCACTGTGCCTTCCTAAACAAATATGGCAGGGGTTTGCGTGCGCACCCAGCAACAACACCCAAGGCCCACCACAAAGGAAACTCCACACAAGGTATTATATAAAAATAGCCTTTGTATTATACCAAAACACATTAGATAAAAACACACACTTTACAATGTGCCAACAGGCACGGGCAGAATTTACAAGGGATTATATGTACAGGGGACAGGGCCACATGGACCACTGTCAGGAATTAGCACTCTTTGAACATAGGATATAAAATTACTGTAGCACAAAATAACACATGTAGCACATAACCAGTAACTACTGGTATCAGGTAAGTACCACCTACGCAACCCTAACCACCTTAGGAAAATATTACGCAGGGAATCAGGACCTCACTAGTACCACCTGTACTAGGAGAAAAACAACCACCTAAGTATCACAATACCTGTAGGGGTAAACACATTACACATGACGCATAAAAACACATTCAGAGGTGTAAACAAGGCAAAATAGCGCATAAACACACATTCAGAGGTGCAGGTTAGGAAGAATAGCGCCAAACTCACATTAGCCACCACTGTGGCAGTCCCTAGGCCAACTGGCCTTGAAGTGGCAAGGACGCCCTGTGTCCAGCAGAGTCAGGGCGCTCCGGCGCAGGCTGCGCAACCCAGGGCGCACAAAGCACAACCTACACGTAGCAGTTGCCCACTAAGTGCTGGGCAACTGGAGAGATGCTGGGGCACCACTGTGCCTTCCTAAACAAATATGGCAGGGGTTGGAGCCTCTCCTGGACTCTAAATGCACAAAATGCCCCCTAGAGCCTTCGTGGCTCTGAACGTTGCTGTGGGGCAAGGTGGGAGGGGCCCGCTGCCATCCGGGGCCACTCAGTCACAAAATAAATGCCCCCTGAGCCTCGCAGGCTCTACAACCAATGTTGGGGCCAATGGTGGAGCGGCCCGCTGCCTTCCGGGGCCGCTCTTCTCCCAGAAACAACTGCCCCCGTAGCGTTCGAGCCCTTGTGGCTCTTAAACGAATATGCCCCCAAAAGGTTGGAGTCCCACTCAGGGGACTCTTGAATAGTAATGCCCCCGTTCACGTTGGAGCCCGCTCGGGGCTCGAGAGTAAGTACTGCCGAGCACTTGGAGCCTCCCGGGGCTCACAGACAAGGATCGCCCTCCTGCGGCCCTCACTCACCTCCGGACTCCGTCGGTGCTGACGACACGCGGGGCTCTCCCAACACCATGGGAGCCCCTCTCGGCCCGCAACCTCTCCTCCTCACTTCCGCTGGTCACCCGGGGCTCTCCCTCGCTCTCGGGAGCCCCGGTGGGAGACACCAGCTTCTTCCGCTTCCCGGCTCGCGACGCGGCTTCGTCCTGGAGGCCCCGATCACGTGGGCCACACCCCCTCCCGCTGGACCAAACCCAGCGCGGCAGGGGATGACGCGGCCGGGACTCCGGGATGCGGCGGTGATTTTGTTGTCGCGGTGATGCAGGGTGGGCACCCGCTATGGGGGGTCACTAAACGAACGCGGCAAAGTCCCTGGCGGGGTGGGCACCCGCTGCGGGTAATAACTTCTCAATAAAGCGGGGTGGGCACCCGCTAACACGCTCAGCAATGTCCCTGGCAGGGTGGGCACCTGCCAGTGGACATCGGAATCGGCAAAGGCAGGGCAAACGCCGGGTGGGCACCGGCTTCCAAAAATAAAGCGCTCCTGAGCGCTACAGGCAAATCCAAGCGCTTTGGGGGGAGAGAAAAGCGCTTCCAGGCGCTTAGGGGTGCCAGTCAACACCTAAGTCCAGCAAAGTTCTTCCCTGCATGCAGCAGGGCAGGGGTGGGGGCAAGGCTGGACCCAGAGCCAGCTCACTGGGCCTCCAGGCAGGGAGGTAGTCCAAGTGGCGGTCCTCTGGTCCAGCAGCAGCAGCAGCCCCCCTCAGGTAAGATCCTGGCAGAGAACAGTTTCTGTGGGGACACAGCCCCATTTTTATACACTAAAACCCTTTGTTCTTGTTTCAGGGTGAGGGGGAAAACCAGTCGCAGCTGGTTGGGGAGCACCCTTGATGTGCTCAGCCCCTCACTCTATTCACTGGCAGGGCTAGGGTCGTCAGTCGCACCACAGGGGGCGGAGCCAGCATTGTGTAGGGAAAGCCCTGCCCTATTCAGGTCCAAGGTGCACTCCTCCCCAGCCATCAGCATGCTAATCTGACACTCACCACTGGGGCAGACCCAACCAGACTCCTGGAGCCAGGCTCACCAGCCAGCTCAATAGTTACCGCAACACAATAATGTCATTCAGTTATATCTTTTCAAGTTTAGAGCTAAGAGAGATCATTTAAAGTAGCTCAGGATATTCAATATGGCGTCTTAACATGAAACGATGCAACATCCAGTACACGATTCATCATTATTTATTTACAAAAAGAGCATAAATTGCATAATATTCGGCGCATGGTTGCTCCAGAGGGAACGTGCATAAAAGAAGAGTGCTGAGAAGTGAATGTGTAGAAGCAGAAGATTAGAAAAACAATAGAGCAATTCTTAAAAACCTTTTCAGAGTGCACGGTTATAATTCACCGTAAAAGGTGTCCTGGTAACGTTTGAACATATCAACAAACAGTTCTAGATATTCCTTCCTCAGAACTTAATTCATATTGTAGCACGTTGGGTAATGGCGTATACCAGGCTTGACAACAAGGGGGTGTCGACGTTTCGACCCGTCTTGGGGTACAGAGGTATTTTGAGACCTTGACCGTGCGGGTCTTCTTCAGGACAACAGAGGGGATTGGGGCAACCTGACGTAGTCCTTGACTTGACTTCTGTGTCTGAAATAATGAGAAGGGGTTACTCCTAAAGAGCAAGGGATTCTTTCCAAGGGTCTCTCCTTTGTCCCCACTTGTATGCCCAATGACTTTAATTTGAAACTCGAATTGCACCATTTCTTCCGGAAAGTCCGTCTAAAACAGTTCTTCTTAAAAAACCCTTACTTATATTATTGTGTTGCGGTAACTATTGAGTTAGGACCCTTGTTTTTTGTATTAATTATATCCCCAGGTCCCGGACTTTCGGGGTAACCCCATTTTTGTAATGGCCACTTCTAGAAGTGGCACTTCCACACTAGGTACATGCACGCCGCACACATCATCGCGCAGCATTCAATCACACGAGTCAGCACATACCAAACTCGGGCCTGCACACCCCACGCATCAGGAACTACTAGGGACACATACATTCCCCATGCATTCCTATGGGAGGGCAGGCCTATCTCACCACATGCACTCAGAGTGCGCACGCACTTTACCCTGGGACACAGGGAAAGTGCGCAGAAACCAAAAATCACCACACCAAGTCACCAATAAAAAGCAAAAAGTTCAGGGGTGAACCTGCCAGAAGGGCCAAGTCCAACAGTTACCAATAACTATTCTCTCCTTGGTAAGAGTGGTTTCTAGTGGCACTGTGATCTAGCTGGTATACAGGCTGACATACTCAGTGGGGGTGTCCAGAATCAGTTTGGACACCAAACCCAAAGCCTTATGGAACTTTATGGCACATGACATGGTGCCGACAATGTTGGTTTTGGTACTTATTTAACATTCAAATTTGAATAGTTCAGTCGTGCTTTTCTCAGAGAGCCCGAATCACATTACTTCAGAGACGTTTGACGTGAGAAGGGAAATACCATGCCACAGCAGAGTAGGCAACATTCCTATTTATCGGCTATTGATTTATCAAGCTTGAAGGAAAAACAGTTGCTAAATTTGTGCATAAAACGTTATCTCAGTTTCCTTGAAACTCTTCCTTGCGAAACTTTTTCATCAATGGCTGAAGGAGACGCCACTGTGTTAGCGCAACTTGCAATAATTGAGAAGAACTTGATCGAAAATTAACTTTTCAGAAAATGTTAGGACTGCCCTCACTTTAAAACTAGCTGAACACGATTTACCAGCTAGGGGTGGGACAGTAACTTTTGTGATTGAGGCTCACGAATCATATAGAACAGAGGTATTCTATTCATGGGTTACATGCCCAAAAGCAGATGCACAAGCACATACATTTCATTCTTATTCTGAAGAAGAACCACCAGATGAACACAGTCTGTATGAGGACATTGAGATTCCACTCACGTACCAGCAGCACATAAACTGTTTTAACGGCGCCCTTCCCCATACGATAAATAAAGCAAGACTAGGTATGCTCGGAAGAGACAGGGCCACTTGGCCTGTCCTTGTGGCTTACAAACTACATCCAGAAATTGACACAATGCCAGTAGAAGACTTACGTACACTTCAAAAAGAAATAATAAAACTTTATCGAAATTTAACACAATTTGGGATGAGAACACTCACAATTCAGCCAACAAGAGCTACACAAGCAGGACCCATTCAGGGATCTACAACTAAAATTACACCACAAACACTAATCACAGTTATGGGTAAAATGCCCACTAAATGTGAACGAATGCCATTCTGGATAGTCAGAAAATATACAGCTAGAGGGAGTATTTCTACATACAAGCCCTCAAGAAAAACACAGAATACTTACAATCTGCTTGCCAATGGGGATAGCTCCCCAGATAGAGGATTGTATCACTTGGGGTACAGTTTTCACTGCAATATGTAATAGAACTCATGGTATCCCTTCACTAGCATTAGTACCAGACGTATTGAGACACATACAGACTGAGTATGGAGCAGAACCTGCTCTGAACTTAGGGATGAAATTGGTAAGCAATTTTGCCCAGGTATCATCTATAATATTACCAAACATAAAAGGGGAGGCAGCAGCAGTGGCAATACACCTATGCCTAAGGAATTTCATTCCTTTACAACAGGAACGTGAATTACCTAAAATTATCACAAGCCCCTATGCTGAATGAGGTAGGGATAGTTTGGGAGCTAGAGCATTAAAACATCAACTCATGAGTGGTCCTAAGAAGGATAACACAAAGCAAGCTCCTGATTCTTCTAAGAAGAAATGGGATAATAACAATAAAAAAACATAAGAACAGATCTGAGTCCAGGAGTGGATCTCCTCAACAGGAGCCAACCGAAAGCAAATACAACCTTAGGAATAGGGATAATATTTAAAAAACCTGACAGGTATCAGGATACTGATACACGTTCCTCTCGTTCCTTTCAGGGTTCACCAAGAAATTCAGGGAGAGAAGGACTGTCAGAACACAGACAAGAAGAGTTTATGAAGCTAAGCGACATGCCACGCAATTCAGGCTACACTTCTAAAAAAGAAGACAAGCCACAATCTAAACCTCAATTTAAAAAGAAGAAGGTAGCAGGTCTCAAAGTTAGACATGCCCAGAATTCTGAGGACTTAACTACTGAACGGGGAACGCTTCCTATCAACACCGACTTCCGAGAAAGGAAGCGCTTGAACGACGAAGGACAGAGACGAAGAGTACAGAGGAGAGGAAACAACCCTGACCGACAAAGAGCCAAACCGGTATGAACAATACTTGTAACGATTTAATTCGGAGACTCCTAAATAACTTGCACGGATGCATGGAATATCACGTGTGCCCAATAGTCCCGCGAAGCACCAAAGCAGGTTACTTTGTAACTAAACATGGCCTCCCGTTGTAAATAGAGTCCCGTTGAACCACCGAATGCATGCCGATCACAACTGGACAGAAAAACTTAATTCAGGGTCTCCTAAATAATTTGCACGGATGCATGGAATATCACGTGTGCCTGATAGTCCCGCAAAGCACCAAACCAGGTTACTTTGAAACCTAACACGGCAGCTCTGCACAACACGGTCTCTCGTTGTAAACACAGTCTAGTTGTACCATCGAATGCATGCCGATCACAACTGGACAGAAAAATTCGCCGCACAAATTGTCATAACAAAGGACAACGGGCACGTCTTGTAAAAGCCGCATTAGAGCACCAACTGGTGTCCATAGACCCACGCATGAGATATCACAAACGGGGTAATTAGCTATTAAAACCAGTCTGCACATAAACGCCCAACTTAGTTTTTTCAACCCCATTTTTTATCCAATAGATCAACAAAGAAGCCAGTAAATATTCAAAAGACCTACACAGTACAACTCCAAAAGGAAAGGGAAGGTACGTGAAGCCATAATTAAAGGAAAAATGTAAGGTTACAACTTCATTAAACACGGAATATATAGCGTCAGAAAGCTGACAGTGACACAGAAATATTTCCCTTGTATTTTCACAGGTAAAAGATAGCGCAAGCAACTCTTATCTGACAGCACGTAAGTTCCCCTTTTTAAACCAGTCTTTTAATCAAACAATTAAGTGAATGCTCAGAAAATTAACAGAGTACACTTAAAAACCACTTTAATATCACATTCCTTTATGACAAAAATATATTATTGATTTTTTCAGAAAAAGATGTCCCATGGAATAATAACCAAGCCCTGATGAAGACCTTAGAAAGGCAATAAAAAGGTCCATAGCAGGAAAGGTCCAAACGCGTCGGCTAACAGAACATGAAAATATATTGGGGATAAAACCATACAATAACGCCCCGTGAAGAGCCAAACTCAAATATCTAGTCAACGCTCTCTAGCTTCAATTTGGGAAAATATATTTTTCTCTAATTACATTCTAGGACCAAACCAATCATATAACGTGGAGGCAATAATGACTTTATATGCCACTCTATCTAACAAAGAGGATATCTGAGTACTGTTTCGATTTATGTATCAATTTTGCACATTTATGTACGTCGTTATAATGTTTTGTTGGAAAAGTGAAATTTATTTCATTGTCACACTGAGAAATTTATATTTGTGATATATATGTGTTTTGTTGTCACACTGTATTGTCGAAAAAGTGAATATTTGGAGATTTATGTTTGTCACATTGAGAAAGTGTTCACCAAATCAACTAAAGATATGAAATTATATTCAACTCGCAGTCAATAAATAGATCTGCTGAGATCAAAGTGATATTGTGATCCATGGTGTCAGAGGTATTTACTGTTATATAAGTATTACCCAGATTCCGGCCTCTGAAAACCTTATTGAATCCCCCCTCATATTATATACTCGCCTTTTGAGTAGGCACCAAGCCTACAAGGGTTCAGGTAGAACCACTTACCTAGAAGAACTCAAAAACTCCCGTCACCTAGTTACAAGAGATATAGTAGTGACGAAAAACTTGTGAACACGTCAATGTGGTGATGTAATCCCGCACATCACAGAAACAAACATCCTAGTGGAACTTACACACACGAACACAAGGCGCCCAGTCACTACAGCTTTTAAGCCAAACGGGCCAAATGATAGAACCAAAAACTCTGAGTATCAGAGAGGAAGATATCGAAGAACTTCTAAAACGTCCATCTACATTCAATCTAGGCAACAATTCCACAAACGTTGCCCAACAATCAGAATTAGAAAAAATAACAAGACTAAAGAAAAAACAAATAAGGACAGCTCTACACGGCAAAGTCCTCTTGGAACATCTACGAGCCGGTACAATACCATCCGGGCTTCAAGTCAAAAATATCCCGGTTATATTTACAGACGTACCTGAATAACTGGAAGGATTTAGCCACATAGGAACCAAATGCTCTAGAGACTGGATGTTTCACTCCATCAAAACAGCAGAACGATTAAGCCAAAGGGAGCTGGAACTAATTAAAGAACTGGAAGAGGCTTTTCTTACAAACACAGCAATAGAAAACGCACAAGCGTTATTGTCTAAATTGGAAAAGGAAAACGCAACTTTCAAAAAAAACACAGAAGATGCCAAAAGAATAAAACTCCAAAAAGACATAACCAACTTTGCTGAAACTAGAGTTTACCCCTATCTGGAGAAAGAATTCTACAAACAACCCCAAAACACCGTAGCACTGAGAACATACGGAGGGAGGAGCAAGAGACGTTTCCTCACATTCTCCGACGGCACATCATCCTCTGGAACATCGAGTGAAAGTGAGGGGTCGTCGACACCCAGAAATAACCAACAAAGACCATTCTACCAGCCTGCTCCTTTTTTAGACAGAGGAAGCAATCGACCACGAGGCAGGTCACGGGCCAACAGATGGTTCAACCCCCACCCAAACCAATACCAGGGGGAGATCACCACCCGGAGGAACGTGTATCGGTGGTAACGAGAGAACAAGACTGTATTTATAATCTATCGGATTACGTCTTAAATACGGATGAAATTCAAGTATTACAAAAGGGTCTATCATTCATTCCCACAGTGAAACCAGACATGATCCAAACCAAGATGGAAATAATCCAACTGTTTCGTAAAATGAGGTTAAAAATCTTTTTTTCCGAAAACGAATCAACGGCATCACGAAATTTTTCAGGCTTGAAAAATCCCTCCACTTTTTTCCCAAGTACCAACAACATGCCTACAGAACTCATAACCTTTGAAAAAAATGTACTACGAGACCTGAACATTCTTGAGAAAAAGAAAACTTTCACTAAATGGAACCTCACCAAAGATGAAAATAAGGCATTGGAACAACTAAAAGCAAACACAAACCTTATCATAAAGCCGGCAGATAAAGGGGGTGGAATTGTCATCTGGCCCCGAGAAAAATACGAGTTAGAAGTAGAGCGCCAACTAGCCGATCCCAGATATTATCGGAAGACAAAAGAAGACTGGAACAGAAAAATCACGGACAAACTCACTCCAATCATACACATTGGAGAGGAAGAAGGATGGCTATCCAAAAAAGAAGCAGAATTTTTAATAAACAAGAACCCCCGGACACCTTTAATGTATGTTCTCCCCAAGGTGCATAAAGATTCTCATAATCCACCAGGCCGCCCGATTATTTCGGGAGTTAACTCTATTCTTGAAAGACCGGCAAAATATGTGGACACCTTTTTAAAACCTTTAGTCTGCAGTATTCCCAGCTACATTAAAGACACAACGCAAGCCATCAATTTTTAGGAGGATTTCCCGTTTGAAGAGGAAAAAGAACTCTTGGTTACCCTTGATATTGTGAGTTTATACTCCAACATCCCCCAAGAAGCAGGTCTGGAAGCCATGCAAATTTTCTTGGACAAACGCAGTAGGCCACACAACGTACCCACCATCTATTTAATACAACTAGCGGAAATATGCCTGAAGCATAATTTTTTCACCTTTAATGATATTCAATTTCTCCAGATTATGGGCACCGCGATGGGTTGTCCATTTGCCCCAGAGATGGCCATAATGTTTATGGCCCTCTATGAAGAGAAATGGATTTTCAACAATAACCCACACGACGGCCATATCAAAATATGGCGTCGTTACATCGATGATGTGTTTTTATTGTGGAGAGGCAACAAACAACAACTTGAGAATTTCGTGACTTGGCTGAATGATAGAAATCCGAACATTCAATTCACCGTCAGTCACAGCAACGTGGAAATGAATTTCTTGGACCTCCTTATCAAACACGAAGAGGGACACATCTAAACAACACTGTATACAAAAACTACTGATAGAAACACCTTCCTGCATTTCTCCAGCTTTCATCAAAGAAATTTACGAGAGAACCTACCCTTTAGCCAGTTCTTAAGGATTAGGCGAAACTGCACCAAAAGAGAAGACTACTTCAAGAACGCAACAACATTACTAGAGAAACTGGTGGAGAGAAATTACCCAAAAAAACTACTAAAAAGAGCGCTGAAGCGAGCATGGTACACGCCACGAGATGCGCTTCTCACCACCATGAAAGAGGAAAAAACCACACCACTTGTATGTGTCACCACCTTCTCAGGTCAGACCACAGAAATGCAAAAAATCATCAGGAAAAACTGGCACACAATAAACAGTATACCATCTTTCACACAGATTCCAATATTTGCCCTGAAGAAAAATATGAGCATCAGAGAGAAGTTGGTACGAGCAAATACGACCATAAGGCAACCACAAATCAATCTACGATCCATGCTCTCACTTCCGCCCATAAAAGGACACAAAAAATGTGGCAATTGCACTTCCTGCGACAGCACCATAGAAGGAACTAGATTCACGTATGGAGAAAAATACATCAAACATGAAGACTTCACAAACTGTAATACCCACAATGTGGTATACTGTATCACCTGTCCATGTCCATTGGCTTACATTGGGAAGACTACACAACCAATCAAAAATCGCATTTCCCAACATCGATCCAGGATAAAGTGTAAAGTACTGACCGCCCCCATGGTCAATCACTGTATTGAAAAAAACCACAGCCCGAAAGACCTTAAATGGACAGTCCTCCGCCACATACGAGGGACCAACATTGATGCAATCCTATCCAAAAGTGAAGCAAAAATGATTATGTTTCTGGGAAATATTGTTAACGGAATGAATGAAATGACAGAATTAACGCATATCACCTAGAAGGAGAATAACATAAAATTCCTCTCTGAGAAGCGGAGTTGAAGGTTCATCTCAGACACCCCGTACCTTCCCCGAACCAAAAGAACAAAAAGACGATAGTGACAAGGTTTTTATGAAAACTTCAAGGATAAGTCTAGAAGTGCACAGAAGGGCGAAAATGCAAACTAAAAATTGAACATATGGATATCCACAAAGAACAAGCAAGACACCCTGCGAAGGGCGCCCTTGAAACAGCGACAAAGAAGGGTCAATTTCAAAGGCAAATTCGAAGGTCTTCAATTGAGAAATCAAGCAACCGGTGGGCAGTAAAGAAGCCACTATATTGCACATAACATCAGACAGCAAGGAACATCAAAACAAATCCCACACCAGCAGAACCCCCACACAGGACACCGCGACCAAAAACGATAGCGAGGACAATTCGGAGTTGTCAATAAATTACACGAAGAAAAAAGCAGCCGCAGAAGCAGGAACAAAGCGTTGCCATAACAACGCAACGCATACGTGGTGACGTCATGGCAACCATAAAACGCTTCCTATCAACACCGACTTCCGAGAAAGGAAGCGCTTGAACGACGAAGGACAGAGACGAAGAGTACAGAGGAGAGGAAACAACCCTGACCGACAAAGAGCCAAACCGGTATGAACAATACTTGTAACGATTTAATTCAGAGACTCCTAAATAACTTGCACGGATGCATGGAATATCACGTGTGCCCAATAGTCCCGCGAAGCACCAAAGCAGGTTACTTTGTAACTAAACATGGCCTCCCGTTGTAAATAGAGTCCCGTTGAACCACCGAATGCATGCCGATCACAACTGGACAGAAAAACTTAATTCAGGGTCTCCTAAATAATTTGCACGGATGCATGGAATATCACATGTGCCTGATAGTCCCGCAAAGCACCAAACCAGGTTACTTTGAAACCTAACACGGCAGCTCTGCACAACACGGTCTCTCGTTGTAAACACAGTCTAGTTGTACCATCGAATGCATGCCGATCACAACTGGACAGAAAAATTCGCCGCACAAATTGTCATAACAAAGGACAACGGGCACGTCTTGTAAAAGCCGCATTAGAGCACCAACTGGTGTCCATAGACCCACGCATGAGATATCACAAACGGGGTAATTAGCTATTAAAACCAGTCTGCACATAAACGCCCAACTTAGTTTTTTCAACCCCATTTTTTATCCAATAGATCAACAAAGAAGCCAGTAAATATTCAAAAGACCTACACAGTACAACTCCAAAAGGAAAGGGAAGGTACGTGAAGCCATAATTAAAGGAAAAATGTAAGGTTACAACTTCATTAAACACGGAATATATAGCGTCAGAAAGCTGACAGTGACACAGAAATATTTCCCTTGTATTTTCACAGGTAAAAGATAGCGCAAGCAACTCTTATCTGACAGCACGTAAGTTCCCCTTTTTAAACCAGTCTTTTAATCAAACAATTAAGTGAATGCTCAGAAAATTAACAGAGTACACTTAAAAACCACTTTAATATCACATTCCTTTATGACAAAAATATATTATTGATTTTTTCAGAAAAAGATGTCCCATGGAATAATAACCAAGCCCTGATGAAGACCTTAGAAAGGCATTAAAAAGGTCCATAGCAGGAAAGGTCCAAACGCGTCGGCTAACAGAACATGAAAATATATTGGGGATAAAACCATACAATAACGCCCCGTGAAGAGCCAAACTCAAATATCTAGTCAACGCTCTCTAGCTTCAATTTGGGAAAATATATTTTTCTCTAATTACATTCTAGGACCAAACCAATCATATAACGTGGAGGCAATAATGACTTTATATGCCACTCTATCTAACAAAGAGGATATCTGAGTACTGTTTCGATTTATGTATCAATTTTGCACATTTATGTACGTCGTTATAATGTTTTGTTGGAAAAGTGAAATTTATTTCATTGTCACACTGAGAAATTTATATTTGTGATATATATGTGTTTTGTTGTCACACTGTATTGTCGAAAAAGTGAATATTTGGAGATTTATGTTTGTCACATTGAGAAAGTGTTCACCAAATCAACTAAAGATATGAAATTATATTCAACTCGCAGTCAATAAATAGATCTGCTGAGATCAAAGTGATATTGTGATCCATGGTGTCAGAGGTATTTACTGTTATATAATTATGGAACTTTATGGCACATGACATGGTGCCGACAATGTTGGTTTTGGTACTTATTTAACATTCAAATTTGAATAGTTCAGTCGTGCTTTTCTCAGAGAGCCCGAATCACATTACTTCAGAGACGTTTGACGTGAGAAGGGAAATACCATGCCACAGCAGAGTAGGCAACATTCCTATTTATCGGCTATTGATTTATCAAGCTTGAAGGAAAAACAGTTGCTAAATTTGTGCATAAAACGTTATCTCAGTTTCCTTGAAACTCTTCCTTGCGAAACTTTTTCATCAATGGCTGAAGGAGACGCCACTGTGTTAGCGCAACTTGCAATAATTGAGAAGAACTTGATCGAAAATTAACTTTTCAGAAAATGTTAGGACTGCCCTCACTTTAAAACTAGCTGAACACGATTTACCAGCTAGGGGTGGGACAGTAACTTTTGTGATTGAGGCTCACGAACAGAGGTATTCTATTCATGGGTTACATGCCCAAAAGCAGATGCACAAGCACATACATTTCATTCTTATTCTGAAGAAGAACCACCAGATGAACACAGTCTGTATGAGGACATTGAGATTCCACTCACGTACCAGCAGCACATAAACTGTTTTAACGGCGCCCTTCCCCATACGAGAAATAAAGCAAGACTAGGTATGCTCGGAAGAGACAGGGCCACTTGGCCTGTCCTTGTGGCTTACAAACTACATCCAGAAATTGACACAATGCCAGTAGAAGACTTACGTACACTTCAAAAAGAAATAATAAAACTTTATCAAAATTTAACACAATTTGGGATGAGAACACTCACAATTCAGCCAACAAGAGCTACACAAGCAGGACCCATTCAGGGATCTACAACTAAAATTACACCACAAACACTAATCACAGTTATGGGTAAAATGCCCACTAAATGTGAACGAATGCCATTCTGGATAGTCAGAAAATATACAGCTAGAGGGAGTATTTCTACATACAAGCCCTCAAGAAAAACACAGAATACTTACAATCTGCTTGCCAATGGGGATAGCTCCCCAGATAGAGGATTGTATCACTTGGGGTACAGTTTTCACTGCAATATATAATAGAACTCATGGTATCCCTTCACTAGCATTAGTACCAGACGTATTGAGACACATACAGACTGAGTATGGAGCAGAACCTGCTCTGAACTTAGGGATGAAATTGGTAAGCAATTTTGCCCAGGTATCATCTATAATATTACCAAACATAAAAGGGGAGGCAGCAGCAGTGGCAATACACCTATGCCTAAGGAATTTCATTCCTTTACAACAGGAACGTGAATTACCTAAAATTATCACAAGCCCCTATGCTGAATGAGGTAGGGATAGTTTGGGAGCTAGAGCATTAAAACATCAACTCATGAGTGGTCCTAAGAAGGATAACACAAAGCAAGCTCCTGATTCTTCTAAGAAGAAATGGGATAATAACAATAAAAAAACATAAGAACAGATCTCAGTCCAGGAGTGGATCTCCTCAACAGGAGCCAACCGAAAGCAAATACAACCTTAGGAATAGGGATAATATTTAAAAAACCTGACAGGTATCAGGATACTGATACACGTTCCTCTCGTTCCTTTCAGGGTTCACCAAGAAATTCAGGGAGAGAAGGACTGTCAGAACACAGACAAGAAGAGTTTATGAAGCTAAGCGACATGCCACGCAATTCAGGCTACACTTCTAAAAAAGAAGACAAGCCACAATCTAAACCTCAATTTAAAAAGAAGAAGGTAGCAGGTCTCAAAGTTAGACATGCCCAGAATTCTGAGGACTTAACTACTGAACGGGGAATGGGCTCTGACGATGCTAGACAGCGTAGCAGAAGTAACAGTAGCTCGCCAGAACCTGATGGTATTTCTGGTGACAGCAGAGTTGAATGAGTACATCGCGGTGGAATACCCGATATGAGGGTGAGTGTCCCACATAGGTTGCACGAAATAACACTCCAAATGGAGGGGGACAAACCCAGAAAAGTTAAAGGTCTTCACCGAAACATGGACCAACACCACCCCGGGACCACACATCACCATCACCATTCCCCAAGGATACAAGATATCCAGGAAGGACCGTCCCTCCCGCCCGAGGAATCACCATTGTCCACAAATCCAACCTCCGTCTGACCACACTCCCTGACAAGCCCACAGACCTGATGGAACAACTTCACTTCAAGATACTGCCCAGCCCTATCACCACCCTCCGAGGAACCCTCATCTACTGATGCCCTGGACCCCATGTACTTTTCGCCAACTCCATCACGGACATCATCTCCCCGCATGCCATCACGTCCACCAACTACACCCTACTGGGAGACCTCAACTTTCACCTCGACAACCAACTGGACCCCAGTACCACATCCCTCCTGGACAACCTCCACAACATTGGACTCCGCCAGATCGTGACCGAACCCACAGACTCAGCAGGACACACCCTCGACCCCCTCTTCACAACAGGTAACTCCATCACCTTCAGCCACACCACCAAACTCCCATGGACTGACCATCGATGGGTCCACTTCATCCTCAGAACACCCACCCTCCACAGACACCTGGAACTGGACCAGAATCACCGACGACCAGCTAACCTCATCACTCAGCAACTCCACCTCATCCATCGTGGAAAACAACAACCCCAACACCGCAGCCCGAGCCCTGCACAGATGGATTTCCGACAGCACCAACACCATAGCCCCCCTCAAAAAAAACAACAACACCCACGCCAAGAAAGCCTGATGGTTTGCCACCGAACTTCGAGAGTCCAGACACACTTGTCGCCGCCTCGAAAAGGCCTGGAGGAACACCAAATCCACAGAAGCCTACAACAACTTAAGAGCCGCCACCAACGCCCACCACCAACTCATCAGAAAAAAGAGGAAAAAAGCGATTGAAGACAGACTCTCTACTCACGCACACAACAGCAAAGAACTCTTCAACATCATCAAGGAGTTCGCCCAACCCACCAGCGAGTCCACCAACATCCCTTCCTCACAAGACCTCTGCGACAAACTCAGCACCTTTTTCCACCACAAAATCAAGATCATCTACAATAACTTCGACGAAGACAACCAACATACTGAACCCTCATCAACCACTCCCGACACCCTGAAGCCAGCGATCGATAACTGAAGAGCCCTCACCAACGAAGACACACTGAAGACAATTAGGTCAATCCACTCTGGGGCCCCCACGGACCCCTGCCCCCACCACATTTTCAACAGAGCTGCTGACACCATCGCACCCATGCTCTGCCACACCATCAACCGCTCCCTGGCAACCACCACGTTCCCCGAGGACTGGAAACACGCCGAGGTCAACCCCCTCCTGAAGAAACCCTCGGCAGACCCCACTGACCTCAGAAACAACAGACCCATCTCCCTGCTCCCGTTCCCAGTGAAAGTCATCGAGAAAGTCAGCAACAGCCAACTCGCCACATTCATCAAAGGGCACAACATCCTCGACTCCACCCAATCCGGCTTCAGAAAAAAACACAGTACGGAAACCGCCCTCTTCGCTGCAACAGACGACATCAGCACCCTACTGGACAAAGCAGAAACAGCAGGCCTCATCCTACTCGACCTCTCAGCGGCGTTCGACACAGTCGCTCATCGCACCCTAATACGCAGACTCCACGACACAGGGATCCAAGACAAGGCCCTCAATTGGATCTGCTCCTTCCTCTCCGGCAGAACTCAGCGGGTCAGACTCCACCCTTTCCTCTCTGACCCTACACCTACCACCTGCGGAGTCCCCCAGGGGTCCTCCCTCAGCCCTACACTCTTCAACGTCTACGTGGCTCTGCTCGCCCCCATCGTCAGAACCTATGGACTCAACTTTGTGTCATACGCAGACGACACCCAACTCATCCTCTCCCTATCCAACGACACCAATACCGCCAGACACAATTTTCAAAAAAGGCATGGAAGCCATCGCCAAATGGACGAAAAACAGCTGCCTACAACTAAATACCAACAAAACAGAAGTACTCATCATGGGCCCAAACCCCAACGCATGGAACGACACCTGGTGGCCCACTGCCCTCGGAAGCCCACCCACCCCGACGGACCACGAACGCAACCTGGGAATCATCCTGGACTCCGAGCTCAAAATGGACCACCAGATCAACTCTGTCTCGTCCTCCTGCTTCCACACCCTCCACCTCCTACGTAAGACCTTCAAATGGATCCCCCTCGAACACAGAAAGACCGTCACTCACGCCCTGGTCACCAGCAGACTCGACTACGGCAACCCACTCTACACCGGAATAAACAAAAACCTCACCTGCAAGCTACAGAACATCCAGAATGCCTCCGCAAGACTGGTCCTCGACCTGCCAACACACTGCCACATGTCCCAGTACCTGTGCACACTCCACTGGCTCCCCATTGAAGCTAGAGTCACCTTCAAGATGCTCACCCACACCCACAAGGCCCTCCACGACAACGGACCAGCATACCTGAACAGCCGACTCAAATTCCACGCACCCCAGAGGACCCTACGATCTGCCCAGCTCTCCTATGCTGTGGTCCCCCACACCAGAAAGACCAGATCGGGAGGCCGCTCCTTCTCCATCCTTGCAGCTTGAGCCTGGAACGCCCTGCCGCTCCACCTCAGACAGACAACATCGCTCCCCATCTTCGCAAGAAACCTCAAAACCTGGCTCTTCAACAGACACCCCCTTGATGGACTGGAGCCTGCTAACAAACACCCCCCAGCGCCTTGACACCCTTACGGGTGAGAAGTCGCGCTTAACAAATGCCTGATTGATTTGATTGGAGTGGCATTGCTAACTAGGCATCGCCTTTCCTGATTCTTTCTAGTAGCTCGTCAGCCTCTTGTGATGACCTTCCATAATGCATTTTGTTCTTATGCATAACTTTCAGGGTCGCTGGGAATTTAAGCTGGGCAACTGCTTTCGCTTTTGCTTTTAGGGACCCAAACTGCCCTTGCAAGTGAGGGAGTAATCCTTACTTTATGATCTAAAGGTTTAGTTTTGGCTCTCCCAGCCTTTTTACTCCTAGTTTTTACCTTGCACCTCTGGAAGGCAGAACAGCTATCATCTAAGCCTGCTCCCTGACTGCCAGCTTGAAAAGGGTGGGGGGAGCTCTTCCTACTTCCTACAATAACAGTCTTCTCCTTTCTGGGAACCTGCTTATTCCCCTTTGGACATGATTTTTGAGGACCCTGGGAAACCCCCAATACCCTTCACCTTGCTTTGCTGGAAATGCTTGGTTGAACTTGATGCAGTGGACTCGCCTGTGCTTGTTGGAGGGTTGAGGGTATCTTGACGGCAATAGCCGCCTCCTCCACAGCCGAGCAAACCTGACGGGTGCTGCCACTGCCCACGCTGACCCGGAGGAGACCACGTGCTGCTGCTCTGTGGCCCCTCCTCATCTTAAGGATATCCGCCTCCCACCAAGTAGAAGCAGTGGTGGCAGCGGGCAAGCAGATTCAGCGGGCACGCAAATGACATGGAACATACCCTGGTGATGGAAGGGGTGAAGAAAAAAGCAGAACTGCCAAAAACTCGAAGATGTAGGTGATAGCAGTGGTAAGGTGGGCTCTAGCATTGCCTAAACAATAGTATCGTTGGGCGTGAGTGCCTCCGGGGAGCAAGCGGCAGCTCATGCAGCGGCCACCATGTTACTGTCTAATGGTTGCTTGAGCACACCTATTTTACACTAGAATGACGCTGGTTCAGTAAATACTTATTGAGAAAAGTCCCCACCATTTATTCTGTGTATCTCTTTCTGAGACAATGTGAGCATTAGTGACTGAGCAAAAAGTAGCATTGTTTCCACAATACCTGATGGGACAGAGTTGTCATGTTCGATAGTTGCGAAGAACTATTCTCTCCTTGGTAAAACGAGTTTCTAGTGGCACTGTGACATACTCTGTGGGGGTGTTCAGAATCATTTTGGACACCAAGCCTGCATTGTATGTTGCCTAAACACGCAGACCCTATTTAGAATTATAGGAACTACATGACGCAGCTTGTGGACCGGAAACTCGTAGCACGCATGGAGGTGCCACAGCAGCACCGCAAGCATATTGTGAGCCCCTGACCACCACGGGACCGCCAGGGAATGCGGTTCTCTGGTCATTGCAATGGTTGAATTGCGGTCCGACCGGCAGAGTTGTAATACAGCGGTCAGACCACCTGTGCAACAGTGGCTGGACCACCACCACAGTGCGCCCAGAAGTCTGCTGGTCCTCAGACCGCCAGACTCATAATCAGGCCCTGTGTCTTCTGAAAAATTGTTGCTGAATGTGGTGTTTAATTTTCTTTCTCTGACTGCAAAGTGAGGGGTGTTTTTAAAGTGAATTATGTGACAATCGTGCTGAAGTACAGGAAATGTGAATGGAAAGGTGGCATTTTTTTTTTTTTGCAACGCAGAGCAAAATGTAAATACCTGGAAATGAACTGCATATGTTCATCAGTTGGGAAAGCAAAAATGAAAGGACATTTTTGTTGAATTTCTGAAGTGTGCAGGAAACAGATTTTTTTAATACGATCAAACCAAATCAAGATACTTTACTTGGTGATCCAAAAATAATAATGAAAAAATTGGAAACCCGATTTCCACATGTGAGAAATCAGGACCTGTTTGCGGTGTCCCTTTACTTTTTGCCCCCATTTTGACTACGAGGTGCAGGTTTTCTGACTCTGATTGTGGCCTGGGACTGCTAACCAGACTCAGGACATGTGCTCTGAATAAAAGTATAGGGTTAGGTAAAATTATAATTGGCAATGGCAGACCCCTGTTAAGTCCCTAGTATATAATAAGGCAAGAGGGATTCAAGCTACCCAGCAGTCCCTAGTATATAATAGGGAAGTGAGGTTTAGAGGCATAGTAGATTTCCTGCACTAGAGTGCACACTGCTGAGTTGCCTGCTGTCATTAAAAAAGCCAGTCCTGCCTTACAGGCTGCTCTTAAATTATAATTCTGTGCAAATTCGAATTTGGAATTAAAGGTACTTCCAAAGTAGTAATGTACCTTATTTTTGTATTAACGTCACTCCTAAGGTCACCCCCTAGGTGCCCCAGGGGTAGGATACCATGTAACTATAAGCAGGGACATTATAAAATATGTTTTATATGACCTGTTGAGGGAAAAACTGCCCATTCATATTTCCCCATTGTAGATAATGAGGTCCATAGGCTAACATTGGAATATTTAATTTAAGTATAAATATTGACCAGAGTCACCTAAAAATCTATTTCAAGGTATCTAATTAATAGTTATGATAAATACAACAGCTTGCTACTGTCAGATGTATAATAACTATTACAGAAAATAAGTTATCATACTTTCTATTCTGTAAGCCAAAATCCAGCCTTCCCGCTGCTCTCTCCAGATTGGCTAGCCCCTGCCATGCTGAGCTAAGCTGTATTAATGAGGTGTAAATTGACCTGCTCTGAGCCAAAGGGCTTCCTGTATGTGGAGAACTGTAGTTTCAGAAACAGATGGTAGAATAAGGAAGGAGGTAGACAAACTGGTCTTCAAATGGTGAATGACACAGGCTCACCCCACATCCTGCACCCCCAGTCCCGCAGGAGCCTTAGTAATTAGATTAGTCAGGGGCTTGAAGGAGTGTGTTAGTAAAACCTGACCACTACAGTGGGTTGGCTTAGCATAATGTAACCCTGAAGAAGAGACTTTCTCCATGTTGGATTTTGAGAGAGTGGAGCTTTCTGGGATAAGAATATTACACACTTTGGAGGAAGCGGTCACACACCTGGGTGTCACCCTTCATTCCATTGGGTGTACCCTGCTTGACGTCCAGAAACTGTGAATAAATATGGGCAAGCTGCTTAGCTCCTCAGATCTGCTGCCTGATAATGCAGGGAAAAGAAGGATTGCTCTGCTGGAGCCCTGGCCTGCACCCCAAAGGACTGTACTCTGAAGGACTGCACCTACTGCACACTGGGAACTACACCCCTAAGGATTTTGCCTTGCTTCAAGAAGGATTCAGAAGGGGGGGTCCCTGCTTGCTACAGGTTAACAGAGGCAACCTGCATCATCTCCAGCAAAACGTTGTCGTACTTTAATCTCTGTCACCGCGTAGGGGACAGGGCCCTACCCCTGTCTATCCTGGTATTAGCAAACCGCAAATGGTTAATGCGGTATGTACGAGTGCTTTATATATCGTTCTAGCTATGAATGCACTGTGTACACGTTGTTTTACGTTACTTCGCGGGTTCCATTTTGGAAGCGGTGACCATCTTGTCATTGCCCTCATATAGGCTATAATGGAGCAAATACGGGCCTCACAGTACATGTGTTTTTCTTTGACTTCTCTGTGACCTGGGCAGCTGGCTCTGCTGCCCCAGGTCAAAGTGGTCTCACGAGCTCCCCTTCCTCCGTCCACCTGTGATTAGCATCAGGGCTTGACCCATCATAAAACCCTTTCATTCTACACGAGCCCCCGGCTAATCTCTTTCACACCTGACTGTTCCTGCTTTATGGCTTGTTTCCCAAAACAGGAGATGCTCATGTTTATTGGGGCCTATTGATATCTAAATGTGGGATCTGAACCTTACTGTGTAAATTATTGTGGGCTGGCCGAACTGGAATGTGGGATGGTCATCATGACTCTGCTCTTTTCTTTGAAATGTACACTTGTTTATTACCGTATCATAAAACCTAGGAATGTATGCTTGAGGCAGGAAAAAGCGTATTTAAGGTGAAGTCTGTTTCCATGATTTTCAGCAGTCTCCTGAGAACATACAAGCGGTTGTACTTCTAGGATACCTGTAATTGGTCTGCAGCCAATAAACGATCTTTGACTTCACCCAGAAGACTCTGTGTTTCTGTAGGTCTGGAACAGGGTGAACCCAGAAGTCACAGGGTGTGTGCCCCTGCACCGCTGGGTCTAAAATACCCAGTACTTCAACGTCACTATTCTGGAGTGCGTTCCGTGCACTTTTAAGGATTTGGTCAGGTGCATTGTGGAAATTGTAGTCCCAACATCCCAAGGACCAACTCACGTATTCTAGGTCCTTGTGTTGTTGTTGTGGACACTTTGAACCCAGAAAAAGAACTTCAGGAAGACGTTACAGATGTTTGGAGAAGTTTAGAGCAACTTGTGTAAAAAGCTCCATAAGGGACCAGGTGCATTGTGGGAGTTGTAGTCCCATACTCGAAGAGGTAAACCAGAGAATCTGAACCTTTGACTGGTGCTGTGGACCATTTTCCTCCATCAAAAAACACTTCTGGAAGTAAGAGTAAAGAACTCATGACTTTGTCACAGTCCAGCACAACCTTTTTTTTAACCCTTTGAGTGCTATTTGCTTCTAAAAGTTTTACTTTCATTCTTTCAAAGTTCATATCTTGTGTTCCCTACATTTGATTTTTGGCATTTTTATGTCTATTTGTGCATAAAAATATAATCTATTTTTATAAAGTGGTGTGGGATTTTTATTGTGTGCTGTGTCCTACCTATTTAATGTATTGGTGTATTCACATGCTGTACACACCTATCTCCTAAGTTAAGCCTTTCTGCTCATTGTCTGCTACCAAGGGATTAGCAAGGGAATCATTTATTGTGACTATAACTGAACCTTTGATGGTGTTTGTGGCCTTTTTACTAGTGGTAAGTCACCACTTATCACTACTGATAAACCACTTTCCAACACCACACATTACTTTTTTCTGCAATACAGTTGTATCAGTAAAACTGTTTGTCTGTTCAAGGTCAGTGGCAATTTCAATGGAAAATGTGCTGTTTGTAAATGCCAATGCACTACCACATGATGCTTTCAACAATTTAACAACAAATCGCCCCTCCTCATATCCATGGTGGGTCGCAAATGTTTGACGTTCTAAAAAGTGGGTCCTCGTCCTAAAAAGTTTGAGAACCACTGATTTAGAGTGATATGAGGTGAAGTGCCTACAGGTGCTGAGAGAAAACATGATTTAGCCAGAAGGACTTTGGCTACTTCTCTGGTGTTAGAAAAGGGTTTGATTGTTCATTGGACCCAATGGATCTAAAAGTAGGGGGCTCTTTATGATGGTCTCATGCAGCAGTACATTTTGCTATGTGGCAAGCGACATATGCCACTTATTCTTTGCAGATGCTTCTGAAAGATTTCCAGCTCCTTTTTGGCTGCCTTTAGGAGAAAAAGGGCTCTACAGACATTTTGGCACATGTGGAGCTTCTGGCTCAGTTTCTGAAATCTCTTGATTTCCTTTGGTCATCATCTACTTCTTCAGTGGTGTCAATTGCTGCTAGGCAACTGCTATGGTTAAAGATGTGGAAATTGTTGCATGCGCCTAGATCACTCATTCTCCCCCTTCCCTTTACAGGAGAGAAACTATTTTCTTCACAATTGGATGATCTGGTGAAGAAAACTGTGAAGGAAAAGAAGCTACAGCAGCGGTTTCGAAGAGGTTTTTCGCACAGAAGCATTTTAAGCAAGGTTTCCAAAACAAACCGCCCTTTCGAGGCCAGGCCTGGGGTTGGGAGGCTGCAGCAGCTGGTAAATCCCGACCATGGCAGCCTCATTATGGTCTTGTGGTGGGAGGAAGAATACGCTCATTTTCAGATCAATGGCAGAAAATAGTTACAGACAGAAAGGTCCTGCCTGTTGTTCATTAAGGCTACCAAATAGTATTTCACTCTCTCCTAATCGAACCTCTCTTTATTCAGACTCCAATTCCTGCGACGTCCTGACTCCTTGAAGAAACAAGCCATACTCCAGGGCATTCAGGTTCGCTCACAGGAAGAAGCTATTGTTGCGGTGCCTCACACCGAGAGTGGAAGAGGATTTTACCCTTTGCTGTTTCTGGTGGCAAACGTAGATGGAAGATTTTGTCCGGTGTTGGACTTAATAAATATCAAATTTATGAAAAAATATATTGTTCAAGATGGTTTCACTGAAGGCAATAATTCACCAGTTTTTTAAGTAGACTTTCTAATGATGTTGGACTTGCAAGACGCCTACTGCCTAGTCCCAATTCATTCAAGTCTCTAGAGGTTTCTTCAGTTTGCGCTGGGGAATGACCATGTTCACTTCAGGGTTTTTCTGTTTGACCTTTCCTCTTCACCTCATGTTTTTGCAAAGGTACTGTGGTGTCTGGGTTTCTGTGTTGAGTGATGTGTTGTTCTGGGATGCATTTGTCATAATTAGTAATACTAGGATAAGGAATTTCATTGGTCAACTATATTTTCTTCTTGGAATGTGTTATGTTTGCTTTTGAATATGGACATTTGGATGCTGTTCCCTGGGCCCTTTGCTTGTGTCCTGGATGTATGTTGTATATAGTAAATCTAATGAAACTCAATAAATTGAATGGACCTGCTTCATACTTCAGGCACTGGTGAAAGGCGGGCTAGGGAGGACAAGTGCTAGCACCAGTTGTCACTCGTTTATATTTGCATGGGTTGCATTTGTTTCCCAACCTTGATGCTTGGCTAATTTCTGGATCCTCTCTTTTCAAGGCAGACAAAGATGTCCAGCTGGTCTGCAACATTCTCGAGTTTCTGGGATTTCTCCTCAACAAAGACAAATCACAGCTTCTTCCAGAATGTCAGAAGAAGATCATTGGCACTCTTTAGATACAGATAAGTCAAGACTGTTTCTAGCAGAGGAAATGATGTTGAATATCCGCTCTCACCTACGAAATCTTTTTATGCTCTGACAGCTCCTGCTTTCCAATGGTTTGAAATTTCAAGGATTCATGGCAACTTGCACGGCAGTAGCTTCCTGGACCTGACTTCGTCTAAAACCGTTGGTGCAACATGTACTAGTCCATAATCTTCAGCATCCGTGAATTACAAAATTCAGATTCCTGTGTTTCAGAACAGTCCAGGCTCTTCAAAGGTGGCTGTGTCCACTGAATCTTCAGAAAAGTGTTCCATTGATGGAGCCGCTTTTGTTGGTTCAGATGCAAGTCAGTGAGGATGAGGAGCTGCCTTAGGTGCCCAAGAGCCTCAGGGCAGATGGTCTCGAGTAGAGTTTCTCAATTCCTTGAATTGGCGGTTGTTGACGGTGATATAGAGAGTTCTTTTCAGATTTGTTCCCTTGTGGTTCAGCAAACCAATTCTGGTGAAGACGGACAATCAAGTGGCAACGTTGTACATAAACAAGCAGGGCGGATAAAATGTCTGTCCTTAACCAAGTTATCTGAAGAGAGTATCTCCTGGGCGGAGATCAGTTTGTTATCAATCCAGGTGATGTATATCCAAGGGGTGGGTGGAGAATATACAGGCAGACAGTCCCACACTCCATCTTTTTGCAACTTCTGAAAATGCTCTTCTGTCCAGCTTTTGTACAGAGAGTCACTGCCGGCAGGCATGGGGGATGGATGCCATGTGGGGCCCATGGACTCAGGAACGTTGCATGCTTTCCCTCTGATTCTGCTTCTCCCAGAGGATTAGGAGAGAGCAGGCAGTATGGCAGGTGTAAGGGCACCGAGGGGTAACCACCCCATTGCATACCCTTGGTGCCCTTACATACATAATTTGGAAGAGGGAGAAGTTCCTCTATGTTTCAAAACTGTGCAAGCTAAACCTTAACTGCAGTGGTTTTTACACATCTAGGGGCTGCCGCCTCCTCCGGCCCCTCTAAAAATGTAAACCACTGCAGCTGAATTCTTGTGGCTGAGTGGGGGAATTTAATTTGTAATTCTGGGTTACAAAAGGAATGCGGGATTACCAAATGCCTCTAATTCTCCCGGCGAAATTAATTGTTCCGCCCAGGCCTAATTGCTACTGTGAGGATGAGGACATCAGTGAGAGTAATGACCGTGTTAGTTACTATAATCTTCAGTGATCTTAGGATAGTCTTCCTCGTTGCAGTAAGACCCCGCCCTCCCTGTCTCCCAGCCCCATCCTGACACACAATTGTATGATCTTGGATTTACCAGTGGAGGGGGGACCCTTTATGCAAGTGGTGGTATTTTTTCATGAAAACAGAAAGGAACTGAGCTAAGCGGTTCCTGTCGGGAGACAGAACTGCCATCCGGTGAGGAGGACTATCCCGAGGGTAGTGGAGGTCACCCGTAACTAACAAGTTCTTT
The DNA here is from genome assembly GCF_964204655.1 of Triturus cristatus. Classification (NCBI taxonomy): domain Eukaryota; kingdom Metazoa; phylum Chordata; class Amphibia; order Caudata; family Salamandridae; genus Triturus; species Triturus cristatus. Next base: position 631,248,509 of record NC_140588.1, on the reverse strand, counting down.
CTTATCATCGGAAGGATAACAGAGTCTGAGGCTTGACAGAGATAATGGAGGTAAAGGAATAACCAAGGGAAAGTCATCTTCACATAAGAATACGATTCATATTTGGTGTGCAGTCATGGTAACACACACAGCTAAAGAGGGTGAAATTTGCTCTGTCAAGTTTAATGACGGGGAATGAAGAGAGCGCGCATTTTAAGCGCGCAGGATCACAGGGAGAGACGGTTCAGGAGCTCTGGAAATTCCTGCTCACAGTCGCCTACGCCCTGTGTGAGGCTGAATGGTACGATGCCATCTCGGGCTGCTCATTGCAAGCTTGTGACACTGTTATAAAACGTATGTGTTGTAGAGGCATTTCGATTCCATGCGCTAAGCCTCTGCACACACTGCGTTTATCCTTTCACAGGTAATGTGAAACATGCCCTTTTGTAGATTGAAAGCTGCGAGGCACATCCTTCCCAGGCATTCCCAAACGCGTTAAGCAATTTGATATCTCGCTATTAAGGATGTTCCAGGGCAGGAATAATCTACTCCTCCAAAGTCGTATCTGTTGTAAATTCCGTTTAACATGCAGCAGGTTACCTCGCAGGCCAGCCCAAGTCTGAAGATATCTCACGCGCATTTTCTGTCGCATTTATTGGCATTGTTGCACTGCATTTTCGTTCACAAACAGACAGCTCCCCTTGCAGCTCAATCAAGCGACGCAGGTTTCATCTTACAACACTTTGCAGTCCAGTGGTGTTTTATTTGGTTTTCATTTCTGTAGATAGTTGAATAAATCAGAGGCAAAGAAATGTCTCTTCTTATATCGTGGGGAAAGAGTAACCAAAGCTGAGAATGCCAAATGTGATCTTTGTTCACTGTAGATGCTGGAAAAACAATGATTTAAGACATTTGCTATTTGGAGTTTGCTTTTGTGCATTGTATGATACATCACTATGGATTTCCGCCGCCTCTCAGTGTAAAGCTTGACTCGAAGGCTAATAATCTGAGCACAAAGCAAGGTTTTCTTACTGGATAAATACAGAGCAATGTAGCTCGCAAAATGAAACATGAATTAGACATAAGACTGTTTGTGCAAGGTACAGCTCGTACAGACCTTAGAATCCTTGCACAAAGGTGTTCAACTCTTGAGATGCTTTTTTAATTCTTTTTATTTAGTTGTTAATAGGGGGATTCTAATCGAAAACACTTCATGCTGTTTTAAACCGCTTAATTTGACGATAGTTTGATAATGTATCTTTTTAAGGCTGTAAAACACAATTCAACAAAACTAATCGGAAATTAGAATGTGTAAAGAGTAATGTGGAAAACCTCACTGTTTGCACTAATTGGTTGAGATTTATTAACAGCATAGAGGGCCTCATGTACAAAAACGGGCTCATCGCTATGTCAAGGCAGCGATACCTCAGAAAAATTTGCACTACTGTCTGCAGTTGAAAACGCCATGGATGTGACATATTTTTGATACGGCACACTATGGCGTACCACATGGTGCGTCACAAAAAAAAATGCATCCATGGGTGGGATGTTGTAACACAAACTGATACATGTGCAGCAATAGTGACGTGAGGCTGGTTAGTGGCATGTAAAGTGATGCTAACCACCTACGCGTCACTTTTGAGTGTGTCAAAAGTCAGAAATGATATTAAAAAACTATGCTTTGAGGGAAAAATGAATCGCAAACCTCAGACAAGCTGAAAGCAGCCATGCAGACCGGAGGTGGAGGACCAGTGCCCCAGGAGCAACTGGATGCCTTGGAGGAGCGAGTGTCTGTTATCTCAGCAGAGTTGGTGTTAGGAGTTCTGGACAGTACAATGCTGGCATGTAAATTTTTGAACACATAGGAACATGTAATGAGCCATGTGAATAGTCACTAGCATGAAACTACATTTCACAGATGTCCTAACGTGCAGAGTGAGAACACACAGGTGTTGCCTGCCATGGTAGCGGCCACCTGAAATCCTATCATGTATCAATACATACTGGATGTGGGGGTGAATGCAAGTGAGAGACACCAGAGGGTCATTCATCTCAAAATGAAAAGATAATGTGTGGCCCTGGTTGGCCCCTGGTAGTGCAGTGCTTTGTAGGAGTGACTGAGCCCATTGAACTAGCATGGTCTCAGATTTGGGAGACATTGCATAGTAAGGAGGTGAGAAGGCACGTGTGTGCTAGAAGCCAGCATGAACAACACATATGCACTGCTGTGTCTGACAGTGCTACACTTTTGTTGCAGCTGGAAAAGCATGTGAGTCAATCTGTGAGCTGGGTCCCATCATTGTGGGTCAGTAAGTTGCATCCCTGGGCCAAAATGAGGAATGCTAGAGGAGGAATGTACATGTACAAGTGAGAATGCCTAAATCTAATGATGTGTGATACTCTGCCAATACCCACCGCTGTGAAGCTGGATGGTGCTCAAAGTTCTCCACGAGTGGTGTCCACAGGTCACGGTGCAGATAGCGGCATCAATGACAGCATTGCAGTGTTGTCTGGGATAACTGAGTGGCAGTGTGAAGCGAGGTGGCGCAGAGTGCAGTGTCCACAGGTTTAGGGTGCATGCAGCAGCTTGGTGGCGGTGTCAGACTGCATCACCAGGGTTGTGGTGCAAGGTGCGGATATGCCCTCTGTGATTTCTTCAGGTGACGGTGCTGGCAGTGGCATCGTTGGCAGTGCCAGGTTACATTTTTTCCTCTGTGGCAGCTGAAGCATCCAGTTCCAGAAGCCGGGACTCAGTAGCAGTTGAAGTCTTTGATTTCTCTAAAACTTCCAACAGGAGGCAATCTATACATAAAGCCCTTAGAATGCAGAAAGAACAGTCCAGTCATTTTCCTGCCCAAGACAGAAGAAGCAACTGCAGACCAACCCAGCAAAGCACACAGCAAAGTGGTAGTCTCTCCTCACAGCTCTTTCAGCTCCTCTTCCTGGCAGGTTCCTTAGTCCAGCAGTGATCTAAAGTTCTGGGGTCTATTTATATGATATTTCCCTTTGAAGTTGGCACAAAGAAAGTTCAAGTGTCATACATAATCCATACATAATCCAGTTATGTCTCACTCAGGCCAGACACACTCCAAGGGGTGGAGACAGCATTGTGGAAGACAGACACAGTCCATTCATGTGCAAGCAACAACACCTCCCGCTACTCTAAATGTAGCCTGCATGCAGACACTCCAGTGACAGGTCTGAGAACCCTTTGAAAGGCCTGACTATGAGCCACCTGAAAAGGCAGGACACACTTCAAACACCCCAGGTATCTGTCTAGTACGAATGCACAAACCAGCCTCAGTCAGTCTAAAACCCAGACAGCAAATACACAACAGACAGAGCCACATAGATGGTTAGGCAAGAAAAACCGACTTTCCAAAAGTGGTATTTTCAAACACACAATATCAAAATCATCTTTACTAATAGATGTATTTTTAAAACCTGGGTTCAGGAAGCCTGAACTCCTTTTCTTTATCTTGTCTCAATGGAAAGTTATGCTTGTAAGATCTTACAAAGCAACTCCGATCTCAGCCTATAGGGACAGATAGCCTTGCAGTAGTGAAAAACAAAATACACAGTCTTTCACTATCAGGACATGTAAAACATACCATTTCATGTCCTACCTTTCAGATACACTGCACCCTGCCCATGGGGGTACCTTGGGCCTACCTTAGTGGTACCTTACGTGTAAGAGAAGAGAAGGTTAGAGCCTGGTGATGGGTGCACTTGCCGAGTCAACATGGCGGTAAAAACTGCATGCAGACACTCCAGTGACAGGTCTGAGAACCCTTTGAAAGGCTACTTTTCTGGGGGGCACCATCAATTCTGCAGGTTCACTAGCAGCATTTGATTTACAGGCCCTGGGCATATATGTGTACATTCCTATGGACCTATTAGTACATCGAATAGGCCAATCATGGAAACACCAATCCATAAATACAACAATTTACATGGAGAACATTTGCATTTTAGCACTGGATAGCTGTGGTATAGTGTCCAGAGTCCAAAAAGCAACATAAACATTGTCTCAAACTGGAGGACAAAAAGCAAAATGTCTGGGGGTGAACTCGTTAAAAAAGCCAAGTCTAACAATAGCCAAACCCACATCACACCTTCACAGGAGCTGTGGGATGAGTACTGGTCACAGGGAAAGCAGGCCCCCTGAGGACTTAGTGCAAAATGCAAAGTAGTGGTGTCTGTTAGACCTGGCATCATTGGCATGAGTCTCTTCTCCATTTTTTTCTGTTGGCCTCCTCTGTTTACAATGCTTTTGCTGGAATATTGCTTTGGGCACTGTGCCACTGCTGATCAGTGCCACGGTGCAAGTGCTCCCTAAGTTAAATTGATACATTGATTGGTGTTACCATGATTGGCTTGGTTGACTTACTGTTCAGACCCTAGTCTAGTGCACCGCGTGTGCCAAGGGCATGTAAGTTAACTGCTGCTGGTGGGCTTGCAGCACTGGTTGTGCCACCCACAGAAGCAGCTTATAAAATTTGTCCCAGGCCTGCCACCGCAGAGCCTGCGTGCAGTCCCTGACTGCCATGTCGACTTGGCAAGGAAACCTACTTGCCAGTCTCTAAAACCTTCACTTTGCCACATTTCAGACACCTCTATGGTAGGCCCTAGGGCTGGGTGCATTGTTGGTAAAAGGTAGGTCATGCCCTGGTGTGTGTGGCATGACCTAATAGTGAATTACAGCCATTTTCGTTTTTCACTATTGAAGAACTACCTGCCTCCCTTAGGCCAGAATGAGCATACTAATTATTAACTCCATTATAATCTATCTGACTCGGGGAGCATGGTAGCAGGTCGATTTTGTATCCCTGAACTCAGAATTTAATAACACACCCTTTAGGATGGATGGTCTTTAAATTCTGTGTTTGAAAATAGCCCTTTTAGAAAGTGGCTATTTTCTTGTCCAACTATCCACCGGTCTCTGCTGGTTTGGTGTGTGTGTCAGGGGCTGGGTGGCTCCAGAGGTCTGAATGAGTCAGTGTGGGGTGAATGAGGCATCTACATTTAGAGTGGGGGAAGAGTAGTCCCTGATAGCCTGCCCTGCCTGACACAATGCTGGCTCCACCTCCTGCCGGGCGACTGATAGCCCTGCCCCTGCCAGTGACAATACTGGCTCCACCTCCTGCTGGGCGGCTGATGACCCTGCCCTGCTCAGTGAATAGGCCAGGTGCCTTGGCCTGGCAACACCCACAACAAACCTAGGATGGGGGAATTTCCCTGCTTGGACAAAGGGAACAAAGCAGAAAAGGGGTATAAAAGAAGGACCCCTGAACCAAAGAACTTAGATCACTTCTGACAAGGAAACCTCTACCAAAGACAAGAAGCCTGCTGATCCAAGGACTTGCCTCCCCCTTCTGTCAGTGTGCTGTTTGCTGGGGGGAACCTGAAGCTGCTTCTTTATTTTTGCCAAGGTACAAGGAGACAGGAACTTGGTGTGTACTCTCAAGCTTGCAAGAAAATCTCCAAGGGCTGGAAGAGTGCCAGCCTCCTGTTGAAGTCACAGGGCCAAAGGACTTCACCCTCTACTGAATTGCTGGTTGCTGGAAAGTGTTGTTTCCAGTACACAGGGGAAATCTGCAGTCTCGACGTCGCCGGACGCCGCCGAATCCAGCTCCACATCGTGAGTAACGGCTCCAGTGTTCCGAGCCTTCGACGCCGGCTGCCGGGCCCGATCGACGCCAGTAACGACACCAGTGAGTGGTGAGTTCGGCTCCAGCTCCAAGTGACCCCGCCTCGATGCCGGTAACGACGCCAGTGAGTAGTGAGTTCGGCTCCAGCTCCAAGCGACCCCGTCTCGACGCCGCTGCTGATCGCATCGACGCAACGCCCTTCTCGACGCCGTGAGCGCTGCTCCGGCCCGACACCTCTCGACGCCGCTGCGGTTTGCCCCAAATCCGAGGCACGATCGATGCTGACCCTTCGACGCCGACCCCTCGACACCGTGGATCATCGTTTTCTTCATTCCAAAGGTACTGTGTTTGTGGGGTCTGTTGCAACTCCAGGCTCGACGTAGTGCTCCTCGCGGTCGACGCCGAACCTTGGGAATATCGTAAACTCGACGTCGTGTGACTCCTGTGGGGGTCACATTGTTGCCAAGAACTGTGTTTCAGAAGAATACTTACTTTTGTTGCTAAAGAACTATTTCCTAAGAAGAAACTTTACCTGAACTATTATTTTTCCTTCCAAAGAGTATCTATTAAGATTGTGGTATATTTTTGTCGTTATTTGGTCTTGTGCTAAGCCTTATATAAAAATACTATTTTTATAATAACTCCTGTGTTGTGTCCATTTGTAGTGTATTCACTTTATTACTGTATGTAGTCACAAATGCTTAACACACTGCCTCTGAGATAAGCCTGTCTGCTCTGCCAAGCTACCAAGGGGGTAAGCAGGGGTTATCTGAGTGTGTAATCCCCTTGCCCTGATTAGAGAAGGTGGGTCCCTATTTGTCAGAAGTGTATACCTCTGCCAACTAGAGACCGCCGGTTCTAACATTGGTGGTCAGCGGTGAGGATTGAACTTTGCATTTATGACTCATGTGCAGTGATTAGTGTGCGCTACATAGTGAAAGCAGACCATAGCGCAGCCACAATCTGTTTTGGTAGGATCTTCTATTTTTGTTCTCCGCTTTCCTGGAGTTTATTTTTTAAACACTGCCAGTTTTGACCATGGAGGATGCCGGAGCTGCTACCCCTGCTGTTATTGTTGTGGAAGAATTTGATAAAAAATTGATAAATAAGTACAAGAAAAAGGAGCTAGAGCAATTTTGCAAGCAGTTTAAAGTTCCTACCACAGGTCTCAGACTGGCAGAGGACTTCCGTAAAGCGCTGAAGGCCTGGTTAGAGGCCAGAAATCCCTCTGATCCGGGGGTGGTACTGGAAGAGGAAGAGGAAGAGGTCATGAATGGGCACGTGGCATCTCCCGGCAGCAGTGTTTCCTCTAAGAGCCTTTCTCCTGAAGAGTTTGAAGACAGGGAGAAGGAGAGGGAGTACAAGTTAGAGATTGCAAAACTTAAATTAGGAGGGCAGTTGGAGTTAGAGAATGCAAGAAGCAGAAGAGAAGCTGAAATGGGGAGCAAAAGATTAGATTTTGAAAGAGAAATTAGCGTTTGAACGTGAGAAGATGTTGAGGGAGATGGAGCTTAAAACTAAAAGTTTAGAGTTGAATCCCTCTGGTGGCAGCACTCCATCTGTGCCTGCATAAAGTAGGTTTTATTTTCCCAAAGATGTGATAAAATATTACAGTAGAAATGAGGATATTGGTCAATGGTTCAAAGCATATGAGTTAGCATTGTTGGCCCACCGGGTCCCTGAGAAAGATTGGGGAGCGGGGTTGTGGGGTCGCTTTGTCAATGAAGGGAGAGATACCTTGTTGGACATGCCTGCTGAGGAAAGGATGTCTTATACTCATATGAAAGATGCTTTAATGTTAAGGTATGGCTTAACTCCAGAAAAGTACCGACAAGCCTTTAGAGAATGTAAGAAGTTGCCTGGTACTACGTGGGTTGAATATGTGTCCTTTTTTTGCAGAGCCATGGATGGTTGGGTAAAGGGTAGCAAGGTGGATAGTTATGATGCTCTTTATGATTTGTTTGCATGGGAGCACTTATCTAATAACTGTTTTCCAGAGCTACGCCAGCACCTTATTGATAGCAAGATATCTAACCCTAGAAAACTTGCTGAGGAGGCGGACCGCTGGGTCAGTACCAGGGTCCACAGGGTCCAGTGGGAGACTCAGCCAAAGGTGGGCAGGGTCCCCAGCAGAAGAGTGGGGGGGACAGGGGTAAACAGAGGGAGTTTCAGAAAGGGCCCCAAAGTAATCCCCAAGGGAACTAAGTGAAGGGTTCCCAGCTTCCCCCTGTAAAGAAGCCAGAGGTCCCGACAGGTAAACCTGTTCCCAGGGGCCCAATGACCTGCTACGTTTGTAAGCAGGTGGGACACCGTTATTATGATCCCCAGTGTCCCATGAAGGATTCGAATGCACCGCCGCGTGCACCCCCCAGTCAGGTAGCGAATGTAGCCCTGGGAGGGAGCGAGATGGGTGCCCCCGGTGGGTGGGGTCCCGCAGAAATTTCCCTGGTCTCTTTAGGAGACGTGGAAATGGTCCCTCCAACCCCTCTGCCTAATAACACTAAGAAATATAGGCAGTGGGTGACCATTAATGGCCATAGGGTGGAAGCTCTCAGAGACACCGGAGCAAGTGTGACAGCTGTCAAGTGTCACTTGGTGTCCAGAGAGCAGGTGGTCCCTCATGCATTCTACCCTGTTGTAGCTGCTGACAACTCACAGAGTAAGTGTGAGGTAGCTCAAGTTTCTTTTGAGTGGGGGGTCTCAGGTACTCTTCAGGTTGCTGTGAGGCCCGCCATGCCTGTTGATTGTCTCCTGGGCAATGATTTGGAGGGCTCCCCTTGGGCTAAGGTGGAGCGAAAAGCGCATCTGGAAATGTTGGGTCTGCCGGAGTGGGTGTGTGCGACCACCCGGTCCATGTCAGCTAGTAAGGGTGTTGATGGGGTCCTGGAGCCTGAAAGTATGGCCCAGGACCCAACCATGAATAGAAGAGGCAGGGGGCGCGGGAAACCATCCCCCATCGTTCCCACGGTCCAGGAGGGAGCAGACCCTGAGGGGGATGCCCTGGAACCTACAGGGGAACAAGTGGCCGAACTGGGAGACCTGCCCGAGCTGACCCATTGGCAGCAGGATGGTGGTCCCTCCAGGGAGGAATTTTGTGCTGAACAGAAAGTGTGCCCTTCTCTTGTGGGTATGAGGCAGCAGGCCTCAGCCCAAACGACAGGTGATCAGTCAGGATCACATTGGATTTACTGGGAGAACGACCTCCTGTATAGCGAGCCTAAGGCTGCTGAGCCTGGGTCAGCCCGTGTGCTGGTGGTACCCCAGCGCTTCAGAGCCTTCCTACTGGGGTTGGCTCATGACGTTCCGTTAGCTGGACATCTGGGGCAGGACAAGACCTATGACAGGCTTGTCACCCCTTTTTATTGGCCCCAGATGAGAAGGGATTCAGACATCCATTGTAGGACCTGCCAAACTTGCCAGGCAAGTGGGAAAAGTGGGCGGAAGCAGAAGGCTCCCCTCCAACCTTTTCCCGTAGTCAGTACCCCCTTTGAGCGAGTGGGGATTGACATTGTGGGGCCACTGGACCCCAAGACAGCCATGGGCAGCAGGTTTATCCTGGTCTTGGTGGACCATGCCACCCGGTACCCGGAAGCCATCCCTCTCCGCACAGTGACGTCCCCCGTGGTGGGACGGGCACTGATGGGTGTTTTCTCCCGCATGGGGTTCCCCAGAGAGGTGGTGCCAGAGTGGGGCACCAACTTCATTTCTAATTATATGAAGTCTCTGTGGAAGCCGGTGGGTTAACCTACAAGTTTACCACTCCTTACCACCCTCAAGGTAATGGGCCGGTTGAGAGATTCAACCGGACCCTAAAAGGCATGATTATGGGTCTTGAAGAACCAATGAGGCGTAAATGGGATGTCCTCTTACCATGCCTGCTGTTTGCTTACCGTGAGGTGACACAAAATTCTCTTGGGTTCAGTCCCTTTGAGCTTTTGTATGGACACCCGGCAAGAGAGCCTTTGAGTCTGGTCAAAGAAGGCTGGGAGCAATCTCCCAGGAAACCTCCCCAGAATGTATACAATTACATGCTGGCCTTTAGGAACCAGACTCGGCGCTTCAGAGATCTTGCTCAGGCAAATCTGGAGGCCAGCCAGAAAGAGATGAAGCGGTGGTACGACCAGAATGCCACTCTGGTTGAGCTTCAACCTGGTCAGAAAGTTTGGGTCATGGCCCCTGTAGAAGCTTGTGCGCTCAAGGACAGGTGGACTGGACCATTTGAGGTTGTGGAGAAAAAGAGCGATGTCACCTACTTGGTGGACTTGAAGTCTCCCAGGAACCCCTTGAGGGTCCTGCATGTCAACCGGTTAAAGCCCCACTTAGAAAGGTCCACAGTGGGCATGCTCCTAGCCACGGATGCTGCAATGGAGAAGGAGAGTGAGCCTCTTCCTGACCTCCTGTGTGCAAAAGAGCAAGATGGGTCAGTGGATGTTGTCGTCCTCTCTGACACACTGACCCCTGAGCAGCAGCAAGATTGTCGCCATCTGCTGGGACAATTCCCTGATCTGTTCTCCTTAAACCCTGGTGTCACTCAGCGGTGTGTCCACGATGTGGACACCGGGGACAGCACTCCTGTGAGGCACAAGGCCTACAGGGTGACTGACAAGGTTAGAGCATACATCAAGGAGGAGGTCTCCAAGATGTTTGCCCTAGGGGTGGTTGAGTCCTCTAGCAGTCCTTGGGCCAGCCCAGTGGTCTTGGTCCCAAAGGCTGCAGCGCCTGGTGCTTCACCAGAACTTCAGTTCTGTGTGGATTACCGAGGACTCAATTCGGTCACCAAGACTGAGGCGCACCCCATCCCCAAAGCTGATGAGCTCATAGATCGGTTGGGGCTGCCCGGTACCTTAGTATGTTTGATCTAACGTCTGGGTACTGGCAGATCGCCTTGACCGATGGGTCAAAAGAGAGGTCTGCATTCTCCACACCAGATGGGCACTACCAGCTCCGGGTTATGCCCTTTGGGATGAAGAATGCCCTGCCACATTCCAGAGGTTGGTCAACCAGGTATTGGCTGGACTGGAGCATTTCAGCGCCGCCTACCTGGACGACATAGCAGTGTTCAGCGCCAGCTGGGAGGAACACTTGTGCCACCTCCAGGAAGTGTTCTTGGCCCTGCGCAGAGCAGGCCTCACAATCAAGGCCAGTAAGTGCCAGATTGGGCAGGGTTCAGTGGTGTACTTGGGGCACCAAGTAGGGAGCGGCAAGGTGGCCCCCCTGCAAACCAAGATAGATACCATCCTGGCTTGGGAACCGACCAAAACCCAGACTCAGGTGAGAGCCTTCTTGGGTCTCACGGGTTACTACAGGAGGTTTGTCAAGGGGTATGGCAACATTGTGCACCCCTTGACCTCGCTGACTTCCAGGAAGCAGCCAAGACTTGTGATCTGGACTGACGCCTGTCAGAAAGCCTTTGACACCCTGAAAACTGCAATGTGTACAGCACCGGTCCTCCAGGCGCCCAACTTTTCCAAAGAGTTCATTGTCCAGACGGACGCTTCAGAGCATGGTGTGGGGGCTGTTCTAGCACAGATAAATGAGGAGGGCCGAGACCTACCTGTAGCCTTCATCAGCCGGAGGTTACTTCCCAGGGAACAGAGGTGGAGTGCGATAGAGCGTGAGGCATTTGCTGTGGTCTGGTCGCTGAAGAAGCTAAGACCCTACCTGTTTGGGACTCACTTCCGGGTTCAGACAGACCACAAGCCCCTCAGATGGTTAATGCAGATGAGGGGTGAAAACCCAAAGCTGTTGAGGTGGTCCATTTCCCTACAGGGGATGGACTTTACGGTGGAACACCGCCCTGGTACAGATCACGCCAATGCTGATGGTCTGTCCAGATTTTTCCGCCTTAGTGATGAGGACTCCCTGGGTGAAGGGTAGTTCTCCCCACATTTCAGCTGGAGGGGACACGTGTTAGACCTGGCATCATTGGCATGAGTCTCTCCTCCATTTTTTTCTGTTGGCCTCCTCTGTTTACGATGTTTTTGCTGGAATATTGCTTTGGGCACTGTGCCACTGCTGATCAGTGCCACAGTGCAAGTGCTCCCTATGTTAAATTGATACATTGATTGGTGTTACCCTGATTGGCTTGGTTGACTTACTGTTCAGACCCTAGTCTAGTGCACCGCGTGTGCCAAGGGCATGTAAGTTAACTGCTGGGCTTGCAGCACTGGTTGTGCCACCCACAGAAGCAGCTTATAAAATTTGTCCCAGGCCTGCCACAGCAGAGCCTGCGTGCAGTCCCTGACTGCCATGTCGACTTGGCAAGGAAACCTGCTTGCCAGTCTCTAAAACCTTCACTTTGCCACATTTCAGACACCTCTATGGTAGGCCCTAGGGCTGGGTGCATTGTTGGTAAAAGGTAGGTCATGCCCTGATGTGTGTGGCATGACCTAATAGTGAATTACAGCCATTTTCGTTTTTCACTATTGAAGGGCTACCTGCCTCCCTTAGGCCAGAATGAGCAGACTGATTTTTAACTCCATTTTAATCTATCTGACTCAGGGAGCATGGTAGCAGGTCGAGTTTAGTATCCCTGAACTCAGAATTTAATAACACACCCTTTAGGATGGATGGTCTTTAAATTCTGTGTTTGAAAATAGCCCTTTTAGAAAGTGGCTATTTTCTTGTCCAACTATCCACCGGTCTCTGCTGGTTTGGTGTGTGTGTCAGGGGCTGGGTGGCTCCAGAGGTCTGAATGAGTCAGTGTGGGGTAAATGAGGCATCTACACTTAGAGTGGGGGAAGAGTAGTCCCTGATAGCCTGCCCTGCCTGACACAATGCTGGCTCCACCTCCTGCCGGGCGACTGATAGCCCTGCCCCTGCCAGTGACAATACTGGCTCCACCTCCTGCTGGGCGGCTGATGACCCTGCCCTGCTCAGTGAATAGGCCAGGTGCCTTGGCCTGGCAACACCCACAACAAACCTAGGATGGGGGGAATTTCCCTGCTTGGACAAAGGGAACAAAGCAGAAAAGGGGTATAAAAGAAGGACCCCTGAACCAAATAACTTAGATCACTTCTGACAAGGAAACCTCTACCAAGGACAAGAAGCCTGCTGATCCAAGGACTTGCCTCCCCCTTCTGCCAGTGTGCTGTTTGCTGGGGGGAACCTGAAGCTGCTTCTTTATTTTTCGTTTTGATAACTTTATTTCGGTCGGAGACCATAAAAGCACAGATAAAATATATACAAACAAGATAAAATACATAAATAGTTGAGAACCTTAGTTAAAAAATTATTAAACGATAAGTTATCAAATGAGGGATGACAATCATTGCAATTAATCACAATTTAACACAATTAATCAAAGTAGACCTTCTACGCCACATACCATATAGAAAACGAGAGACAGAGAACACAATGGGAGGTGAAGTATCATATCTTAAAATTCTACAGGCTTGAGCGCATTGTTTTAGGCCCAGATTTTTACACAATGGTGCCAACCAGGATCTTCGTATTGCACTATAGGCAGGGCAGAAGAATAAAACATGGACCATATCTTCTTTGCTGTTGTTACAGGCTGGGCAGATTCCCTCTTCTCGTCCAGCCCATTTGCAAGTCAATGCCCCAATCGGCAGACAGCCATGTCTTAATTGTGTGTATAGTTTTTTTGCCATGGGAGGTTGTATTAAATCCAGAAATTCCTCCCTCCTGGGCACAAGTTTTACCTGCAGAAATTCTATAGACAACCTACCCATAGTTGACGAACAGTACAGCAAACTTAAATTATACTGTCTCAGGGAGGCCAGCAGCTCAGTTCTCCGCACCGCTGGTCAACTCTCCTCTGGGGTCTCCCATAATTGGGGCAAACCTATTTGGTATGCAACAGCTTTAATGTGGGATAACCAGGGTATATTTTTGCTCTTCAACCGCCCCCAAACTGCAGAAAACTCAGCTCTGTAATCATCAAGCTCAGGTACTGTTATGTTATGTTATGTTAAGTGATATTTGTAGAGCGCACGGACACCATGGGTTTCCTGGCGCTAAAAAAGACAGAGGAGAGTCAGGGGGACCAGAGGAGGTAGGGATTAGCCAGGTAGGGAGAAAAGAAAGGTTTTAAGCAATTTCCTGAAATGAAGAAGAGAGCCGCTGGATTTGATGGGTAAGGGAAGAGGGTTCCAGAACTGAGGAGCAAGGTTGGAAAATCGGCGTCCGCTAAATTTGTTGGTTTTAGATTTAGGGACAACAAGCAGGTTAAGGAGGGCTGAGCGTAGATTGCGTGTAGGACGGTGAGGGTTGATGAGAATCGTCAGAAAAGCAGGACTGGGGCAATGGAGAGATTTGAACGTGAGGCAGCCCAACTTGAATGCCGCCCTTTGTTCTATGGGTAGCCAGTGCAATTTATGTAGCAGAGGTTTGGCCGACTGCCATCTGGGAGAGTTGTAAATTAGACGGGCTGCTTGATTCTGTACAACCTGGAGACGATGCAACAGGGATTTCGGGAGGCCGTAGTACAAGGAGTTAGAGAAGTCCAGACGGGAAAGTACCAGGGAAATGACTACCTGGATAAGAGCGGCAGATGATAGTAGGTGACTCACTTTGCGGATTTTGCGGAGCTGGAACATACAAGAGGAGATCACAGTGCCCACATGAGGTCTGAGAGAAAGTTCGGCATCGATGGTAACGCCTAGGCTTTTTACTGATTTCAGAGGGACTGGGGGAGGGCCAAAGTTATCAGGCCATAACTGTGGGCCCCAATAGGAGGGGCTAGAGCCAGGGAGGAGAAGCTCCGTTTTGCCGGGGTTTAATTTTAACTGATTGCAGTCCAGAGCCTTCTCCAATACAGGAGAGGTCGAGCCGCTAACAGTTCTGAAATGGGCTCTAGACTTAGATCTAGTCTCAAAGGTATGAGCGGGGTACTCTGGGGGAGACCTATCAAATTCCTCATAAATGCCTGCTCAACCCTAAGAAGGCTTGATGTGCGCGTATGGCCCCAGAGCTCTGCACCATACATTACAGCAGGTCTGACTTGGGCGCCATAAATTTCAAGCACTGGGGAGACTGGCTTGAATTGGGTTGTGCTCTGAAACTTGCCAATACCCCCTACGATCTGTGAAAGCCTCAGGGCAGATTTGGCTACCTGGGGGCCCCAACAGAAATCTTCAGTCAGGGTGACGCCCAGGTATACAAAAGTTCTCACCCTTTCAAGCAGGGTGCCATTTAGCACGGGGCTAGGGCGGGTGCGTTTCGGGGGACCAAAGATCATGAACTTCGTCTTCTCTAAATTAATCTCGAGTCCCCGCGAGGCGCAGAATGATACAAAACCGTCCAGGACCCGTTGGATGCCTGTTGATGTTCGAGACAACAATAAAGTATCGTCTGCGAACATCAGAGCAGACACCCAACCTGACGCCAACCAAGGGGCATCACTATCCCTAACGCTATCTAGTTCACCCACCAGGCCATTTATGTACAGACTAAAGAGCGTAGGGGCCAGGGCGCAGCCCTGGCGTATGCCTCTGGTTACGGGGATGCGGGCTGATAATTCCCCGTTCTTCCCACACCTGACCTGGGCTTAGTTCCCTACATGGAAACGCTTTAGGACGTCCAATAGATAGGGCGGGAGGTCTAGTTCTTTCAAGACCCTCCATAAACTCTCCCTGGGCACAAGATCGAAGGCGGCCCGCAGGTCTACGAAGACCAGGTAGAGGCTGCCACCCTCAACACTTACAGTCTTCCAGAAAAGGACCTGCAGCCTAAAGGGTTGGTCCAGGGTCGAGATCCCAGATCTAAAGCCGGCCTGAAGGGTGGTCATTACTTCATGCTCATCCGCCCACCCAAGTATTCTATCCAGGAGAATCCGGCCCATTAGTTTCTGGGTGGTATCCAAGAGACTAATCGGCCTGTAATTTGAAGGCACTAAAGGGCAGCCCTTTTGAAAAATGGGGACGATCTCAGCCCCCGCCCAGGTGTCTGGTAGCTTGGCTCCCAAGAGAACCGCATTGAACAATACGGCCAGGTACAGTGCCCAGATTTTTGGCTGGGAACGAAAGAGGTCACCCGGTACCCTATCAAGGCCTGGTGCTTTATTAGGGAGCTGCCTAGTAATCGCGGAATCTACTTCCTTAACTGAGATACTCTCAACACTTCCAGGAGCCACCCTCGCCCCGGTATCCCACTGGCCTGTCTGGTATCCCAAGTCCAGGGCCCCCCGCAGTCGACACTCGTGCAGGAGGTCTAGGGCTGGGAAAGTGCAAAGAGGATCATCTAGCTCTAATATCATGGTCCTATCTAAGTATTCAGGGGTGTCAGCCAGAGGACTAGTGTAGAGTGCAGCAAAATGCGCCTCCCACACTGAGGGAGCAATATTTGGTAAAAGAGTTTCCCCTCCGTCTCTCGCAACAGAATTTACTAATGCCCAGAATAATTTGGCATCCTTTGTCACGAGGGCACCCCTCAGTTCTTCCCACCTGGCTTCTTCCCACTCTCTCTTGCCCCTAGACAGCTCCTTTTTATACATCAGTCTAGTAGCCCTAATATTCACTTTATCTTTCGATTTGATTGCCGCAAGAAGCTCCTTTTTTAATTTCCTGCAGGCATCATCAAACCAGGGGTGCGTTTTCGGCACGCACCTCTTAGTTATACTTACAGGGTTAAACACATCCCCTAATACCGCAACTAACTGCTTATGTGTATCTAGTGCCTGCTGTCGGCCAGTCGAATCTGGGCTATAAGGGGGATTGCAAGTTGATACATTTTTGAAAGCGGTGAGGGTGAGTCTGCAAGATGAGGCCATTTAACCCTCCTTCTATTATTGGTCAACATGAGGGGGGGCATCGTCATGGCGGATTTAGGGTCAGGATTAGTTAGTCCAAAGGAACCTGGCTTAAAAGTTAAGACCAAGGCATTGTGGTCGCTATCCTGTCTTTGTACAACTCTAAATTCCTTCAACTTGTCCCAATTTTTAGCATCCACCATTAGATAATCAATGATGGATGTTTGGCTTGCCCGGTTGAATGTTGCTATTGCTGGGCGATCAGGGTCCAATCTCCCATTACACGCCCACAGAGATGTTGCGAGGGAGAGAGAGTTTATTTGGAGCACCAGAGGTGTCCATGCTCTAACCGGGGCAATATTAGGCTCAGGGATGTGCCATAGTACATCTACTTCATCTTGTTCGCCCAGTTCGAGGCTACCCAACAGTTCAAATTGGCAGTTGAAGTCCCCGCCAAGAATTATTGTGGTAGAGGAGTCTAGCCCCTGGATAAAAGAACTCAGGGCTTTAATTGTATCCGATTCTTGCCCATTTCTGGATGGCCTCGGGTAGATATGTATTATTGCTACTGGGTGTTTACTTGGAGGTTTTAATAAGACACACTGGATATCCAGGGGATTTGTTTGGATTTGGGTTGCCTGGATTCCCAGATGAGTGCCTATCCAAATTGATAACCCACCCGATGGGCGGCCTCTACCTGTGGACACTGCCAAGATGTCGAAAGTTGCAAAGGTCGAACTGGAACTCTCTTCCAGTGCCCAGGTCTCTTGCATCAGGCAGATATCATGTCTTGCCATAAAGGCGGCCCACTCAGGAGTATGCAGCTTATTTTTTAGCCCGGCTATATTCCATGAGACCAGTTTTAGGCATCCTTCCACTAAATTTTCAGAGCCCTCAGCTGCCCTGTTCCCCCTATTGCTAGTCCTTTCCCTTGGTGTATAGTCGGTTTTTGGATCCTCCCTAGAGGTTGGTGGTAAGACATTTCCCTCTATTACCCCTACCCTTCTAGGAGCTTCGTTAATAACTTGTGAGGTAGAAATTCCTCCTAATCTAAGTCAATCCACCTCTTCCAACACGCTAAACCTATTCCAATGCGGCTGTAGCGGAAATAGGGGGCCATAGGAAGACCTGCCCTCCCTAAATATCCCCCCATTTGCGGTGCTATGTGGTGGAAGATGGCACCCCCTGTTATCATGTGTAAATCTGGGGCGACATGGTTCCAAACTAGGAGTAGGGTAGAAATACGAGAGGTGCAATGGACATATTTGCGTATTTAGTCTGTAGAGTGGAGCATTGCAGATATACTCTACAACAGAGGCGTCCCTGAAATTCAAAATTATTACATCACCTGCTACTGTCTTTGGGCCCCTCCCAATCCCTTCTAGCCAACAGGATTTCACCTGAGACATTCACTGGCAGGGGTCTATTTACCCTAAACCACTGAATGCACTTGTTTTTTAACTCAGTCTCCCTTTCTTTTTTCCCCTCACTTAGGGGTGGTACTCCTGCAAGTGCTACCATGTATGGTTGGGCTTCAGGGGGTAGGTTGATTGTTGGTAACTGATAAGAGATGGCTCTTAATGTTACATTTCTTTTCAATGGTGAACTAGTTTTATCCCCCTTTTCACCCTCTTTTGTCTTTGCTGTGACTTTATCTCTGGCATTTGCCGAGTTTCCTGCTATTTGGCAAGTCTGCTTCTGGACATTAGTACTAGGCAGGGCTTGCGATGGAGCATGTATGGGCTTTTGGGTGCTTAGTGTAGCTCCTACATTGGTAGTCTGTACTGAAGAGTTTTTATTTTCAGCTACTCTGGCACTAGAATCATTTTGAGGTGGAATTTCAGTAACAAGGGGTGCAGGATTTCTCAGTGGTTTAACTGACTCAGTTATCCCTCCCCCCTTAATATTCATGACAGAAATAAGTTTGTCAAGTTTTGACACCAGAGGTTTAAGTTGGATAACAATAGTCCGCTCCAGGGATGCTTGTAAATCGGCAACCATGTTAGCGACCCAGCATGGTATTCCTAATGTTGGACCGATCGAATTACTAGTCGGGGTCACCAGATCGTGGTTTGCCAATTTATTATTACCCAGTTTGTTTGGAATATTTTCTCTCTTTTTTCTTGGACATGATTTACGTGCTTCTAGCCTTTTCTCAGGAGAGGGGGAGGTCAGAATAATTGGTCGATTTTGGGCGTCTATAGAGGTTTCTACAGGCATCTGGCTGCAGGGCAAATCTACATATGACGATGTCAGATAAGAACTAGCCTCCAGAGCATCAGTCATGGTGGTTGAGGTGTCTCTTCCCTGATTTTGCATACATAATGTTGGTGTGGTCGATAGCCTTCTCTCCGCATTCTCAATGGCATTCGCCACAACGCCAATAGTCTGTTGCAGCATTTTATCAATTGCAGTCAAAGTAGGTAGGGGTTGAGGTTCTGCTGCCAACAGCTTCGTATGTGATCGTGTAGCTGGAATTTTAGTTTTTTTCCCCCGATTAATCATTTTGGTGATAAGATATTTAATGTGCAGATATAGTAAAGATGCAACAGAGGCCCAATCACTATCGATCAATAGTCCCACCTTGAGGTCGCCCACTATTATGTAACTATATTACAGCACTATTAGAATCAAGGGGCTAGCATCCAGATAACAACAGTACCTTTCAGTAGGCAGCCTTATCAATAACAGTTCCTCGGGGGATGTAAAGGGGGTGGCCCGTCATGTCCTCCTCCGGCCCCTGACGGCCACAGATGGCCCTGCCCTTGTCCCGGGCTTAGCCCCGCGCGCCCCGCGCGCGACCTCACGGGCCGAGGGACCAGGTGTGCTCTTATGCGCCTCCTGTCGCGCGAAGATGCCTCGTCCTGCCCCAAAGGATCGTGGTACTTGCTGTCCTCAGCGGAGCCAAGCCTGGCCCGACAGCAAACTGGAGCAGGGATGTCGTCAAGAGGTGGAGGGGCAGAGCAAAGCCCGGTCGCGGTGAGGGAGTAAAAAGATCAAAGGGGCCCAGCAGCGAAAGTCAGCATGTAGGGAGTGCTCAGGTCCGACAAGGCTTTACAATGGGCTCAGCACCAGGTGTGCTCTTATGCGCCTCCTGTCGCGCGAAGATGCCTCATCCTGCCCCAAAGGATCGTGGTACTTGCTGTCCTCAGCGGAGCCAAGCCCGGCCGGACAGCAAACTGGAGCAGGGATGTCGTGAAGAGGCGGAGGGGCGTAGCAAAGCCCGGTCGCGGTGAGGGAGTAAAAAGATCAAAGGGGCCCAGCAGCGAAAGTCAGCATGTAGGAAGTGCTCAGGTCCGACAAGGTTTTACAATGGGCTCAGCACCAGGTGTGCTCTTATGCGCCTCCTGTCGTGCAAAGATGCCTCGTCCTGCCCCAAAGGATCGTGGTACTTGCTGTCCTCAGCGGAGCCAAGCCCGGCCGGACAGCAAACTGGAGCAGGGATGTTGTCAAGAGGTGGAGGGGCGGAGCAAAGCCCGGTCGCGGTGAGGGAGTAAAAAGATCAAAGGGGCCCAGCAGCGAAAGTCAGCATGTAGGGAGTGCTCAGGTCCGACAAGGTTTTACAATGGGCTCAGCACCAGGTGTGCTCTTATGCGCCTCCTGTCGCGCGAAGATGCCTCGTCCTGCCCCAAAGGATCGTGGTACTTGCTGTCCTCAGCGGAGCCAAGCCCGGCCGGACAGCAAACTGGAGCAGGGATGTCGTGAAGAGGTGGAGGGGCGGAGCAAAGCCCGGTCGCGATGAGGGAGTAAAAAGATCAAAGGGGCCCAGCAGCGAAAGTCAGCATGTAGGGAGTGCTCAGGTCCGACAAGGTTTTACAATGGGCTCAGCACCAGGTGTGCTCTTATGCGCCTCCTGTCGCGCGAAGATGCCTCGTCCTGCCACAAAGGATCGGGGTACTTGCTGTCCTCAGCAGAGCCAAGCCCGGCCGTACAGCAAACTGGAGCAGGGATGTTGTCAAGAGGTGGAGGGGCGGAGCAAAGCCCGGTCGCGGTGAGGGAGTAAAAACATCAAAGGGGCCCAGCAGCGAAAGTCAGCATGTAGGGAGTGCTCAGGTCCGACAAGGTTTTACAATGGGCTCAGCACCAGGTGTGCTCTTATGCGCTTCCTGTCACGCGAAGATGCCTCGTCCTGCCCCAAAGGATCGTGGTACTTGCTGTCCTCAGCGGAGCCAAGCCCGGCCGGACAGCAAACTGGAGCAGGGATGTCATCAAGAGGTGGAGGGGCGGAGCAAATCCCGGTCGCGGTGAGGGAGTAAAAAGATCAAAGGGGCCCAGCAGCGAAAGTCAGCATGTAGGGAGTGCTCAAGTCAGACAAGGTTTTACAATGGGCTCTGCACCAGGAGTGCTCTTATGCGCCTCCTGTCGCGCGAAGATGCCTCGTCCTGCCCCAAAGGATCGTGGTACTTGCTGTCCTCAGCGGAGCCAAGACCGGCTGGACAGCAAACTGGAGCAGGGATGATGTGAAGAGGTGGAGGGGCGGAGCAAAGCCCGGTCGCGGTGAGGGAGTAAAAAGATCAAAGGGGCCCAGCAGCGAAAGTCAGCATGTAGAGAGTGCTCAGGTCCGACAAGGTTTTACAATGGGCTCAGCACCAGGTGTGCTCTTATGCGCCTCCTGTCGCGCGAAGATCCCTCGTCCTGCCCCAAAGGATCGTGGTACTTGCTGTCCTCAGCGGAGCCAAGCCCGACCGGACAGCAAACTGGAGCAGGGATGTCGTCAAGAGGTGGAGGGTCGGAGCAAAGCCCGGTCGCGGTGAGGGAGTAAAAAGATCAAGGGGGCCCAGCAGCAAAAGTCAGCATGTAGGGAGTGCTCAGGTCCGACAAGGTTTTACCTTTATTTTTGCCAAGGGACAAGGAGAGAGGAACTTGGTGTGTACTCTCAAGCTTGGAAGAAAATCTCCAAGGGCTGGAAGAGTGCCAGCCTCCTGTTGAAGTCACAGGGCCAAAGGACTTCACCCTCTACTGAATTGCTGGTTGCTGGAAAGTGTTGTTTCCAGTACACAGGGGAAATCTGCAGTCTCGACGTCGCCAGATGCCGCCGAATCCAGCTCGACATCGTGAGTAACGGCTCCAGTGTTCCGAGCCTTTGACGCCGGCCGCCGGGCCCGATCAACACCAGTAGCGACTCCAGTGAATAATGAGTTCGGCTCCAGCTCCAAGTGACCCCGTCTCGACGCCGGTAACGACGCCAGTGAGTAGTGAGTTCGGCTCCAGCTCCAAGCGACCCCGTCTCGACGCCGCAGCTGATCGCATCGACGGACGCCCTTCTCGATGCCGTGAGCGCTGCTCCGGCCCGACACCTCTCGACGCCGCTGCGGATCGCCCCGAATCTGAGGCACGATCGACGCTGACCCTTCGACGCCGACCCCTCGACGCCGTGGATCATCGTTTTCTTTATTCCAAATACTTACTTTTGTTGCTAAAGAACTATTTCCTAAGAAGAAACTTTACCTGAACTATTATTTTTCCTTCCAAAGAGTATTTATTAAGATTGTGGTATATTTTTGTCGTTATTTGGTCTTGTGCTAAGCCTTATATAAAAATACTATTTTTATAATAACTCCTGTGTTGTGTCCATTTGTAGTGTATTCACTTTATTACTGTATGTAGTCATAAATGCTTAACACACTGCCTCTGAGATAAGCCTGTCTGCTCTGCCAAGCTACCAAGGGGGTAAACAGGGGTTATCTGAGTGTGTAATCCCCTTGCCCTGACTAGAGAAGGTGGGTCCCTATTTGTCAGAAGTGTATACCTCTGCCAACTAGAGACCGCCGGTTCTAACAGTGTCAATATGTCAAAGCACAATCAGTATAGGCTGTCTGAAAAAGTAAGCTAATCACCCATGCAGATGTGGGGACATTACCTTAAATCACCCATGCAGGCCAGCATGCTGAGTAACTGTGCAGCAATGTGTGTCATGTCATGAAAATGCACCCATGTACACAGTGGCTGTTTGAACGATGAAGAGATACTGGCATCTGAAAGGATGCAGCAGTGAAACTTGACCTCAATAGCTATGAGTAGCTTATGTCCTATGCATCAATGTTGAACTGAAAGTGAATTAGAAGAAAGTCTGTAGATCAACCAGATAACTCATGTCAACATCTAACATAGAGCACCATTAATATATATATATTTTACATTGCAGAGGATGAAGCATAACTGCCTATCCTGGATGAGGAATCTGATCAGGATAACAGCCTGCCAACGCAAAACCAAGACATGCTCTAGCAAATCCTGGCCTTCATTGAAATTGAGGTGTGGGTGGTGATCGAGACCATGGCGGGCATCTTAGAGGGAGTCCATAGGTGCCTCAGTCCCAATAAAGACACCTCGGAGGCAATAAGATGAGTCCACACTCCGCTCCATGGATTGCATCAGTCCCTGGCTGACATCGCTTGTATCATGAGGCAGAGGCATGAACAACTGCCCTGCTGAAGTCGCATCAGTGAGGTAGTAAACCAGCTAGGGGCTATCCGCATGATCCTTGAGTCTATGGAGCAGAGGCATGACTCATACATAGCAACCAGGGGACGCATTACAACGTGATGTTGTTGTCATGCTGGCAAGCCATCAGGAGTACTTTTTAGTGCTGTTCTGCCTTCATTGTTGGCACAGACAGTTGCTGCTGGTGACAGGGGATCCACATCATCAGCCCCTGATGTGATTGTGCCTCCGTTGCCTCTGGCACTGACAACACCCTCCTATGGGGAGGCTCCACATGCATCAGAGGACGAATATGTAGAATGCAAAACACTTTCCAAAGAAGAACTGCCTGTTCACAATTGCCTGTGCCACATGGCCAGTTTCTCTTTTGACCTGTGCTTATGATCAAGACTGTGTACTTGTCAATTGGTACTGTCGCTTATGTGACTTCCCACCTGTTGACCCTAGCCATTTGTGGATTGTTGATGCAAGGACTGCCCCTTTCACTTTGCTCCTTGTCTCAAATATAAATAAAAACACTAACATGAACCAGCCTGTTGTATATCTCTTGCAGATAGGACAAACTTGATGAAGGCTGATGTGTATATACAAAAGCAAACTTCTCAACATCTCTCGCTAAATGTGCTACTGGCCCTGTCACATGCTCAGGTCTAACAAGTGCAAGCATCTTGCACCTCAACTGCCACGCCAATATGTACCAAATCACTGTCAAATATTTAACGTCATGATGTGATAATAGCCATTGCTATTGTGTGTGCCACACAGTGAAATAGGCTAACTAATCACATAACAATCGAAATGTCTACTAATTGGACCATTGATGCATGTAAGCCACTAACACATGTTCACGCACCCACATACACCCAACACGGGTATCATGACAATGTCATTATGCACATATGTCTGCCTCAAAGTTCTAACAGATCTTTACATATTAGAACCATCATTAGTCATCCACTTCGAACACACAAAGAACAATGGTCAGACTCCTACTGTATAGCATCACTTCTCTGACACTGAAGAATGTACACGATCAGTGCTGCACCTTGGATTTCAGTAACCATGTCCTGCAAAGTAATTTGGTTTGTGTGTTAATTGGCAAATGTTGTAGTAAGCCACACTGCCATACATTGGGTCAGAGTGTTCCTCTGCCCCTGAGATTCCTTACCTGCATTGACTTTGATTGCAACCACACATGATAGCAATTGTACAATGTACAGCCATAAACTTTTGGGAACCACAGAACACATCTCTCAATCAAGCTATTCATGCCACGAGAAATGTTACAAGGGAGTTCAATGTTCCCCAAACCTAGCAATTAGTTGCCCCAAAACACATGCTATCTGTGCCACACATAGCAGATATTCAATGGCGAGGAAGATTGAAGTTGTTTGGCCAGATGTGGCCCACTCCCATGGATAGCAACCAGCAAGCTACACTGAGCTCTTGGTAAAATGGTGCAAGTGTAACCGTGTAAGTGGCAGGCACCAGCGTGTTTCCCCACACAGCCAACAATGGTGACTAGGGTTTGAAAACACCATTCCTACAATACTTGTAGCATCACATGCATACACAGTGCAAAGGTTGGTATATACCAGGGGGCAGATTTACAAGCCCCTTGTGCCACTTTTGCGTCATTTTTAACATTGGGAAAAATGATGCCAAAGTGGCGCAGGCGGCTTGTAAATCTGCCCCATAAATACGCATATACACTGTGCCAACTGGCACTAAGCAATATTCACAGGGGATTATATACAGGACAGGGCAAATCAGGCCACTGTCAGAACCATCACAAAGCACAAGTAGCAAATGTAAAACACAACCAGTAACTACTGGCACAATAACGACCTCAGCATTATCACATTAGGCATAAAACACATTAGGCCCAAACCTCATTAGCATAAACACATTACGCAATAGGTATCATCCTAAAACATCATAGCATGACATTAGGCACCACAAGCATAAACACATTATGTAATAAAATGCAGTGCACCACAGTATACTGACCAGGTGCATACATCACCTTAGAAACTGACCCAAGGCCAACTGACCTTTCACTTGGGCTCAAAATGCCCTCTAACTAGAATGTCCGGGTGCTATGCTGTCACTTGCAGCTAAAGCAAAAGTGCGCAATGCGCAGGAGCCGGGGGAGTGTATATCACTCCTTTCTCATGTAAACCAAAGTGAAGGCCCCACGTCGCAGCTGCCGCTAACTGGCGGTGCAGCTGAGGGGAAATGGCCACTGGCACTAACTGTGCCTCCTGGGACCCCACTGGGATTCTACAAAACAACTGGCCCGCAACGTTGCGGCTGCCCGCGCTCTCACGGTGCAGCTGAGAAATGGGCAATGGCACCACTGTGCCTCTTTGGTCCTACTCCGGGACTCAGGGAGCTAAACAACAAAATTGCCCCCCTTCCTGGCAGCTGCCTACAACTGCAGTGCAGCTGTGAAACTCAATGAAGGCACTGGCCACAACTGAGTAGGTTGGAGCCCCACTGTGGGGCTCTGTAGCACCAAATTGCCCCCATGGTGCAGCTGCCCGCATCAGAGAAGGGTCAGGAAGGCACTGATACTACGAGTGCCTCAGGAGCACTACAAAGGCTCCCAGCTCAGCCCCCCTCACCGGACTCTTCTAGACTCCTTCGGTCTGGAAGGCCATGATGATGTTGCCTGTGGAACTCGCCCTTCTACACAAGGCCAGGGTGTTACTCCTCCGTCTCCTTAGTGGAACAGCCTTGATGCGGCGGCCCTGCTTCAGTGGAAGTGACCCAAGCCAGCTTCTGCGCTGTGGGGGAAAACATCATCCCCAGTCAGGCGGGCGTGCCTGACTTCCGGCCCTCCCTTGCACTTACTCGGGTCCCGCCTTACATCAGGCAATCTGGCTGACTTTTGGATTTGCCGATGTCTTCTCGGCGGCTTCTCTCTCCGGCTCGAAGTGCGGGGTGGGCTCCCGCTTTAAAGGAAACTAATGCGGGGTAAGCTTCCGCCTTAATTAAGCACAAAAATGCAGGATCAGCTCACCACAGTGTGGGGTAGGCTCACACTCTCCTCAGTAGCGGCAGTGCGGGGTGGGCTCCCGCTCTGCTGCCAATGCACACCATGTGGGGTGGGCTCCCGCTGCTAGGAGCACACAATGCAGGGTGGGCTCCCGACGGTCAGCTGCACATACGCGGGGTGGGCTCCCGCTTCCCAGGCATCAATGAGGGGAAATCCCCACATCCTGGTTCCCTACAAATAAGTCACAGCTCATGTAGGAGAGTAGGTTTTGCGTCTTATGGTTACCCCCACTTTTTGCTGCTGTAACACTGTTTTTCGACTTTAATCTGGCTGAGGCCCTGCTATTCAGGACCCCAGTGTAGCTGTTCCTCTCTAAATTGATTCCATGTACTTTAGGTACACCACAGATTGGATTCTAGGGTGCCCTTATAAGTCTCTAGTATATGGTATACTATGTACCCAGGGCATAGGTACCCCAGAGGCCTACAAGGGGCTGAAGCATGTATTATGCCACCCCTGGGAAGCCCTCTAAAATGACACCGCAGGTCTGCTGCTGCAGCCTGGGTAAGGTGGTGCGTGCACCCCTCACAGAGATATAGGTTCACTATATCTCACCTATCACTGCACATCGAAACCTATCAGTCACCCCAATGGCAGGCCTTATTAATCCTGAAGGCAGGGTGCTTGGTTAAATGTGAGAGGGTGCCAAGGCATGAGTTGAGCCCCTCTGCAGCCTCAGAATCTATCTTCCAAGGTTGTCAGTAGTGCAGCCTGACAATATACTCTTAAGTGCATTATAACTAAAACGGTTAATGCTAACTTTGGACTGGCTGCACGGAAACATGTTGTGTTTAATGTCAGACCCCTTGGAATCATACCCCCACATCAATAACTGGTGTGAGAATATGATCCCACCCTTCTAGAGGTAGAGACATGACAGCACCGGTTTACCCAGTACCAACTTAAAAGAGCCCTGGCATCACAAAATGGATGCTGCAGCCACAGACACAGGTCTGGCTTCCTGCTGCTGACCGAAACTCTGGCAGGGGAGGCCTGGAGAATAGGTTTCCTGTCACAGGGAGTTGTAACCACCTCCCAAGCAGGCTGATGTGTATTGGGGCTGGGTGGGAGCAGTCTCAGAGTGCTTTGAAGTCCTGCACTGGGGGCACATTTGGTGTCCCTGTGCATAGTCCAGCTCAAACCGGTTCAGGGGCTTCCAGCCCCTGCTCTGGTGCAAAACTGGACAAAAGAAATGGGTGTAGCCACCCTTCTTTCCGAACCCTCCCATAGGTGGGTCCCCAGAGTTAGTCCAACCCCTTCCTTAGGTATAAGTAAATAAGTGTTGTCCACACAATGCAGGGTGGGCTCCCGCTGGTCAGCTGCACGAATGTGGCGTGGGCTCCCGCTTCCCAGGTATCAATGAGGGGGAATCCCCACATCGGGATTCCCTCCAAATAAGTCGCAGCTCAGCCCTGCAGAGTTCCAGCACTCTCCTGAAAAAGTAAATAGAGCGCCCACGAGGCACTAAGGCCCCCACAGTTCTAGGGCAAAGGCTGGGCCCAGGCGGGCCAGCTCACAGGGCCCTCTAGCAAAGAGGCAGTCCCTCGTGGTGTTTCCTCCTGGGAGCAGGCAGCAGCAAGTCCCCAGCCACAAGGAAAGAACAACCTTTTCATGGGGTCACAGCCCCAATATTTATACACCATATTTGCTTTGTCTGCCGTGGCACAGGGCTTGAGGTGAACCAGCCTAAACTGGTTCCGGGGGGTTTTGGAGCACTTTGCTAACAAGGCTCCTCTCCCCCTTTGTCAGGTGGGGGCTTGTCATCAGACACACCACAGGGGGGCGGAGCCAGCATTCACATAGGCAGGCACATACCTATTCAGGTTCAGGAGACTATTCCTCCCACTACTCCAAATACAGATGCCCTATTCAGCCTAGCGCTGACTCACGCTGCCCCTCCTGGAGCCAGACACACCTCACCAGCCATTGTCACTCCAAAGCCAGACACGCAATCCACATCAGGCAGGCAGACACATAGCACACAGAAATGCCCACTTCTAAAAGTGCAAAAAAGAGTTTACAGTGCACACCATTGTTTTAATTAGTTTCATTCCATTGCTATAATATTCATCTTCTTTTCAGTTAATTTAGCGTGCAACGTGGACGGCGAGATCCACCCTGGTATCCCGCGTTGAATTAGGAAAATAAGGAAAAGGAGCGAATTTGTCACTCCAGTCCAGTGCACAGCCTGCTCGACCATAACCTTTTGCTTAGTTGATAATCCAATTTTGAAGGGAAAAAAATTCCAAAGTACTTCAAGTGAATTTCAGATGTAAATTTATTCTTCATTTGTAATCACACGTAAGATGCAGTAACATTTAAACAGCTTCTCATGCTTCAGATATGCCTATCCGTGCCTTTTTCTGAGCACGCGGAAAATGCACTGTACATCCCAATCTCAAAGCTTCTATTACCCAATGCATTTCGGGATGTAAAAGGCCCTTCCTCAGGGGTTTAACTGCAAGTGAAAGAACATAAGTGTTGAAATCGTAATTATTTTAAGACTACTACTTTACACTGTTTTGACATATGAAGTGTGATCTTAAATAACAACCCAATGCAGCATTTATCCCTCAAACATAATTGTATTGCAACAGTGAAATCGTCTGACCCAGTCTCTCTCTTCGCTACTTTCCTACCAAACATTTTGCAACTTTACCGATGACAGGTAACCACCCAGCTGTAAAAACCCTTGTCTATCCATTGGCATCTCCCTTTCAAAAACGAAATATAAACGTAAAACAACCTCGTTCTCCCACATACCTCAATGGCTGTTGATAATCAAGTATATTACACTCAAGTTTTTCTCTGGAAGAAACAGCCCGCCAAAAAATGATGCTGATTTCCCCCTCTTTAAACTCGATGATCATGACTCCACCCCTTACTTGCAACTAATGACGTTTCAATACGGATGTTTACGTGTGGCAGCTTAAAAAACTACTGTATCCATCATGCATTGCTGCAAACAGTACAACATTATAGACGAGATGACTCGAGAAAAAAGATCTGAGAACTGTGTTTGTATCATTTTCGGATCATTAACTTTTTTTGAACTACGCACTTTTGAAAAATCAATTAAAGGATGAGTAAGACGTGTCACCATTGAAGAAATTGTCCTATTGAAGTATTGGCTTTTTAATCACCTAAAGGGTGGGCGGGGCATACATACCTCATTGGCTGGTGAAAGTTCTGATTGGGTTCTGTGGGCTACATTTATTTGTATGTCAACGTAGTGGGCTAACATCTCGTCTATAATGTTGTACTGTTTGCAGCAAAGGGACTACCTTAGGGGTGACTGACATGTAGTAAAATGGGGGGTCACAGACATGGCACACACTTTAGGTGCCACGTCACAGCGGCAGTAACACTGCGCACACAGGCCCTGCAATGGCAGAGGCCTGAGACAGGTTTGAAAGGCTACTTTGGTGGGTGGTGCAATTAGTGCTGCAAGCCCACCATTAGCATTTAATTTACCAGCCCTGGGTATCTGAGATACCACTTGACAAGGGACTGACAGGTAAATTAAATAGGCCAAACATGTGTAGACCAATCTTACCATATTTATCACAGAGAGCACACACACACCTTACACTGAACAGCAGTGCTAAAGTGTCCAGAGTCCTAAA
The DNA here is from genome assembly GCF_964204655.1 of Triturus cristatus. NCBI lineage: Eukaryota > Metazoa > Chordata > Amphibia > Caudata > Salamandridae > Triturus > Triturus cristatus. The sequence continues at coordinate 631,219,037 of NC_140588.1, read as the reverse complement.
ACCACCAACACCATGTCAGAAAAAAGGCTAGGAGAAAGGCAAAGAGTTTAGGGATGACCCTGCAAAAAGGGCCAAGTCCAACACTCACCTAACAACAAATAACTGTTAAACTCCATATAATCACTAAAACTATACTAACCTATCCCTTTGCTAAAGCCTATCCTAAACTATAATTAAATACTATAACTACTAAAAACTGGGGTGGGACAAAACGTCAGAGGGAGCCCTATAGTTGCACAACTATTCGGTCCACTGACTGCTGCAACTTGTGCACCATCTGCATCAGTGTGGCAACCCATAGTTTGGGGCCTTCCCAATGTAACTCAATGTCTGAATTGTCTTTCAAGACCTGCTTTTCAAAATCTGATTGCTGTCCTAGGGTACTGGTTACAGCCTGTGGTGCCATTGCCAGCTGTGATGTGGAGGGTCCTGGAACTGCACCCAGATCACCACCATTGGACACATCAACTTGCCTTTGCTTGGCCTGTACAGCCCTTTCTGTTCCTGAGGTGGTGACTTCCATGTGCCAGTTGCCTTTCCATCTTTGTACTGCCCTCCCATGCGACTGTAGGCCCGGGCAATGTGCCCCAGGTGGCTGTACCTCTCCAACCTAATGTGATAGGCATTCTCCTGGTCTGGAGTCATGTTGTCTGTTGGAGAGGAAGGGCATATGTGTCAGACAAAGCTGATATCTTGTATATGTTGTCATTGTTTGTATGCTTGACTTACAAAGAGCAAAAGGAATAAATGATGGACAGAATGCTGAACAATGCAAACATTCACTCCAGTCACAAAGATCTGGTTTTAATCCATAGTTATTTTTCTCGCCATGCCACACGTTTGTACCCAACCATATGCAAATCAGTCTTGACCCTGTTCCTCATGGGAACAGCCCATCCCAAACAGCCAAGCCAAGTCCTCACTGGACCAGAGACAAGCATCCTTAGACGGCCATGGGGCATGTCCCCTCATAACCCAGGCTATCTTGAATCCAGTGGCACAGTGAGCACGGTACCCATGTCTGAGCATACCCCTCCCACTTAGGGCTAGAAAAGCAAAAGGAACAAATGATGGACAGAATGCTGGACAATGCAAACATTCACCCTTAGTCACAAAGGTCTGGGTTTAATCCAATAGTTTTTTTGCTCACCATACCACCCTAGTTTGGACTTAGCCATATACAAATCAGTCTTGACTCTGTTTATCATCGGAACAGTCCAGCCGAACTGCCAAGCTTGGTCCTCCCTGGACCAGAAACAAATATCCTGGGACTGGTTTCGGGGCATCGCCCCTCATCAGCCAGGCTAGCTCTAATCCAGTAGCTCAGAGAGCACAGGACCCAATTCTGGGCATACCCTTCCCACTTAGGGCGACAAAAGCAAAAGGGAAAAATTATTTAAGGAATGTTGAACAATGCAAGCATTCACCCCCAGTCACAAAGATCTGGGTTCTATCCATTGTTGTTTTTCTCACCACACGCCCCAGTTTGGACCCAGCCATATGCAAATCAGTCTTGACAAATATTAGCATGTGTAGTCAAATAAACAGCTATTTGAAGTACACAGGTATTGGCCTTGCAAGTAAATTAAATGGCAGTGTCTGGCATAATGAAAGTGTACCCCTGTAAACTATAAGACTGATTAGGAACAATGATGTGTACCCATGAAATGGTACGCAAAGACCATCTAGGTACTCCCTGGGGTCTGTCATGCAGCATGCAAGAAGGTATAATTTATGGGCAATAACCTATGTGAAATGATTAATATGTAGCAAGTACAGATATTGGGCCTTAGCAATGCATAACTGTAATGGCAAATACACAAGGCCACAAACATTGCAGTATTGAATGACTCTGTGCCACCTATTGTTATGTGCCTGAATTAGGCCCATGTAGCAACGCTGCACATTTTCTTACATTGCCCTCTTTCTGCACAATAATATTTTACGATAAACTTTTGCACATATTCGCGTGCTTGACAATGTTGGATTAGTTTCTCTGAAACTGCTTTCCTAACACGTTTCGCGCAACATTATCATGATGCCTCGACCACTAAGTACAAGTCCTTTGCACACACTGTACAAATGTTGTTCTATCTTCTTCCACTGGGCGACAGGGCTATGTGCATGCCCATAACAATGCCAATCTGCCTATACATTTCAAGGATGCTTTTTAATATATATTAATAAGCATTTCCGGGGTAAGCCAGAGGAGACACTTCTGCTGACATCGAGAGGCCCCTGCATGCGGATGCTTTGCCAAGCAGTTGCCTCAAATCTCCATGAGAGGTGTCCAGTTTGAGGCAAAGATGGGGTCCTACATTCTGTCCTGCCAGATAATGGGGTTGGATCATCCTGTGGGTGGGATTGTGGCTCTACAGCTACACACCCATGTATACTCTAGACAGACAGTGTGGGGATTGCATAATAGGAGCACGCCTGAATACTACCTTGTTTTATATTTTCCAGCATATAGACACAGTTCTTAGCGCCATGGTGGAACGATACCTGCTATTTACTATTTTGGTGCTTGTAATCACTTTCATATTCTTCTGTCTACTGATTATGGCAACACATGCACTCTATTCAAGAATAGCATTGGTTCAATAAATATATTGAAAATGTCCCCATGTGTATTCTCCGTATACTTCTCTGTGAACAAAAGTGCATAAGTGACTGAGCTAAAAGATTCTAGATATGTCACCTCAATCACTGAGGGTTCAGTGTTCAGGGGTTGCCAGAAACCTTGCTCTCCCTGTTTGGGTTAGGGGGGCTTGTGGCAGCACTGTGAGCTAGATAGCCTCTAGACCAACATATACTATGGGTGGTGAATGGAATCAGTCTAGTCACCTCACCCAAAGTTCATGTTGTCCATAAACACACAGATCATACTGATTAGTGGGAACTACACAACATTCATTGCCAAAGTGGTTGGGTTCTTATTTTATGGTTCACCTGAGAAGTTCAAACATGCCTTCTCAGAGAGTCCTACTAACCTCCAAACCGGAGACGTCTGTGTTGGTATGGAAATCCGCCTCAGCTGAGTAGGAATACCTTATGAATTGGCTGTTTGTTGTTCAAGCTTGAACGATACACTTCCCAAAATTGTGTTAACGTATCTCCATAATGTATTTACTAATTTCCTTTTCTTCAAAACATTTTAACTAATGGCTGGGGAAGAAGCAGGAGTAATGAATATCGAAGAGAACTGCAGACATGCAAAGTACTATGAAAATATTACATTTTGCTCTCCCGGCTATGGGTGGAGACGTTACCATCATGGTTAAGGCACATGAAGCATTTAGGACAGAGGTGTTCTATTCCTGGATTAAATTCCCAACTGCAAATGCTCAGACACAATTATTTCATCCTTTCATTGAAGACGAAACACAAGTAGAATACAATCTATATGAAGACATAGAAGTTCCTTTATCTTACCAAGAACATAATAATTGGTTTAAAGGCACCCTCACACACTCAACTGAAAAAATTAGCCTCGGTCTGCTCAATAAAGAGGGTGCAACATGGCCAGCCTTAGCAGCATACACAACACAACCTGTCACTGCTGACACTGCAGATCTAACTGCAGCAGAAATATGTACACTATACAACTATTTAGTAAAAATATATAGAAATTTCACACAGTTTATAATGCGAACACTAACAGTAAACCCTGATCGGACTGATCAAGCTGCACAAACACAATTGGCTACTACTGGCATCAGCCCAGAAACACTGAATACCATTATGGGAAAGATTCCCACCAGTTGTGAACAAATTCCGTTCTGGATAGCACAAAAGAGGACTGCTTAAAGCAGTGTTTCCCCATACAGGCCCCAGGAAAATAGCTTGCCAATGAGGATGGCTTCGCCAGTGGAAGACTGATCAACTTGAGGTACAGTCTTCACTGTTGTTTACATCAGAACACATGGTAACCCTTTTCTGGCTGGTTCACCTGATGTATTGAAGCAGCTACAGAAGGAGTTTGAGGCAGCACCTGCCCTGGACTTAGGGATAAAACTGATGGGCAATCTTGCTGCAGTGTCCGTCACTATGTTAAGCAACATAAAAGGTGAGGCAGCTGCACTGGCTATACTCCAATTCCTGAGGGATTTCACTCATACGCAGCAGGAATTACTGAACATTATTGAAAAAAACTATGCTACATTAGGTAGAGATAATTTGGGAGGCAGACCTGGGAAAACCACAACTTAAGAGAAATTCTGAAGAAGATAACTCTAAGCAAGCATGCAATTCTTTAACAAACAAGAAATGGAATAATAAACAAAAGAATGGAGATAAGACAAGATCACGGGGTGGGTCTCCTCAACAGTAAGCTACTGAAAAATGAATAATCTCAGAAACCGTGATAGGATTTGAAAGCCTGACAGGTATCAGGATACTCATACATGTTCCTCTTGTTACTTTTGGGAGTCATCCGATACATGTTCCAAGAGGTAGATGGTCAGAGTGTAGATTGGAGGAGCAAGTGAAACCAAAGAAGGAATCACAACACTCGACTGTTTACATCATTAATAAGGAAGAAAAATCAAAGACTCCTTGACCTCAATTCAAAAAGACCAAAATAATGAAGACTCTGCTTCTGAACAGGGTGTGGGCTGTATCAATGCTGGACAGAACAGGAGAAGTCACAATAACTCGCCAGAACATGATGTATTATCTGGCGGCAGTAGTGCTGAGTGAGCATATCACAGTGGAAACAAAGGATACCAGGGTAAGTGTTCCCCATAGGTTATACCATATTACACTCCAGTTGGAAGGGGACATACCCAGAAACAAAATGAAACTCCCTTTTGGGAAAACTTGACGGATGGTTACAATATTCTTTTGGCTAAAAGGACAGGCCACCTGATTTAGTAATGGAGTGCCAAAACGTAAAACGATCATTTTACCTGCTTTTTCTGACCTTGTTCTAAAATTAGAGAAACATTCTTATGCCATAGAGTGGGCTTTTGCAACAGCTCTTGCATTATACCACAATCATGTGGGGTGGGATGATGAGTCATGTCATCACAAGATCCTGTTGACATTAACTCCTCAACCCCAAAGACAATATCCAATTAAACATAAAGCTAAAAAACAAGTTATGGAAATCCTAGAACAACTTGAATACCAAGGTGTAATAGAAAATTGTACCTCATCAATGATAAATCCATTGTTACCCTTAATGAAACCAGACAATTCATACTGTCTAGTATTGGATTGCAGACATCTGAACACATCTACTTACATATTACCAGTACAAAATGCACACAGTGCCGCAATAATGAATAACATTGTGTGGAAAAAATACAAAACAACACTAAATATCTCAAATGGATCTGGAAGCAGATATTTGAAGGCATTTTCAGTGCTACGCTCACAAAGGCAATTCTGTTGATAGCCTCAGGGGTATAAGAATAGCCCTGGGCTGTTTTTATCCAGAGCAACAGAGTTACTTCAAAATTGTGATGGGGACGCATTGCCCTAAATTGATGATATATATATCCGACGGACGGTAAATGAATGGAACACTTGGACAGAGTGGTCCGCATAGTTCCGCGGTTTGCTTACATGGGCTACAAATGTAACTTTAAAAAATCTAAAATTGCCCATTTCAATGTCCTATTTTTAGGATACGAATTGCCAAGTAAAGGCAAAAGCCTATCAACCCATTTTTTAGAAAAATGTGCGTTGCTTCAATGTCCAAGAACTCTAAAAAGACTTCAATCCAATTTAGCATTTTCAAATTTTGGCAGAACATACATTTGGATTACGCAGTACGAGTAAAATGATTTTTCAAGCATACTTTGGACACAGGAATACACAAATATTTTGCGTTCTGTACTAGCTGATGTGATAGCTTACAAACAATTACACACATGCGTACACCTACATCACATTTAATGAAGGTGATACAGTACCAATAGCATACAAATCACAATTATACAGAAATGCTGCAATAAATGTGTTTTGCTCCTAATGCGAAAACTCTCAGAGCAGTCAAAACTGCTGTAGTGAGCGAGAGAGCACTATCTCTGGGTAAACGCATAATTGTCTTAACCCAGATACCGACCTTAGAGGCCGTCACCAAAGCAAGTATTCCAAATGCTTAAGCTTTACATCTACGATGAAAACAATGGCTAACTCTCTCACTGAAACAGATGTAGACTACAGGTTTGAAAATGGCCTAACTGTCTTACTGCAACAGATGTAGACTACAGGTTTTACAAACACAAGCATTTTTGCAGTATGAACAAGATTGTCCTCGGCCAAATGAAATATTGCCTCTAGATTAATATGAATTAGTTATCTATACTGATGAATCCACCCAGTGTGCCATAGGGACAAAGAACCAATATTCGGTAGCATGCGCAATAAGAAAAGATTGCATGCATGATGGAAAATTCCATCAAGAAAAAACACACATGCAGTCCCTCGGTGACTGCGAAGCGCAGCTGGCAGAACTCAAGGCACTGATACTGGCACTGGGCAATACAGATCATGAATTGCTCTAACTTAAGATTCATTTTATTGTGTCCAGTCATATAATGAATACATTCCAAAATGGATTTCGGGATTCTAAGGGTTGGACAATCAAACACAAGATACTTTGGGAACAAGGGGCAAAGTGGAATGATTGCATGCCACGGGCTCACGTATTACATACCTTGCATCATCAACACGTTGGCGTTCATGTAGTGGGGAATTCCAGGGCTGATAAAGCCACTGAGGCAACAGTTTGCAATGCTGCAGTTGCTGCAATCACATGTTCTAGTATGATGTTACAGAGAGACATCATGGTGGTTGTCAATGCACCGTGTAATGACACGCACTTGCCAAAAGGCTTTTCACTCAAATAATCCTGTACGTTAGATGCACAGAACATACCATATGCTCAAATTCCAGGAGTGGGGGATAGAGTCGTACCTAACACTGATCGTAGACTGGGGTTAATACTAGCTGCACATGATGGTCTGGATTCAGCACATGCAGGAATTACTTCTACATATTAATTATTGCAGCAGCGTTATTGGTCGCATGGTCTTACTAAACAGACCAAGAACGTTGTCCTCAAAAGTGACACCTGCCAGCAGACAAAGGTTTCTATAATAGCATGTTTACCACAGACTCCTCTATTGATTTCAAACAAGCCTCTCGCTTGTGTTTATTTGGACCACTGCAGCACCTTACAAACTGGCGTGTTTATAAGTACATCTTGGTGGCAGTGGATTCATGCTTTAGATTCCTGTGGGTATGGCCACAGCGGCTGGCTGACACCCGAAATATTATCAAAGATGTGCAAGTCTTCTTCAAGACTTACGCAAATGGCACACTACATTTCTACCAGTGTCCGGCGTTTAGCTATTGGTCTTACAAAGAGGACATGATAAGTTTGGGTGTGGCCTTATGGTACTCCTCCCCCTATCATCTTGAGGGAAATTCGGTAGTTGAGAGGAAAAACTATGACTTAAAGAAATCTTTAACAGCAAGGGTACTAGGCTCAGATCGCAGTTTGGTCCATCACCTATATGGGGTCCAGAGGACACTTAACAACATATCAAGAACATCCCTGGGCAGATGAACTCCATATGAAATCCCATTTGGGGTAAGAATGTGGGTCCCAGACCTCGATAATGTTGGCATTGTGGCGGCAGACACACTGTTTTACATCAAAGAATGTTTGACTGTTTTACAGGAATGAAATGATGAACAAAACAATGTCCAAGTAAAACACACCACCACTGAGGAAGTGAAGGTTATCCTGGCAAGACCTGTTGGGTCCAAAATTGAGGACAAAAAAGAATTTGAGCTGTCCTGCAGAGCACCTATACTAGTCCTGGATATCGAGGGTACCAGCACTGTCCTTCTTTTCCCATTTCTGGACAGTAAGAAAAAAGGTTTTGTCTCCATTGATCTGACCAAACCAGCATTTACTGGCTGATTCTCAACAGTAGGCTATGTGAACTCCTGGGTAGCCGCCACTCTCCTCTCGCCACCACACAGGAGGTTTAGAGGAAAGCTTTGATAACTAAAGAAGATTCCTCTCTCAAACGAGAAACAGTAAACAACAATGAAGTATTTCTTCTTCCTGTTGCAACAACAACCACTGTACAATCAACTAGTACAGAAATACAAATCTCAAGTCGACAACGTGCCAACAATAAGATCTACATCAATATGCACCAGATTAAGTCGTCTCCCGGTTCTAAAAAAACATGCAGAGCTGTCAAAATTACACCAAACAGTGTCTGGTTACAGAGTGGACTACGACGGCTTCTCCTTGGATTTAAATGATCCTGACACTCGAATATCGCTGCCTTTACTTTTTAGTCTACAAGTGCATGCTCTGTATCTTTGGCTAAAAAAATAATTTGTTACTCCCTGGTTACACCTTTGGTTTACAATTGGATTACTATTTCTGATCCTCTGGACTGGTTTGGTGACAGTCTTTTTCTTGCTTCTGAATGGACATTATCTCCCATAATGCTCTGCAGTACACCTTGTGAACTTGATATTCAAGCCACATGCATAATCACACCGTGAACAAAGAGATTTGTCTCTGGTTAACATGACAGAAGGAATAGTGTGGTACAGGGTATCATATGATGTGTATGGCCCTACTGACCTTTTGCAAATTCCATATTACTTTAGAATTTCTTTGAATTATATGATTAGCCCTAGTACTATTTCTGATGATTGGGACATTGATACAGACCATAATTTAAGAAGATCTAGAGCAATCAACAGCATTTTCTTCTGATGAATTATATGATGGTACATCTAATTACAGTGATATGTTCTGTTATAAATATTATGGTCGCCACTTTCTGTTTAAAGCAAGTATCCCACAAGCCATTTATAATCAACCCCAACGGTAACAGTGCCCAACACCACCAAAAGATTGTTCAAAAACATTTGCACAAAAGTAATTTTTCTGTCCTCAATGGTGCAGCCTTGACAACCCTCCACAAAGTGCATAGTGATACTTGCCAGTAAGATGTAACGTTGCTGGAAAGCAGTTCTCTTCTCCAGGGCTCCTCCATGGGCGATGATGGTGGGTTTCCTTTAATAAACAGCCAATACCATCTAGATACTTCTTTGCTTTGAGGGCGAGGAAATAGAATCTTATCCTTCAGCTCGTTATTTATAGCTCCATTTTTGTCCAGTTTTGCCGCCCAGCGGGAGAGTTGGTAAAACTTAAATCTAGATAGGTTTTGGTTTGTTTGTGAGAACAATTCATCCCAAGGCAGTAGTTTATTATCTCGGAGTAATTGGCCCCCTTCCTGAAAGGCATTTTCCCATGAAGGGGCTGATAGTCTGTCATTTAGGCAATCCGGGGTACCTGGTGAACTCCATATAGGAGCGTTTGAGCAGTAATATGGAATTCTAAAAAGCTTCCTCACCTGGAACCATAATTCACAGGCTGACCGTAGCACCTTTAGTTTGACCTTTTTAAAGTATCTGGGGTGTCTGAACTTAAACAAAAATCCATCTACCCCCTGGGGGACACTGTTTGACGTGGCTACGAGGTAAGGCGGAAAGCAGGAAGATTCAAGGAGCAAGGATCTAAAATTCTTGAAATGGAAAGCCCAACTGTAAAAGACGAAATCAGGGCTGGCTATTTCCCCGATTGCTTTCTTACATCTTAATTTCTTCCATGCGATCCTGACCAAATTTTCGGCCCAGAGAAAACTATTTTTGCCCAACTGTAGATTTTTTAAAGTGGACGTGCTAAAAAATAAAGGGATTGTATCAAAAAGGAAGGTGATTTTGAGCAGAACAGACATCTTATCGAGGTTAGAGCAGCCAAGAATTGATGATGAAAGATTGCACCAAGATCTTAAAAGTGATCTGACCTCTTTCCTTTTAATCTCCAAGTTGACTTGGGCCAAGTTGTCAAGGTCCTGAGTGATTTGAATGCCTAAATATCTTATTTGATTATGAACTAAAGGCAAGCTAGATTGGCAGTTCCAAGACATGATTTCAGTTTTTTGGGTGTTAATTACATAACCAGACATCTTCCTGAAATCACTCAGCAGTTGCTCCAACTTTGGCAGAATCACTGAGGATTCTTTTGTAAAAATCATCAGATCATCAGCATATAATGCCAGCTTTATTACCCATCCCCTATATTCGAATGGAGCTAAAAGTTTGCTGGTCCTAATGCTTTGTGCCAGTGGTTCTATGTAGAGATCGAAGAGGAGGGGGAACAGGGGGCAACACTGCCTAGTACCTTGCTCTAGGCTAACTAAGTCGGTTAAGTTTCCATTAAATATTATCCTAGCTGTAGGAGTTTTATAGATATTCCTGAAACTTGGAGATATTATCTCCTAAGCCGAATGCTTGGACTATATGATATAAACACGACCAACTCACCCGGCCGAATGCTTTCGCTGTGTTGAATGCAAAAATCGTAAGCGGCAAATTGTTAGCTGAGGCGATATCGATTGCTCCTATCAACTCATGAGTTAAGTCATGAAGTTGCCGCCCTCTAATAAACCCCTTTTGATCCGGATGAACTAAATACCCATCATGTTATTCAGTGTCCCTGCTATAATTTGCACAAAGATTTTGTAGTTGCAGTTCAGCAGGGAAATAGGTCTATAGGACTAAATTTTTTTAATCTTTATTGGGCTTTAAAATCAAAGAAACTGCTGCTTCATTCGAGGAATTGGGCATTGGAGAATTGTAACAGAAAATGCTTTCAAATAATTTCTCCATGACAGGGGCGAGGGTCTCACTAAGTGCAATATAGAACTCGTTGGGGATAGCGTCTAAGCCTGCAGCACTATCTTTTTTTTGATTTTTTATTGTGGATTTAATTTTAGGTAGTGTGATCTTCCTATTTAACTGTTGGGTCTGGTCTACAGATAAGGGTCGTAAGGCAGCTTTCTCCACATAGTTTTTTACTTGGGAATCTGGGACTGCTTTCTTCAGTATACAATTCTTTAAAAAATAGCTCAAAGGTTTTTCCCATATTGACCCTGTCTGATACTATCTCCCCTGTTTCTGTGTTACACATCTCCTTAATTGAGTTTCTTGATAAATTAACTCGGGATTTCCAGACCAGGTGCTTCCCGCACCCTTCTCCATATTCATAATTAGCAAGTTTATTAACTTCCCACCTTCTCCTAGTGATAGTATCAAGATAATCTACCAGATCCTGCCATTTAGCTAGTATCTCTGAGCTTTCCTCCCTCTGTTCTGCATTATTATGATTGACAACTTGATTGAGCGAAGCTCCGAGAATTTCAGCTTCAAGTAACCTAAGTTTTTCTTTGGCTTCCTTGTTGATTTTAGCTGAAATGCTAATGATTCTGCCTCTAATAAATGCCTTATAGGCATCCCAAATTACCTCCATAGGAGCTGACCGATCATTCACTTAAAAAAAGAGCAGAGTGTCTTTCTTTAATTGTTCTACTGCTGAAACTTCTTTAAGAATAACTTTATCAAACGTCCATCTTTTTATTTCCGGATGGCTAGTACATTTTAAATCTATAAGGACCGCTGAATGATCTGATGCCCAATTTCAGACCTATTTTTAACTCTCCAAATGTCTACCAGGTTCAGGTCATCCATAAGAACTTTAATCAGAGAGCCCATTTTTGTGGGAACCAGTCTCCCCCCCCTTGGACCTATTAAGGGCGGGGTTCAGCAGAATATTAAAATCACCACCCATAATAATCAGGTAATTTGTTGTGATCATCTGTTCACACTCACTAGAGCTTATTGCACCCTGAAGAGGCTGTCCAAGCTGGGAGGCAGAGAGAAGTCCTGCGCGAAATGTACCCTGAGGAGTGCAGACGATGTGCACATGTTCATGCAGTGTCCTCAGATCCAGGTCTTCTGGAGGCAAGTAGATAAGACTATCTCGGATGTAATTGGCCAGGAAATAAAGGTAAGCCTGGTTTTAATCATTTTTGGAATTCTTCCTGATGACAGTATTAACAACAAACTGTTAAATGCTCAAACTTCAATCATCAATAGCACAGGTAGTGTTATTTGTCAATAGGGAAGGCGCTCCTAGAAATATTCACTAGACTATCTATTAGATATAGGTATTAGGTGTGGTGCTAAAAGGGGAGAGAAGAACCACCTAACTCCTCCAACCTGACTGTAGTAAACTAACAGTACACTAATAGATATGAGATCCTTAGCACACATCTATAATAAAATCACAGTTTTCTTAGTGTAGACATTCATCAACAATAAATAAGGAAAAGATTTTCTGATGCGAGACTCAGTCTTTTTCTTCTAGGTCCTTCTTTAATATCAAGCGCTGTGATTAGTAGACAAGCCAATGTCAAATGCCAACACGTGTTTCGTCGCCTTCACAATTTACATGCGACTTTTGTCATTGAAAAAACTAGAACAAAACATCTCTTGCAGAGAGAAGACCTTAATTCCTCCACCGTGACCAATGGATAATTGTGCATCAAATTCACTCTACTGGGACACTGATAAAGTGCAAATGGTGAAGCATGTTGCTACGCAGAAATTACTATTCTAATAACTGGTCAGAATCCATAACCAATCTACATGGCGTAACATATGCGAACAGGTAGTGTCATAATACAACAGTAACCAATACAAAAATGTGTGTGGTGACAATTCAGCAACCACACCTTAATATGCAAACTACACACGTGAATGTACTGTCACCCCACGTGTAAAACATAGGGGTTCACCAACTTGTATAGGCTTGGTCAGTGTCAACTGTGGGTAAATCAAAATTTACATCAATACCCATGTCAAACAAATTTGTAGTCAAAATACACGAAATCCAATCTCCCATATAGTAAAATGCCTACAAATAATGCACTTACTAGACGTGTGGTGTTAATTCCGACCCACACGATCCTCCGGCGTGAGTAATATTTCTCTCTCAAAATGTATTGTATTCCAAAGTAAAAGTGTACGTAGAAAGCTGTAAAAAAATGTGATAACCAATGCTAGTAATACGTAATATCATCTTAACCGCAAATATAAGCTAAACAGGATAAATAAACCTGTGTCCTTCTGTATCTAACGCTAGTAGATTACTCGATCTGAGTCAATAGCAAAATCCTGTATTGCCAAAAGATGTGTCACGTGCAGTAGATACAGAATAAGTAAAACGTTTTTTTATCAAATGAAGTAAAACCGAGTGACCATCACACTGATATTGCTGCCCCCAACGGATAGACAGAGGGTATCAAAGATAAGCTTAATACAGCACATAGCTAGCGCTTATGATTACAACATGATATCTCCCAATGTGAGCATCCTCTCCACCTCTTACTAGACGCTAAGTGCTCCGCGTGCAGATACACTTCTACCACGTAAAGCAAGAACGTTTACCACATCAACGTCCGAACATGCCCAAATCAACCTCACGCCGGTAACCTCGAGTACGAGGCCGGCTCTTCCGAGTGCGTGTGTTTTTCTACAGTTGTCATCATCACGTGTCACACCATATCCGGTGTTGAGACACGTCTAAAACCGGCGCCATCTTTGAATATACCAAGATCAACAACCAAAGCGGGTTTCTCATGTCCGTGAGTAAGACAAAGTTGCAGCCCGAAGTCCAAAAAACGCCTACCGCGGTTCATTTAAGTTTAATAAATTCGGTGAGTCAGCTCTAATAAGAGCACTCCTGAGTAAGGTGCTCGATCAAAATAAACCTAACGACATATGTGGTAATGGGCCCGATTCACAGAACCAACTTAAGACAAAATCCTAAACTTACTACCATTTTCGTATTCACAGAATGCACTTACTCATTTTGGTATTCACAGAAGACACTTACTCATTTCGATATTCACAGAAGTTAGGAGTTCTAACTTTAGGACTCCTAAATGCCTTCTGTGAATACCGAAAGTCTTAAAATTAGGATTTTCCTCAGTTTAGGAGTCCGAATGTTAGGACTCCTGAATTTACTACTACTAAACTGAGAATAATCCTAATTTTAATGCTTTCGGTATTCACAGAAGGCATTTAGGAGTCGTAAAGTTAGGGGTCCTAACTATACTACTACTAAACTGAGATAAATCCTAATTTTAAGGCTTTCGGTATTCACAGAAGGCATTTAGGAGTCCTAAAGTTAGGACTCCTAACTTCTGTGAATACCGAAATGAGTAAGTGCCTTCTGTGAATACCAAAATGAGTAAGTGTCTTCTGTGAATACCAAAATGGTAGTAAGTTTAGGATTTTGTCTGAAGTTAGTTCTGTGAATCGGGCCCTGTATGTATAACTACCATCCATAATTCAAATCAGTGCCTGAATAATTGTCAATACGCAAAGTTCAGTTCACTATCAATCTAAAATGATTTCCGTGTATATGCATATCAGTGTGTGTACCAATATGTATCGTATAGATATAAATAGTACACCAGTGACAAATCTCCTATCCAGATTCGGTGAAGCACCAAGCTAATCATCCATTCTGCAACAAACGCTCGATTATCCTATCATGCGTCCTAACTGCTACTGCCTAAAATTGTCACTGCACACATATATTGCAGAAAGGATGTAGTATAGTGATAAGAGTTCCGAATAAGGAGAATAGCCCCATTTGTAGAATAGTCAAAATAAAAACGTAACTGCCAATTTATCAAGAACCTGGTAATGACCAAATGAATAAAAATACAGAAAAAGTGTAGCTCGCAAGTGCACGTTTTTTTACATATAGTTAACGTACTGTTAGGAATTAGCGTATAAAGCAAACCATATTGACAGCCAAACATCTATATCTTGAGTGGAGTCACAAAGATAACAAGAACCCCACTATATTTCTTTCAAGCAAATTAATTCCTTAACATTTGAATGGTAACATAGAGCGTTAGCTGTCCTACTGTATATTACATAAGATTTCTGCACACTGAATTACATAATTGATATAATTATTGTATATTACATACATTTTCTTCTCACCGAATTACATGTATGATATCATTCTGAAGTGATGGTTCAACCAGTTAAACAAAGAGTTAACGCTAATCAGAGGTCACTTGTCAAATGTTGTGCTGATAACCATCTCATTTAGTACCTAGGAAGTAATGTAGCTCCTCGTCAATGTTAAGTCCTAACTCAGTAATCCGTTATCTGAGGATCCAAGTCGCTTCATTCCTACGCAACTGTAGTTCACGATTGCCTCCCCTTGGGGAACAACCTTTACAACGCAACTTTTACAACGCACTACACTTACAACGCATTTTTTACAACGCAAAATCCATTACAACGCATTCCATTACAACGCATGACACTACAACGCATTTTTAAAAACTACCTTTACAACGCATTCCATTACAACGCATACTACCTTTACAACGCATACCATTACAACGCATAATATTACACTACACTATCCAACACTTACCCTACTGTTGCACCCCCTGGAGTTAGAATAGTAATTTTTACCCCTATACTATCCAACACTTACCCTACTGTTGCACCCCCTGGAGTTAGAATAGTAATTTTTACCCCTATACTATCCAACACTTACCCTACTGTTGCACCCCCTGGAGTTAGAATAGTAATTTTTACCCCTATACTATCCAACACTTACTCTACTGTTGCACCCCCTGGAGTTAGAATAGTAATTTTTACCCCTATACTATCCAACACTTACCCTACTGTTGCACCCCCTGGAGTTAGAATAGTAATTTTTACCCCTATACTATCCAACACTTACCCTACTGTTGCACCCCCTGGAGTTAGAATAGTAATTTTTACCCCTATACTATCCAACACTTTCCCTACTGTTGCACCCCCTGGAGTTAGAATAGTAATTTTTACCCCTATACTATCCAACACTTACCCTACTGTTGCACCCCCTGGAGTTAGAATAGTAATTTTTACCCCTATACTATCCAACACTTACCCTACTGTTGCATCCCCTGGAGTTAGAATAGTAATTTTTACCCCTATACTATCCAACACTTACCCTACTGTTGCACCCCCTGGAGTTAGAATAGTAATTTTTACCCCCATACTATCCAACACTTACCCTACTGTTGCACCCCCTGGAGTTAGAATAGTAATTTGTACCCCTATACTATCCAACACTTTCCCTACTGTTGCACCCCCTGGAGTTAGAATAGTAATTTTTACCCCTATACTATCTAATACTTACCTTAAATGCAATTTAATATTATGTTTTGTAATGGTATGCGTTGTAAAGGTAGTATGCGTTGTAATGGAATGCGTTGTAAAGGTAGTTTTTAAAAATGCGTTGTAGTGTCATGCGTTGTAATGCAATGCGTTGTAATGGATTTTGCGTTGTAAAAAATGCGTTGTAAGTGCATGCGTTGTAAAAGTGTGCGTTGTAACGACATACATCCCCTCCCCTTGGGTGTCTGAGTGTTTGTTCTATACCATAGAATCTGAAGTCTTTGTTTATTCCTTGTGAGCTGCATTGGTCAATGTGTGCCGCTACAGGATATCTGATGTCACACTGTTTAACTGCTCTTATGTGTTCACTCATTCTCTCTCTCAGTATACGGATGGTGCTGTCCACATATTTTCTGTTGCATCTACATTCAATAATATAAACTACGTACGTACGTACGTACTCATGCCATTTATATTGTTAAGGATCTTATATTGTTTGTCTCCCGGTCCCGTGAATTCTTTCTTTCCACTGTGTGCCCATTTACACGACACACAGTGTCCACATTCATGGAAACCTGCACGTTTTACGGTAAGCCAGTCTTTATTTCTGGTCGGGGTCCGGTAACTAGGACTGAGTATGTTTCTGAGGCACACACCTCTTCTGTAAGATTTTGGGAATTATGGGAAGAGTGGGTTAATAATTTGGGTCAGCTGACTTCCTAGTTTGCACAAAAAGTCCAATGATTATGAAACAAGTGAGTTTTTGGGAAGATGGTTTATGCAGAAACCATGGGCTCAATATTATCCTGGTTAATTCCCAAGTCTCATGCGGTTCGCATCCCCAGAAACCCTTTGAGGTGGAAAGAGACCTACAGTGCGCCGTATCCCCTCCATCGGGTCCAGGAGGGCGCTATTGTAGTGCTTTAACACCATTCACTTTCTTTCTTTAATGAGGACAAAAAAACAAAAAAAATAGTAATTTTTCTGGTTTTGACACATCAGAACCAGACTCATATTTTTACAGGCTTGCACCAACATATGCTAAGAAACGTATGCGTCCAAACACCGAGCGTATATATTGTGCTACTTTTCTTTCCCAATTGGAGACTTGTGGAGAGACACAATAGATGCAAAGTCTGTTTTGGGGACAAAAGATTGGCAGGTTCGGGGAACTGAGGACTTGTTTAGAGGGTTCCTAATACCATACCAAATGATTTCCTGAACAAATCTTTGCAAAAAACATCCTGTCTTGGAATAGCCAAGATGAAAGACTTGAACACACCGTGAAGTCCCATATTTGCACGTTTTGAAAATTGGCAACACTTTACATGGTATAGTGAGGATACACTAGATGCTATGCAATGCAACGGCTCCTACAATTCATCAGACTCCAATTGGAATGGATGGTTGGTTTGGCCTTTGGATAGTAATGGGTGTCAGTCCAGATGCCTGGGTAATGCCATATGATTTTAAATAAATAGATCTGACCAACCTTATGTACAATCTGAACACTCAGGGGTGGGGACATCATACATTGTTGGGAGCTTGTGCCTCGATTGGTCAAAAACCTCAACACTATCTCAGGTGAAAAATCATTCATCCCTTCTGTTTGATGACATGAATTAATCTCAGGCATTTCTTATTCGGTCCCTGGAACCCACGTCAATAGTGATTCTTGTATGCCATATACAAAAAATTATGGAACGTTTCTCAACAGGAAGTTGCTAAGAGGCTGCGCAAGATTAATATGATTTATCTAGAAAAAGGCTTTGGCAGTGGTTGACTTCAGCATGACCATGTTATCCTCTAGTATATATTATTTGGGAAAATAGTACCATCTGCTTTTGGTATCATGCAGCAGTATGTGTCTATTTTACAATATGGACAGTTGCAACTTTGCCCAATTGTGTTATTAAGCTGGACACTTCAAACCTTACATTCTGGCCACCTGCTGTGGTGTTATATTAACACCTATGATCTGTTTTCTTCATACGATCTAACAGATATTGATGTGAGGAGAGTTGCAAAGTATATCATGTTGCACACTGAAAAACTATACTATACTATCCAACACTTACCCTACTGTTGCACCCCCTGGAGTTAGAATAGTAATTTTTACCCCTATACTATCCAACACTTACTCTACTGTTGCACCCCCTGGAGTTAGAATAGTAATTTTTACACCTATACTATCCAACACTTACCCTACTGTTGCACCCCCTGGAGTTAGAATAGTAATTTTTACCCCTATACTATCCAACACTTACCCTACTGTTGCACCCCCTGGAGTTAGAATAGTAATTTTTACCCCTATACTATCCAACACTTTCCCTACTGTTGCACCCCCTGGAGTTAGAATAGTAATTTTTACCCCTATACTATCCAACACTTACCCTACTGTTGCACCCCCTGGAGTTAGAATAGTAATTTTTACCCCTATACTATCCAACACTTACCCTACTGTTGCATCCCCTGGAGTTAGAATAGTAATTTTTACCCCTATACTATCCAACACTTACCCTACTGTTGCACCCCCTGGAGTTAGAATAGTAATTTTTACCCCCATACTATCCAACACTTACCCTACTGTTGCACCCCCTGGAGTTAGAATAGTAATTTGTACCCCTATACTATCCAACACTTTCCCTACTGTTGCACCCCCTGGAGTTAGAATAGTCATTTTTACCCCTATACTATCTAATACTTACCTTAAATGCAATTTAATATTATGTTTTGTAATGGTATGCGTTGTAAAGGTAGTATGCGTTGTAATGGAATGCGTTGTAAAGGTAGTTTTTAAAAATGCGTTGTAGTGTCATGCGTTGTAATGCAATGCGTTGTAATGGATTTTGCGTTGTAAAAAATGCGTTGTAAGTGCATGCGTTGTAAAAGTGTGCGTTGTAACGACATACATCCCCTCCCCTTGGGTGTCTGAGTGTTTGTTCTATACCATAGAATCTGAAGTCTTTGTTTATTCCTTGTGAGCTGCATTGGTCAATGTGTGCCGCTACAGGATATCTGATGTCACACTGTTTAACTGCTCTTATGTGTTCACTCATTCTCTCTCTCAGTATACGGATGGTGCTGTCCACATATTTTCTGTTGCATCTACATTCAATAATATAAACTACGTACGTACGTACGTACTCATGCCATTTATATTGTTAAGGATCTTATATTGTTTGTCTCCCGGTCCCGTGAATTCTTTCTTTCCACTGTGTGCCCATTTACACGACACACAGTGTCCACATTCATGGAAACCTGCACGTTTTACGGTAAGCCAGTCTTTATTTCTGGTCGGGGTCCGGTAACTAGGACTGAGTATGTTTCTGAGGCACACACCTCTTCTGTAAGATTTTGGGAATTATGGGAAGAGTGGGTTAATAATTTGGGTCAGCTGACTTCCTAGTTTGCACAAAAAGTCCAATGATTATGAAACAAGTGAGTTTTTGGGAAGATGGTTTATGCAGAAACCATGGGCTCAATATTATCCTGGTTAATTCCCAAGTCTCATGCGGTTCGCATCCCCAGAAACCCTTTGAGGTGGAAAGAGACCTACAGTGCGCCGTATCCCCTCCATCGGGTCCAGGAGGGCGCTATTGTAGTGCTTTAACACCATTCACTTTCTTTCTTTAATGAGGACAAAAAAACAAAAAAAATAGTAATTTTTCTGGTTTTGACACATCAGAACCAGACTCATATTTTTACAGGCTTGCACCAACATATGCTAAGAAACGTATGCGTCCAAACACCGAGCGTATATATTGTGCTACTTTTCTTTCCCAATTGGAGACTTGTGGAGAGACACAATAGATGCAAAGTCTGTTTTGGGGACAAAAGATTGGCAGGTTCGGGGAACTGAGGACTTGTTTAGAGGGTTCCTAATACCATACCAAATGATTTCCTGAACAAATCTTTGCAAAAAACATCCTGTCTTGGAATAGCCAAGATGAAAGACTTGAACACACCGTGAAGTCCCATATTTGCACGTTTTGAAAATTGGCAACACTTTACATGGTATAGTGAGGATACACTAGATGCCATGCAATGCAACGGCTCCTACAATTCATCAGACTCCAATTGGAATGGATGGTTGGTTTGGCCTTTGGATAGTAATGGGTGTCAGTCCAGATGCCTGGGTAATGCCATATGATTTTAAATAAATAGATCTGACCAACTTTATGTACAATCTGAACACTCAGGGGTGGGGACATCATACATTGTTGGGAGCTTGTGCCTCGATTGGTCAAAAACCTCAACACTATCTCAGGTGAAAAATCATTCATCCCTTCTGTTTGATGACATGAATTAATCTCAGGCATTTCTTATTCGGTCCCTGGAACCCACGTCAATAGTGATTCTTGTATGCCATATACAAAAAATTATGGAACGTTTCTCAACAGGAAGTTGCTAAGAGGCTGCGCAAGATTAATATGATTTATCTAGAAAAAGGCTTTGGCAGTGGTTGACTTCAGCATGACCATGTTATCCTCTAGTATATATTATTTGGGAAAATAGTACCATCTGCTTTTGGTATCATGCAGCAGTATGTGTCTATTTTACAATATGGACAGTTGCAACTTTGCCCAATTGTGTTATTAAGCTGGACACTTCAAACCTTACATTCTGGCCACCTGCTGTGGTGTTATATTAACACCTATGATCTGTTTTCTTCATACGATCTAACAGATATTGATGTGAGGAGAGTTGCAAAGTATATCATGTTGCACACTGAAAAACTATAACGATTACCTTTCACCGTTGCTGAGACTCCATCCACGAATTGGATAATCCATGATTATATTACCCTACCAGTCATGAGGTTCCAATTCCAATATACTGGCACATGCATCAAGCCAAAATCTAGTCGGTAAAATACCGAATCGCTAAAATCACCCGTTAGCGAGTAAAATAAACCGAATCCCAATGCATCAACCCAAAACGTGAGCAAATAACAAATCGCTAAATGAAATCCGGTAAAATACCGAATCGCAAATAACCAACATGCAAAAATACCGAATCCCTAAATACCGAATTAGCAATCACCGAAATCACTAATAGCTCCCGGCAAGTGCCAAAGGCTAATAACGAATCGCAACCCAATGCAACAACAGTCGCAAATACCAAAAATCCCCAAAATCGCTATTTAGCATAAGGGGAATCAGAACCTGGAGGTAAAGTTAAAAAAAAGTCAAGTGAATAAAAAAAAAATAAACATGTGCAACTGATTGTGTTAATCACCAAACCCTTAAATGTGACCAAGGAGACCCTGTTGGCTACCACAAAATGGCAGCCCTCTACGTGCTTGCAAGGAGGATGCGTATCAATGCGGCAGGACAGCGCAGGAGAAGGGTCCAGGAGAGAGTTTTCAGACTGCACATCACCTTGCTCGGGCAGAATGAGGACGAGGTGTACGAGAAGTATCGACTGAATCGTGCCATGATCATGCGCCTCATTGCAGACCTGGAACCATTACTGCAGCACCAGACACACCGGACCAATGCAATCCCTGCGCACGTCCAGGTCCTATGCAGCCTGCACCTACTGGCCTCAGGAAGTTTCCAGGGGGTAATTGCGGTAGCCGGAGGCGTATCGCAAGGCGCACTCTCACGCTTCTTCAAGAAATTCCTAGATGCCATGCTGACAATGCTACACACCCACATCAGCTTCCCCACAACCCCACAGCAGTTGGACCGCAACAAACAGGCATTCTACCAGGTGGCACAATTCCCCCATGTAATTGGATGCATCGACTGTACGCATATCCCCATATGTCCACCCGCTGCAAATGAGTACATATTCCGTAACCGCAAGTCATACCACTCAATCAACGTGCAGGTTGTGTGCGATG
Organism: Triturus cristatus; assembly: GCF_964204655.1. Taxonomy (NCBI): domain Eukaryota; kingdom Metazoa; phylum Chordata; class Amphibia; order Caudata; family Salamandridae; genus Triturus; species Triturus cristatus. Next base: position 631,197,094 of record NC_140588.1, on the reverse strand, counting down.
CCAATCACATCATAACGGACCTAGTGGCACAATTTCCGGGGAGCACACACGACTCCTACATATTCCGCCACAGTGGAATCCACAGGCGTCTACTCAACGGAGAATTTGGAGAGGGACTCCTGCTTGGTACGTACAAATTCCGCTTCCCCACATGAACACCGCACATGTATGAACATCACCATTGCTAAGTCTTTGCTTCTATCTTCTAGGTGACAGTGCTTACGCTCTGCGTGAATATATACTCACCCCATACATCAATCCAGCAACCCCACAGGAACAACGCTACACCGCAGCACACATAAGCACTAGGAATGTCATAGAGAGGACATTTGGGATTCTGAAGAGTCGCTTTAGAATCCTACATAAGACTGGCGGCGCCTTGCTATGCAAACCTAAAACCTGCTGCAGGATTATTGCACAACATTGCGACCAGAAGGGGGATACCCATAGAGGTGGACAGGAATGACGACCACCGGGATGACCAACCACCCGCCCAACACTGACAGGCACACGTCCCTAACACAGCAGAGGGCCATAGGAGGCGGACATACATCATGCAACATCATTTCTGAATCAGGTGAGAATGATACATTACTATTTTGTTGGGGGTGCAACTATTTAATGCACAGTAGCACTGCGGTATGTGCAACCAAACAAGCAATGTAAATAATGCTCCACATGACAAAAGTAATTACAAATGTGCGTTAAAGTCACGGCTGTGCAGCCTCAGGAAGGGGAGGACCATGGTTGCCCCACCACGGTCAGGTATGGCTGTAAATCTGTCTAGTGGCGCTTGCCACGTACACCAAGCCTCCGCTCAGGTGTCTCCGACGCCTCACCACGGCCTGTCCCCGTGGAGGCCCGCGAACTGCGGCGCCTGGTGCTGGCCTCTGCCACTGACACACTGCTGACACTCGAGGCAGCCTCACTGCTGTCTTCCCCTCCCAATGCACCAGCACTGAATGTGCCGTTCTGTAGGTGTTCGACAGCAGCGGTCATCTGCCCTAGTGCCTTGGCAACATCCCCGCAAAAGTGCCCAAGGTCCACCTGCAAGGACACCGAGCGGCGTGCAAACACTGCGGTGCTGTTGCTGAGACGTGTGATGGCCTTTGTAGAGGCCGCAGACCGCACCAATTGCTGACGGTGCCTCCTCCTCTCACACTCATGGCCCTCCCTCATGGCACGGGTGAGCTCATGGATGTCCTCCCTGAGGTGCCCATTGCCCTCTGCCACCACAGTGGTCATGTCCCTAACCGCCACAGTCATGGCACGCATTTCCCTTGCAAGGTGCACGATATTTGAGCTTATTGTTGCCATGTGTCGTCCCTGCAGGTGCTGTACACGCAGCATCCTCTCCTCGATGGCAGAAGTTTGTGGGAGATCAAAGTCGCCTGAGGAGACAGAACTTGGCTGAGCCCTGCACCGCTCTGGCAGTCTGCCGCCTCCAGGTGGTGCAGCAGTTGGTGATGGTGCACAGACTTTGTCCCAATTGTGTGGAGGGTGTTCCCATCACCTGCAAGTGCGCAAATTGGGACCTGCGCCTCGGCGCTTTAGTGGCTGTTGTAGCTGCAGCTGGTGTGGCTGGTGCTGGTGCTGGTGGTGCTGGTGCTGGTGGTGGTGGTGGTGGTGGGGTGGCAGGTGGAGGTGATGTATGCGCATCCTGCGCTGTCTCCATGTCGCAATCCACAGGTGTCTCGGATATAATCAGCTGCCCACTGTCGTCCGATTCCCCAGGAGATGCATCTGTGTGTGAAACAGTGCATGGTTAGTGGGATAGTTACACCTACGTAGTGTCGTACACATACATGTCCCTCTGTGATCCACTAAATAAACAGTCTCTATCCATGTTCAACTTATGTGGTGATTCGTAATTGTATTTACGCCTGTACATGCACACTGGGCTGACTAGACTACACCTCCCATGATGCACTAGTGTTAACAGTAAAGCTGTGTGGGCCAAAGCTGCATGCACACTCAGATCCTGTTGGGGGCATGGGAATGGATTTACGCTATGCTGGGTATGGGCACAGGCATGCATCTTACCTTGGGCACTTGTGGCTGCGCCGGAGGTGTCCATATGGGTCACTCCCACGACGGCTTCACGCTCGATTGTCCCTTCCACCAGCTCCTCCAGGGCAGGGCCGCCTCCGGTTCTGGTCGCCTCCCGGAGCCTCTCTGCAATCCTCTCCTTAGCACGCTTCCGCAGGTCGTAACATCTTTTCTTGAGGTCGTCAATGCTGCGGGTCGTCACACCAACAGCATTCACCCTCTCCCGGATGCGCTGCCATATGCGCCGTTTCTCCCCCTCAGGCACCTTGAGGGACAGCTTACCAAAAAGGCGATCGTGCTTGCTGCTGACTCCCTCTATCAGGTGCTCCAGCTCCCTGTCGGAGAACTTGCGCTTGCGCTTGCGTGCAGCCTCATCGCTGGATGGTGCTTCCTTCTCCATGGTTCTTTGGTTTGTCGGATAGCTCAGTCGGTGTGGCTTCACTCTGCACAGGCAGTCTTCACTCACAGCTCCTGTTTGCTCCTCTGTCGAGGCAATGAGGGTGGGGCTGCAGTATTTCCTGGTTGGTGATGTCATCTACATGTTCCCGGAGCGACGCGGTCATTTGCGATTTCGCTAATACCGAATTCGCTATTAGCTAATTCGGTATTACCGAACTCGCTATTAGCTAATCAGAGTTTGCATGCCCCGCTATTGATTATTCGGTAAAAATAGCGATTTTTAAGGAATTGCTAAAATTTACCGAATATGTTGATGCATGCCCTAATTCGATTCCTTAATAACGATTCCTTATTTCTCGCTATTAAGGAATCGCTTTTTGTTTGGTTGATGCATGTGCACCTAAGTCTACAAAATCACAATGTACGTAGATATGAAGTGTTAGGAAAAGGGTTTGTGCACGAATAATGGGAATCACCTTTCAAATTTCAATGCAGTAATGGGACACTGAAGTTTACTTAGCGATTCCGATTGTGAAAATACCTCGAGCGGGTCCTTAGTATATAAGGACATTTCGCTTCATAGGGCTTTTAATTCATCAGTTGCAAACTTGCGTTGCTATCTGAAGGGTTCTCCAGCTGCCATGATTTGTTCGTTTTTCGAACTACTCTCTTATGGGAGTTATTTGAAGTTGAGCAATCACGGCTGCTGTGGAATAAAACCAGGCATCACTTATCAGTTGACGGTTAATTCCATAGTTATTTGTTGCACACAAGTATTGTTTCCACCTGCCTGCACAGTTAGGGAGACAACACTGTGGCCTTGGATAAATGTTTCCAACATATGCTTTGATTATCTGAGCAAACTGAAAGGCATGCTTTTTCAAAAGGATGTGACCTTAACATCTTCCAAAGAGACATTTGATCTCCAGGTTGCAAGGTTCACGTCTGAAATACAGACATTATTTCATACTAACTTTCCACTGCATTTAGAGGACCTGGTCCACCATATCTTTAATTTGTCTTATATAAAGGGAGTAGCGCACTTTTTAAAATAACTCTGGATTGGTTAGCACCTCTCAGACAGTTTTCAGAGTAATTCCAACATTCATTCAAGGGAAGCCTTTTTGGAGGTCTTCAGCTTCTTCTGATATTTGTAGTGTAGATTCTCATTTTAATTTTTCTGCTCCACAAACAATTATCCCACTTCGAAACGGAATGGAGACAGCACTGCCTGTGCTGCAATGTTGTGAGTGCATGATACACTGCTTTGGTGCACCTCAGCTTTGAGAACTGAATGAGCATTGGTTCTTATCATTCAGGCCAGTATCATCTTACTGCGTACAACCTGTGTTATGTTACATACAGGTGCCCCAATATAGGCTCAGGTAGTAACCAAACTATTCACCTATATTTACCCTGCCATTGCACTCCATAACGGTTCATGGTACTGACCTTTTACCTAGTTATGGTACTGCTTAAATGACATGGGGTTTTCTCTGAAAACTAGCCTCATTCATTATGCATGAGGATACTTGGATTCTCAGCAGGACTACCATTTCCCGCATAATAACTATGTACAAGGGTCATTCCTTCCGTCATCCTATTCCTTACTTGACACAGCAAGGTAGTTCACCTGAGGGTACAACTTTGGGTATGTAAACAGTATATCTTTGCTGGGGTAGGGAGAGGAGAAAGAGGACTTCCATGCCGACACACTGACTCAAGACGCTGAGGTTCCTGCACGCAGACACTCCAGCTCGCAGTGGTCTGACATCCCTCATGGGGTGTCCATGTTGGGACCAAGGCGGGGTCCCACAGTCTCTCACTTCAGGTAATGGGGTTGGCTTTATCCTAGAGGGATTCTTGGCTCTACACCTACATACATGCTAGGTACAATTAGGTACATCTAGTTAGGGTTGCATTGTAGGAGTACGCATTATTATGGTAATGTATTTTTATACCTGCCAGTATTCATTGTATTAGCACTATGATAGGAATCTACCATCCTTTTGCTCTGTTGGTGCTTCTAATCATTTATATCTGTTTCTGTCTTTTGGTTGTTTCAGCACACCTATGTTGCACTAGAATGGCTCGGGTTCAATAAATACTCTCCACCGTTTATTCTCTGTATCTTGACTGCTTGACTGAGTGACTGAGGAAAAAGTACTGTACTGTTTCCAGGATCCCTGATGGGACAGAGTTGTCATGTTCGATAGTTGTCAGGAACTATTCTCTCCTTGATAACAGGAGCTAGTTGTATACAGGCTAACATACCCGGTGGGGGTGTCTGGAATCAGTCTTGACACCAACCCCACAGTTTATGTTTTCTAAACGCGCAGATCTTATATAGTTTTATAGGAACTACAGGACATGGTGCCACCAACATTGGTTTGGTACTTATTTAATGGTCAAATCTGAGTAGTTCAGTCGTGCTGTTCCCAGAGACTCCTACTCACATTTTTTCAGAGACGTCTGGAGTGGAAAGGGAACAATCCGCCACAGATGAGTAAGCATATCCAATGTACTGGCTGTAGGTTTATCAAGCTTGAGGGAAAAACAGTTCCCTGTTGTGCATAAAACCTTACCTCAGTTTCTTTGAAACTTCCTCTTTTTCAATAATGGCTGATGAAGACCCTGCTGCAATAGCACATCGTGCGACTGTAGCAAGAGAGGAAGAACAAGAAGTTGAAATAAACATTTCAGAAAATGTCAGAACTGCCCTTACTTTAAAACTAGCAAAATATGGATTTACTGCTAGGCGTGGGATGGTAACATTTGTGATTGAGGCACACAAATGATATAGAACAGAGGTATTCTATTCATGGGTTAAATTCCCACAAGCAGTTGCACGCACATATACATTTCACTCTTACACTGAAAATGAAACACCAGATGAATACTGTCCGTATGAGGACATTGAAATACCTACTTGGAGCACATAAACTGGTTTAAAGGTGCCCTCCCAAACACAAAAGAAAAAGTGAGACTCAGTCCACTCAGAAGAGATGGAGCAACTTGGCCGGTCCTAGCGGCTTACACACTGCATCCAGACATTGACACAATGCCAGTAGCAGACTTACGTCCACTTCATAAAGAAATAATAAAACTTTAACCAAACATGACACAGTTCATAATGAGAACACTCATACTTCAGCCAGCAAGGGCTATACCAGCAGGACACATTAATGGACCTAGAACTAAAAAAAGACCACAAATGCTACACACAATTATGGGTAAAATGTGCACTAGATATCAGCAAATGCCATTCTGGATAGCTCAGAAAATAACACAGTTAGAGGCAGTGTTTCCACACACAAGACTTCAAGAAAAACACAGAATGCTAACAATCTGCTTGCCAATGGGGCTAGCTCCCCAGATAGAGGATTGTACCTCTTGGGGTACAGTTTTCGCTACCCTATAACCAGAACTCATGGTATCACTTCAATAGCAGTAATACCAGATGTATTGAGACAAAGGGATGAAATTATTCGAAAACTTTTCCCAGGTATCAACTATTATATTAGCAAACATAAAAGGGGAGGCAGCAGCAATGGACCAACACCTGAGGGATTTCACTCCTTTACAACAGGAACGTGAATTACCTAAATTTATCAAAAATACCTATGCCAAATTAGGTAGAGATAGTTTGGGAGTTATAGCAACAAAACCTCAACTCATGGGTGGTCCTGAAAAAGATAACACCAAGCAAGCATCTGATTCTTCCAAGAAGAAATGGGATAATAATGAAAAACAAAAGAATGGAGAAAATAGGTCACAATCCAGGGGTGGGTCTCCTAGACATGAGCCCTCTGAAAGGAGGTACAACCTTAGGAATAAAGATACCATTAAAAAACCTGGCAGGTAACAGGATACTGATACACGTTCCTCTCGTTCCTTTCAGGGTTCCTCAAAAAACTCCAAGAAGGACGGAGGGTCAAAACACAGACAAGAAGAGCATACAATGTCCAGAGGCAAGCAACACGCTTCAGGCTATACTAAAAAGAAGAGAAAACATAATCAAAACCTCATTTTAAAAAGAAGAAAGTAGCAGGTCTTAAAGTTAGACAAGCCCAGAATTCGGAGGACTCAACTTCTGAACTGGAATGGGATCTGACGATGCTAAGAAGTGCAGCAGAAGTAACAATAGCTCGCCAGAACCTGATGCAATTTCTGGTGACAGCGGAGTTGAATGAACATATCACGGTGGAGACACCTGATACCAGGGTAAGTGTCCCATGTACGTTACAAGAAATAACACGCCAAATGGAGGGGGACAAACCCAGAAAAATTAAAGGTTCTCTTTTGGGAGAACCTGACTTATGGATATGACATTCTTTTGGTTGAAAAAGATTGGCTGCCTGAATTTGTTATGGAGCGCCCAAAGGGAGAGACTTTAATTTTACTGGCTTTTTCTTACCTTGTTGCAGTATTCTTAAAACTTTTGAATGCGCAAGAGTGGGCGGTAGCACTTGCTCAAGCATTATATCGCAACCATGTTGGGTGGGATGCTGAGTCACCTCACCATGAAATCCCACTAAAATCTACTCCAAGTCCACAAAGACAATACACTAATATACACGAAGCAGAAAAAAAAGTTCAGGAAGATTTTAGATCAACTTCGAATACCAGGATGTAATTGAAACTTTCACCTCTTCAATGAATAATCCTTTGTTTCCTGTAATAAAAGCAGATATTTAACAGCATTCTCAGTGCTCTCTTCTCAGGGTCAATTCTGACCCAAGGGTATAAGAATGGTCCTGGGTTGTCCCAACTAGGGAAACAGAGTTACTTCAAAATTGGGATGAAGAGGCATTGCCCTATGTAGATGATATTTATCTGACAGATGATGATTTAATGGATAATTTGACCAGGGTAAGCAACATAATTTTGGGGTTCGCCTCTGAGGGCTACAAATTAAATTTCAATAAATCGAAAATAGCTCACCTCAGTGATCTATTTTTGGGATATAAGCTTTCAAGTGAAGGGAAAAGCCTTATAGCTAACTTTTTAGAAAAGTGTGCGCTGCTCCAACCTCCTAAATTGTTGAAGAATTTACAATCCATGAGGCATATCAACAACAACCGGCGATAATTATCTCTAAGCGCACTTAGCGCTAGGATAATTATCGCCGGCTAGCGTGAATTTTTATCGCTGAGATAGCGTGCTATTAGCAACGCTTATCTCAATAGCGATAAAAATCCTCACGCTAACAGGCTAACGTGAGATTATCGCTGGAAAAACAGCGATAATCTCATGTTACCTTGTTGATAGGGACAGGCAAACTTAGCCATGATATCCTCCTTCCATAGGATATCATGGCTAAGTCAGAAAAATACCAGACGTAAAAAAGCAGCGTTAACCGCGGTTAGCGCTGCTTTTTTGGTCTATACCAGGGTTAGCGACATTCTTGATAATAGGAGAAATGTCGCTTAGCGACATTTCTCCTATTATTGTACTCTGGAACGCCCCCTTTGCATCTCATTAGAGATGCAAGGGGAAGCGTAGAGTAAAAGGGTGCTAACGTGCAAATTTGCATGTTAGCACCCTGTTGTTGATAGGGTGCTAGTTTTATCTCTGCTTTTTTGGCTTTTAAAGCCAAAAAAGCAGAGATAAAGCCCTTGTTGATATACCCCATAATTGGGATTCTTGAATTTTGGCAGAACTTACATTTTAGATTATGCAGAAAAAGTAAAACCTTTTTCAGACCTAATAAGACCTGATTTTTCAGTTAGGCATTGGACACAGGAACACACAGATATCCTTTGTTCCATATAAGCTGAAATGATAGCTTCCAAACACCTACACACACGTGTAAACACCACAAATTTGGTGATCTGTGCTATAGCGGTCAATCTGGGTATACTTACCTGACCTTCAATGAAGGTGAAACAGTACCTATAGCATATAAATCACACTTGTACACAAACCTGAAAATGTATTTTGCTTCCACAGAAAAAATTCTGACAGCAATACAGACTTCTGTAGTGAGAGAAAGAGTACTGGCTCAGGGAAAACAAATAATAATTGTTTTTTTTTTTTTGGTTTTTTTTGTCCTCATCTATGTCATGACTGCAAAGACCTAGCTGAACAAACAAGGCAACACGGGCTTGTGAGATAGGAGGCAAGCAGACTCAGTGATAAAGCTGGTAAGGGATGGCGGCTGACCAAGGAGGGCCCAACCCTTGTGCAATTGCCAAACATATACAGCCTGGAGCCAAGATGTTAAGCCGGCAACTGCCAATACTGCCAGAACTGACCATTTGCGCAGGTATAAGCTACGTAAAGTAGCAAAACGTGTCATGGCAAGATAATCATCGGACTGGGGGAAAAAAAAAAAAAAAAACCCCGCTACTTACACAATCCAATCTAGCAACAGCCAGAAAGTTCTTTTCCTAGGATTTCCAGACCTGGCCAAATCAAGTTTCGAGATTTGGAAAATTGATGAACACCAGTCAGATAAAGTAGGGGGATCAGCTTCTTTCCAACGCTTGCAAATTTCCCTACGTGCTGCCAACATACAGTAAAAGATAAGATTATTTACTGGACTCTGAACCGAGTCCAGAATACCAAAGACTACTAGCTTGAGATCTATAATAACTGAAAAACCCAGAGAAGATGTAAGATTCTTGCCAATAGCGTCCCAATAGGATGACAATTGGGGGCATTCAAAAAACATGTGGGGGTCAGAAGCGGATATAAGACCACATCGGGGACAAGACACCTGAGCGGCTCCAGAAAACTTAGACAGCCTCTGTGGGGAGTAGTATGCCCTATGTATAGTAAATAAGTGATTTCTTCGAAGCCAAGCTGGCTTAACTACGTCCCACATAACTGTGCAGGATTTTATCCAAAGATCATGAAGATTGCAGCTAGATATCACAGAGCCCCAGAGTTGTTCAGGTAGATTAAATTCCCCGTCAAGTTCCTCAAGTATTGAATTATACCACAGGGAGATCTCCTTTAAGACAGGTGGTTTGTCCATTAGAAGAGATACCAGTTGACTACTGCCCCCAACAGGAAAATTCCTACAGCGAGGATTTTGACTATGAAGAGCCTGTGCCCAGCTTGATATTTGAAGAAATTTAAATCTAGAAAAATTGGGACCTATTTTATTACTCAAGAATTCCCAAGGAAGCAACACCCCATCAGTAAACAGGTGCCCCCAAACTGATATGCCTGCCTCTTTCAAAGGGGCTGATAGTACATCCTTTGACCAGGCCGGGGGCACCGGTAAATCCCAAATGGGTGCTCTGTCTGAATAGTATCCCAATTTAATCGATGATCTGATGTTAAACCAAGTTTTGGCAAAACTCTGTAACACCTTGAGTTTAACCTTCTTAAAGTACTTGGGATCACCAAACTTAAATAAAAAACCAGACTGCCCAATTCCTTCCACCTCCAACATAGTGGAAAACATTGTCCCTATCCCCTGATCAGATGGCATTTTTAAGAGCATACGGGCATGGGATAACTGGAAAGCCCATGCGTAAATCTGTAGATCAGGTCCTGCTAGTCCCCCCTTCTCACGACGCCGCCTGATTTTTTTCCATGCAATCCTAACATTCTTTTTTTTCCAAATGAAAGAACTAATGTTGGCCTGTAACTTGGACAAAGAAAGTTTATCGAAATATAGTGGAATAGTATTAAATAAAAACGTGAATTTTGGCAATATGGACATTTTGACCAGATTTGCACGTCCCAGAACTGACAGGGAGAGGTGTCCCCAAGCATCCATTAGTTTCCGACATTCTTTAGCAACCACAGATAGATTAGTAGACGCAATTAAATTGATGTCTTTAACGATTCTTAGCCCCAAATATCTCAAGCTTGTGCTAAATGGTACGGTGACTCCAGTCATATCAGTATTCCAAGCCATAATTTCGGTTTTTGAGGCATTCACCTCGTACCCCGAAACATTCCCAAATTCAAGGGCTAGCTTAATGGCAGTGGGAAAGGCAGTACTGATATCTGATGTTAAGATCATAACGTCGTCCGCATACAGGGCCACCCTCTTCTCCCATGTTTTGAACTTAAAGGGCTTGATGGTATCATTATCCCGTAATAACTGAGCGAAGGGCTCAATATACAGATCGAAAAGCAAGGGAGAAAAAGGGCAGCCCTGCCGCGTTCCTCTTGTGATGTTAAAGGACTCGGATAGGCCCCCATTAACCAAAACAGATGCCGATGTACACTGATATAAGAGACGTATGGCTCCGCAAAAACCTTCACCCACGTTGAACTTAGCCAAGGCACCCGACAGGTACATCCAGTTGACTCTGTCGAATGCCTTGGTAGCGTCCAACGTGAGGATAGCAAATGGTAAAGAGTTAGCAGTAGCCATATCTATAGCTCCCACCAGATCATAGGTTAATTCAAAGAGCTGGCGACCCTTTACAAAACCCTTCTGGTTAGGATGAAGAATGTCAGGGGCAACCTTACCCAGTCTCATAGCCAAGAGAGCGGCAAAGATTTTATAATCGGCATTGAGAATGGAAATTGGACGATATGATCCGCACTCTGAGGGGGGCTTGCCAGACTTAAGTATTAAAGTGATAGAGGCGTTATTCCAGGAGCTGGGAGGAAGTGCCCCTTCCTGTAGTATTTGGTTGAACAGCAAAACCAGAAAAGGAGAAATCTCTTCCACCAGCTGCTTATATATTTCAACTGGTAGGCCATCTGGCCCTGCCGCCTTGCCACTCTTACTTCCGCAGATTACGGCTACCACCTCTTCCTTCGTAACTGGCATATCTAAAAAAGCTCTTTGATCTGATGAGAGCGAGGGCAAGGATATATTATTTAGCCACTCTCTAATATACTCTGGGGAGATAACCTTATCCTCTTGATAGATCTCCTGAAAGAAATCTTTAAATGCCGTTCTAATTTCTGGATCCGACGTTAAGGACCCAGAACCAGAGTTGATAGAATAAATTGTATTGCGAACCTGGTCAGTTCTGGACTTCCAAGCGAGCAATTTGCCAGCCCCTTCACCAAATTCAAATTGGGCCAGTTTACTAGCTTCCCATCTGCGAATCAGGCGTTGCCTTAAAACTGAAGCCAATTGTGTTTTAAGCACCAGCAATTTCTCTTTACTGGCCGAGATAAGGCTAGAATTGTTATTACTACTACTGAGATCGAATTCTGCCTGCGCTAATAAAAGATTGGCTTCGATAGAAGCTACTTCCTGGGTATACTGCTTTCTACGAAATATGACCTTGTTTTTAATCGCACCACGCAGGAAGCATTTGAACGCATCCCATACAGTGTCCGTGGATGCTGTAGCGATGTTAAGTTGCATAAATTCACGTGTCTCCAATTTTAGATAAGCAACATCATCCAATGATGAAAGAAAAATGCGATCGAAAGACCATGATCTGTTAGGGAGCTGCACAATGCCTGCAAGATCTAACTTTACTGCAGAATGGTCCGACAGATGGGAAGGGAGATAACTAACATTCTTTATGGAGCCTTGCAAGTTGCGGCTCGTCAAATAGAAATCGATCCTAGACTGGTGGTGATATTTAAGGTTCCGAAAAGAAAAACCAGTTTGCTGACCTGCCCTTACCCGCCAAATATCAATGTACCCATATTGCTGCATAAGATTAAGTAGTAGCGCTCTAGATTTAGAGAGGACTTGCTGTCGACTCGATGGCGTTTTATCCAGAGCGTAATCAAGCACGATGTTAAAATCCCCTGCGATGATAATAGGTTCAGGGAAGTGCAAAAGCTGTGAAAATAGAGATTCCAATACTGAAGGATCATCTCTATTGGGCCCATAATATCCTACCAGTGTAATTCGAAGACCCCCTATCTCTACCATAGCAATTGCCCATCTACCAGCTGGATCTACCAGCTGACTAACCAATCTGGTGGTAATAGTTTTCTTAAAGAAAATGGATACACCTCTCATATTAAGCAACTGGGAGGTGCAAACGGGTATGTCTATCCACCTGTTATTTTTAACCAAAGCAAGTATCTCGCTCTCCACCAAATGGGTCTCCTGTAGAATAATGACCTGCGCATCAGAATCGCGCAGATATTGTAAGATTATATTTGCCCTAGGCTTGGTGCGCAGGCCATTAACATTCCAGGAGAGGATCCTAAGGTCACTCATAGCCATGAAATCTAAAAAGAAAAAGCTTACAATTCTTAGCCAAGTTATCCAACATTATGAAAAAAGAACATGTCTGCAACCAATACAAAGATGAGGATCTGTTTCGTTTTTGTGCCCTCCCCCGCACATTCCCACCCACACCCAAACCCTGTCCCAAGCACCCTCCCCCCACCCATGAGGAACCCTGATTCTACCTAACCGGATCAAGCCCGGTTTGTGGTACTCCCAGCCCTCTACCGAGCCCACACAGGGCGTCGCTAACTAAATGCTATACTATAGTTATAGAGCAGTAGTCCTCACAAATTCCTTTATAAAGAAGAGAAACCCCCTATTTTTATTTTCCTCTTCTTCCCCTTTTCTTCCCGTTTTCTTCCCTTTCCATTTCCCCCTTTGCCTTCCCTTTTTCTTATATTGCCCCTTTTCTTCTCTTTATTTATTTGCTTCCCTTTCCTCCTTTCATTTTTTTTTTTTTTTTTAAAGCCCTTCCTTTTTTTTTTTCCCCCCACTTATAGAATATTTTCCACCAAGTCTATCTAAGTTAGACTGAACTTGCCCATAAGCACGTGAACCCTTGCTAACAGAACAAAAGAAAGTAGATGAAATCTGTTTTATGGACAAGAAAAAAAAATAAAGGAAAATAGAGGAAAGAGGTAAAGGGAAATTGCATTAATGCTTCCAAAGAGATCAAAGACAGAGATAATAAGATAATAGGATAATGAGAACAAGGTCTCAAGAAGGGCACAAAAAGGCCACAAAAAGGACAGGACCGTCCTTAAACCCCCTTCAACGACCTCAGAAGATCGTCTGCAGCCTGTACTGTTCGAATATTGTGCATTTTGTTATTGATCATAATTTTAAGGGCAGCAGGAAACCCCATCTGAACAGATGCACCAAGCTTTCTAAAAGCCTCCATTCTACTACCTAACTCCCACTGTCTCTCGAGGGTGACCCTTGACAGGTCGGATCGAATTTGAAAAGTGAAACCCACCCCTGCCAGGGATTTTTGCTTAAGTGCAAGGTTGAGGACATGTTCTTTCAGTGAGTAGGTATGAAAGTTCAGTAGAATCTTCCTTGGTTTTATCCGTTGTGGGTTCCGCCTAAATGGCTCTCTGTGTACTCGCTGTATCTCAGATGATAATTCCTCCTCCGATTGGTCCAATTTAAGGGAGTGTTTCAAGAGGGTAACAATGTAGCGCTTAATATCAGATCCTTCGCTACCCTCAGGCACATGCAAAATTCGAATGTTACTCCGTCTAGCGTTATTTTCAAGGGTCTCCATTCTATCGGCAATAGCAGTATCAACTCTCTTAAGACTCTCAATTTCCTCCTTAGCTTTGTCAAGCTGTGCCGACATGCTAGCCACTGTCTCTTCTAGAACTCCTGTTCTCATGCAGAGTCCATCGATCTTTGTATCAAGAGATTCACAGTAGTTTCTTATCTCCCGCTGGTTAGATGCAGACTCTTCAAAGCCCCTCTTGATGTCCGCTGAGAGAGTAGTGAACATATGCTGAAGGGGGGAATCTGGAAAGTCTGGAGGAGAAAGGCCTGCAATCAAACCACTCTTAAGGTTGATAGTGCTAACTGAGTTAGGATTCAAGTGTAACATTTCAATGGCAGGCGAGAGCTCCTGTTGGACAGCGGGATCAAGAACCTGCCCTTCGTCCTTTCCAGTAGGCATACCTACACCCCCATCCAAGTCAGAAACGCCTGGAACCTCGTTGCTAGAGACTGAAGGATCATGTTGTAGTGCCCTACTAATTTCACCACCAGAAGATGCCCGAAACTGGATAACTTTAAGTTTAAGGCCAGAAGCAACCAGTGGAGACGATGGAAGATCCAGCTCTAGCGGGGGTAAATCAGCAGGGGGGGTTGGGCCTACATTGGTTTGCTTGCGGAGCTCCCCAGGATCAATAGACGCCTTAGAGAGATCATTCACAGCCGGGGCTAGAGCCAATGCTAAAGATAAGTCAGCTGCAGGAGTGCAAGCCCTTACAGATTGAACCAGGGGTGCACCAGACACCAGAGCTACCGATTGAGGAGACAGCTCAGAGGAACCAGAAAAACCCCCTGCAATTGAAGTGGCCGACATATCAGCCGACATATCAGCCGGTATTAACAAGGAGGCGGAGACAAGGGGAGTCTGAGACAAAAGTTGAGGTTGAGGTTGAGGTTGAGCCAAATCCAATAGTTGAGGAACAACCTTGAAATATGAACGTAGTGAAGGTGTAATTCTTGAGGAGGAATCTAAAAGCGGTTTGGCTGATTTATTCACCTTAGCTGCTTTTCCTGACCTCTTCGTGTGCTTGGCTTTAACTTCAACGTGCAAATATGAAGAAGTTTTGGAGGGGATCTGGAATTCAGGAGGTTTTGTTTTATGGGAAGGTGCGGTAAATTCACTACCCCCTTTTATTCCACCCTGGAGATCGCTAGTGCAATCCAGCTTTGTAACTGAGTTATAGCCAGCCTCAACAGCCGGCCCAACAGAGGGCCTCCTGGGCAGCTTACTTAAGCATGTGCGTCTTCTTTCTGCCTTATTTTTAAATTTCTCTCCCAAAGATTTAGTTATAAATAACCCCTTATTAATAGGAGACAAAGATGTTTCTATCTTTTGGGAGTAAACCGCACGTGCATTGGCTCTAGCAGTGGCTCTCGTAGTGACCGTCGTGGAGTTACTAATCCCCGCCACCCCGGCTCTAAAGCAGAGATTACCTGGCACCTGTAAAGGGGGCCTCTCTGAACTCCCGGCTGCGTGGAACAACTCCTCACAAATAAATAACTCCCTGTCAGGGATCTTACCCGAAACCTGTTTGACCGAGTTAAAGCAAGCAGCTGTACACTCAATATCACTTCCCTCTTGCTGTTTAAAAATAGCACTGCAACGGTAAACGCAGGTTCCAGGTTGAAAGTCACGGCGAGAGCTCCACTGTCTCCTCCCACGACAGAGTTCCAGAGCAGCCCGGAACCAGGGCCACAAACTATGCTGATCACTAACTGACGGTGGAGCTACTGAGGCCGAGTCCTCGAGAAATGTTTGCACCACGCCTAACCTCGGAGTCATGGAGGTAGAGAGAGGACCGCCCTGCACAGCTGCTCGGCAAACTCAGCTCCCAAAAAAGCACCGAAGTAAGTAATTTGTTTAAAAAGACCAAAGCTGGCCAATTAATCTCAGATAGGGGGATCCCCGATTATTCAGAATGCTAAAAAACGGTCAGAAAGTCCGAGAATAGCGGCGAGGACACTGCATTTACACCGAAGCCCGGCTGGATTTTCGGAGCAGAGTACCACGGCAGCTAGCCTGCTGCCGCCATGTTCCTCCAAGTGGAGTCACAACAATTATTATTTATAACAAATAATAATTGTTGTAACTCCAGTGCCAGCTGTGGAGGCTGTCACAAAGGCGAGCGTTCCTAATGCTAAAGCTTTAAATCCAAGATGGATACAATGGGCTAATTCTCTCACTGCAACATATGTAGATTACAAATTTGACCAAAAAAAAGCAAGTATTACTGCAATACGAACAAGAATATCCTCTACCAAATTAAATAATGCCTCTAGATCAGTATGAATATTTTATTTACACTGATGGATCTGCTCAGCCGGCCATATGAAGTAAACAACACTACAGCGCCGCATGTGCGATAGTAAAGGTTCATATGCAGGAAGGCAAGTTCCATCCTAGCAGTACAAAGACACAGTGGGTTATTTATGAGCCCCTGTGTTTTACGCTGCAGTTGTGTCACTTTTCGTGACCCTGCGGCGGCGTAAAACATGCACCATGTTGCAACATATTTACAAGGTGACGCATCTAGGCAGATGCATTACCTTGTAAAGCCCAGCGCTACATTATACCTGCGTCAGGTATAATGTATGCAGGGTGGGCGTTTGGTCATAACAAAGCCCAGTAGAAGTGTCACAGTGAAATCTATGAGATTTCACTACGACACACCTATGCCGCCAGTGCGTCAAAACCTTACGCCTGCCTCATGGCAGGTGTAAGGGTGACGCAGGCCCTTTCACAAGGGGCTTGCCCCATGTGAAAGGAACATTGCTGGAGTTGTGTCAGGCTTCCGACACAACTCCAGCAATGCGCCACCTTTTGCGCCAACAGATACTTCAGTAATACTGACATATCTGTCATTCCTTGCGACATGATGCCTCATGCTGTAAATATGAGGCATCATTAGTGTCGCAAGGAGGGCGCACTGAGAAGTGGCGCATCGCTGCATTCATGCAGCGATGGGACACTTCTCATAAATGAGGCCCTCAGTCTTTAGGAAACTGCACTGCACAGCTGGCAGAATTAAAAGCCCTGTTACTGGCACTAATAAATACGGATCGAGAATTCCCCACACTTATAGTGTGCAGTTTATTTTACTGTGTCCAGTCATAGAATGAATATCTTCACTACTGGGGTCAGAATGGATTTAAAGACTCAGAAGGTTGCACTATCAAGCATAAATCGCTATGGGTGCAGATAGCTGAGTCAACAACATGATGGCATTCATGTTGAAGGGAATTTATTGGCTGATGAAGCCGCAAAAGGGGTAGTACGAACTGCTTCCTTAGCTGCAATCACTTGTTCTAGTACGAGAATAGACGGAACCACAATGATAGCTGTCATTGCTTCACGTAAAAATAGCAGAGCCTTGTGGAAAGGTTTTCCACTCAAGTACTCCTACAAGTTAGATGAAAATAACATTCCATATGCTCAAATTCCAGGAGAGGGGGATAGAGTAATACCAAACATGGATCTCAGATTAAGTTTCATTCTAGCTGCACACGAGGGTCTAGGATCTGCACACGCAGGGATTACCGCAACAGTTTCTTTACTGAAACAACTCTATTGGTTGCCAGGACTAACTAAACGTACAAAGAATTTTGTCTTAAAGTGCGACATCTGTCAACAGATGAAGAGTTCAACCGTGGCACATCCAGCACAGACACTATTACTAATATCAGACAGTCCAGTCGCTTGTTTCTATTTGGACCACTGCGGCCCCCTACAGTGAGATGAGGTTACAAGTACTTCGTGGTGCAGTGGATTCATGCTCTAGATTCCTGTGGGTTTGGCCACAGAAGTCGGCTGATACTCGAACTGTTATAAAAGATTTGCGAATCTTCATAGGGACGTACGCAGTTGGAACATTACATTCTGACCACAGCCCCATAATTAGCTCCAGGGCTTACAAGGAAGCCATGGGAAGTTTGGGTGTGGAATTGCAGTACTCCTCTCCATACCATCCCGAGGGAAATTCATTTGTGGAGAGGAAAAAACGAGACTTAAAGCAATCTTTAACAGCAAGAGTATTAGGTTCGGGTGGTAGTTGGGTAAATAACTTATATGGGGTCTAGAGGGCTTTCATCAATATGCCAAGAAGTTCCCTAGGAGGTGTCACTCCTTATGAAGTCCTATTTGGGATGAGAATGTGGGTACCTGATCTCGATTATGAAAGCCCAATGGCAGATAAAAAACCTTTTGACACCAATAAACGTTTGGCTGTTTTACAGGAACTCAGTGAATTCCAGGCACTACAATGCAACATGCAAGTAAAGCGCACTGACACTGGGGAAGACAAATCAGTCATGGCAAGACCTGCCTGGATCCCAAAGATCTGGAGTCTGGTCAGAGAAAAGATTGTGGACAATAAAAAATTTGGGCCATCACACAGAAAGCCTGTACCTGTCCTGGCTGTCGAAGGAACAAGAACAGTACGTCTTCCGCCTCTTGCTGGCAAAAAAAGAGATTTGTCTCTATTTATCTGATCAAACCACACTATGTTGCCGATACTGAATAGTAGGCCTTGTAGGCTCCTGGGTAGCTGACGCTCTCCTCTCACTACCATACAGGAAGCTTCGACAGAAAGACTCATAACATTTGAATAGTCACCAATACAAAATAATGGACTTTACAACAATGAAATGGAACTCATTCCTGTTGAAATAGAACATTAAAACACAAATGAAAGACAAATATCAATTTGGCATGCCACCGATATCTCCATAAATATGCCTTTACAAGAGACGTCTACCAGTTCAACGAAACCTGCTGAGGTACCAAAGATAGATCAAACTGCATCTAGCTACTTCATCGATTTTTATACCGCTTCTCTTGATCCCAGTGAACCTGAAACAACGGCAGCTCAAGTTTCCCGTAAACAACAACTTCATGAATTCTACGTTTTTCTGAAAAAGAGTTACCTAGTATCACCTTGGCTACAATTCTGGATAATAATTGGAATATTACATTTTCTATTATGGATTGGCATAGGGAATGTCTTTTGTTTACTCATGAATGGAAATTATCTCCCAGAAGGCTCTTCAGTATCAAATGTGAACTTGGTCCTGCAACCTCATACGTTATCTCATCGTGAACAAAGAGACCTATGCTTCGTGAATATTTCAGCTGTTCCAATTCCTGATGGTATAGTTTAGGACAGAGTTTCATATGATGTATCTGGTCCTACAAAACTTTTAAAAATACCTCATGTATTTAAAATCATGTCATTAGCTCCAGTACGTTTTCTGACGATTGGGATTTTGAAACAGTAATTAATGTGTTATTTGATTTAGAACATTCCACTGCATTTTCAAGCATTGAAATGATAGAGGACACAATTGATTAGGACACAATGTACTGTTACAAACATTATGGCATTCACTTTTTACATAAATCCAGTATCCCACATACGGGCATATTATCAAGGGCCTATCGCCGTTTTAGCAGCACTTTTTTGCCGCTAAAGCGGCGATAATTTTATTTTAAAATTAGCAAGCAGCAGCAAACGGGCCTTAGTGTGATTATTTTGGCGATAGCGGCCCGTTTTTCATCTCAAAGCATGTTAGCGATATTTATCGCTAATTACATGCAAAGTAGGCGTTCCAGTACAAAAAGGCACGCAAACACCACTACTCCATAATATTAAGGGGCTCCTTGAAATTCTGAAGAGCCAAAAAACTGGTTCTAACTGCAGTTAGAGCCAGTAACTTAAGACCAGAAAATAGCTGGTCTTAAAAATGGTGATAAAACTTGGGCCCATATCTCTGCAGGTGTTGGCGTTGGTCAGCGCTGCAAGCTATGTTGCAGCACTGCCCTGCAACAAAACTACAGTGCAAGAATGCTCACAATCAATAAGATCGTGCGCATACCTGTTGCCCAGTCATGAAAAGTGTTGCTGCGCTGCGACAAGACAGCGTTGCAACACTTCTCACTACAACCTTCTTGCTACAGCATGGATGTGCTGTAATCACTGGACAGCGATCCATGATGCAAGTAATGACAGATTCGTCAGGAATCCTGAAGTATCTGCCTGCGCTAAAGTCACGCATTGCTGCAGTCGTGTCACAACCATGACGCAACTCCAGCAATGCATGGAGCTAGCCTATTCCTGTGGCATTGCCTCACCCTCACGCCTGCTATCAGGCAGGCGGAAGGTACTGATGCAGTGCTGTTCATGAGGGGTGCCCGAAAGTCAGCGCAGTTGGAGATCCATCGGTGGTGGTTGCGCTCTATGGTTTCATCGTTTGGAAGCATTGGTGGAGTGTTGGTGCGGAGGGAGTTGATGAGATGTTCTTCACTGGCATTGATCCAGCTGCAAGGGGGTGCAATGATGGTGGTGGCGTCCGGTCGGCAAGGTGAAGATGTGATGTTACCAATGATGGTCGGTCCAGGCGAGTCCGGTGTTGTGACTGTAGTTGAAGTGCCTGCTGACAGAGGTGACGTGCTCGACCATGTGTCTTGCTATGTGGCCTGTTGAGGTGACTTGCTGCTTGCATCTGATGTCAGTGACCCTCCCCAGGAGGGGGTGGTTTTCTGGGCACTGGGGTTGTCTAGGTGGAACTTGAGTTCACCAAGTTGGATGTTATCGGTGGATGGGAGACCCTGGGGTGTAATGAGGTCTACAATGGCATTGGAGAATGGGGGGCCATGGCCCAGGGGGCCTGCACATAAGGGTGCAGCAGAGGATGTTCTTGGGCTTGTTCCAGATCTGGGAGTTGACATGGTCCATGGTCACCCTTGGCACATTAGAGTGTATTGTCAGTCGGAGTGTGCCTCTGTAGGTGACGGCAATGCCTCCTCCTTGACGGTCGGGGTGCTTCTTGTGGGTGATACTGCAGCCGTCAGTGATGACAAAGGTGATGTCTGGCATGGAGCAGAGGTTGGTCCTGGCAGGCGAGGTGGTGTCCAAGGTTGATGGCGAGGAGGGTGCTGGCGCCGCAGCGGTGGAGTGTCCAAGAGGAATGCTCCTTGGTGCTGAGCGCGGTCCAGGGGCAGAAAGACTCAAACAGAGTAGCCTTCGGGTTGCCTTTGGCACGGGAGTTGACCATTACAACGCAGGCAGTACATCGTTAACGTGGGTGCCTTAAAATCGCATTTTATCACAACGCTTTGTGAGGTCAGTAATGGGGTAATTTAAAGTTTCTCAGGTGTGTATGGGTTTTGTGGTAAAATTTGTAAATGTACGTTGTTATGCGGTAGAATATGAAAATGGGGTGTTTTTTGGGGTGAAATATGAACAATGGGGTGAATTTGGGGGTAAAATCTGAAGAATGGGCTGTTTTTTGGGGTAAAATCTGAAAAATTGAGTGTTTTTTGGGGTCAAATCTGAAAAATGGGGTGAATGTAAGAGTAAAATCTGAAAAAGCAAGAGTGTTGCTGAGTTCAGCTAGCTTTCGCCTTTCGTTTGTGATGGAGACTAGAAGGCCTGTGGATTGTAAAAGAGAAACTGTATTTTAGAGTCAAGTAAAAGGACAAAAGAAAGGTAAGCTTTATGAGGCGTGTATCAACATAAGAAGACTCAGAGACAGGGCAAAAAAAACAAGAGGGGGATCAGAGTTTCACTTTTGTCAGAAATCCAACACACACAGACAAATACAGAGCAACATTTCACAAACACACCTCTGTCTATTCCGAATAGCTGAGTATTACTAGGCCTCAGACTCTTGTTTTACCTTTGAACTGAAGTGAATGCTTGATAAAATCTTTCTTCTTGCTGTTGATGATGTAGTCTTGCTGCTCCCAGTCCCTTCCTGAGTTCTTCTATGATACTCCTCTGGGCCTGAGTGATTTTGAGTAACCCCATACCGGACCAGTCATCATCATCATCATGAATCAGGAGGACCCGAGCAAGATTGACGTGGAGTGCGGTGCATTGCTGTAGGCGAACAAGTAGAGAATGAAACAGAATTGCAGTATTTTGCATAGATTTTTGTTTACTAACTAAAGTGACTGTTCTGGTGTCTGAAGAACCAGAAAAAAGGAGAACACCCCTGAAATTAATTACATCTGGCAAAGTGTGATAGGGCTGATCATTCCCTACAGGGAAAACAA
The DNA here is from genome assembly GCF_964204655.1 of Triturus cristatus. Classification (NCBI taxonomy): domain Eukaryota; kingdom Metazoa; phylum Chordata; class Amphibia; order Caudata; family Salamandridae; genus Triturus; species Triturus cristatus. Next base: position 631,175,207 of record NC_140588.1, on the reverse strand, counting down.
ATAAGTGCCCACTCACTCAAGTCCCAAACAATGTTAATCAATAATCACCTCATGAAATTTCCCATATTACAGTTCAAAACATGAATCATCAATCAACTTAAATCATCTCTCATGCAATAAAATCATCTCTCATGCAATCTTTCCATACCGATACATCAGTGGATTTTTATTCACTTAGACCTCTTTTAGATCATCCAGATACTCCTGGAACATCCTGCAGATGGCCATTGTTGCTGCCACTTGCTCTACCTGTTTTGCCGTCGCCTCTGCACTGCGCTTGAGCCCTGCCAATTGAAACATATAGAATACAGATGTTGGGTCCGGTCCTTCTTTTGCTGTTGTTGCCGGAGTTCAGGTTGATGGTGTTGTTAGCTGCTGTGAGACAAGACTGCCGTTCTTCTTCTAAGTCTCCTCCTTGCTCTGCAGTCCACCATGGATCAAGTAGTGTGGTACAAATGCACTGTTTGGACTCGATGATGTCATGTTGCAGCCATATATTAGAAGCTAAGCGAAGGACTAAGCTCTCAACCAATGCATGTGCTTCTGTGTTTTATTCACACCTATAAAGGCGTACCTTTCAGATGCCTTCTTTACCTGGTCTTATAGGAGATGCAGCAACAGGATAGCTTGGCCCATTGTACTGTCCTCCTTGCTAACTTCCTGCGTGAAAACCTCAAAAGGGAGTAGCATTTGTGTCAGGCATTTGACTAGGCCCCATTTGTCCCCATCCATGGTCATATCTTTCCCATTATGCATCCCCTCCTCTTTGAATGACATAGTCATTGATCTTTTTGGACTGCTCAAACAGACGTTGCAGCATGTAAAAGTTGGAGTTCCAATGTCCTGGCACCACCTGTATCAGGGCTTACACTGGTGCTCTATTGCTATGCTGAATAATCTGCAACTGCTTCCGGGCTTTAAAGAAATGGCTGAAATTGATGCAGATTCTTCTGCAGGTGCTCAGTATGTTGCTGACTATATCTTCCTTTTGAGGAAGTCTTGTACCACCAGGTTGTTGCAATGGTCCAAACACAGGACCCTGTTTACAGCTGTATGTAATTTCTCTATTAAGTAGTGGCCGTTTCTTTGCTTGTCAGTAAGTGTTAGTTCACTCACTCGTAAATCTCCAGTGGTTATTGGTTTTGAACAATTTTCAGCTTGTGCTATGTTTTCAGACACTTGTCTACAGTATTGGTTGACCTCCCAGGTGTCCGGCTATAAGGTGGCTTATGGGCAGGCGTGCTCAAAGCAGGAGGAACCAAATACTATTTTTGTTTTGTATTACAGTGGCCCCTGAAGAAGGGACCCTTGTGTCCCACAATTCATAGGGCATTATGTCATCAAAGTGGAATTGCTATGAAGATTGTTTAATTTCTCATTATATAATCTGTATATGATGTATTATGTACATATTGTGTTTGAAGTTGCAATTTAATGGTTTTTAATGGCATTCAAATTGTTATCAAGAGTTCTTTTTTCAATCAATGAAGATTCTTCCATTTGCCTGGAGGAGATCCGAGATGCAATAGGTCAGATGGCCTCTGGGAAGGCGCCTGCTCTAGATGGTCTGCCCATAGATTTTTACAAGGCTTATGTGGATCTACTGGCTCCAGTGCTTAGAGAGTTGTTCTTGGATGCACATGAGACTGGGGCACTTCCACCGTCAATGCAAGAGGCTCTAATCATCTCCCTACTGAAGCCGGGTAAGCCTCCCCAGGCCTGTGACTGCTATTGGCCCCTCTCCCTTATTAACTGCGACGCCAACATTTTGGCCAAGGTATTGGCTAATCGCTTGAAGTTATTGGTGGAGGGGCTGGGGTTGTCCGACCAGGCGGGATTCATTCCTGGTAGAGCTACCTCACACAATCTTCGCACCCTCTTCTCGATCCTGCAGAATGTCGACGCTGGATTACCAATGGTGGCAGTCTTTTTAGACGCCACCAAAGCTTTTGATTCGCTGGAGTGGGACTACCTCCTTTGTATATTACGCAATATGGGATTCCCCGCAGTGTTTCTAAAGTGGGTCACAATCCTCTATCATAAACCAGTAGCCAGGGTAAAAATTAACGGCAGGGTTTCCGAGGCATTTTCAATATCTTGCGGCACGCGTCAGGGGTGCCCCCATCTCCCCTATTATTCGCCTTGGCCGTGGAGCCACTGGCGGCCAGGCTCCGTCAGCACCATTGGGATAAAGCTCTGCGCTGCTTTCAGAGACAAATCCTGTTATCCCTATACGTGGATGACATTACGTTGTACGTCAGAGACCCCTCTAACAATCTCAACCCCCTCTTGAGGGAATTCATACGATTTGCTGCCCTGTCCGGGCTCCATATTAATTGGGGTAAATCTACTATATTCCCTCTTACTGATGCTACAAAAATCTTCCCTCTTGAGTACCCATTGAAGTGGTGTGATAGTGAAGTCAGATATTTAGGAATAATGATTTCCCGGGATCGTGAAGAACTAATGCGACTGAACTATGGCCGTACAATGGACCATCTTCAAACTTGCGTGGCGAGATGGATTACGCTCCCTCTCTCTATGGCGGGACGAGCGTCCCTCATTAAGATGGTCATACTCCCGAAACTCCTTTATTTATTCTTAAATATACCATTTCACTCGGGCAAATCTTTCTTTAAAACCTTACGCACTGAGCTCATCAGGTTAGTTTGGGTAGGTAAACGCCCTCGATTAAGTTGGGATACCCTGACCCGCCCATATGCTCAGGGAGGTATGGATTTACCGGATTTTGAACAATACTATCACAGCGCGCAGGCCCACTTCGTGTACCGTTGGATCCATCCCCCCCCTTTATGCCCCAAATTGCGGTCGAACACTGGCTGGCAGACCCCATCCCGCTTGAAGGGGCATTATTTAGTAAACCCGAGACACAGGTGACATATCATACCCCTGTCTCTTGTTCCATACTAGCTTGGCGGTATATTGCACAAAAAGCCAAGACGACATTTGCCTACTCCCCATTGCTCCCCCTAGCGTACCACCCCTCCATGCCACTGCTACAGGAAAGATTGTTTAAAAATGTCATGACCAAATTAAAGGTGACTAACTGGGGGGATCTCTGTAGCGGGGGGCGATTTCGCTCATTAGCGCATCTGTTCGGGGACCAGACGCCTACCTCCCTGGATACCTTTTTATATATCCGTCTCCGAAGTGGGATTCAGGCAGTGACTGAGACGTTTCCTGACGAACCACCTAAATTGGATCCCCTGCACCAGCTGCTACGGGCTGATTCCCCAGCACACTCGGTATCCAAATTGTATCATTCCATGCACACCTCACTTGAATTCGGGCCTTGCAAAGCGCGCGCTAGGTGGGAGGAAGAGCTGGGCACGATCATTGAAGATGCACACTGGACTTTTTGCTGCCAGCAAACTGAGCAGATTTCATTCAGCTGTAGATTCAGGATTATTCATTACAAATTTATTCAAAAACTTTACTGCACCCCAGTCCAGATGCATAGATTCGGCATCCGTTTGGATGATCTCTGCGAGTGCTGTCGTTCTCCAACAGCAGACTTTCTGCATCTGGCATGGCAATGCCCTGATATTGCGTGATACTGGATGCTGATATACTCGGCCCTTTCTGAGATGATTGATACTCCCCTCTCGCCATCTCCGCTTCAAGTGCTATTGGGGTATACTAAACTCATAAGAAGGCCTTACCGTAAATTCACTACGGTCGCTCTCCTTTTAGCAAAGAGGTGTGTGGCTTGTCGCTGGGGGAGGGGCAGAGCCCCTAAGTTTAAGGAATGGGTACAGGATATGCTATATTGTCAGGATACGTTGCTCAGATATGCAGAACTTCTCCCTACTGCTTCTAAGCCCGCTGATATATGGGAACCCCTAAAAAGTTATCTTTTGGCACACCCACTTGATACTAACGCCACCACTGTCGCTGCCAACATGGAGAACGCAACACAATGGGTGGAGATTGCGGAGGGAGTAAATTATCACTCCTGGAGGCTTGGGGCCTGGTCTGTAACCGCCTTTCCATTCACTGTGACATGGTAATCCTCTTGAATAATGTCATTGACCTGTGAATTAAAGCGGAGTGTGTGCCCTGGTGCGACTGATTTGAGTGCCCGGGTGCGCTATGCAAGCCAGGGTTAAGATAAACTGGTACTGTTTAAGTATTGTAATGTGGCTTCCCCAACCTGTGGAATACAGAGCCGGAACATTCTTCTGGACCCCTCCGGACTGACATGATGATTATGTGCCACTGTCAACACTGTGAATATTGTATGGACTATATGCTCATTGTAATGCACGCCCATGATGAAAGTTGTGTATGTTTATTGGAAAATGAATAAACAAAGTTTTAATTTTTTTGTTTTTAAATGAAGATTCTTGGGGCCACATTCACTTCGACCAGAGACTGTGTTGTGTTTATTTTGCTTTAACATTGTGGTATTTTGGAGTTTGAAAATGTATCAGGATTGAAGAATTTGTTTTGTTGTAGTGCACACGGTTAACTGCAAGCCATCTAGCTTGCTCTTTTGTATACCGTTGATTCATTAATGCCAGATGTTAAGTAAATGCTAAAAACAAATCTAAACAATACAATACAATTTTAATTTAAAAATTTAACAAAAAATAGAAAATAAAAATTATTAAAACTAACATTGAAAACAATTATAAATCAGTGACATTATCCTCAAGCATATTACTCGTTTCAATTTATTAATCTGCTATCTCCTTTGCTCAACCATCCACACAAGTATATGGCAAAGGGCCACACTGTCCGGACACACAAAATGGCAGTCTTACATTGCCACAGGGTCAGAAACATAGTGAGAAACAACAACACAGAGCAAAGAGGCATTGGGAATGGGAACAAAGACAATAAGGCATGCATGCCTATGGGGAAAGCACACTGGCTGGCTACCGAAATAGCAACCAGCAAGGGGGCATGGCCACAAACAATGAAGAGATGCGGGCCTATGAAGAAAACACACTAGCTGGCTACACAAAATGGCCGCCAGTCACATGGTCACAACAACAACAACCAGCAAATGGGCATGTCCACAAACAAAGATGAAATGCAGGCCTATAGGGAAAGCACACTGGCTGGCTACAGAAAATGGTTGCCATCCACATGGTCACAACAACATCCAGCAAGGGGGCATGTCCACAAAAAACCAAGAACTGCAGGCCTATGGGGAAAGCACGCTGGCTGGCTACACAAAATGGCTGCCAGCCATATCGGTCACAACAACAAGCAGGAGGCCTGCAAAACAAAGAACACATGAACGCATAGGATGGACACCGACTATACAAAATGGCCCCTTGCTACATGGCATGATAAATCTTGAACAACAAAGGCAAATGGTGGCCAATGCCAAACACACAAAAGCAGTGGACAGACAAAAGAGGCAGGGTAACATAGAGAACACAGCATTAATTCAGCAATGCCAAAGACGAAAAGTAACAGGGCTAAAAATGTTCTCAACAACACACATCTTCCAAAGGAATTTACCCCACCTAAACACTGTTTGCAGGGAAAAAACGTGAAAACCCACAAACATTTTTTTATTTATTTTAATTGAATGCCATCCATGGCCTAAATGATGTGTCAATTTGACAAATACCACAGAAACAGTTGTTTCATGCACCCATGAATAGTACAGGCCCTACTGCCTGGAAGGCCCATTAGCAAACTAGGCCACATAGTGAATTAAATTAATAAATATTGTGAACTTATTAAAAAAACATGGAGAAGAAAATGTACTGAACTGTGCAACATTTTTCCTTTACAAAAGAAGATACATTTCATGCTCAAAAAAGCTAGGTCCCTACTAAAACTGGATGCCACCCACCAAAATAAATTTCACAAATTGAATAAAAGTACAAATAAATCCAGGTGAATGCCCTCAGTCAAACAAACAACACCCTTATACACCAGTTGTTCAACTAACTTGTGACATCTCAAAAACAAAGCCCTTAAATCTAATGATATTTATGCAACAGACAAGGAGAGTGATCCTTCCTGCTCCATATCCCTAAGAAAATTGACCAGGAATGGGAGAAAGCACTGGGAGGAGCCTGCTGAACAGCAACAGGAAGTTGGAGTCACTGGGGCAGTTTCTTCTAGTTTGAACAAAACAGTTTTTAAAAAATGGCTTCTTGCACAAAAAACAACTCCAACGGACAGTTTGAAAAGAAAATCCACTCCAAATGCCTCTCAGCTTCATTATCAAGTGGAAAAGCTGCTTGACTGCTCCGTCTGCAAACTCGATCAGCTCTAAGAATGCTATATTGGTGCCGACGTGGCGGGAAGCCATGCAAGTGAGCGCAAAGTCTCGATGGAGCTCTCTAGTGGTTTTAGAAGTCTTGCGCATGCTCGCAAGCAGCCTGAGAGTCTTGGCAACTGGGGTTGAACGCCAAAAGGAAAAGCAAATGCGCAAATATAAAAAAACTCCACTTTGTGCCCAAATGGACGGAATTCAACATTTCTCTGTGGAGCGCGGAGCGCCCAAATTCCACAAACTCCACAAACTCCGCAAGTGGAGCAGGGTTTACCACCGAGGTTAAATAATACCTAGTCTTATCTGGGAGAGTGATACCTAGATGGCATTCCTGTGCTGTCCTGGCCCTCTCCACACCAGTGGACTTCAGTTGTAAGGAAGTGTGATACAATTTAGAAACCAGATGGCTGCTGTCTGGGAAATTGATCTCCAAAGTGAGGGCTAGGAAGTCTTTAGGTTCAGCTGAATAAGCAGGTAATGCGCATGCAATGTGCTATGTAAACAGTGAAACATAAACCCTTCCAAATGCTTCAAATGACCTCCCTTAGCCAGTGTGGAGCTAGGTTTGAGCACACCATTTGTAAACAGGTTGCCGGAAACCCGTAAGTCATTAGAGAACGCTGCACCCGACATTCTAGAGTAAATGGGAGCCATGGTTTATTGATCAGTGGAATATGTGAGGAATAGAGAGCATCTCCACCTAGATAGTGCAGGAGTTTAAACCATGCCTAACTAGTAGTAGCATGTGTCTGAATGTTAATGGCGTCATGCAGAAGCGCCAGTGACAATGTGGTAGACAATGGGAGATGCATTCATTTCGCCTCCTCAGGAGTAAATAATTGCAAGCGGGCATCCAGTTGATACCAATAGTAAGCATAATGAGCCTGGGCTATGTAATTTTAAATTTGGAGGTCTAGAACTCCAAAGCCACTACGCTCATAGGGATACGAGGTTGAAGCCCAGCCCATATGAGTCGGATGAGTAGCCCATGTAGATAAGCGACAAAACTGCTAGTGAGGGCAATAGGAATGTTTAAAATAAGATAAAGAAAATGTGGCAACACAACCATTTTAATGATGGCTATGTGCCCAACCATGCAGAGTGTTAGTTTGATCCAGCGCTCCACTTGCATCTCAAGTTTGACAATTGCAGGACCATAATTGCGACAAATTACCTGTGAACGATCTCTATTAATTTGAATACCTAAGTACTTGGTGGAGTCCGTGCATCAATGTAGGGGAAATTACAGGTCACAAGGTATAATGGCATCTGAGGGGTAGAATAATTAAGTTTTACCCCAGTTAATGTGTAGTCCAGAAAAGACAAACAAGTTGAGGCAAATTCATAGGGGGGTCACACATGAACAGCAATGTATCATCTAAGTAAAGAGAGGTTAATAGCGTCCTACGTGGGAATCCAAGGTCCCTCTGGAGGTGTCATTCCTGCCAGTGATAGACCAAAGGTCCATGGCAATTATAAATAAAGAGAAGGAGAGCAGGCAGCACTTTCAGGTTCCTTGCAATAAGGAGTAGGGATCAGAGAGTGTTCCAGTGAGCTGCAGATGGGCTAAGGGATCATGGTACAATAAACAAATCAGATTATGGAAGCTGTTGTGGTGCCCAATTTTCTTGGAGTAGCATGAAGTAAATAAAATTTAAGAGAATAAATTGCCTTTTCAGAATCTAACATGGTGACTGCCACTGGAACAGCAGGGGAAATCTGGTTGATTGCTGCAAAACGAGTTTGAAGGTTAATGGGAGTGGAATGATGTGGCACAAAATCGGATTGTTTAAGTGAGATTATGCAGTCCATTGATAACGAAAGTCGGATGGCTAATACTTTGGTCAAAATTTACTATTTTGATTTATAAGGGACAATGGCCAATAGAAATTGCAAAGATAAGGGTCTTGCAGTTTACGCAACAGCGTGATGACAGCTTCTCATAATAACGTTGGAGGGTGGGAACCCTGTTTAAGAATTTCTACATACACTTCCAACAAATGAGGGGCCAGCAGTAATTTGTAGGCTTTATAAAAAATCTCCTGAGAACCCATCTTGTCCATGAGCTTTAGAGCCACTTAATTCATCAATGGCCTGTGAGAGTTCCTCGCATGTATTAAGGGAGGAAAGAAATTACGTTGGACAGGTTCAAGCAAAACCATATCAACTTCATATAAGTAGTCGGTTAATGCTTTGTCGCTGTTGCCAGAAAGCGTTGTGCACAGTGATTTATATTAGTCTGCAAAATCCAGTAGGATGGTAGCACCATCAGTGATGTTGGTGCCATCGGGTTGCCGCAAGTGAGATACATATGTGGCTAGTTATGGGAGAATACAGCAAAGGAGCCAGTGTTTGACCAAGGCGCTCATCCTCACCACACCTGCACCTCCTAGCATATTTAGCCAAATAAGTGACCTCCTGCTTGGCAAGGTCATGAAACTCATGCAACATTTTAGCCCTGTTGTGGAGATATTGTGGCTAGGTTCTGTCATTAGAGTAAAAATCACTAGGTTTTTCTTCCACCTTAGCAAGATCATTGCAAATTCTGCAAAGTACCCCTGCAAGCTTTGAGATATAAATTCCTCTTATGTAGGACTTAAAGGCCTCCTACAGTGTAGAGTATTCCTGCACAGAGCCAGTGTTAGTAGAAAGAAATTCAATGATAGAATTTCTGACTTCTGCGCAAAAAATTGTGTCATATAATTAACTGTCAGGGAAACACCAATGGCGGGTCATGGAGGCAACCATGGGTATATTTAAAATAATTACAAGGACATGATCTGACAGCATGCATGGGAAAGTGTGTAATAGTGTTAAGCAATAGAAATGTGCCCTGCGACATACACCAGTGATCAATGCAGAATTTAAAGTATAATCTCATTTACTTGGGTATTTATGATGCCAAGAATCTCATTGGAAGAACATGTCCATAAGGTCTATCAGTGTCTGCAGAGAACTGGGTTTAGGGACCACTGTGGACCTGGTGAAATCAAGTTCAGGTCAGCAGGTAATATTTAGATAACCTCGCAGTATGATGTGGTCTGCCTGATATTGGCTAATCTGTGAAGATAGTCAGCAAAAAAGCCAAGGGAGTTATTGTTCACTGTATACACTTTAATAAGAAGCACAGTCTAACATGACAACTTTCCCAACACTACCAAATAATGACCTCCGACATAAGAAGTGCTTCCTATCACCTTAAAGGGGACACCACTATGTATCAAGATGAATATCCCCATCAGTAATAGCAATAATGAGAGTAATAGCAGTGAGAACCCCAGGAGGAAGCATAAGTACATTCTGGTCTGATGATAGGTACGTTTTCTGGAGGAAGGCCTTTTGGACCCCATGTTGACTCAGATAGGATAGGAAAGGACCTGTTTCCATTTTCTAGGATTGTTCAAACCTCTAATGTTCCATGTCATGCTGGAAGGATGCAACATCAAGGGCCTTATGTAGGTAAATTACATTTACCGATTTTTAAATACCGAATTTTACCGATTCGGTATTTATGAATCGGTAAATGTAATGTAGGTAAAAAAATACCGATTCGGTAAGTGTCGGTATTTTAGAATCGGTATTTACCGATTCGGTAATGGTAACCTGTATCTCATTGATTCCTATGGGCCAGGAGGCCCATAGGAATCAATGGGAAGCCAGTTACCATTACCGAATCGGTAAATACCGAATCGGTAATGGGGGGAGCTCAATCAAGGGTGGCAGGGTGTCACATTGACACCCTGTTGCACCCCTGATTCCTGCATGTGTGCACATGTGGCACACATACATGCCCTGAGGGCATGTGTGTCTGCCACATTGCACACATCTAAGGGCCAAATAATGCATTAACAGAGACATTCGTCATTTACCACCAACTTTCAGTTGGTGGTAAATAACGAATCCCCACACCCACCACACACTCCCCCTACATCTCATTTCTGTATTCGGTATTTACCGAATCGGTAAAATTACCGATTCGGTAATTTTACCGATTCGGTAAATTACCGAATACAGAAATGATCCCCCTACATCTCAAAAGCCTAAATACCGGTCGGTAACGGTATATTTACCAAAAATCGGCCGTTACCGACCGGTATTGGGCTACCTACATATGGCCCCAAGTCTCTAGTATGCCTGGGCAGTGAACTTTGCTCCGTTTGCAGAGTTTTCTGCACACCGCACTCCATGGAGCTCGCAGAGTGCAGAAAACTCTGCTTCGCGATGTGCAGCAGAGTTTTTTCCCCGCTCACGATCGCGAACAGTAAATTTGCGATCACAAATGGTAAGTTCCAGGCGCAGGCTGTAGAATTTCTACCCGAGCGGCAGGAATAACAGCTCAAACTGCAGTTTGTACTGCACTCTGCCACTTGCAGAAATTCATGGAGTTTGTGTAACTTTGCGGAGTTCCGTGAAGCAAAACTCCGCAAACTATGCCAAGGCCTAGTCTCTAGTGTTAGGTGGAGACATAAAAGCTGAGGGCATCACGATATGAAAGTGAATGTTTTAAATGTAAATCTGATATGTACAACAATAGAGGAATGGCCTCAACAATCAAGAAAGCAAATAAACAAACAACCTTCCCCCACCCACTTCAGCAAGAGCAGTAGATTGAGAAAAAAAAACCTAAAATAAATCAGGAATACAAACATAGCGGTATACACCAAGGGGGTGACAACGCCCAGATTAGCAAGTACCAATAGGCGGTGTAAATGGAAACAATACAGAACATCGAGCAAATTATCAATGTGAGAAAACAATTGTGACATAAAGGCTGTAACTCATCACACCCTAGACAAGAGTGAATGCACTAAAAAAGTAAAGTAATGGCAAACACTTTCATGTGTCACAGAAACAATGGAACCACTAGGTTGCAAGTGCATCATGGGACGTGGGTGCTGAGTCCGTAGGATTGTTAGTACCAGGGCCATCACCAAGGGAGGATCCGTCTACTAAGTATTTCTTGCAGAACTATGCAGCATCTACAGGGGTGCTGAAAACATAATGTCGATGGCTCAGTTCCACAGAGAGTCATGCAGGGTAAAGCATTCCATATTTGAGTCCATGTTTTTGGAGAGATTGCTTAAGATCTGAAAATTTACGACTGGCCTCCTGAGCCATTGGCGAATAGTTCAGAAAGAGGGAGACCACGGGGCCCTGACACTGCAACAGGCCCTTGTTGCGGGCCAGGCACAGAGTGGTATCATGATCTTTGAAACTGAGAATTCTTGTGAGGATTTGTCGTAGCAGCGCCCCAGTATCCTGGGCAGGGACCAAGCCATCGGTGACCCCTTTCAACCACACAGGTGTCAGTGAAGAATTGCTTGTCGAAAAAACCCTCCAAAAGGTGCTCACAAAGACATCCATGTGGCCAGTATTGACGGATTCTGGTATTCCAGCAATGCGGATGTTGTTACAGAAGGGACCTCACCTCTACATCTTTGTTTTTAGTGGTTGTGGTTTTTAAGATGTGCTCAAAGCACTGGAGCTGCTTCATCACGTCTACATTGCCATCCTTTATCTCTGAAATCCTACGTTCTGCACCCCCAAGCCTGATATTGTATCGGTCAAGGCATTCAGTCATTGCATCCAGACAATGTGTTAGAGTATCAGATCTACAGTCCATCATCTTGAAACCAGCAAGTAATTCAGACATAATAGAAGCTCTGCTGTCAATGAGAAGTTCGCACATTGTATGGTCAGGGGTGACATCCGCACTGGAGAACAAATGTTGGTGGAGAGGAGTTCTGGCAGATTCAAAGGTGAGTTGATTTTGCTTAGGATCTCTTTGACCCATTTTGGCAGTGATATCTGCAATGGTAGTGAAGACAGTGCTCACCAGAGCAAGAGGACAGTGGAGGCAAGGATGTTATCGCAACCCCCAATAGAGCTATAAAGTCAATCACACCACACTAAATTGCAAAGTAGAAACATTCCAGGGCACAATGCCGAAGAGGGCATAATCAAGCTATGCGGTCAGATGCAGCAGTGATAGTGACATAAAGCTGGAGGCAAAAAAAACTCACTCTAAATGGGATTCATATAATGAGGTTCCCTAGTCAGCATATCAAGACCAGTATATGGAGAGTGTCCAGTAGCACAGCAGAGATGTGGAGACGATGGAGTGCAGTATGGGGTGAAGACATGCAGTATCTATGTTGCCCAATAGCACACAACATAGAGAGGAAGCACTGCAGCCAAACGAGGCAGTAGAAACCCTCCAATCAGGCCGCCCCCATCTGCACAGATGGCGCAAATGTGAAAGCGCCCCTCACCAGCATGAGACGGAGCCCACAGGAGGCAGGAAACAGATTTGCCCAGATGGAGTTAGGGCAGTACAGATGGCGGGGCCCAGGTCCAACCCACGCTGTTCCCAACCCAGCACAGGCAGACAGAGGAGAGCCACGAGGGCCGGTAGTTTGGTGCATGCAACCCCCTGCTTCAGCTGCAGAGTGCGCCGCAGCCTCCCCTCCTTACTGTCAAGTGGCACCGCATGGAGTACTATGCACAGTGTGCCCAGGGGCGAGACGGCAGATCAGTGCAGTGCCAGTGCACAGCTCTCCACCGCAATAATCAGGAGCCTCTGACACCGCCAGCAGGGCAGAGATGAGTCCAGCAGGGTCGTCCAAGAAATGGGCCCCAGGGAAAAGCTCTTGAGAACCACAGCTCCGATGGCAATCATAAGGGCAGGCCGCACATCCCAGTCCTACTGTTTGGAAAGCCGGCCATGCACCGGGACCGTACCATCAAGCCTGGTGCCGCCAGGTGGGAAGAAATTGGAACTCACAGACGGCGTCACAGGCCACACAGCAACCTCGCCTTCATGCTCACCCATGAGCAGTGTCCCCACGAAGACTGCAAAGGCAGCATTAGGCCGCAGCGGGTGGAGTTCAATGGTAGATGTCGGTCAGGCCCGCATCAGAGATAGCGGCACAAATTGTCCAAGTCAGCGCAGATGAAGCATGGCAAATATGGTTGCAGTGCACACAGCATGGCCAGTATATGTGCAATGTAATAGATGTTTGGGCGATGCTCGGCGGAGCTTCAATGTCATGCGGCCATCTTGGTCACCCCTTGGACACGATCCTGCATTCTGCATACTTGAACATCCGGCATCACCCATTCAGCACTATTGTGAACATGCACACCATCTCAGCCCAATGAAATCTCCGCCTGCCCAACACTTGAAGATCAACTACATGCTGTTCCTCTGCCTGTAGAGATCTGACAGACCCTGAGCACTGTCAACTTGTCCTGGGAAGACACGAACACTTATAAGGCACTATAAACACTAAGATACATATGGATTAGTGTCATTAAAGAAAACTGCCAATTCTTTGGTTAAATCTATGGATACCTGCTCCTGATTTTAACCCTGATTTCTTTCTCCACATTGTTGCCTTTCATTGACCATATTTAGGTGTGATCTCATTGAGTCTGAGGTTAAAGTCTCTGGAACGTCTTGCCGATAATTCTTTGAGCAGTTTAAGTGCTATTGACTGCAAATTAATATGCAATTAACGGGCTGAATTTAAGCTGGTATGGTCAAAGGAAAGACCAGGCTTGACCCAAACCTTCCTGTTAACTTTGTGGTTATACACAACAGTGAATGACTGCATCATAAAGATACGTTTTCTGAAAATTAACATAATGGAAGCACTGATAGCAGATTCTTGACACTGCAGTAAATAGAATTCTTGCAGAATTATTTTGTCTTTGCGATTCGGACCTTTGGATACATTTTATAAATATAGTCGCAATGCACTCAAAAATGTAGGCGGCGATTTACCAAAAAGTTACGCAAAACAGCGCAGCCCCACACGAGGCTGCGCTGCGTTGCGCAACAGGGAAGAAGCAGGAGAGCACCATATCTTCTATGATATGGCTTTCTCCTCTCCTTTCCCTTGCGCCGGCACTGATTACAGCTGCCATGAACCACGCACACACCTTAGCGCCATAGCGCGTGTGTGTGTGTGAGTCTAGCAAAGGTTTTGCACAGGAAGGGGACTCTTCCTGTACAAAATACCATGCCTAGACAAGATGCAAAGCTTTTCCCACTTTGTATGCGTGCTGCACAGTGCAGTACACATGCAAAGTCGAACAAAGGAATGAGAAATGAAAACATGAAGGAAAAATGAAAACATTTCTCCTTCCTTGCACCTACTTTGAAAGGACGCACACTAAACCCAATCTACTTTATATAGTAAATTGGGTTTAGTGTAAGAAACCTTGGGTGGTTGCATGGGAACGCCCATGCTCCACCCTTGGCACGGCCACATGGCACTAGTAATGTAGAGCACTACTTTTCCGTTATTTCCAGTGCTTTACAAGTTTATCGCTGCAAAGTAAATTGGGAAAAAAAGATTTTGCGCCAATTTGAGTCACTTTTGTGACGCAAACACGGCGCAGAATCTTAGTAAATCATTCATTGTTTTCTTTCAGCAATATTAACCGAATAAATATTCTTCATGGCATATTTATTTCTGCTTAGATCGATATGTGTCCTGCTCTTTGGGCACACAAGTGTGGCTTTCTTGAAGGCGTGGGACCATTTCTTGCTAATTGAAGAATTACTAATGCACAGTTGCTAGAAAACAATAGTGAGCAGCTTATGTTGTGAGATGACCTGATACTTTGAAGGTCTTCGAGGCACACCAACCCACTGCTTTAAAAATGTCTGCAAATAGTCTTGAACTATAGCTGTTAGCAAATTATATAGCCGTTCTGACTATTGTTATTATGTGAAAAATATTCAAATATATGTTTTACAATGCAATTTGTAACAAAGGCGCATTATTTTCTTGTTCCTGTGCGCTTAGCCTTTATGACTCGGTGGATGTCAACAGGTTTAAAGCCTGCACACCACAAGGCGTAACATAGGGGAACATCGGATACCCATGCACACGTGAATGAATCAATTCTGTAAGTACAGCAAGTAATGGAGAGAACACAAGTTCATGAAACACTTAGTAAGTCCAATGAAGTGAATATTTCTTGATTTAATAAAGTTCCGTTGCCCAGCCAACGGAACTTTATTAAATCAAGAAATATTCACTTCATTGGACTTACTAAGTGTTTCTTGAACTTGTGTTCTCTCCATTACTTGCTGTACTTACAGAATTGATTCATTGACGTGTGCATGGGTATCCTATGTTCAACTAATTTTGACCTTGGTCTACTTGGGGGGTTTAGGGTTGTTTCCCCTCGCCCTTTTTGCACCGTGTTAAAATTTATCGTAGACTAGTTACGTACACACCTGTGGGCGCCACCACTTACCGCATACCTAAAACCCTTCGCATGTATCGCGTAACATAGGGCTTCGCAGCCGCGGGAGGGGGTGGGGAGGACAAGCTCCAGTTGGGGCTCCTCAGCACAGTACTCTTGCAGAATAGCTCTTAGTTAAGCCTTGAGGGGGCCCCTCCACATACCTTGCAGGGGGGGGCCTCAAGTTTCGTTACGCTACTGTTCTAATGGAACCTGCATCGGGGCTCCTCTTGTCCCTGTTGCTTTGCGAAGCCAGCACTTACAGAGACTCTTAAACTACTCGTCTTGAAAGCAGGTACGTATTGAACAAGTAAGTGATTATAATTGACTCATAAGGAGTGCGCAAGGTCCAAATAAGACTCCATCTTTCAAATAGATTAAAAAAGCACCGAATGCTCCTTTAAATAAATGACATTAAGTGTACACACCCGCATTCATCCTTTCATTCCATTAATAACTTGGCATCAAGCAAACTTGAGAAAATGCAAGAGGTTGGTTTTTTATCCATTTCTTTTTTATCATTACGTTAAATGGTAAAGACTTACTTGATAATGGTCGGTAAACATGTTGTTATACATTTTATCATAAAGAAGCTTTTTGATGGAATCATATGCCGAAAAAATGTTGAGTGCCTGAGAAAACAAGCTGCTTTTGAACAGAAAAAACATGTCTATGGATGGTAGGCTTTTTACATTTATGTGGATCCACCGTAGGGAGGTCGTTGTAAGGACTTGGTGGTAAGGGAGTGCATTGTGAAGGCGCATTCGTGGCTGGAACCCAGTAAAGGCACAGGGTGGGTCGAGCCGTGTTATAGAGACTGTTGCCCTTAATATTGTTTTGATATGCTTACCCTCTGCCCCATCGAGAAGATTGTGTCAACATTAAGGGGCCGATTTATGTTCCCTGGCGCATCCCTGCAAATCAGCAGGGATGCGCGACGCAACTCCAGCACTGTTCCAACCTGCCCTATTCTGAACATGGTGCGTCACACCTTACGCACGAGCATTGGAAAAGTGACTGCGTGAAATCTTGTAGATTTCACTGTGTCACTTTTCCGAGACTTTTTCCGCCGTATGCCCACCCAGCATACATTAAACCTGGCGCGGGTTTAATGTGGCGCAGGGCTTTACAACGTGACGCATCTCCCTAGATGCGTCACGTTGTAAATCTGTCGGAGCATGGCGCTAGCTTTGGGCCGCCGCTGCGTCACAAAATTGACGCAACGGCGGCGCAAAAGTGGCGCACGGGGCTTGTAAATCTGCCCCTCAGTGCCATGTGTAACTTTGAATCTACCTTTTAATAGCTACTAAACAAACTCTTTCGTAGCACAAAAGTAATCACGGGGTATTCGTCTGCCTCCGCTGAAGAGAAACAGTTGCTATAGTGCACTTTAGACCAAGAATTAACTTCCTAGGAGAAACATGAGAAGGATTACAATGTGATCTAATGTAACCAGATGAAAGCGTGAAAAAAACAGCAGATCAAAGTTTAAAGTTATTCTGTAGCAGAATTCATTTACAGTAAAATAATTAGCATTTTACATATGAAATGCAATTACAAAATAATCAACAAATATGCTACTAACAGTACCTCCATTGTTAGTTTAAAGTGGGCTGGAATCTCACTAGCAAAGAAAGGCTAAGAGCACCCTCTTCCGACAATGGAGTAAAAAGGTTCCTTTGTGCTGTGTCTCTGGATGCTAGTGCAGCGAGGGACATGCAGTATGTCAGCATGGCGCCCTGACATTAAACGTAAACACATTTGCTTAAGTTTGACAGTTTCATAAAAAATATGGATATTACGATAAATATTGTAAGACTAGACAAAATAATATCCAACAATCACGATACATTTACCGCACAATTGCAGAGAAAAGAAACTGCTTGATTGTATTTTGCAAGTGTGTAAACAGTAACATGTGCTGTATTCTCCATAAAGTACCTTTTGATGGTTCGGGGAGCAAGCATTGTCTTAAACATAAACACACAGGCATGGAGTAGAAAAACCCCAATACTTATAAAATCATTGTGGGAAGCATTGAACTGGAGAACACACTGCCACTGTCCACCACCAGCACATCCAACTGTGAAGGCTCCATGACCTCTGGATCAGTGAAAATAGAATGGATTGTTGCGTATTCCACAGACAAAGTGCAGTCTACCTGCCTCACTTTCACATGACCTCCTCACACTCAACACTGTAGTGTTCCTCAGGGGCCCATCAAATCTCTTCTATTATTTAACAACCTCCTAACCCCTGAAGGAAACCCTTCTCAAGCAGCAACTGGAGATTATGTCCCTGTAGTCAGAACAAGACGGCAGTCAGCTGACCCTTGAAGCCACTTCAGCCTGGGGTGAAGGGTGCAGGTCCAGTATTCCTTCTTAGCAAGCAGGGCAGCAGGCAGCAGCGCAGTAAAAGAGCTGTCCTTCTGTCAGGAGAGCAGCACAGCAGTCTTTCTTTTGTAGTATCCACAGGTCCAGAGGTGTAGTAAAGAATTGGGTTTGAGGGAGGGCAGGACTGGCCGTAGCGGGCACCGGGCATTTCCCCAGTGGGCCGCTAGGGTGGGGATGGGTTTTTGACCCCAGGGGGGCATTTTTGTTACTGGGGGCCGGTTTTGAAGCATAGATGCAATATGGGCCCCTTGTAACAAAAGCAGTCCCAGTCCGGCCCTAGTATGAGGGGCCAATATTTATACTTTATACCAGCTTTGATGTAGTATAGGGTTCCGGATGTTTCCAACCCCAGAGGTGTTTGGAATTTCCTGCCTCCCTGGCCTGGCCCCAACTTGTCTGGTGGCAAAAAAAAGACTAGTCTCCAACTCTTTTATGTGTGTGCTCAGGCAGAAACTTTGTGATGTGCAAGTGTGGTAGGTGACATCTAATCAGAGATGGCCCAACCTACCAACTCCTATCTCCCTTGGTCTCACCATCTGGGAGCAATACAGAAATACCAACTGCCAGCTACACCTAGTTATGTGATCAAGGAAACAGGGGTGATTAAGAAAGAATAAAAAGTAAGATTTCGGCCTTGCCAATGATTTATTTTGTCAGGTCGAAATATCGGTCATATATATGCACACACTGGCATCACGGCAAGCCTGAGATATGTTATAAAGGGCTATTTATGTGGGGGTCTCAATCAGTGCTGCAGGCCTACTAGTAGCATTTAATCTACATGCCCTGGGTACAGGTAGTACCATTTTACTGGGCCTTTTAAGTAAATTAAATGCACCAATTGGGTGTAAGCCAATTTCACTATGCTTAAAGGAGAGGGCAAATGCATTTAAGCACTGGACAGCAGTGGTAAAGTGCACAGATTCCTAAGGCCCCAAAAAAAGAGAGCAGCAAAAATGTAGTATGGCAAAAGGTTTAAAGGAACATCTTGTAAGCATGGAGAAGTACTGAGAGATTTCCATAATCTCCAGTCTTGACTATGCCAGCAGTCCATACCTTGGCACACCTCCCTTCATCAAACCTAAAATATATCTCATCCTAAATGCTGTTGCAAGGCTTCTGATCTGCTGTTGCCCAAGAGAATTTATGACTCTACTTCTGCAATTGCTCCTAGCAAGAGATGTCAGAAAACGGTTGCACCCTCTAGCACAATCCTCCATTTACAACCCACAAATTGCAAGCAACTCAACCAGCAAACTGCTTTCAATATGCTGGGCAAGCTAGGAATAACTGGTTGATGCTTTGCCGTGGCATTAAATAGTTAGGTACTTGCATGTACAGTTATGGCCCACAATAATACTAGAACAATAATATGCAGCAGTGAGCAACAAATAGTAACTCAAATCCAACTATGACATTTCTGTAATGAGGGTTCTCCATCACTAGCAATGTACAGCCAAAAAACACAGCCATCGCCAAATGAAGAAGCATAAAATAAATGAAGGGTCTGTCACACATTGCGGGACAATTTGGAGGACTTTAATATAGTGCACTACTCCATGTCCCAGATATGTATGAAATCTGACTACTTCTTTACATCTTACAAAGTCACTCAGATATGGGATGATAATAAAAAATATGCATCTCACAACTTCGCTCTCTCTTTAGCCATACCAGCTCAGGACCACAAATATAAACAAAATCTCAGTTTGGACAGCCCAGTGCAGTAACTAACTACGCAGACTATATCATATGGCATACCATAAGTGGACCTGCACAGCTGTTCAAAGCTATCAGCATATTGAAAACTGTACACTTGGACATCTGTCTCTCACATTGCATCATCTAACACACTGCTACACTTTGCTTCTCAGAACATTTCTGTGATCGTCACACATTACATGGAAATACTTTCCATATAGGATCAAAACAAAGAAAAAATTCTTCCAACCACACACCCTACATGGTATAGCATGCTACTTCTGTAGGCAAACCCTTCTGCACCCCATATTGGTGTACTAAGCTTTGCTAAACACAACATTATCCATGGGGAAACCTGTCTGTCTTTCTGTACAACTATCTGTTTTTTTCTGTCATTTATATTCAATGGTAATCAGTAGCCCCTATTTTAATTTTTAGTACACGGAAATTCGGTCAAAATTGACATTATTTTAATAATCTTGATTTTTTTCAAATGAATCATAAATAACTTGATTATTTTCATAAACACTGGAGACAATGGTAAGCAACAACATATCATATTTATTGCTTACAAGGATTGTTCAGTAACCAGTTCAGAGTTAAATGAATTGGCATAGTTAAAAATTATATTTTTTCTCTGTGTTGTCACACCTTGCCTTAGAGGAAACCATAGCAGCACCTACATTAGTTCAGTTAAAGATTAATGCTATAGCATATTTTATGGTGAATTGGGGGTGGTCAGATACAAGATGAGGTCAAAGTGCACGAGGTTGCTATTATGTATATGATTAATTAAGATTTTGATGCGACTTACTCTTGTAATTCTACTGAATTCCAGAAGTAAGCCAGTAGTAAACCAGATGTTCTTCTAGCATACTTCAGCAATTCATGAGTATGGCAGGAGTACAAAGTGTAAGTCACATCTACTGATACAGGAATCTTTATGAATCGGGACTGTGAAGTTGTTGGCAGTAAGCAATTGATAAAAGCCAGCAGGAGTCATAGCTATGCTTGTCGATTCACCAACATGCTAGGTATAACAGCAATACATAACACAGTATTCGACCTCAATAACAACATGGGAAGTGACATCACATGACCACTGAAATTGAATCCCCGTAAGTGACGTCACATGACCCTGAAATCTATGGGGCATATCAGCAGGGGCCGGCGATAATTATCGCTCAGCGCTCTTAGCGTGAAGATAATTATCGCTGGCCAACTCTGAATTTTATCGTGGCGATAGCGTGCTATCAGCAACGCTTATCTCCAAAGCGATAAAATTCAGAGCGCAAGCTGCCAACTGTGAGATTATCGCTGAAAATACAGCGATAATCCCACAAGGTTTGGAGATAGCTTGCTGATAGGGATAGACATACATAGCCATGATATCCACCTTACATAGGATATCATGGCTAAGTCAGAAAAATAGCAGACATAAAAAAGCAGCGTTAACCACGGTTAGCGCTGCTTTTTTTTATCGCTAACAGGGTTAGCGATATCCTTGATAATAGGAGAAATGTCGCTTAGCGACATTTCTCCTATTATTTTACTCTGGAACGCCCCCTTTGCATCACATTAGAGATGCAAGGGGAAGGTAGAGTAAAAGGGTGCTAACATGCGAATTTGCGTGTTAGAACCCTGTTGCTGATAGGGCGCTAGTCTTATCTCTGCTTTTTTGGCTTTTAAAGTCAAAAAAGCAGAGATAAAGCCCTTGTTGATATGCCCCTATGACATTGCAATAATTGACATTATGGAAGATTAGTGTATAATTCAAAGAGGAATGCATTGCTAAATCACAGAGAGATGAACTCAAAAGATTTAACACAGTAGGAGTCATGGCCCTGGGTATTAATCCATATAGACCGTATGATAAATACTAACTATTTTATTGCATTGATTAGCTCCATTTCATTGCTAGTAAGTTTTGTTTTATGGTCACTTGTAAGTAACTCTTTACAAACATCATTTTCATGTATTCACATAACAAAATCTCACAACAAATTTATAAGTATATCTCTGTTCATCTATTTAATTGAATAATGTATTCTGAAGAGGGCATATTACACTGCTGAATGCATGTATTATTTCAAACTAAACGTGGAATGTCCTCTAGGAGCAACATAACGAAAGCAGTGCTCCCCAGGACACGGTTTGACTTCTGTTCTTTGCGCTGCAGTGCTCGGTGCTTTGAAGAGCAGGCCAGGCTCAGCAACTGTACCGTGGCTGACTCATAAATAACACGCAAGGTCATAGCTGGCAAAGATGACGTTATATTCAGCGGGGCTATATTTTTGCTTCATGCCACTGACAAATTAGTTTTAATTAAATTACAACAAGATCTGCTCATTTGATCTTCATTAGAGCAAAGTGCTGCAGAGACGATTTAATGTATGAGCAAAGTGTACAACTGCCTGGAGCCTCACCTTTCAAGTGGACTCCTGGGAAAGTAAATATTCTCTTTATCTAGCTCACATCTTTCTAGTTTCATATCTCAACCTCTCTCCTCTCTGCCTACTTCTACCGCTGAGTCTCTCTCACTTTGTCCAGTGGCATCTGAAGGATGCTGTAGTTCCTGTAAAGACATACTTTAACTGTTTGTGTGTGAATCCCATTTCTGAAAGTTTTTTTGGTGTCTTGTAGGTTTTAATTAGCAGAAAATGATCAGTAAAATTACAAACAGGGGGCCCAAAATATGTTTTTGTCAGGTCCCGAAAAACCTTAAGACAAGACAAAAGTGCTGTTTGGGCACTGAATAATATTGTGCCTGAACCTGATGAAATAAAAAGAACAGCAAAAATATTACCCAGGTTGTATTTTCTCTGGTATCAATAAGTGCCACAACAGTGGATATACCTCTTCCATTGTTTATTGTCTGAAAGTGATAAATACCTGTCCGTGTATGTATGTCTTCAGGTATGCATGTCACTTGTGTATTGCAAATGTATCTGAAATGCAAGAGAGTACATTTCATGATGGGGTGATGCAATACAGCATAAGGCTAAAGGCAGAGCCATGGGGAGGTTACCAAGGGGTTGGAGTGAATCAGCACGGAAGATGGATTGCGTGGAAGTAAAGACATACAGGGTGAAGGTAAAATTGAGTTCCACGATAGAAAGTGAATGGGGTGCATGCCCCTGACTTCAGGGAAAGTGCTATAAATGACATTGTGTGGGGTGTCATGGGAAATAGGAGGATGATGGGGCCAGATGATAAACTAAGTCAATGGGATGCTTTCTGTATCTGGTGAAAAACAGACCATCAACTTGCGAATTAACTTTGCAAGAAGAGCAAAGTAATTTAGCAGGATTCAGCAGCAGAATGAAGAAGGGTGACATTACTTCGAGGGTACACTGAAAAGTGGGTATTCTGACAACATTTTGCTTGAAAAGGCGAGTCTTTCCCGAAGTGGAGCAAAGGTGCATCATAAAGAAATTGGCCGCTAAAGACTTTAAGCTTCATTTGCTGTAGTAGGATCAGGTTTGGTGTGAAAAAGAATACATTTGGATAAAAGTTGGTGTTGTTTCCTCTGAAACCTGGTGCCAGGATTGTTTCGGTGTTAGAAGCTGCAAGGGCCCTCAGTCTTTACAGATGTGGGAGTGCTTTGGATTCCTGCGAACCTGGATATCTAGTGCCTGATTCGAGATAGAAATGTAGACTCACTCAGCCTCCTTGACTCACAGGGTTGATATGGGTGTGCAGTGAAGAACTAGCTCAAGGGGAGTGGTGTAGTGAAAGGCCAGATACAGCACAACACAACTATAAAAGCAGCATTAAAGATGTGAATGTCGTGAATGCTCCTGCCTTTAATATTAACTCCATAATATACTAACATATTTCCAGAATAAATACAAATGCATTTGATAAAAATGACATGAAGCAGAATGGAGACACACAAGTGGTAGGAATAACGCAAAACATAATACAGAATAAAACTGTAATGAACACACCACATTACAAGCATGATCTTGAAAGGATCGAGGACATCAGCGCATTCCTGTAAGTGACGAACACACCACCACAATAAAGTTTATACAATGTTCAGAAACTATTGATGGTGATTACTACTAAATCAGCACACTGTAAAAACAATGTTCACTATGTCTACAGTAATTTCCTTCCCTCAGCTTGAGTTTTTGGATAGCGATTTTAGGTGCATATTTACTAGGAATTGTTGGAGCGCTGAGCTGCGCCAAATTTGCCAGTGCAGCACTCCAACATTTCCAAAACGCAGGGATGCGCCGTATTTACAACAATATGGCGCACTTCTGTGTTTTCCCTAGCGCTGGTACTGAAATTAGCTGCCTAGGCACCCTTGCACCACAGTGCACTTCCCCTCTCACTGTGGGGGGATGGTTTTCTTCATATGTGTTTCTTTTACTTCATGTATTTTCATGGGGCACTAGTAGGTATCAGGGCAGGATGTACAGGTGGGGGGATAGGCACATACATTAACAAGCATTTACAATGCAATGGTCTCGGCATTGTTAAAGTTAGAGCTATTGGCATTGCGCATGACATTATTTTTGTTTATGTTTTTGTTTTTAAAACATTTAAAGAAACAGCATTGTTGTTTACAATGTAAATAGCTGAATCTCTCTCAAATGCGAGACCTATTGCATTTGCACCCACACACAGAGCCACACACACAAAGACACCCACCCACACAGAGCCACCTACACAGAGCTATTCACATAGAGCCACCTACACACAAATAGAGCCACCCACACAGAGCCACCTACACACACACAGAGTTACCCACACACAGACAGAGCCACCCACGCATAGAGCACCTACAAAAAAGCCACCCACACAGAGCCACACACACAGAGGCACACACACACACACACACATAGAGCCTCCCACACACACACAGAGCCACCCACACTTACACAGAGCCACACACACAAAGCCACACACACAGAGCCACACATACATACACAGAGCCACATACACATACACACACAGCCACACACACACACATACAGAACCACACACACACACATAGATCTAGACACATACACATTGATCTTGGGAGCCAAAGCAGAAGTGGCACCGTTGTTTTTAGATCTTTGCATTTATCACTAAAAATTAAGCATTTAAAAAAAATAAATGACTAATAAAAATTGACAGATTATCTGAAAGGTGGAAAAGACATTTTGAGATTCATGATTTTTGAAGCAGCGAAATAAAAAGGAAAGAAAAGTGTGCGTCTGTGTGCGAAACTCATAGAGAAGGAAATAAATATCTACAAGAATGGAAAGGAATTGAGAGGATGAAAGAAAATGAAGTGGGAAAGAAAAAGAAATAAGAATAATATATGAGAAAAGAGGATAAGAAGAAGCAAGAGAAGGAAAGTATGTGTGTCCATGTGAGACTCACTGGAGCGTCAGTTTCCGTGTGCACAGATCTCTGTCCTAAACCCGTGCGATGTCTATTCCCGGTCGTGTTTTCAGACACACACTGGGGCTCTAATAATGGCTGGTGCAGCTGTGCAAGTGTTAGCGTGTGGTGAGACACGACGAAAGACACACCCTCTCAGTCAAGGGGGGGAGGGGCGGCTCCAGGGACACTCGTGCATGAGGCAAGGAATCAAATTGCTGCCCACCCGCAGTTCCCCAACAATTTTAAGAAGTATAAACAATGAAAGCGCTTTAACTGGTCTGGGGACAGACTTTGCCAAAACACTGACGAAATCTAGAATTAATACTGGTTAACCATCTGTATGTGGCACAGCGGCCTGCAACACGGGGCACAGGAGGCGCTACACCAGCCCGCACAATTTGAAAGATTTTAGAAAGAGAAGAACAATTAAGAGGCCATTTCGATGATGACGCAAGACACACCCTCTCAGTGAAGGAGGGGAGGGGCGGCTCCGGGGACACTCGTGCATGAGGCAAGGAATCAAAGTGCTGCCCACCCGCAGTTCCCCAACAATTTTAAGAAGTGTAAACAATGAAAGCGCTTTAACTGGTCTGGGGACAGACTTTGCCAAAACACTGATGAAATCTAGAATTAATACTTGTTAACCATCTGTATGTGGCACAGTGGCCTGCAACACGGGGCGCTACACCAGCCCGCACAATTTGAAAGATTTCAGACAGAGAAGAACAATTATATATATGCTCAACATCTAGATGGGACTCGAGGTTACTTTGCCTCTGCCATTTTAGAAGGCATTTAAGAATATCAAACATATTCTTAAATGCCTTCTAAAATGGCGGAGGCAAAGTAACTTCTCAAGTCTCATCTCGATGTTTCACAAACGGGGTGATTTGGCTCGATCTTCTGCCGATCAAGTTGAGTATATAAAGAGACCCGGTGCGTAAGTAAATAATGAGGCATTTTTACGTACGTGCAGGAGTTTTTTGAATCCCGGTAAGTGGTCGACCAGCATGAAGGTGGATGAGCATAGGATGCTGGCTTTGCTTAGTATTGTATTTGATTTTAGTAGCTTCGGCCCGAGGAGAGGAAGCGAGCGCCACCATGTTTCTCCGAGGTCAAGCAGAAATGCCTCGGAGAAACGCAGCATCATTTTCAGATTCGGGGGCGTGTTTTTCTTTCTCTCCTCTTCCCATTGGCTGGAATGTTTACATTCCAGAGGAGAGAAAGAAACTAAAAAACACACCCCTGAATCTGAAAAAGACGGGGCTTAAATGGACAGACGCCCCTCTCCTCCAATCGCTGGCCTCCGTTTAGGAAGTCAGCCAATGGAGAAGAGGGGCGGTTTCAAGCCCATTACTGAAAGACATTAAATCTCGCAAGCGAAACTGCGCAAGCGCAGCCTTCGCTAGCCGAGACCTAAAAATGAGCACATTTGTTATGAGTTCCCATTGGAAAAGGATGAGGAGTTCAGAAATGTCATTTTTGGATACAAATTATTTCTGTAAATGGGTCACAAATTTAGATTTGTTTTGTGCAAGGCAAAGGAGATGCTTAATTGATGCAAATATTATACTTTGATGAGATGGCTGGGTTCTTTTTCCCCTAAAGTTTAGTTTTTTCAAGAGACTCATCTTAAGGTCAACTTCCCAAAGGCTCATATTCCAAGGTAGTATTGCCATGGTTTGTTTGCCTCAGTTGGTCTTGCAGTAAGAGGTGTTTGGATCTTTTCGGGCAGAAAGTTGGATTGGGTGCTCAGCAACATAAAGAGAGACCAGTAGGGTCAATGGCTTTGGGTGAAGGCCAAGCATTATGGGATCCCCTTAAATTTAGCAAAATATTATGCCCCATTGGTGGATAAGGCTGAACCTCCGTTACAGATTTATAAGATTGCTATGGGAGCGGCTGGACGGGTTATCTTGGATGGGGATTTGAATTACATTCAGGAGCTAACCTGTGACACCTCTAACAAAGCAAAAAAAAATTAAAGCCTCAAACTAAAAAGGTTATCAATACCCTCAAAAGTGATTTTTATTTATTAGACCCTTTGTTGTCTGATCACCCCGGTATTCAACAATTTACATGTTTTTCATGTTGGTATCACACCCCTTCAAATATCGATTTTTTGTACTCTCTCATTCAATTAAATGGGCAGGTTGTGATATTTTGGGCCAATTCCTTTTCTGATCATTCGCTTGTTTTGGTTAATATAGTGGTTGAGACACCTCAGAGTGATGGCCCAGGTGGCAGCTAGAATGCTCATTAGTATCAGATCAAGAATGGCTGATAGACATGCAGCAATATATTCAGCAGTTTTTTTAAGTAAATCAGCACACGTCTTCCTGGTTTTCCATCCGGGAAGTTTTTAAAGCCACTGCCAGGGGGCGAATAATCACCTACTAGGCAAATCAACACAGGAAGCATTAACAAAAATTGATCAGCTGCAATCAGCAGTATGCCATGCATCATGGTTAAGTAGATACTCTTTGGCCTATGTAAAGGCTAAGCAGAACCTGAGGGAATTTATTTTACAAGAAATTACTAGTTCCAACTTGGGCAGCTCATCAGCAACTATACGAAGAAAGCCAACAGAATGGGAGGTATTTGGATTGGTCAACCAGGGTGAGACAGGAGGCTGTATTTGCTAGGGAATTGCAGAATTCCACTTCGGGAAATCTACTCTTAGATAAGGATGAAGTTTCACAAGTCTTTGTCCAGCACTATGAAGACGTATATATGAAACAAGCTATTTAACTTCACTGTCAAGTATAACTTAATATTTGTAAGATATTAGAATACGTGTTTGTCAGCTACTCAAGATGAGGAATTTATGGCTACTGTTTTGCTTACAGAGGTCAAAGATGCCTTTGTAATTACAGTTTCCCAGACCAATTTTTTAAAACTTCTGACACCGAATTACTGCCTTTCTTGACAGAATCATTTAATTTTGTTAGAGAAGGGGATGAAGTTTCATCTTATATCAAGGAATTTTAAAAAAGAGGCAAGAACCTTAAAATGGTAATTCATACAGGCGCATTTGTTTGCTTAACTCTGATAATAAGCCCTTTATGAAGTTATGGGCAACTCGCATCACTCTGCTCGCCTAGGTCTTAGTTCATAGTGACCAGACAGGTTTTGAGCAGCGCAGCTGATGGCTTTGAACACGGGCTCTCCAGTTCAGGCAAGTGACTTCTTCTCAGTTAACTAGACAAACACTAGTTATTATGGTTGATGCTGAAAAAGCATTTGATCTTGTTAACTGGGATGCAGTGTTTTTTTGGTTCGGAGAGATTTGTTTTTCCTCTCCACTTTGTTAGAATGATCTCAAATATATACCATGGGGCCAATGCTCACATTTTTTTCAACTCCCATTTAGCAGGCATTATGGTGATAAATGGGGGGACACATCAGGGGTGTCCCCTTTTTCCCATTTTATTCACATTTTTTATAGAGCCTTTTGCGATTAGGATTAGGGCCTCTCAGACTGTTGAAGCTACTCTCCTGGGTATGACCAGGCTTCTAATGTTTGCAGACGATGTTATTCTGTGTCTGAAATTGGGAAAAGGCAATGTTCAGCCTATTTCAGATTAATTTGATTGTGTTAAAGATATTGGGGGTTATAAAATCAATCCAAAGAAAACCAAGGTTCTGATGTTTAGTTCTCTTGTCGATTGTCTCAGAGTCCTTCTGCATACACTGGCCAGAGCCCAGACTCCAATTCAATATCTGGGGGTATTTGTCATTGATGATTATTCCAAGCTTTTTCAACTAAACTACCTTCCAATGTTTAAGTGTGTGCAAGGGTGTTGGAGGACAGAGCTATGATGGACTCTTTTTTCTGGATAAAATGATGCAGGATGCCAGTACTCAACTACCAGGTTTTATTAAGATTCCGAAATTGAAAAGAAAAAAATAGATATAAAGTTTTACTAGATTTAAGTGTCAGACTTTTGAGCACATACCGTTCTTATCATGTTTCTTCAGGCTGCATACTTTTTACACTTCAGGAATTTTGCTATCTTGGTTTAACAATTTCTCCTGCCCTAATTAGTCTTTTGAATTATTCCGGATTTAGGGAGCTGGGGCATTTCTTCCTTCAGGGCAGATGGATGACTTGACAGTAGGTTTCTACTTGGTGTGGTGAACATGGGCAGCAGTTGTTTCTGGGTTATCATCAGATCACATCCTTTATCAGGGCTCAACACTTGGATACCAGTCTCGTTGTTCATCCTGCACTCTGTCCTTTTTTTAGGTCCAAATGCAAAAACAACAGTTGATGGACATGCATATGGCTGGGTCCAAACTGGAATGGCATGGTGAGCAAAAAAACGATGGATTTAGGCCCAGATCTCTGTACTGGGGTGAATGTATGACATTGTTCTGCATTCTGTCCATCAATTGTTCTTTTTGCATTTGTCACCCCGAGTGGGACGGGTATGCTCAGACGTGAGTCCCGTGCTCTCCATGCCACTGGAATCAAGCTATCCTGGCTGAAGAGGGGTGAAACCCCGAAACCGGTCCTAGGATGCTTGTTTCCAGTCCAGGGAGGACCTGGCCTTGCAGTTCGGGCTGGACTGTTCCCATTGGGCACAGGGTCAAGACTGATTTGCATATGACTGGGTCCAAACTGGAATGGCATGGTGAGCAAAAAAACGATGGATTTAGGCCCATATGTCTGTACTGGGGTGAATGTATGACATTGTTCTGCATTCTGTCCATCAATATTTCTGTTTGTATTCCCTTTTGAGGCATCTTAGGTCCTGTGGGATCCCATAGATAAAAAAAAAAGCACAGTGGGAGTTCCTTTGGCTATTAGGCACCCAGGCTTTGGAACTCTCTTCCTCTGCAGCTAAGGCACTCTATGATGAAATGTCTGTTTTTGAAAAATATAAAAACCAGTTACAGAGTATGGAAACACCAACAACAGCATGACCTATTTAGGTTAAGTCAAGGTGTCTAAGTGCTCATAAAGCTGGAAGGACACTCCACCTTTTAAAAAAAGATCTAGAAATTAGGCTATATCCCACTGCCATTCAGACCTAGTGCATTCCTTCAAATTCAAGGCGTGAGGCCAGTTAGATAGACACAAGTTTCCGTCAACAGAGAGGACATTGCTAGGGTCAGTTCCAAAAGGTAGATGATCAGACATTCCATCAAGGTGGATGCTGCTGTCAAAT
Source organism: Triturus cristatus (assembly GCF_964204655.1). Classification (NCBI taxonomy): domain Eukaryota; kingdom Metazoa; phylum Chordata; class Amphibia; order Caudata; family Salamandridae; genus Triturus; species Triturus cristatus. The sequence continues at coordinate 631,145,028 of NC_140588.1, read as the reverse complement.
ACCTCATGTGATTTTTTTTAAGACAGCTCTAAAAACCTAGCGCAAGCATAGCAAATCTGAACCACAGCCTCCATTGATTGTGCGTCATCCTAACAGCAGGTTAATCAATAGCGTTTGCAGGGCATTTATGATTTATATATGTTCCAATGGCTACAATTGCTATTGCAATATGTTATCCTTAAAATACTTGCAAACATCCTATATTATTGGGAAAATAATATGCTCTATAATAAATCTGCAGTATTAAAGTGTAGGCTTTATTGAAAAATAAAATGTATTTAAATGTGAATATGCACTAGGCAATCATATTTGGTTGTACTGGGCCTCAAGTGGCTGAATCAACATTGCTTGACAAGCTAACATGACTAGAAAATATTTATTGTGCATAAAATGTTCATTTTTCGACCTTTGCATGAACATGTTTTTTCATAATGAATAAAAGTTGCTTAAATGTTTTTATCTAAGTTTGCAAATGTTTCATCTTACACAATGATCTCTGATAATAAATAAATATGTTTTGTTATTTAGAATGATAGAGATGAAAATTTCCTAATGGGAAAGTAGTTTTCAACAAGAAAATGTATTACAAGTTGAAATAACTGCCAGGTGATAAGAAATTAGCGACATTTGAAAGCTGCTATGTAGAGCCATTGTGTTTTTTGATAAGACGATGAGTGATCCTGCTCCCATTAGAGCATCAAAAGATGATTGGCTGGCTGAAGAAGGAAGAAAACCATAAGCTGCAACACTATGAAAACGTGTAGTCTTTAAAAGTGTGCGTTCCTAGAGCTGACCCAGACGTCTTTTACCTAGACACTTTCTGCAGACACTTTTGCAGAGACTTCTACTACCAGACCCTTATGCAATTTTTCCATGTCGCCTTGCGACTTTACTGAGTTTCTTGAACCTCTCTTTAGAAGGAGTTCTGCTTTGATTTATTTTTCATTTATTGAGCTGACTTTGATGCTAAAGTTTTATGTTTCCTTTCTCCCAATCTCTCAAACTAGAATTCTTTATAATTTCTGACTGACACATTTTTCCAGATTCTTAGAATAGGGATTCTTTCCTTTATGGAATGCACCTAATCCATTTTATTGTGATTTATTGAATTTTGATTGATTATTGACTTCCAATAAGATTCTAATGACTTAGATTGAAGAATTGTACTTATGAGTTAATGAAGATGACTTACTAACATATTTGAATAATAAAACCCTTTAACTCATACCAAACTCTCATTATTGCCGGAAAATAGATTTGTGATGGTGAATATAATTTATGAGATGTACAGCTCCTGATGTTCTCCGAAACAACAGCAAAGATCTATTGCCTTAGTGGTAAGAAGTAAGAGTGGAAGTTAGCCCAAATGATGGTAAATCAAGATTTTTAATTGAGAAATGATTTCTGCTGGCTGGAATCGCTATTGTAATATCTTATGCTAAGAGTATATGCACACATCCCAAGCATACAAACAGTAATAAACACAATGCGAAACAACTCAAATAAAATGCCAGTAAGTAGCTCTCATTGTACAACTACTAAACAACAAAAGCAAAAATCATGCTGCCAACAGCTAGGGTAGGTGCAGTTGGGGGTCAAGGATTACGACCCCCTTATGATTACAGGTTGGGGAAAAAGCTAAAGGCACAATAAACAAAATTCCCCGAGGAGCACCAATTTTCAGTTTGAAGTCCCTTTGAATGAGAAGCTCATAAACTTTGTCCTAAAGCAAAAGGACAGGGAAACCTTTAGAGACTAAATGGAATGGTGGGATGGCAAAACTGTACAGGTTTTCTGGAACTTTCTTTCTTAGAGCTGATCCAAATGGAGCCAAAAACCATTGGGGAGGAAAAATGGCTGAAGTACATTTGCTGAGGTCACATCTTTTTTAAATAGAGTTTTCAAGTTGCCCTTAGTACACCAGTTGTAGTTTTATACCAAAATAAAGTTGTTTTCCACATCTTCTGGCAGCAGTACTACCTTGAAGAAAAGTCCTTGCATCCTTCCTCATACTGGGGCAAGCAATGTGTTTTAGAGAGTAACCCAGGCTGCCAATGGAGGCAGATCTAGAAATAACAGTACAATTCCCAGGCTTCCCACTTCCTGTGGACAAGTGCACATTCTCTCTTGGGGGTATTTGTAACAAAACTGTTTCAGAGTTCCTTGATCTAAATACCTTATATGGGGAGTCCTTGCCTTAGCTCTCACTTAACTTCAGGGTCTACCATGTTCTCCCCAGTTCAATCTATGTATTTCAAAGGAAATCTGTCCACAGCCAACAGTTGATCCTGGCCTTCTGCAGTGCATTAACAGCCCATGTTTCCCTTGTTTCTCTTTTGAATGGGGAAAGCCACTCCATATTTTATTCAGGATCAGATATCTGACTTGACAAGCCCCAGAGGACTCCTCCCTACCATGCTGGGCATTTTGAGGCCAGTCCTTTCGAATGGCAGCTGAGTTATCCAAAGGTGAAAAGTGTGAATCATTCCATGTAGAATGTGTATGTCGCTGGGATGCAGTCCTGATCAACTAAGGCTGAATATATACAATATCACAGAACAGCTACAAGGCTATTAGGTAACTGGAATCTACCTTCATCTCTGATATTTTCAGCTGGTTTTATCAACACAATTCAAATATTATTTTTAGATCACTTTCCAGTCATATATTTCTTAAATGTCACTTTACAATTTTTGTTGCAAGAGCTGTCCTGCAGCTGACACTGTTTTGAAGCAGTGGGGATAATATATATTCACCAATGATTCCCATTTCTGCACAGGTTCAGCATCGCAGGGAATCCCTGCTTTCCCATAGGTAAAGTTGTAACAATTTGGAAAGGTAATGGGATTTTTTAAAAGACAAAACGTTGGTTGGGTCTTTCCTGTAGGCTGCAGCTACTACAGTGGTTTGTTACAAATATTTTTTGCAGGAACCTTGAGGGAACATGGCGAAAAGCTTGATGTCTTTACAATTGTATCCAATTTAAATGAATTTTAAAACTAAAGAATAGAAAAATGCAAAACACTTTTGCAAGCATATCCTTATGCACTAGACCTTAATAACACCATTATGTGTGAAAAGCGAGGGTTATGTAACAGGCTTTACACTGTTTATACAATATGCTGTAAGCTGGTACTACAAATACACCAGTGCTACAGTCAGTGGCTCTATTTGATGTGCTTTCCTATTGTAAGAAAATGGATTATTCCTTAGCATGCTTTTTTGCATATGGTATAACATCCGTTAAGTGATATTGTTGATTGTTAGATGATGTGCCTCTTTTTTAAATGTACTTTACTGCTTTGATGTACCATACCGTGGAGTTTAGGTATACTCTTATTGTTGCGGATAAAGCAACCAATTAGATTACATACAAATATGTTATTTGTATGTGTCCTGATAAACTTACTAAGTACACTTTTAGTGACATTTGTTTTGTCTAAACAATTTGCAAGATTTTGTGACTTTCCTGCACACTGTGCCACTGATGCCATGATTATGAGCCACACGGAATGGAATTAGCATATGGAATGCCAGTCAATTTGATTGTGAGTGTAGTAGTGTTACCACACCCATTTTGCCCTGGTTTTTAAACAACTGAACTGATTCTACTAAGCAATATATCCACCCAGGCAAATCTCATAATTCAGCAGTACCGAAGCCTCTTTCTCTGTTGTTGATTTTCTGACAAAGGAGAGCAAACAATGCTCGCCTCTACCAGAAATAAGCTTTCCCTTCCCTTACCTACTCTTCACACCAATCTACCTCTACCTCACTCCAAAAAGAAGCATGTCATTCATTTACCACCTACTTAGAGCAGGTGGTGAATTTATAAATTAAACTCTGAAGTATGAGGAGTTTCATGTTTTTTTGTATAGCCAGTAAGTCTGCTCCCACAAGGTTTTTCCGTCTATTTCATGGGTTTTGGTTAGAACTGTATTGGTACTGGTATTGGTGCAGCATGGTAATGTAACGTTTGTACCCCACCAGTGCCATACAACCTATGAGCAGGGCCTTAGTGTTCTAAAAGTTTTGATTGTGTAACACTTTATCATGCACAGTTCCCCAAATGAGTGGTATCTGTCTTAAGGAATACCACTGTTCGATGATTCCTAAGAATTGTGTTAGCAAGTATGTCTACATAGCAATATAGGAGAAGACTCACTTAGTTGGTGCCCTCTGGAACAGTAGGATGACTGTTTTGTCCGTTCCTGCTTTATTTTATTTTCATTAGCTTTCATGTCATGGTGACTAATATTTGGTTATATCTCATAAGGTGTTCGTAAGCCACAAAAAGAACAGATGATGAACGTAATGCTGAACAATGCAAACATTCAACCCCAGTCACAGATCTGAGTTTCATCCATCATTTTCTCGCTCAACAAGTCACCCCAGTTTGGATCCAACCATATGCAAATCAGTCATAACCCTGCTCGTCTTGGGAACAGTCCAGCCTGAACTACCAAGTCAGGTCCTCTCTGGACTGGAAATAAGCATCCTGGGACCGGTTTCGTCGTATCAAGCCTCATCAGCCATGTTAGCTTGAATCTAGTGGCACAGTAAGCACAAGACCCATGTCTGGGCATACCCTTCCCACTTAGGGTGACAAAAGCAAACATAACAGATGATGGACGTAATGCTGAACAATGCAAACATTCACCCCCAGTCACAGATTGTTTCCAGTCCAGGGAGGACTTGGCCTGGAATTTCCGGCTGGGCTGTTACCATGAGGAACAGGGTCAATACTGATTTGCATATGGATGGGTTCGAACTGGGGTGGCGTGGTGAGCAAACAAATTATCAATTAAACCCAGATCTGTGACTGGTGGTAAATGTTTGCATTGTTCAGCATTCCATCCATCATCTGATCTTTTTGCTTTTCTCACCCTAAGTGGGAAGGGTGTGGGAAACCGGGTTCTTGTTGCAGTACCCCCTCTTTTTTGCCTATTTTTTGTATGCAACTTTGACTGAGGCATTCTGGGTCCCTGCTAACCAGGTTCCCTTTACCAGTGTTCTGGCACAACTTCAGTCCCCATATACCTCCCTAGTAAATGCTACACAGTAGTACCTAGGGTATTGGACTGAAGAGGGTCCACTAGGGCTCCAGCATGTATTTTGCCACCTAAGGGCAAAAGTCTGGTTGCAATCCTTCCCGGACCGCAGAGATAGAGGGAATTACAGAGACGACGTTCTTGAATTTCTACTTGATTGACTGTGACGATTCAGACAAACTTTGCCTTGAAAAAGCCCCATGCCGATTGGCCACTGGGCGTAACGTGTTGGCTGTTTCTTTGACATCGTTAACCTGTGCATACAAGACAATAAAGGAACTATTTATTGTCCAACGCAACACATCTCGTGGAAAATGTATTTCCTAGACAAATCATTGCATAACCAAAGGATACGAACCACACCACCCCTAAGGTGTGAAACCCTGTCTGCTGCCTGAAGAACTCGACCATTGTAGTGTGCTGTCTTGTCCTGCTGATGTTTGGCCTTCAAGAACCTTGGAGCATCTCCAGACCCTTGACAATCAACAGAGAACTCCACTGGAGGAGAGGAACTAATCTTTGAAGTCCGCAGGCACTGATCCCACAGAGTCTGGCTTACGAACTTGCCACTCCCTGGTGACTCCGATGCAGCAACTAAACCAGAAGTGGTGCACCAGTTCCAGAGGGCCAAATCTGTCCCCTCCCCCACCAAGTGAGAGGATACCAGGAGCTACTGAAGCCATGCATGTGGTACCTGACCACCCGCAACTGACACTGAGATGTAGAGTCCATTATGGATCCAACTGCCCAGGAAGCAAGACCTTGTCGAGGTACATTGAGACCCCTGAGACCTACTTTGTAAGTGGCCCAGCTATTCCAGAATCATCCCTAGAACCTGCCTGCTCCTGACCGTGAAGACCATCTTGACTCACAGAGCCCGGCTGATCTACCTTATCTGCTCCCAGTACAACCAGCCCAGGTACCGACAAACCAGCTGTGCTCCTGTGGTCCTTTGGCCCTTGCGACCCGAACCCTTGTTTGGTGCCACCAGGACTTACCAGTAAGTCCCCTTGTGCAGCCTGTTTTGAGGGGCCTCCTTCTCCATATCGCCTGCTACCAAGGACGTCAGCACCCTGCTCTCTCATGTGTCCCAGTTAGGCCTAGAGGGAAACACTGCCATTTCTACATGAACATAGGTTTCTTCCTAAAGTTGCCTTCACTTTCACACAATGACTTTTGACAAACATTTGAATCTGTGACAGCCGGAACTTGCTAACCTGGTGAACTATACTTGTTTACAGAAGTAACTTAGCAAGAACACTATCATGCAACCTTTACACCATGTAGAAGATTTATACATGCATTGTGTAAATGTGCTTATTATTTTCCTACATGAGGTGACACAGCTATCTATAACACACAAACAATGGCAGCCTGATCGATATCTTGGCCCACGGTAAGGATGCCTTTTGTTATAAATAAACATGTTTCTGGTTGTTGGCAGAGGAGCACTTCTGCTGTCATTGCGAGGTCCCTACATGCTGATGCTTCGGCCCAGCAATTTGCTGCTATCCCCTCGAGGGGCGTCTAGTTCATGGCCTACATTAATTCCCATCAGATAATAGGGTTGGTTCATTCAGCATGGGGATTTTTGGCAGAACACACATATACACCCTAGACATTTAGGTTAGGGAATGCATCGTAGGTGTACACAAGATTGTATATTGTTTATATGCCTGCATACATACATTGTCTCAGCACGATGGTGGAAATTTTTATTTTATTCACTGTCCCGATAATTCCATAAATTTGTATCTGCTTCTATCCATGGATCATTGTAGCACATATATTTCATACAAGAATATGTTGGTCCAATAAACATTGAAAATGTCCCTCTGTGTAATCCTTGTATCTTTCTCTGAGCAAATGAGAGCATAAATAACTGAGTAAAAAAGGGTTTTAGATCTGTCACCATGATTCCTGAGGGATCAGCGTTGTCATGTTCAGTGAGTGCTGGAACCATTTGCTACTTGTCTAGCTTTAGGGGGGCTTATAGTGACACTGTGATCTAGCTGGTCTACAGGACAACATATGCTGAGGGGATGTTCAGAATCAGTCTGGCACCATCCCAAAGTTTATGCTTTCCACAAACGTGCAGTTTCTACTGTATAGTGGTACCTACACAACCGAATATGGAGCGCTCCTGACGATCTGCTAGTGGAACGTTAGACCTGGCCTTGATAAACTCCTAAAACTCTAATTTGAACCACGAAAAACAACTGTATGATTTTCTAAACATTTTGCTCTTTTTCTCCATAAACTTCTATAATACGTATTTGCGCCCAATTTTTTCAGAATTTAGAAAATTCATAACAAAAGAAGTACTTACCTGTGAATGATATTCTTGGGTTTAAAACTTATATCAAAATTAGTGGTATTTTAAAAAATTGGTATTAAAGGTATTCTGGAGTGTGTGCCTTTGTGTGTACAACAAATGCTTAGCATTACCCTCTGATGACCCTAACTTCTCAGCCACTCTACCACTAATACAGCATTAGTATTTTATACTTTTGCCTCTGTATACCACTCTGGGACTCACTAGACTCTGTACACAGTGTTCTGGACTCTCTACACAGTGTACTTCGTTTTAGTGCACTACATAGAGAGCCAGGATCCAACAAAGGGTATGCCCAGACGTGGGTCCATTGCTCACTTTGCAACTGGATTCCAGCTAGCCTGCTTGATGAGGGGTGATAGCCAAAAACCAAACCCAGGATGCTTGTTTCCTGTCCTGGGAGGACCTGGCCTGGCAGTTTGGGCTGAAGTGTTCCCATGAGGAGCAGAGTCAAGACTGATTTGCATATGGCTGGGTCCAAACTGGGGTGGTGTGGTGAGCAAAAAAAATACCTCTTGATTTAACCCAGATCTGTGACTGTGGGGTGAATGTTTGCATTGTTCAGCATTCCATCCATCATGTGTTCCTTTTTGTTCTTAAACCACAGTTAATGCCTTTATGGATGTTCATTTTGCAATTTATAATCGAACACAGGACACCTTTGAACGCACAGACAATGTCAACAAACAATAACTTAAATATTGAAGTTGTCTACTATGAAAGTGGACGGTTCTATGTTGATGCTGGTTTCAGTTTCCTGGTCAGAGCTTGAGAATACAGATGAACTGCCTCATATTGCTTTTTAAACCAAAGCTCAACACATTGCACTCTCCGTAACAGGCACTGATTCCTCAGAACTTGGTAAACAGATTCATCAACCACATGTCCTACAGTGCTACAAGATTTGGCAAATTGCTCAGCTGATGAGCTTACTTTATCCTAGAAATATTAACAGCAATAAACTGGATCTTGCATATAAAGAGTTGTCTTTGAAGAAAGTACTAAGACATTAATTCTGCTCTAAATTATATTTATGCTGATGAAATATAAAGACCACACTCAACAAAGAAATCAGACACCAATATATGAAAATAACATGTACTTTTATATACTTTTAGCTAACAAGATCCACGGAATCGGGTGAGTACTGTTTTAGATTAATTTTGACAATTTTCAAAAATGGATATAGCACATTTTCTGGTTCAGTAGTGTTATCCTATGGAGGAATAATGTGTATTGCAGATGGGCACTTAGCAGAGACTTACGGACTGTTCTTTATGACTTCAGGTGAATATGGGGCAGGGTCCAAGGCCACACCAACAAGTCACCTCGGGATCCTCTGGTGAGCCAGGTGCAAAGATGTGCCACTATGTCGGGTGTCGCATATACTTCCATGGGAGAAAGGTCTGGTCACAAAGAGGTTGTAAGCTGGGACTGGGGGACCAGGTCGGGAGAACCCACAGGGAGGCTCAACCATTGAGATCTTTGTACACACAGGGAAACCTTTGCTCCACTTCTCCTGTGGGGCTGGGGTACAGTGGTGTCTTTTGGGGTCAGATTCTAGTACAGTAGTCTACCGCGATTGGAGGGGGGTCTGAAGAAAGAGGGACCCCGTTACCACAGTGACCTTCCTTGGACTCGTGCTATGAGGCATCAGGTGGGGACAGTCACAGACACACTTCTTTGTCTTTGTCTTCTGCATGAGGGGCATAGAGGACAGCTGGGCCACTCACGATGTAAGGCTCACTGTGCCTGAAGTCCCTTGATGTGCAGGTTAATCTTCCTTAGCGTTGGTGTCAGACAGGACACAACAAGCCTTGGCTGCTGCAAGGTATTCTCTCACTCAATGGGGAGACAGAACTGACCTTCAGGAGTACATCGTCCTCTTCCTGGGGAGCTAGTGTGTTGGGCTGGAGCGGCTACTAGGGGGGTCTGCCTTGCGGTTTTGTTGCCTACAGCTGCAGAGGAGTAGCTCCTCACTCCAAGGGAGTTTCTTCAGGCAATTGCAGTCCTCTGGGTTTCTTGGAGACTGCAGAGTGGAAGAATGAGTCTGCTTCTCCCACGAGTGTTTAGAGCAACATTCAGGCTGGCTGGGTTGGCACTAAGTCAGTTGTTGCTCCTTGGTTCTCGTGACAGGACTCTTATTTGTGCACTCAATTTAGGAGAGTCAAGTGGAGTGAGGGGTAGTAGCAAAGAACTACTTGCCCCTGGGGTCACCATCCCCCCCCCCCTATATGACAACTTCCTATGGGAAGTGGGCATAACCCTAACCCAGAATCCCTATGTTTGCCAACACAAAGATGACTAACTCTGAAACATTGTGCCCATCTCAGATTTGGCAACTTCAGGGATAATACTATCCTGGGGCGGGCATGCCTATCTGACTAGCTAATTTCCCTGCCTGTCCAGGTGACAAAGGGCTCTGGAGAAAGAGGTTTGGCTTCCTCTCCTGTGAGGGAAGCCAGTTTCAAATTTCAAAGTCTGTAGCGTCTTTGAAGCTCCCATGCCTTTGAATGCTAATCAGCAGGTCTTCAAGTGGGAGGGGGTGTTATCACCCTCTTTCCAAGCAGGCTTTGTGTCTGACCTCCTGTGAGTGAAGGCTCTCACCTTTGGGGGTTAAACGAGTCATCTCTGGTAGCAGACTGGCAGAAACCAGTCAGTCAACACACCAGGGTCTAGTCGGTTTTCCAGGTGCACTTTAAGTTGCCCTCTGTGTGCAAGCATTAATAAATCCAACACTTGCTTCAGTGTGGGTTCATTAATATGTGATGTTTGATAACAAAAATCCCCACTTTCAGTGAAGTCATCATGTAACTGGGGATCTCGTTGTTACCAATGTCCAGCACATGATTATAAAATAGCTTCCCTGATCACTTTCAATATTTATTAAAGAACTAGACATCATAGGGGCATATCTGCTTAGGCAGACATGTCCTCACATAAAATGTAATTGTTAGAAATGGGGGTCTGTAGTTGGCAGAGGTAGGTACCTTTGACCACGTAGGGGCTCTTGCTTCTAGTCAGGATAAGGGGGCTACACTCCTAAAATAACCCCTGCTCACCCCCTTGAAAGCTTGGCACGAGCAGGCAGGCGTATCTCAGAGGCAGTGTGTAAAGCATTTGTTAACACATACAGTAATACAGTGAAAAGACTACAAATGGACACCAAACCAGTTTAGAAAAATAAGTAATCTTTATCTAGACCAAACGACCAAAATCCACAAAACAGTATTGAAAAATATGACTTTCAGATGGTAGAAATATCTTAGTTCAATGTAGATGGTAAGTGCAACAGTTTACTCTCAAAGTACCTTGGATGCGTCATGCAAAACAAACAAAAGGGTTGCAGGAAAGGTGATGTGTCAGTTCCTTGCTTCAGGGGAGGAGGCGCACCTGTTCCTTATGTCTTTTCGTTACCGGAGAGGAGGCGAAGCGTCTGTTTCTTACTGTGATCCGGTGTGATGCATCAAGATGGCGCTTCGATGCGATGCGACGATCTGGTGCAAAGAGACAAAATGGCATCTTTGATGCAATGCTACAACATGGATGCGATTCGTGCACGCCCAACGGCCATGCAGCGAAATCGATGGTTTCTTGAGCCGCGACAGGCCCTGGAACATGCTTCTCCGGTGATGCGACGGCAACCTCTGTGCCGGCGACACGCTTCTCCGGTGATGGAACACGCTTCTTCGGCGATGCGACGGCAAACAGCTGCGGCGGCAATACGCTTACTCGGCGATGCGACAGCAACTGCTGTGGCAGTGACACGCTTCTTCCTGGTTGTGTCGCGCTTCCAGCTCCCAGTGACATGCAGTCTCTAGAGGGCCCAAACCAACAGCAGGCACCTCTCTGCAGGTAAAATTCCCAGCAAGGAAATTCAGGGGGAGCTGGTGGTGAAGTCTTTGTGTCCCTGAGACTTCAGAACAGGAGGCAAGCTCAGCTTCAAGCCCTTGGACATCTTCCTCAAGATAGTAAAGTAAACAAATAGTTCCTTTTCTCCTTTTCTTGGCAATATGTAACCACTGCAGGCCAACTCCAAACAGCAAACAGCACAGGGGCAGTCTCTTCCTTCAGCTTACTTGGTTTCTTTCCTTGGCAAAGTTTCGTCTTGATTCCCAGAAGTGATCTAAAGTTCTGGGGTCTGGGCCCCAATATTTATACTGAAACCCAAAAACAACAACGACGGACCTCCTATGCCGCACCTCGTGCCAGCTCCTATATGTGCAAACGCTGTGCAAACAACCCCTACGCCAGCCGTTGAGTGACGTTGCTGTGTTCCAGATCAGAGATTCTTATGCCAAATGGGGGTGCGCAGCTTAAACAATCCAATAGGCCAGTGTAGATGGAAAAGTAACTTCTTTATTTGAAAATATTTCTTTTAAAAAACATTAACTTGAGACATTCCAGCCTGCAGCACTGGTTTTGGCCACCCACAGAAGCAGCCTGTAAAGTGTGTCTCAGACCTGCCACTGCAGTGTCTGTGTGCAGTCCAGAACTGCCATCTTAAATGTGAAGTGCACCCACTTCCCAGCCCCTGAACCTTCCCTTGGCATCCTGTAAGCCACCCTTATGATAGTGTGCATTGTATGTGTAAGGTAGGACATGCTCTGATGTCTGTAGCATGTCCTAGTAGTGAATTACATCCAATTTCGTTTTTCACTACTGTAAGGCTACCTGTTCTCCATAGGCCAGAAAGGGAGGTCAGGGCTATTACATCCTATAGTCCTAACTGACCCACAGAACATGGTAGAAAAACGAATTTAGTATGCCTGAGCTCAGAATATTAAAATACATCTTTTAGTGAAGGTTATTTTTATATTCTGTGTTTGAAACTACCACTTTTAGAGTATAGGTACTTTCTTGCCTAAGCCTTCCAGTGTGCTCTGCTATTATGTGTATTGGCTGCCTGGTTTTGGAGGGACAGGGCAGGCTGAGTCAGACCTAGGTTGAATAGAGAGATCTGCCTTGGTGTGAGGGGAGGGGTAGCTCCTGCACTTGAATAGGGCTGTGCCTGGCAAGGTGAATGCTGGCTCCACCTCCCACTCTGCGTCTGAAGGCAGACCCCCTCTTTCTGAAAGGAAGGATGCAACCTGGTAAACAAAGTGCTCCAGGGCTGGGCAGAAGTGGTTCTGGCTGGGTTCAGAGACTTGTGGCTCCTAAGAACAAAGACGTTGAGGGTATACACTTTTGTGCCCCAACCCCTACAATTTGTATTGCTCCAGGACAACAAGAAGAACCTCTGTCTGTGTAACTACAGGAATCTGCAGGAGAGGGACTGTCCTTGTGCTTATGTGCTGTTTCTTGGACTGGACTGGCCTGCAGTGGTTACTACTGGACTTGGAAGAAGAGGAAAAGGACTTTGAATGAACTTTTATTTTGTGGCTAAAGCAATCACCCAAGGGCTAGAAGAGAGCTAGCCTCCTGCAGGAGTCTCAGGCACATCAGACTCCACCACCAGCCTCCTGTTTCCTCACAGCGAGGATTTCTATCTGCAGGTGAGGCTCCTGTGAGTTCCAGGGCCTCTAGTTCTACTGCTGAGAAAAGAGTGCTGAAAATCGTCGCTAACCCCCGTTAGCGAGCCGCTGCAGCTGGTGAGCGTGAGAAAAATCGTCGCTCTGCTATCGCCGAATGCTCGCACCCCGAAGATTATCGCATCACCCATCAGCGGGCCTGAAAACGCCCGCCATCCCGAAGATCGTCGCATCACCCGTCAGTGGGCCTGAAAACGCCCGCTATCCCGAAGATCATCGCATCACCTGTCTGCGGGCCTGAAAACGCCCGCTATCCTGAAGATCGTCGCAGAGCCTGTCAGCGGGTCTGAAAACGCTCGCTAACCCAAGGATTGTCGCATTGCATGTTAGCGTACCCCAAATCGCTCGCTAACCCCAAATCATCGCATTAAGCTCATCGTGGCGCGGACGTCGAACTTTCGCCATTTTTCCCCCAATCGCATCAGGATCATCGCTCCTTCGCAGAGCGCCATTTTCTTCCACCGCAGCAAGATCGCACACACAACAGGCTCGGTGCATCATCCTCCCTTAGCGGCAAGGATTTTATCGCATCACCGGCTTAGCGTGAAGAAGTTTGTCGCTTTGTCCTGCCCGCAACCCAGCGCATCATCCTCCCTTGCGGTAAGGATTCAACGCATCGCTGGTTAGCGTGAGGAAATTTATCGCTACAACTCCTTAGCGACAGTTTTGTTGCTTTGCTACAGAATCCAGATACCTTGTGAGTAAAAGGGTCGCAGAGACCACTGCATTGAACTGAACATCATTTTGTGCACCTTGAACTATTTTTGCAGCATTTTTAAAGCAACCATATTTTTCTAGTATTGTGGATTTTTACTGTTATTGGTCTTGTGATTAAGTCTATATAAATATACCTATTTTTTATAACATTCATTCTTTCACTCATCCATCTATCCAGCCTTTTGTTCATCCATTTACCCTCATGTTCACTCATCCATCCATCCTTTCACTCATTCATCCATCGATCTACCAATAAATCCTTTCACTTACCCATCCATCAACCCTTTCACTTGCACATCCATCCATCCATCCACCCACTCACTCACTCACTCACTCATCTACTTTTGTCTGCCAAGTTGCAGACAGAAGAGGTCAACTTCACCCCTGCTATAGCTCCATCCGCCCTTTCACTTAGCCATCTGTACCTTCACTCACTGACTCATCCATCCATCCTTTCTCTCATCATCCATCTACCCTTTTGCTCATCCATCCTTTCATCCAGCCACACTTTCATCCATCCAGCCTCCCATTTACTCATCCATTCATTCTTTCAGTCATCCATCCTCACATCTATTATTTCACTTATTCATCCACCAATCCTTCACACACACACATCCATCATCCTTTCATTCACATTCACTCAATTTAGCACCCACCCTCCCACCCTTTTGCATTATTTATGAACTTTTGTGTGCTGAGTTGCAGACAGAAGAGTCCCATCAAGAACTTCACCTCACACTGTAGCTGCTAAAGAAGGGGGTTCACAAAGCCCCTGAATGCAAGGCAGCATAAGTTGCTGCCCTGCATTGCTTTGTCCTGGGAAGTCGTGCATGGGTGGACCTTGGGGGTTCCCATGCATTCACCATTGGATTTTGGAACACTTCCAGATGCTCAGCACAATTAGAGAGTGGAAAATGTTCTGAGGATTGTTTTTTGCGGGAAGGTGCACCTTCCTGCATAAAAACAAACCTGCCTACAATGTAGGCACCCTTGCACGATGGCACAAGGGTGCCTGCATTGGCACACATTGTGCACCAGCGCAAGGAGAGAACAGGAATGTGCTATGTAATGTTAAATATGGCACATTTATGCCATCTCTCTTTTACACAGCACAGCACTGCAGTTTGTCTTGCTGCATTGCGTTCTGTGAAAAAAATGATAAATCGGGTCCTTGGTCTCTAGGGACGTTTTGTAACCTTACTCCAAAGTCAGAAGATGGTAAATTAATAATGTTCTCTTAATGGAATTTTCTCTCATAACTCCTGCTTGAGATACCCCTTATCCTTCCCCGTGCAGTGATACAAGGTATCCTTCAGTTAACTATTCTGGTAGAGATCCACTGCCTTTCAGATGGACAAAAATACAAGACATATGTTGGTTGAATAAAAAGTAAAATTATGATCTGATACATGACAATATAATAGCACTTATATGGCACTTAATATGTTTTAACACGAAAAAACCCTGTGCACCCTGATGCCTGCAACACACATATGTGCACTAAGAAAAAGAGTGAGCAATTCTACTATTGTTCTAGGGAAATGAAGAAACAGTATAAAGGACTGTAAGTAATGTTGTCTTCCCTGAAAGAAAGAAAGCAGAAGCTATTCTGCGAGTAATTTCTAAAAAAAGAAAGGTTAGACTAAATCTAGGTGCCCACAATTTTTCTTAGAAGCCAACACCTTCTTCCCAATTGGCAGTGACTACTTCCTCTGTTGCAACTGTCCATTTTCGGTGCTAGCTCTATGCACTTCCAACATTGGCCACACCCAGGGTCAGATTTACAAGAATTGACACATCTCTACATATTAGCAGCGATACGTCAGTTAATTTGCGTCACGCAAAAAAGCCCTTGTGCCATCATGGATGCGTCGCATTTACAATGCAGTGCACCATGGCACAAGGATTGACAGATGTGTGACGCATCTATTGGCGTAAAGGCAACACATTGCTGGAGTCGTGTCGTAAGCACGACGTAACTCCAGCAATGCTTCGGAATGCCTATTTCTATTATGCTGTGTCACTCCTTACGCCTGCCTCAAGCAGGCGTAAGGTTTTGACGCAGTGGTGTTGTGAAAGTGACTCAGTCGAATCTTGTAGATTTCACTGCATCACTGTTACAAGGCTTTCTTGCGTCGGAACGCCCACCCAGAATACATTATACCTGACGCAGGTATAATGTGACGCAGGGCGTTAAAACGTGACGCATCTCCCTAGATGCTACACGTTGTAAATGTGTCTCAACGTGGCGCATTGTTTACATAGCCGCTGCGTCACGAAAGTGATGCAACAACGGCGTAAAAGTGTTGCAAGGGGCTTGTAAATCTGCCCCCAAATGCCTACATTTACAAAGCTCAGAGTTGAACTGCGGCAAGAGAAAGGAGCAAGAGAGCCCTTATTTTTAAATGGATGGCTGAAAGGGGGGCTGGAGATAGATCATTCCTAAGAGCCATTTGAAGAATTGTGTACAATTGTGCATTTTACAGGCCATACTTAACTTATATTTTCTAAAAATTCATAAGCAGTGAAGACGTAATTTGAAAGGACACTCATGAAATATTATTCAATTTCTTTCATGGACTGCCAGCTAAGCCTGACCATAAGCAGACATTTTTGCTATTCACTCACTCCAAGATAATGGCGACAAAAGGGTGGTATAATGGTGATTTTATTCTTTACAATATTCTGAAACATAAATAGCTAAAAAGCTATTGGTGAGACAGGTTGTTAGGAAAATGCAATTTTGCCCTGTCTATTTCGTAGACGCTTTATTCACATCAACATTTTTGTTTCTATGACTAGCCTATACTGCCGTATCCAAGTAGATTTTCACTGATATGTTTAACTGAATGTCTACTTGGAAGGGGCAGAGTGGGAAAACAGTATAAAAAGCTCACAGTCCCAGCCCACGAATGGCAAATTATATATATTAGAGTCACAAGCATCATAGAATTGTGTTCAGTTTATAGAGATTCACAGTTTCAGACAGCAGATAGGTTTAACCAATTTCTCAGTCTAGTGTCTCAGACAACAGTAGTAATTATCAATTAAATATCTGCCGCATTAAATTTATTTTTTTCCGAAATCATGAACTTGTGTAGGACAGCAAAATAAATGCATTTCCACAAACTGAAATGTTGATATTATAGATTATGAAGTGCATGCCAATGTTTCTTAATCTAATTTCATAGATGTCCATTGCATGGCAGAAATTCACACCATTCTGCCAGGACACGCATTAGACCAGAGTGGGTTCATAATTGAGACATGGCTAGTGAAGAGAGAGCTATTGAGAGAAAGAGAAAGAGAGAGAAAGAGAGAGACAGCAAGAGAGACAGTGTGTCTGTATTTGCTTGTGTGAGGGACATAAAGAGAGACTGAAAGAGTAGGAGGAAGAGGAGTAGAAGGAAAGAGAATGACTGAGGGTAAAGAAAACGTGTGGTGGGAGAGGGATTGAAAAAATGGGGCAGATACGAAAAGATCAAATAGCAGAGGGAGGGAGAAACAGTAAAAAGCAATATTTTGAAGGTGTTGAAATAGCAGTAATGAAATCAAAGAATTAACCAATTAAAACATTGCTTAGAGAGAAACCCTTCCCTTCTAGGGTCTAGTTAATCCAACATTCCCATCTGAGTTTCTTAGGTGGTCTTTAACCCACATACCTACACTGGATAACAGAATTGTTTTCACTCAGCTACTGGTATGGTGTTATTGAGCTGAGAAATAAGCAGAGAAGGGCCTAGCTTTGAGATCCTATAGATTTCACTGTTGATGTTTACAATACACTACAGATAACGTCATATGTACAGGACACAAAACATCTCCTGAATCTCCTTACCAACATTGAGTATGACCCAACAAATTGCTTCCTAGTGAGTCTAGATGTGGAAGCACTTTATACAAGTATACCCCAGACCGAAAGCATTGGAGTCATTGAACAACTTCTGGAGAATGAGGAATGGCAATGGACTGCACCAAAAGAATGGATCATTACATTAATGAGATTAGCACTAACGGAAAAAATTTTCAGGTTCGAATCTCAGTTGTACTGGCAAATCCATGGAACTTCTATGGGAAGCACCTTTGCTCCTAGTATAGCATGTCTATACATGAGCCATTTTGAAAACCAACATATTTGGAATGCTAACCCATACACTATTAACATCTGTAAGTGGTATCGCTATATCGATGACATTCTTATGGTATGGCGAGGCGATACCCAGAGCCTTTCTAACTTCAGCCTGTGGATCAATGATCTTAACCCTCATTTACGATTCACCGTCAACAAAGACAGAGAAACCATCCCGTTTTTGGACATCAACATTATTGCTAAAGATGGCACTCTGTGTAGCTCGCTATATACGAAACCGACTGACAGGAACAGCCTGTTGAGATTCGACAGTGCCCATCCGCGATCTCTCAGGGAAAATCTCCCGGTAGGACAATTCCTACGCATACGTAGAAATTGTTCTGAAATTCGAGACTACAAAAAAGAGGCAAAGACACTCACTAACAAACTGAAACAAAGGAACTATCCAACAAAAATAATCGAACAGGCTAATAAAAGAGCACGGAATACTCCCAGAGAGGCCCTGCTCGAGACTCAAGAAAGACAACAACCTCAAAATATGATCTGTGTTACCACTTTCAACTCGTCCTCTAACGATGTTAAAAAGATCATAAATAAAAGGTGGTCCATTCTCACCTCCAACAAACTTTCATTGAACAAACCCATGTTCTCCTTTAAAAAGAACCGTAGTCTGAGAGATACCCTGATCCATACAGACTCTTATGGAAGTGTGGGTCATGTTCAAACAACACTATGGGATACGCCCCGAGTGACTGGACATTACCCTTGCGGGTCCTGTGTAGCTTGTGAATTCACTAGAGCTAGCAAAACACTTGAACTCGGCCTCAACACCCCCTGGGAGCAACGATCTCATACCAACTGCAACTCTGAAGGGGTCATCTACCTCATAAAATGTCCATGTGACTTGACCTACATAGGCATGACCAGCCGAAAAATAAAAATTCGGATATGCGAGCATAGAAGTACCATCAGACGCATGGTCACAGCGACTAGACTCACCACACACTTTGTCGAGAAACATCATAAAGACACTGATATACGATGGACAGTCATTGAGAAGATCAAGGACACCAGGAACCTACAGAAAAGACTCCTAGAGAGAGAACAACGGTGGGTGTATCGTCTGGGAACACATGAAACAGGATTAAATGACTCTATACCGTGGAGTCAACTTAATAAATAAATCAACCCCTCGGATCCTCCACCTGTTGACATTGAGCAACAGACACTCCGTCTGAACCACTTATTCACACTACTGACATTGTACATCCCCGCTTCTAAACCACTTAGATGCTGGATGAGTTTTGGTTGTCACCAGTATGACAACATACTCTATCATAGAGTCACTTCAGCACTCAAGCAAGATGTCTTCAACTAGATTAATAATGGGCAATTTTGAACCAACCATTCATCCCCCGCCTCTCAACCTCTGTATTCTAATTATACACCAATGTCGAACCATACGCAGACTACTATCGATAAACAAACTAATGACTATTACCAATTTTTTAGTCTTCACGTCTGGGCATTGCTGGCTATTTACGTTTTATCAGCGGCGTTTTTTAATATCTGGTTCTATTTAACCTATGTCCCATTCGCTGCTCACTGCACACGAGCGCCCAGACTGGCACTTAAAACCCCCCCCCCCTTTTTTAATTCCCTCTGGGTTACACACCCAGCTAAGATCAACCTCCACCTTTTGAGCGCCCAGACTTGCACTCGTGTCCTCCTCCCCCCTTTTTGATTCCCCTTTTGACCCTCTCCGGGGCACAAATTCACCTATACCCAGCGTAGATCGCTCAGCTTCAGTTCAGCCATCCATTCCATTATTACTACAACTCCCATCCACCCCACACGCCGTGACGTCTGACGTCACTTCCTGTAACTAAGGGGCGTGTTTTTCAATCAACCTCCGATTCCGGCGCGCCTTCCCCACTATATTTACCCGTCCCAGACTTTACCACCTTGCGAAAGCCGAGGACCAGAACCAAACAGGTAGCGGGCAGGGCGGTTGATCTTAACGGAGTAAGTACTTTTACCCACACGATGTCCCACTCACTGTGTATCAACCCCACCAATGCGGAACGACCTGCTGTCATTTTTTCCAATTTACCGCGTGACACACTTTTCATTCACGGTTCCCCCAGGACAGCCCCATCTGGCCCCTGGTCCTGAGAGATTCAATCTACCTTCCCAATTTGGGTAAAGTATAACTGTACATATATCACGTATGAATGTGTTGTATGCTTGTGTAGTATGTTTTTTGTCAGTCACTTATTTACCTGCCCACTCGTAGCATAGTTCTTGGTATCGCCAGGAACATACATGGTTTTTAATATGCACTAGTACCTGGAGACACTGTGTGCACGCTATTTTCAAAAGAACAGACATCACTCTGTTATCGCTAGAATGCGAATCATCTCGCCACACTCACAGTATGTCTGTCACGATATGTTGCAGTCATTATGAGTGGCATGATAGGAGGACACTCCTCCTCACGTGAGCATGCACACGAGGATCCACGCATGTTCACGGGCGGTAAACACTGTACCGCTCTAAGAGAAATGAAATAAGCGGCAACTTGACCGCTGTTACTTTTATATGTTGTTTGTCTCTATTTCTTCCCTTACAGATGGAGCCTGGCAGTTTACACACATCCACTGTTAATTAAACCACGTGGAGCAGCTACTCTGCCCTCACTATACTGACAGGATAGGGACACCCCATAACGTGTTAATTACACTCACATAGGGGAGTTACTTTTTTTGCCCTGAAGAAAGTCCTGGACCATTTTTTGGCCCCTTTTCGGACTGAAACATGTCGGCACTAGGGTCATAGGACCATAACACTCCTAAAAGACCCAATTTTTTAAGTATTTTAATTACCCGGACAGACCCAAGAATAAAGGGATACTGGGGATCTGTCCTAGGTATTTTATCTAGTTAACTCCCTCTGTCGTAGAACATATTAAAAGCACTCCCAACACTGTGGTCGAGCCCACCCGGACTTCTAGGGGTCTGGGTGACCCGATGATGAAGCATGACACCACTAGGGTGTGTGAGGGTAACTTAAAGAAAGACTTAGTTTCCCCACGACCACGGTTGTATTAGGCACAACCTTGAATTCTCATTTCTCTTCCCCTATTCCCTTATTTTACTAGATCTCCATAGATCTGTTAGAGTATTTTTTGTGCATATAGTTTATATGGGAGGATATACTCTACACAATCCTGCCTCTCTTACCCCCCTAGTCATTGGGACTTCCCAATACTTCTGATGTGTTATAGATGTTTACAATACACCACTCCTTAAATCTCCAAAGGGATACTGAAGCTGTCCCTACAGAATTTGTGTCTGTTTTTAGACTGAAATACCATTTTTGGAAATAGATAGAAACCCCCTTTTCTGATTAGTACGAAAAAGAAAAGACTAGGGGGAATATTCACAAGGATCTATCGCCGAGTTAGCGGCACTTTATCACAGCCAAAGTGGTGATAAATTCATCGCACCATTCACAAGCTGGTTCTAACAGCTGATAACACCAATTTACCTGCGATAGTAGCTGCAAAAAACAACGCCACAGATGACACCGGCAACTAATGCTAATGAGGTGCAGAGTAGGCGTTCCCGTGCAAAACATGCGAAAAAACCACATCACCACTTTCCAAACCAACTGCCAGATCCGCGATGCGAGTCAAAACCACGCGATAAGCCGCGGTAGCCGCAGGTATTTAACACCTGCCTCAAGCAGGTGTAAAGACGGACGACTCCCTGCAGTAGGCAACGGAGCCCCGCACACAGCCACACCTTAAGAACAAACTACGCCATGGAGCTACTGATCATGCAGATGGGAGACTCCACAGGGCCACAACACCCACCGCCACCCCCCCAGGACCTCCACCACCCCCTTGACCCAGACCCGCCCCAGTACCACCACAGAGGCAGCGCAAAGTAAGACAGCGGACCTACCGAAATCGCACCACTCTCACAGACCTAACGCCCGCAGAAGTCATTGCCCACTACAGGCTCAAAAGGGCAACCATCCTCTGCGTCCTGACCCACATTGGCCACAGGCTGATGGTACCAACACAGCGGACAACCAACATCCCTACTCAGACAATGCTGCTGGCTGTGCTGCATCTGTTGGCCTCTGGTGCCTTCCAACAAAAAACTGCCAGAGTTGGAGGGGTCTCACAGCCAGCCCTATCAAAGTTCATCACACCTGTCCTGGATGCCACCCTCAGCTTCATACCCCAGTCTCTTCACTTCCCCAACACTGCGCAGGAACAGCTGGAGACAAAGCAAGGCTTCTACGCCATAGCCGGATTCCTGGCTGTGTTGGGGGCAATCGACTGCACACATGTCCCACTTGTGCCCCCTGGGGATACTGCACACCAGTACTGCAACAGAAAGCATCAGCATTCCATCAATGTGCAAGCAATAGTGGACCACCAGGGACTCTTCACCAATGTCGTCGCCAACTACCCAGGCAGTGTGCATGATTCCTTCATCTTCCGACAGCCCATCATCAACCAGCGCTTCCAGGATGGCACATATGGAACAGGACTGCTCGTTGGTAAGTGCCAAATCAACACATCACACACCCCAAAGCCACCAACACACAACGCACAACTGTGGGAATGCACACGTGACCAAACCACATACAACATGTCAAACTACACGACCACCTACCAGACATGACAACACCACTCCATGGTCATCCTGCGCTACCCCTGCACCCAATACAGACATTGCATGGCACCACAGCCACACAACAGCTGAACGTGTGGAGATGCAGAATGCAGCTGTGTGCGAGGATGCATGTGACCCACAAATGGGAATGCACATAAAGAGAAGTGAGGCGTGGATGTGCAGGACAGACATGGCTATACAAACCACAGACATGTCCATGCAGACCACAACTGCTGGTAGCTGGAGAGTAGTGAGCAGTGGCAGCAAAAATGTCACATCGGCCGTGGAACAGATAGCGGAAGTGTCGCACGATGCGTCCACCCTGTGTGC
The DNA here is from genome assembly GCF_964204655.1 of Triturus cristatus. Classification (NCBI taxonomy): domain Eukaryota; kingdom Metazoa; phylum Chordata; class Amphibia; order Caudata; family Salamandridae; genus Triturus; species Triturus cristatus. The sequence continues at coordinate 631,122,283 of NC_140588.1, read as the reverse complement.
GTGAGCGTAATGTGTTGGCCCTATGTACGCCAGGGCTGAGCAGGGGTTTGGACAAAAACACCGTGGCACAGAGCATGGTTCTCTCCCGGAAAGGCCAACGTCACTGACAGGGCGGTGCCAGGCAGTCTGCCACGAGGCCGACGCCGTGAGTAGTGGGGCCTGCGACCCTGTGCACCTGCTGCACACCAGGATGCTGATACCCAGACAGATCAGCCCGCCCCAGTGCCCCAAGGCCACACTGCTCACCTGCCAACACCGTCGTGTGTCGATGAGGGCCCAACACGTGCTGGTGCAAGCTCCAGGCCCCAGTCACGCATGCTCAGCAGCCTCCGCAGACCCTCGCTGGCCCCCCCGACCCTGGCCCACATCACTCCTTAATTATTGACATGCTCCACAGTAATTCCCACATGTGGAACAGTGTCCTGAGTCCTGAATGGCAGTGAACCCATGTCTGTGGCAGCAGCCACAGCACCAGACTCCCTTCGATGAGTGTGGCCTAATTCCATTAAGCAGGCCTGCGACACCTGAAGCCACTAACCCTGTGCGCCATGAGTGACCGTCATCGGCTGGCAGAACATTGTTGTGTTGGAGCCAGTGGCATGGGGGTTTTCATCAGTGAAGGGCAGGTACGGACTTGGTGTCGGGCCAGGGTCTGTGGCATTCCTATGCGCCATGTTGCCAGACACAGCTGGCATGCGCCCTCTGCATCATGTCCATTCTCCCCGTGACACTCCGCGGAAGGCACATATGACACATTCAAGATCCTGCTATGCCCTCATGACCCTACCCCAGTCTCCTGCAGTTCAGCATCCCGTGACAGTTGGCCCATGTCGGCCGCTGTGCATCTGGGGCCACTAGCCCTGTGTGACTTGAGTCATTCCCCCTTGTAGTACTGACATTGCATTACTGAGTGCCTGATGACTGTTGGAGTTGTTGCCAGCACCAGCTACTCCGTGAGGGCTGGCTTATACTCACCCCACATACAGCCAGCACAGGCATCACTGTATTGGTGGGCCTGCCATCACATCCTGCCGAAACAAGTATCGACTCTTTTCTCCCTGCACTGTCACAGGTGATCAAGGATATGCTCTCTGTCCTTGGATGATGACACCCCTCTGAGACCCGAACACACCAGCCCAGAGGCAGTACAATGCGGCCCACATACGTACCAGGGGCATTGCTCATCGCACATTTGGCGTGTTGAAGTCACGTTTCAGGTGCCTGGACGTCACAGGTGGAAAGCTCCTGTACGGCCCGGACATCGTGTGCAAGATGATCGTTGCATGTTGTGTGTTGCACAATGTCTGTGTTCGCACCAATGCTCCATGGATCCCAGTTCCAGAGGTACCGGACGATGATGGTGTCGATGGGCAGGTGGCCCACATCTCACTGCAGCTGTGGCAGGAATGGCCCATACGAACTCCATCATTGACACTTACTTCTCATGAGCACGTCACATTGTGGCCGTCCATGGCAATCGTAGGATAATTGAGGATGTCCGATAGCCATACATGTGTGATTAAAACATATTTGCCGGTAACACGTTGTACCTGTACATTTTCATGTTCCATATCCCCGCGGTTTCAGGTGTGATTTTCCATGGTGTGCACATTTGCGGAACCTGTAGTGTCCTGTGTTAAGTTGTGGAGGGGTTGCTGTTTGTACCGGGATGTTGCCAATGTCGAGGTGGACTTCTGCTTATGTGCGTATGCTGCACGGTGGGCGAGTCGCTCCTGCGGCTCTGATTTGCCTGCCACTGGTCTCTTTAATGCTTTGTGCCAGTCGGTTGTGTTCTTCCACGGTGCTTGGATGTTGTGGTGTACATGTTGTCCTCTGCAGTCGGTCAGGGTGCATCTGTGGTACTCCGCTGTTGATGCTTTTTTCGGTGGCATTTTCTGTATGCTGTTCTTGTGCTTTTTCCCGCATTACGCGTGAGTATTATTGCCTTCCCGCTGGTTGTCACTGTTTTCTTTTTGCGCTTTGGCCCATTTCAGGTTTTTTGGTGTTGTGGTTTGTGTTTTTATCTCCATCGAGGTGGTTGTATTGCGGTCATTGTCTGCGGTTTTGGGAAACTATCGCATGGTACCGCATTGTTGTGAATTCCACGTTGACACAGGGTCATTTTCCCGTGATGGGCTGTGATGTTGAGAGTTGCGTTAAGCTACTTTTGCGGTAGTTATCACACGTTCTTGTGAATATGCCTCTAGATCTCTGGTTAATTCCTCCAAATTCAAGAATCGACTTACGAATTCTGTTGGTTGTGCACTAAAATCTGCTACATAATATAATTCTTACAGATATAGAATATAGATGGCAATTGATATGCTATTAACCTGATGTAAAGCAAACGCTATATGTTATAACTGTGCTTTTGATACCAAATGAAGCATTATGATTTTTATAAATAAGAAAATGTGAAATCTAAACCATGAATGAATGAAATTCAATGGGGGCACATAAGTAGAAAACGCAAAGCACAAATCAGAGCAGTTGCTGAGATAGGACGCAAAATGTTTGAGAATTAGGGCCTGAATTCGAATTTGGTTGATGGGTTAATGTCCATCCGGTAGACAGAGTACTGTACTCCATCACCTTGAGTAAAATCTAGCCACAAAATTGAGAGATGTCCAGCAGCCCCGTGGTCTCTATGGGGTGAATTTACAAGAAAGTGGATCAGTGCGTTCCACAGGCCATTTAGTGGCTCCTAGAGGGAGTGCTGCGGGGAGGTGTGGCAGAGCGGGGGAGGATCAGGGTGGGGGATAGTAATCTACGGCATATGGCCAAACAGAGGTAAGTAAACAAAGAAATAAATAAAACTAATTTCATTGTGCGTGCTGCATTGCAAAATGCAATGCTGTGTGAGCAACGAAATGTGTTTTATTAATTTATTTGTTTACTTACCCCCGTTCAGCCGTATGCCATAGTTTACTACCCTCCACCATGCTCCTTACCCACCCTACGCCACCGCCCCGCAGCACTCCCTCCAGGAGCCACTACTGCCATTTAGCTGCGCGGCTCTGAGTCACTTTCAAAGCACAGGGATGCAACATATCTGCAACAATATGTTGCATGTCTGTGCTTCCCCTTGCGCAGGCGCACAAACTGCTGCCATGCACCGGTGCAGGCACCCTTGCACCATGGTGCAAGGATGCCTGTGTCATGGGGAGTTTGTTTTTGTTCAGGAAGGGTTTCCTTCCTGCACAAAAACAATCTGGAAATGCTGTTTTTCAATTTCTATGTATGCTGCATTAGCACACATAGAAGTTGAAAAACGTCATTGTTTCAATGATTGTTTATGTGCAGGAAGGGAACCCTTCATGAACAAAAACAATCATTAGAGGCGATTTCCTCTTTCTTTGTGTGCTGTAGAATGCAGCACGCATAGAAAGAGGAAAAGAAAACGAGGAGAAATTAATAAATTTCTCCTCTTTGTGCCTCCCTACACCTCCCCTTGGGAGGTGTAGCATTCAGACACATTTCCAGATTTACCATTCCTTATAAATCTAAAAATGTGTCTGGTTCCATGGGTGTTGCGTAGGAACACCGACAGCAACACCCATGGATCACCCCTTTGAGGCAAAGAGCTGCTTGCAAAGGGGCGATATTTACAAGGACAGGAAAAGTCACGCAGGGTAGCTTTTCCTGTCCTTGTAAATATGAAGCAATTAAATGCACCACCGGTACAACACTAAAAGTGACACACCGGTGGCACAAGGGGCTTGTAATCAGCCTTCAAATCTATATCTCTATAATTGGGTAGGATCCACCATCACAGTGGTTGCTGTCAATGTTGGAAAAATTAAATGGATCTCTCAATCTTTTATTTTTATTTTTTATAAATATTTTGTATTTGTCAACAAGAAGGTAACAATAAAAAGAACACAGTATTAAATGCATACAGGTATCAAAATAAATGATTACACACATGAGAGAAAAAAAGAAAAAAAAACACCAAACAAGTTCAAATTACAAAGAAATAATTAGTGAGACAGACAGCATATTTAAACCGAGATGAGATCCATATGACTGATTATAAATTAGAACAAAGACCCCCAGATTGCATTACATTTGACTACAGAGCGAATGCCCCTTGACTTAGCCAGCGCTTGTTCTATATTGTATGTTTGTCTTACTAACAACCACCAGTCAGTGACAAAAGGAGGTGTTGGTGAGATCCAAAGGCGGGCGATTGTTAGTCTTGCGAAAACCAGTAAAATAGCAAGTAAGCCATTAGATTTGGAGCTCAAATTCCTGCAACCCATCATGATTTCCATAGTCGTAAGCGGTAATTCCATCCCCAACTTCTGAGACAGAATTTGACTAATCTTCTACCAAAATATTGACAATTCTGGACACGTTCCGAACATGTGTTTCATGTCAACCGTATACAAATCACACCTTGGGCATTTTGTCCAATCACTGACTGAGTTGTTAGATGCCCACTTAGCAATTTTTTCTGGCGTATAATATTGTAGCCATATCATACGATGTTGCTGCAGTCACAAATTAGTAGAGTGCACTACCTTATCTACAGTGCTAAGAGCTTGCAATATAGTAATAGCCGAGACCGGCGTCCCCAGAACCTTGCTCCAGCGATCAGATAATCTCACACAGTCATCTGATATATAAATACTTAAATATTTATACACCCTGCTGCTCAGAGATTTTACATTTACGGCATGTAGATAATCCCAGATGTTAGAACCAGATATATTCATCAAATTTAAAGGCCGTAAAAAATAATCCCGAATCTGATAGTACTTAAACAGCATATAAACTGGTAATTTATGCTGTAACTGTAGTTTCTCAAAAGAAACAAAACCACTGTAGTCATACAAATCCCCTAAACATACAACACTGCAGCTAGCCCAGCATTTGCCCACAGCATTGTGAAATATCTCCGGCAGGCCTGGGTCATACCAATAGGGGGAATTTATCATAAAAAAGCGATGTATTGCACCTAAGCGAAATAGCATGCCAGATGAATATGCTATCTCGTACAGTCTTGAACTTAACCCTTTAAAAATAATATGGGTCATTAATTCTATAGAGAAACATATTGCTCTCTTCACCCAACATAAACTTGCGACAAAAGATGGTGGTAGCAGGATTAATGAGACTACAAAGAGGCCAATAAAAGCTGACCAAAAATATATTTTAAGATCAGGAAAATCAAGACCACCTTGGCTAAAAGGAAGTCTTAACATATCTATTGCTCGTCGTGCTTTTCTATAACCCCCATAAAAAACTGCTTAACGTTCTCTCTAATCGCTTAAAAAATGAGTTAGCAACCCGTAGTGGAATGGAACGGAACAGATAGAGGAATTTGGGCAGGATCTTCATTCTTATAATATTGATTCACCCGATAATACCTAAAGGCAGCTTATGCCAGTTCTTTAATGACTTAGCTGTCTCTTTTAGCAGTACTTCATGATTTAAAGAAAATATCCTGTCTATCTGTGCCGACATCCTAACCCCAATAAGTGGCAACAAAACAAACCCCATGCATTGAAACTAGAGGTTTATAATTAAGAAGAACTTGGGTCTTATTGATGTTTAATTTATAACCTGAGATTGAACCAAAGCCGCCAGCTGCTTCCGCTATCACTTTCAATGCATCTCAAGGTTCCGTTGAAAAGGCCGCAATATCATCTGCATATGCGATGACCTTGAGAGAGTTGGCTCCTGATGTAAAAGCACAGATTTAGGGATGATATTGCAAAACAGAAATAAATGGCTCTATATATAACGAGAATAGCAAAGGTTGAAGGGGGATATCATGACGTGTACCACAGAGGACCGGAAAGATAGGCAACTGCAAACCTGAATATGCTAATGTAGCACAGGGCTTGTCATATAAAGCTTGGATCCATTTCTTGAATTGGCCATTGATTCCAAAAGCTGAAAGCGAGGCCCAAAGAAAGTCCCAACCCACTCGATGAAACGTTTTTTCAGCGTCTAGCAGAATCATACCGAGTGAGGTTGACCTTATATTTGCCACGTCAAAAGCAGTCACTACCATATTGACGTGGGCAGTAGTATCTCTCCCTTGAATGAACACATGCTGATGAGGGGATACCAGACTAGGAATTATTGGGGCAAGTCGATTCGCCAAGATCATTGCAAACTTTTTTGCATCAGCATTGATAAGTGAAATTGGCCGATACGGCCCACACTCATCCTCTGGTTTGCATTTAAAAAAGAAAAATGACAATTTGCGTCACATTCCATGACTCAGGGACCTTACCATTTGTCCCAATGAGCCTTATTATCTGACTAAATGGTAACAACAAGACATCTTTAAAGATCTTATAAAATTCCAAAGTTATGGAATCTTCCCCCGCCGCCTTGCCTGATGGTAAAGCATTAATTGCCAGTTCTAGCTCCTCCTTTGAAATGTCCTAGTATAGAGAGTTGGCTGTTTCTCCCCCCATGCTTGCCAATTCAACATTTAGATATTAATTACATCAATAGTAGTAGGATCGTCTATGTTGGAGCCGTACAGTGAGCAAAAAACAAATTTCTTTCCCTTTATCGCCATCTGTGCTATAGCCCATCTCCCACCTTTATCAGACATTGTTTTACAGACTGCACATGAAAACCGTTTATGCTTCAATATGGCGACCCCCCGTATAGAGGCACTTTGTGCTGAACACACTACCACTTCGAATCCTAATTGATTTAACAATCTACGATTCTTATAAGAGAGATGTGTCTCGGTTAGCATAACTATTTGAGGGTTATACATTTTTAACTCTTCTGCAACTAATTGTTTCTTAATCCTGCTATTCAGAGCTGCCACATTCCACGCTAAACATTTAATCCAATCCATCTCGATAAGGATTCCCTGCCACCTTTTTTAATGTCTAACTTAATACATCTTTCATCAACCCTATGTTCACTTTTATTTCTTGATACCCTCATGTTGACCTTTTCCTTTTTTTGCCCCCTCCCATAACCTCCCACCCCAGACTTACCCACCCCCCTGCATCTGGAAGGAGGAATCATACCCTTCAAGTAGCTGCTGCTGGATTGGCAGCTAACTGGAACCCAGACTCCACGACAGCTCCTGCGACAGACCCACCCCTCAGCTATTTTCAATAAAGAAAAGAAAAGAGGAGAGTAAAGAGAAGAAGTATTTTGACACGCCTACAAAACTAATGTGAGAAAAGATAGAACCAAGGAAGAGGAATACCCAACCAACCAACTTTCCCCTTCCCATTTTTCCCCTCAGCCCAGGCCCAGGCCCAACACCTCAAGCTTTATGCTGTCCCATGGTTTCGAGTAGCGCTTCTCTCTGTTGATTCTTGGCCCTCTTTTGGCATTTTTCAATGGTCTTGACTGGGTAGTCTCTTGAATGGAGTTTTTCACTGACGATGTGCTCCTAATATGGGAAGGGGATAGAGATTCCCTGACTGAATTCCACCATTGGCTGAACGAAAGAGATGTGTGGTTAAAATTCACGTATACAGCGAGTTCAAATAGCCTGGACTTCCTTGATGTCACTATATTCATCAAGAACAATACAATACACACAAAAACGTTCTTTAAGTCAACCGCCAAGAATAGTCTCTTGTCCTACAAAAGCTTTCACCCACGCCCATTAAGAGACAATCTTCCTTATGGGCAATTCCTTAGGTTAAGACGTAATTGCAGTGAGATGAGAGACTACAAACGTCAAGCCAGGGACCTCAGTGAAAAACTCCATTCAAGAGACTACCCAGTCAAGACCATTGAAAAATGCCAAAAGAGGGCCAAGAATCAACAGAGAGAAGCGCTACTCGAAACCATCACAAAAGAACCAACACCAGATCTCATCACCTGTGTGAGTACCTACAGTACGGTGTCCAATAACATCAAGAAAATCGTAAATAAAAACTGGAAGATCCTCACCTCTGGATCTCTGAAATGGCCTAAACCAAGGTTCTCGAATAGAAGGACTAGGAACCTAAAAGACCTACTCGTCCACACAAGACCTCCAGAGAGAACTATCAATGAAATTCCACGAGGTCCATGGAACAACTCACCCAAAACAGGACACTTCCCATGTGGCACCTGCTCAGTATGTCACCTAACTAAAGCAACCAAAACATTGCAACTACTACCTGATTTAAAATGGACAATCAGATCACATACAAACTGCAATACCACCCATGTAATCTACATGATTACATGCCCTTGCAGTCTAAGATACATTGGCATGACCACACGAAAAGCCAAAACAAGACTATGTGAACATAGAAGCAATGTGAAATGCAAAAAAATGACCACAAAAATGAGTTGTCACTTCATAGAGCAAGGACATACAGTGGATGATCTGCAATGGGTAATTTTAGAGACTCTAGCCTATAGAAACTCCAATGCCGAAAAGACACTGTTCGAAAAGGAACAAAGATGGGTACATCGTCTCCAGACACACAGACGAGGACTGAACGATAATATCCCATGGCTCAGCCTTAAGAACACATGATTGATAGATCAACGTCCGTCAATGCGGAGTATTCTGAGAAATCTAGCGTCATTTCGAAACCGACATTCCTTCTTTTCTGTCAAGAAACGAGATAAACATTGTCAATATGGGCACTGACTAATGCGGCCCTATCCGTCCACTTGCCACAGAACATAGTTGTGCAAATGAATTTTTCCCACTAGATGCTTTGCAGCTCAGAGAACTCTGACCAATGCAGCCACTTCGTTCATTTACCATAGTAAAGAGATCGCAAATGACTTGTCTACCGACTAGATGCTTTGCCGCTCAGAGACGTCATACCAACAAACTTGGGCCTGAAGAAACGAGAATAAAATTGCAAATATGGGCACTGACCAATGCGGCCCTATCCGTCCACTTGCAACAGTACATAGTTGTGCAAATGACCCATTTAGCCACTAGATGCTTTGCAGCTCAGAGAATTCTGACCAATGCAGCCACCCCGTCCATTTACCACAGTAAAGAGATCGCAAATGACTTCTGTACCGACTAGATGCTTTACAGCTCCAAGACGTGACACCAACAAACCTGGGCCTAACAGGCACCGTATATACCAGGGTAACAGAGTAAACAGTGAATATCCATGGCAAAACATACAAAAACTAACTTTTTAATAATTTGTAAGTACCATCCTCGAATAATGAACGTGAGAATTAGGCGACTTTCAAATCGAGTTGTGCATTACAAATTAGTGATGAAACGAGCGAGTCTTCTTTCCAAGTCTCTTCTCCATGTCTATGACCACTCTGCCTTCAAAAGAACTAGCCGACCCGGAACCTTTGTCTTCACCGGGTCCTAGGAGGCAGAGTCAGCACTGGTCACAGACCGACGCCAAAGAGGTAATGGAAGGAGATCGAGAGCGCCGAGAGCACAAAACGTAATGTATTGCCAAGATTACTTTCTTTTGAAGCACTGCTTTTTCTTCAAACATCATTAGAGCGTGAAGCGACCCCCCTAGAGTACCCGTTGTGGCCTGTAACGAAGGAGACCAGGTAACCACGACATTTTCACCTTGTCTTGTATTTTACTCACTTTCGCGACTAGAAGCCATTGACATGAATAGAATAACGCATTGTATTAGTTCATATTCAAGGTTCTGATTCATACTAGAGGGCTATTATCTCTTAGAGCCCGTATTATCGTACCGCTTAGCGTAGTCTGTCTGAACAACTTTATTGACCAAATACTTTATTGACAAGCTTTCGAATGAGCCCAGACTCATTTTTGATTTACAATGTGGTCCCAAGTGATGACCAAGATCCCAGTCACCCTCAGTGAACGTCCAGAGGTGTTATTCTCTCGACCCCTTAACCTGAGTTGCTTATAGGGGAGTACAGAGCATACACTTCGTATGTTGGTAATGAGGTGTGGCTTGGAGATTCGGTTTATCACCCATTTGGGAATATGACAAAATGGATTGTGAACAGGGTCTGTTTCTTACAAGTAAAGGAGGGACGAACTTTGCCATACCAGGAGTCTCCCCACCTGGGGGTCTCACACAAAAAAAGTTTTGCCATTTTATGATTGCATATATTGAATGGATTCACAATGATTTTTGTGTTTTTTTCCTTCTTTCTTCTTTCCCGTCCCCCCCACAAATATTTCATCTCAATGGTTTTAGATTGAATGTGCATCCAAGAAGGAAATAAGTTTCCCGCACATCCACAAGGGTGCCCGTAGTTGGGGCTACTCTGTTTTGCACCAGGTCCTGAAGAAAGCCCACTTGACCCCTAGGGGCTGACGAGGGCTGAAACATGTCGACCTTTTTTGGATACAACTTTTAAAAAGTGCACTTGACCATAATAAGTCAGGATACGTGCACAACTAGAATACTCTTTTTAAACTCATCCCGAATCCAGTACCAATAAAGAAATCTACTGGCTTTACGAGATTTTTAAACAACCTTTTTTCCTCACCACAATCACTTCACTCTTTTTGATTCACGATCACTACTGTGATTACCAGTGGTAAAAGCCTCCGGGTGGAGGAAGCATTGGATTAACCCAATGATTATGCGATCACGTTAAATACCACATCTAGCGGAGAATCAAGATATACCGCTAATCTCGATCCCGAACTAAACGTGAATGAGGGTTTCTTAAATAGTACAAAGTACTAACCATGCAATACCCTGGTTTCCCAGGACCAGTGATCCACTCTACGACTGATTTTTCGATATATTGAGACAAGGAAGCTGAGTGGATCTAAGCCCTTCTTTCTCCCTCCCATTTGATTTTTGAATAACCTTAGCATCATGCATAGATCCATGACACCTAGATATTCATGTTCAGCTTCACAAACATTTTCATTTACTGACTGTAGACTCAATACAATTGAATTCAGACATGCTTTGATCACAAGATTTTTCAGTAACAACTCCACAAAGTAAGGGACCATTTCAGTTATTGGACATGCCATCATTATGTTCGCATTCCATTTGTGACTGTCATCAACTACAGCTATTAATTTAAGGCAGCTGGGCATTTTCGTGATGATAGGGCCAAGGGTTGGTTGTTGGGAAATACATCACAGACTTTTGAATATCTTCATGTTTTGAGCAGGCACTGAGGGAGCTGAGCCCTCCCTCTCACAGAAAATTGGTGTATATTCTTTTAAATGCATTACATGGACCGTCCTCCTTGATATAGACAGCTCCGCCCCCACGCTGCATGTAGGCTCAGCAAAGGTTCTTGGGACATGTAGAATGGCCTCCCACATAGCAGAGTGAGACAGTTAAATAAGTGGTGCTAACACACCCTTACCCGACCGAAGGAGTCTTTCAGCTTTGGACGACGAGTCCTTCCGAATCTGTCCTGAATTTCCGGCAGCATTGCATGGACTGTCCTCCTTGATATAGACGGTTCCTCCCCCATGCTGCATATCAGCTTAGCAAATGTTCTTGGGACGTGCAGTCCTTCTTGCATGCTGTAACTGCTTCCGGGTTCAGGACCTCTACTGCAGCAACACAAGATTGCATCCCCGCATGTGAAGGTAGGAAAATACTAGTGTTTTAATGCTTGCTTCATGAATCGAGCGCTCGAAAGCGCCACGCTCATGACAGGCTAGCACCTATCACTAGAAGATAAATGCAACATTCCCATCTAAATCAGCCTAATGTGGCCAGAAAATTAATTAATTGTTCCTTACACTTTAGGAGAGTTGTCTAGTATGTCAACAGGCTTCCCAGCTTAGGAAAGCATCACAATGGCCAGTGGTTTTAATTAAATATCAGGGGCAGACATTCTGCTCATCATTCTTAAAACCTCTGGGGAGAGCCTGCAGACTGAGGGTAGATACTCACCACAGACTCTTTCTTTTCTGTTCAATTTATCCAAGGAAAGGTCAGGGCTCTGGGGGATCTGGTTGCTGTGTGCACCACATCCATCTATGAACCCTCCTACAGGAAAGCCAGTGCTATTGGAGAGAAAAGACTGCCCATGTGTGGAAATCCCTCATTCCTCACTCTGAACTCTCCCTTTGTCCAGAGAAGTAGGATGTCAAGACCACCATTCCCCTCCTGCCATTACTGCAGCCAGTGGGTGGGAGAGAGAAGGAGCAGTGGGCTCATCTGCTGGCACTTAGCAATGTAGTGGTTCAAGTGGAGCCCCACATGCTATGCAGGCATGGGCTACCACGTAGATCCTAAAATGGACCAGAATGTCAAATACTTGGTTCAGGGCACATGTTTGTAATTAAATAAATAAACAGAGGAGATTTAACAAAGAAATAATAAGCAGCATCATTGCCAATTTGTAAATTAGATGCCCACCGATCCTGAAAGTATTGGAGCCATCTTAATGTTTTTCCTGCTGTACCGCAGGAGAGTATTCATTGAAAAGGTCAATTTATGGCACCCTCCCAGGAGCAGCGCATGGCCCGAAAAACACTGTCAAGACGCTATACATAAAGTTTTCCACTTAATGTCTATCAGGTTTAAGAATCCATGGCCCTTGGAGAAGTGTTCCAAATCTTCAAGTGCTTCTAGAGGTGGAACATTTGTGCTGAGATTCCTGTGTCTATGGAGCTTGTTTCTTAGCTCCTGTGACTGTTTTAGAAACTTATTTAAAGGTAGAAGAAACATTTTCACATTGATGTTTTGAAAATTGAAAGCATTATCTGCGTGTGCTTTTTGACAGTTAATGTCTATGCATACTTTTTATGGCAATAAAAGGTGAAAGGTGGTATCATCGTGCAAGGTTTGCAATTGTGATTTGCATTGCATTTGTGTTTATATTTTGCCTTTGGTTTAAAGTGAGCAGGCCTGATTTATGTATACTCATGCTGTGTTAAGCACATGGGTGGGGATTGTTGTCTTTTTAGGGGTTTGGCCTTGCTGGTGTGTAGATCAATAAACTGGGCTGCATGACATATGGGATCATTCTTCATTGAGGCACTTTAAAGTGTGTCCTTATGGGTATTCCCACCTGCCATTCTGTTTATATGTGTGAATTTGTGTGTAGTATTCAGCAATACGAGTCATAAAATAGTTTTCCTTATTAAACAAAAAAGCACTGATTGTACAGTAAATTATCAAGTATTGTCTTTGTTTTGCTGATTACTGCGGCTCTAGCCTCCAGCACGGATGTATGACGTTACAACGCACACTTTTACAACGCATGCACTTACAACACATTTTTTACAACGCATAATCCATTACAACGCATGACATTACAACGCATGACACTACAACGCATTTTTAAAAACTACCTTTACAACGCAGTTCCATTACAACGCATACTACCTTTACAACGCATACCATTACAACGCATAATATTAAATTGCATTTAAGGTAAGTATTAGATAGTATAGGGGTAAAAGTTACTTTTCTAACTCCAGGGGGTGCAACAGGAGGGTAAGTGTTGGATAGTATAGGGGTAAAAATTACTATTCTAACTCCAGGGGGTGCAACAGTGGGGTAAGTGTTGGATAGTATAGGGGTAAAAATTACTATTCTAACTCCAGGGGGTGCAACAGTAGGGTAAGTGTTGGATAGTATAGGGGTAAAAATTACTATTCTAACTCCAGGGGGTGCAACAGTAGGGTAAGTGTTGGATAGTATAGGGGTAAAAATTACTATTCTAACTCCAGGGGGTGCAACAGTAGGGTAAGTGTTGGATAGTATAGGGGTAAAAATTACTATTCTAACTCCAGGGGGTGCAACAGTAGGGTAAGTGTTGGATAGTATAGGGGTAAAAATTACTATTCTAACTCCAGGGGGTGCAACAGTAGGGTAAGTGTTGGATAGTATAGGGGTAAAAATTACTATTCTAACTCCAGGGGGTGCATCAGTAGGGTAAGTGTTGGATAGTATAGGGGTAAAAATTACTATTCTAACTCCAGGGGGTGCAACAGTAGGGTAAGTGTTGGATAGTGTAGTGTAATATTATGCGTTGTAATGGTATGCGTTGTAATGGTAGTATGCGTTGTAATGGAATGCGTTGTAAAGGTAGTTTTTAAAAATGCGTTGTAGTGTCATGCGTTGTAATGTCATGCGTTGTAATGGATTATGCGTTGTAAAAAATGCGTTGTAAAGGTAGTGCGTTGTAAAAGTTGCGTTGTAAAGGTTGTTCCCCTCCAGCACATCACCTGAGTTATCCTGGGAACTCTCTGTCTCACTACCAGGAGAACACTATACTAAAAAGGTATACTTGATACCCAAATTGGGGATCTGTAGCATCAGGGCCTCAGGACACAGGACAGAGGTGGTTAAATATCTCAAATGGTGCAATTGCAGCCCAGAACCCACTAACCTGGAATTCTTATAGAGGGGTGGTTCCATTATGAGTTCAGAGGATTTGACAAACCATGCTTCATTAATGACTAATAGTTCAGGATCAGGACAGTTAATCAGATTACCAAGTATAGAAAAAACATCATAGGAAGGAGTATTGGATGGGGTGGAGGATCCACCTTTGTGACTTGGAGTATTGAATAAGTCAAGCTTAATGTGTACAGTGTTTAAGTTTGCATCCTTCTTTTAGTTCGATGAGGCAAGGGAGTACAATTCTAGAGATTACGGCAATTGTGGATTGATGTATATCATATGAATTATTCTTATGACATGTCCATGTTCCATACAAATCAGGTCTAATTGTACATGAAACTTGAGCACACTAACCCTTTTGGAGTATGTATGTGGAATACTTAGAACCTAGGAAGCTAATGCTTTGAATGGTGATAATAGCTAATGAGGTGTGCAAGTTCACCCTAATACTTTATAATCTGGTTGGTTCTAAACTGTATTTCTGGGTTGACAACCCCAAAAAGCCCCACCGCCTTTCTTGCCACAGGGGTGGAGGGGGGACCAACTGCAGCCAGGGATTAAGGTTTAAAAAATTGAAATGGAGTGGAGCCTGCTCATCCTGGCATCAGGTTGAACCCCACCCCTAAAGACACCCACAGTCTTACTGAATTGAGGGCTTACCCCGAACCTGCTCTCAACTTTAGAGACAGAAAAATCACTATACACCAGACATTGATTTAAAACAAGTGGGTGGGGCAGCCCTCCCTTGCATTGGTCTATAATTCCTCCACCCCTAATCCCTATTGGTATTTCTGCCCCCCAGGGACAGGCTGTGAGATATAAACACCCAATCTATCACATCACTATATGCTAGCGATAGTTTTTTTTAACAGGAAGGGGAATGAGCTCGCATATCATGGGAAGTGGGCTGGGCTGTGTTGGCCATCATTGCATCTGTACACAGCCCCCACCCTAAAAAAAACCAAATCCTTCTGCATTCGGAGTCAGATTGGGAGATTTTCCCCACAATTTCTCAAGCTTTGGCAGCAGAATCACACTGAATGCTGGGAATAGATTTTAAAAAATTGAATGGGGTGCCCGGCATGTCCTGACATAGGACTGTATCCCTTCCTCCTGAAGCCCCGTCTTTCTACCTCCATGGGCAAGATGGAAACATTACCACAAACTGCTCTCAAGGTGGGTTAGACAGGCCAATGTATGCCAAGAATAGATTTAAAAAAGAAAATAGAATTCAGTGGGGATGTGGGTCTGGCCTGGTATCAGACTACACCCAAACCCTAAAGTCCACATTTCTGCCCCACTGGGGGCTGACGCCTTACAATCTGCATGGCAAGCAGGAGGACATTTGGAATCCTTCTAGCTTAATTGTGATTTTTCAGGACAGTAGAATTAGTTGGTGCTTGGAGTTGGGGGATGCAGTGCAGTCCAAGGATGGGTACCCCACCCTGCTCCCCATTCTATTTGTCACCTTTTTCCTTGATGGGCTGGTGTAGCTGTTTGATCAGGCTCCCATTTGTAAGTAGGCAGCATGGCTTGGCTGCTTTTCAGCTGAGGTATGACATCATGCAAGTAGAACACGGCAGCTATAAACAGTGACAAATGAGTGGGTATCTAATTTCTTTAATGTGTATGAGATCACAGAGCTTAATTTGTGTTGAAATAGAGCTATCGAATGATCCAGAAAGACAAATCTAGGGCCTTTCTGAAGAAGATCAGATATTTTTGGGGATGAGTGTGGAAGAAAACCTTTAGAGACAGTTATCGGAACGATCATGTAGATTCTCATTTATAGTGTAACGTGGTCAGGATAAGTACCTGTGGGTGATGTCTAAGGCTATGTTTGTGTTGTGCTTCCTGTATTGCAATGTTGTCTGAAATTGTTTGCATGGGATCACCTAAGTTATGAGCAGGGGTTGCCATAGTCATAGAATAGACTCTGTAGGTGCTGAGCCTGCCATGTAGGCGAAGATGTTACTGTGGGAAGAGTTGATCGCCCAATTGCTGAGTACATTGTTACACGGTGATCCCGTCAGCTGTGCTAACTCCTGATAGGTGTGACCAAAGTGGGCCCTCTAAGATAGCAAACGATGTGTTGTATTAACCCCAACTTGTATCTCAAATCGGAATTGATGTAACTTGTTGCATTGTGCAGCATAAGCAAAGCTGTCACTTTGTACAAGACAGCCAGGGATAATAAAGTAAGTGATTAAAGTCACCAACCAAGACCTGCGACCATCTATTTATTTATTTGCTTTTTTAATTGACAATACTGATTATCTGTTTATAGTTGCCACTCTACTTGTATTTATAGCTGCCACTTTGTTGCCTTTAAAAGCTCCTGTACCATCCTGGGCACACATGGAGCATGCTCCATGTAACAACTTTCTGCCCTCCTGGAGAGACATGTAATCAACGCTCAGGAAAGAGAACAATGAGGGATTGCAGGCCAGAGAGGTGCCACCTCCCTCCTGCAGGAAGCCACTTGGGCATTAGCCCCAAAAAGCAGGTTTGAAAGGGCATATGTAAAGCACCATGGGGGAGGCCTCCCCTATTGCTGAGGTAGACAGGCTGGCATTGGAGGCAGAGAGGGGAGGCCAGTTGCCGAACTGGTTTCCCTGGGGGCGAGTAGCACTGCAGTAGCCATATCCTGTGGGTGGGCTAGTAAGGTATGTAAACCAAGAGAGGGGTCTCAATTTTTTGTCAGTGGGCAGAATGGTACATCCTGTGATAGCCAGATGCCACTCTCCACAGGAAGTGGTCACCAGATGGAAAAGAACCTGGTATTTCATTGGCTACTAACCAAATCCTGCCATGAAGGTACTTTCCAACCATAAAGAGGGCACCCCTAGCAGCCAGACCTCAAATCTCCACTGACTGAAAAAAGGACTGCCCTTCTGCACCGAGAGAACAGCAAATAGAGGCTGCAGCAAAGTGGAATGCATGTGCTGTTATTGGCAGCTAGCACAGAGGGGAACTGTGACTGCTGTGTCCTGCTCAGGTAGAAGTTTCTTCAGAACACAGTCAAGCCAAGAGAACTCCAAAGGCAGGCTGACGAGCCTCCTGTTCGCATCACAGGGACAGAACAGCGATAGAGGCCTGCTAGGGCAAGATGGTATCCAAAGTCTTCAAGCCACTACTCCCACTGCCATGCAGCACCAAGGACCCACACCTGATGCACAGAGTTGTACCAGAGTTCTCTGAGCTCGGGAGTGCTATCAGAGAGTTTTTGGGTCCCTCAGAAGGTGAGTTATCACCTCAGGAAGGATTGGCTTGTGACCATGACAACAAGCGATTTGTAGTCCACTGGCAACTAGAATTCAGCCTGACTAGAAAGGACTTCATGGAACATCGACCCTGCAACCAGAACCTCCTCACCATCTTTGAGGACCAAGGAACTCATGCATGAAGACCCCCATTGATAGGAGCATCTTCAGCATCCTTCATCCCTTGCATCAGGACCACTCCACAGGAATCCATTGCAATGTGGATTAAGTGCATGGAACTGCTAAAGGACTTCTTCTTCTGTGAAGGTAACTGTTCTTGAGGAACTTGTAGGTCTCCCAGGCAAGCTCAGTTCTGGAGTTGGTTACTCCTAGCACTTGTAACCGACCACTTTGAGACTTACTCAAGTTTTCTTTGGTAACGTTTCTGAGTGTTGAATTCATTGACTTTATCAAGATTTGTTTAATGTTGAGTGAAATTGCTTTGAATTATTATTGCTTGTGAAATCTATGTCCCTCGAATGCTACGGTAGATCATTTTCATTCTAGTGTCTAAAGTGTTTTTAAAATACAGTCTATTTTTAGAAATTGGTGATTTCTTAAGAGTCCTGTTGATTTCTTCTTCAATTGTTTTGATGCTGTTTAAATGCTTAACCCGTATTCTTCTGTGTAAACTTTGCTGCTCTGTGCCACAGCTACCCTGGACTGAGCTGACGGTTTGATAGGAAAAACCCTATGGCTAGTTGGTAAGTGGGGTTGCACAACCACACCATATAATACACCCCATTTCCTCACAGATATTAGTAACCCATTTATGCTACACATGCACAAACACAGAAAACCTTATAATATTCTGATATCTTACTTAGAATAACACAATGGTGTCTTTCACATTGCAATTATACATTCATATAAGCACTTATTCTTTGGTTCTGTGATTCACATATCAATCAAAATAAACAGAGTAAGGTATTCCCAGAGTAGAATTACATGAATAAGGGATCCTCGGTTAACTTCTTATCACAGGTTGAAGCATCATGTAGTGGAAGAGGTATGCATAGTATCATTCATTTGCCAGACAGATTATTGAATGCAACTGGAGATGTGGAGGGCCAAGGTATTATTCTGATGAATGTTATGCTTTGTGTTTTTTGTGGTTAGCCATCTGCTTGTTGGGAGGGGTGTAAATAATTGAAGTATATTATAAAGCACAGTCAGGCGATCTGTTGTCTGTACTTTCTGGGGTCTAACTCCTCCCACGCTTTTGATTGGCTCTTGTGTGCGTCCTTTAAAAATCGAAGCCTGCAAATCACTAATGGTGGGTGCATGTTCCACCTTTTCTCAAAACTCACTCCCAAGGAGTATTACCATGGGAGCGAGTAAGGATGCGCACGCAGTCCCTGCGTATGAAAATCCATCCTACTGAAATGAAAGTGCAGTCTGGTACATTACTACTTTCGATCACAGTCTTGGTCTTGCTGCTCCTCTGCGTGAAATGCATGGCACCAGGATTATGATGCCATGCACTGCTCTTACACATGCCGTGCTTCATGTTTTATTCTCTAGTCTGTATATCTTTCTGGTTCCTAATAGCACCCTTATTTTTCTCATGCTTGCAAAATGCTGCAGCCATCTTGAATTGGGTTGTAGTTTGGAATTCGGCATTGGGTAGTTCTTGCTTTCTTTTAA
This sequence comes from Triturus cristatus, assembly GCF_964204655.1. NCBI lineage: Eukaryota > Metazoa > Chordata > Amphibia > Caudata > Salamandridae > Triturus > Triturus cristatus. The sequence continues at coordinate 631,103,121 of NC_140588.1, read as the reverse complement.
CTATACTTGTTTTTTTTGTAGCATCTTGGATATAGATTACACAATTTTCATGCATAAAATGATGTTTGTCCCTTCTGCCAATATTAGGGGTTCTTTCTTAGAGTGACTTTTGCAGACAATTACACGATAGGCGCTAGGCAGCCGTGTAACATGAATTTCTAAAATAACCTGGTAACGTTCTTAAGGGTTTGATAAATGCATTAATTTATCAATATTGCTAAGCTCCTTTTAAATTTTTTATTGAGCAGAGCATTCGGTTCTTACAATATATAGTATGTTTAGAATCATCATATAAATCCAGTTGATACAAAAACTCAAGCAACAGCCTCGCAATACACGATAATAAAGAGCAGCTAATCATATACTCATTCACAAGTTAAAAATGTGCAATTTTGTCTTAAAGAGCAGAAATATTGAAAAAACGTTCTCATCATTCTTAAGTGCAATACCTATAAAGTGCTAGGGCCTGCTTTTCGTCAAAAAAAGCTGTCATAACTACATCATATTATTATTAAAAGGAAAAAAAACTAAGGCTATGACGACTGATAGCATCGTTGACTTATAAAACAGAATGCAAAATACGTCATTCTATAAAATGCAACAAGTAACAAAGTATTAGTGCTTCTAGAGTGCCATAAAGAAAAATGCAAATTTTATCTTGAAGAACAGCAATATTGAGACAACTTTCTCGTCCTTCTAAAGTGCAATACCTATAAAGTGCTAGTGCCTGCTTATCGTCAACAAAGCCGTCATAACTACAACATATTATTAAAAAAGAGAGAAAAAAAAACACTATGGCTATGACAACTAATAACCTCGTTGGCTAATAAAACAGAATACAAAATACGTCATTCTATAAAATGCAACAACTAACAAAGTATTAATGCTTCTAAAGTGCAAATGCCATATAGTAAAAGCTGCTACATCCACTTACCAACCAATTGTTAAGATCCCTCTTTAAGCTTTTTCTAATTCACTAAAAAACTTCAATTTTTTTCAAATTTCCTTGTGGCCCCCACTCGTCTAGCGAAAGCTTCTTTGAATGTACGGGTTTTTTTAATTTTATTGAACCATTTCAAGTGAGAGGGAGCTTCACTAGATTTCCAATTTTGCAGAATTAAGGAGCAAGCTATCATACAAGAAATAAATACAAAGGCTTTTTCGGCCTCGGATAGGATCGTATCTTCTTTGCAAAGTCCAAACATGGCTGCCTCAGCCTTAAACAAAACATTCTTTTGAATTGCTTGCCTAATATCAAAAAAGACTGCATCCCAAAAGAGCCTCAGCCCTGGACATACATCAAAAGTATGAAGCCATCCACCTTCCCCATCTATCTGACAGTGAAAGCACTTGTTCTCTACTCCCGGGAATCTTTTTTTTAAAGCCGCCAGAGTTAGGTAAGAGAGCCATCGCGATAGGAAGGCCATCCTTTTTAAATTTGAGACACGTAATGATTTACTGCCTAGATAACAGATGGCCTCCCACTCCTTTAAAACCAGCCTGCTTCCTGTCTCCCGGGTTATCTTATACAAGTGGCTCTCTATCGTAGGAGCTTGACCCTGTTTATGTAACAGCCTATACCAGTTTCCCCCCCCCTTTAACATTGGCCCCATAAAGGGCTGTCACAAGTTGGTTAGGGGCATCCAATATACCACAGGTATATTTTAGCAGATGAACAATGCGTAAATATTCAAAAAAGGCTGGTTTCCGATGGCTCTCTGCCCTTGCCATTACTTCTGGCCAGGAGATTGGCCTATTTTGAATTATGAAATGTCGTAGCTCGGATAATCCACAACCTTCCCAAAGGTATATATGTCTTGATTGCAACTGGAAACCGAGACTAGTACATTCGCTCAATTTTAGGTACTGAAGGCCCGAAGAGCCTGTCTTTTTAAAAAAGGACTGAAGTCTAAAAAAGTAATCTTTTAGTGTCTTGTATCGAGTTTTTTTTGGAAGTTTAGAAGTTTTTAAAAACACTTGTGTGAGTGATCCTATTTCTTGCGTCATTAAGTCTATAAAAAAGCTGTCGCTGGTACATTTGGATCTCAACAAGCCAGACACCAAACTAAAAAAGCGGCCTCATAATATGTTCTCAGGTGCGGCAACGCCAGACCCCCTTGTTCTATAGGCAGTTGCACCACAGACAATTTGCCCCTAGGGGCTCTGTTACCCCAAACGAATCCCCTAAGTAAAATAAGACTGATTTATCTTGATGGGGACATTAGTGAACAAAAAGATAAGCAAAGGTAATATGGACATTTTAATCAATGAAACTCTACCCACTATTGATAAAGGGAGTAATATCCATTGTTCCAAGAGCTTCTTAATATTGTTCCTCATTCGTAAATAATTCAGTTCAAATAGCTGTTGGCACTGGTTGGATACAACAAATATCCCAAGATATCTTTTGGGGTCAGACTTAGTTGCTTGTGTCTTCAAGCAAGATGGAAAAGAAGGAAACGAATTCAGATCTGCGTTAAGGGCCAGAACCTCAGTTTTACTGGCGTTTATTTTATACCCACCTATTTGTTTGAATTCCGAGAATTCCCTCAAAACTGTTTCGAAATTCTCTTTATCTGGGGTCAGGTATAAAACAATGTCGTCAGCAAATAATTTAAGTTTAGCCATGCCAGGGATCGGTGATTGAATAGCGGCATTGTTTCGTATTTTAATTACCAGAGGTTCTATGAAAAAAGTAAAAAGCAATGGCGAAAGCGGACAGCCCTGTCTAGTTCCATGATTTATTTTTATGGTTCCTGCATGACTTGAGTTTATAACTACCAGGGCCGTGGCTCCCTGGTAGATATTACGTAGCATATTAACTACCTGGGCAGGAAATCCAAACCGACCAAGGGTGAAAAACAGGGTTTTCCAATTCACGAGGTTGAAAGCTTTCTCTGCATCAACCATTACGATGCTTGCCGGAATTAAATTTGTGTTAAAAGAATCCTGGGCATGTATTAAACACTGAGTATTAGCCGCCATAGATCTACCTGCTATAAAGCCGGTCTGATCTCTGTGAATTATCTCTTGAGCGGCAAATAGAAAACGCTCTGCCCATACTTTCATCAAAATTTTATAGTCTGAATTCAAAAGACTAATAGGTCTGTAAGAGTTTACATCTACCGGATTTTTATCTTTTTTAACAAAGGAGACAATTATTGCTTCTTTAAATTCAGCTGGGACAACACCACCATTCTTAATAAAGTTGAATACATTTTTAAGGGGGATAGTTAATTCCTTTAAAAAAACTTTATAAAACTCGATAGGGAAGCCGTCCTGCCCGCAAGCTTTTACCCCAGCTGTTGTTTGGATGGCTGCCGAGATCACGGCATGCTTCCATTTCCAAGGCCAGTTCACTGATCCGGTTATCTGACAATTTAGGGACATTCATATTAATGAAATACTCCTGAATCGTCTTCTCTTCCACTAAGTATTCAGTCGAATAAAGCTGATTAAAATGTTCGACAAAAATCTGTGGGATATCACTGCCTTTAACCACTTCTTGATCAGTCCAAGGGTCTAGGACCTTGGATATTATTGCAGATACTTGCTTTTTCCTCGTCGAGTTTGCTAAGAATTTGCCCATCAACTGGCTTTCTTCATAAACCCTTTGTTGAAGTATTTGTGAAATACAGACTTTTTCTAAAATAAAAAAATCCCTCAGCTTTATTCTTGCCTGCTCATATTGATTTGGGAGAAGCTGAAGTTGGAGAGCATATTCCTGATCCACCGTGGCTTGCAATGTAATAATCTTAGCCCTCCGGATGTTGGACTGGGCAGCCGTAAAAGCTATTATCTGGCCGCGGGCCGCCACCTTGAACCCTCCCCCAAACTGAGACAGGGGCTGCCGTATTCTCATTGATCTGGAAATATTCCAAAATCCATTCTCTAAACCTTTTCACCCAATCCTCATTTTGGAGAAGGAGACGATCCAGCTGCCACCTGGGCCGTTCCCTACTTCCTCCCCGAAACATAATTTCTACCCCAACATAAGCATGATCTGAGAAAGGGTTACAGCCTATACCAGCCTCTTGAATTTGAAGGGATCTGGAGGTAAGAAAAAAATCTATTTGAGACGCCGTTCAAAAACGGTGTGAATAGCAAGTATATAACTCCTCATCTGGATTAATTTCCCGCCATGGATCTACCAATTGGTCTGATTATTCCCATTAATTTCTTTGTATTTGGTTTAAGTTGTTTTTTGTTCTTATTTGAGGTATCTTTCCTTATATCCTGTATAAAGTTAAAATCTCCTCCAAAGATCACCTGCCCGGGAACTCCTATCAATAAATCATTGATTTGAGCCAGGGACAAAACATCATCTGAGACAGGGCCATAATAATTTATAAAATTCAATATTTTCCCACATAGCCTAGTTGCCACCCAGATCCATCTCCCATGTGTATCTCTATGGACCTGTAAAAATTCCCAGGGAAGTTTGTTCGAGAAATAGATTGCTACCCCTCTCACCGCAAGGCCTGAAGAAGCAAAAAAAACTTTTGAAAAAACCTTGGGTATAAAAAGTTTGGGGGAGTTTGATTTCAAATGTGTCTCCTGAAAAAACATTTAGTGATATGAGCCATCTAATAAGAGCACCATACTTCTTTTTATTTAACATCCCGTTGGCACTGACTGATAGGATCTTACATCTACTGGATTCTATAATTGGCACTAACTTGTGTGTTTGCTATACCTTCTGCTTGTGCTCTTTCTTCTGCTATAATCCCTACCTCGAACCCTTGCTTCCCCCCCAGAAAAAAAACACCCGCCCCTTGAAATGTGGAAAAAGACCCCTACTGGCCACGCTGCCCCCATTTCGGCCCTCCCATCTAACCTCATGGGTCTCATGAGATTACACCCTGGGTGACCCCGCTGACCCCAAATCCCCCAACAATACCTACAAATCAGTCGATGGACTGGCTAGCCCAACTTATATTTGGAGAAAGAAAGGAAGCCCCTCATGTTGCCATGTGGTAATTCTGATTCCAAGTAAAAAATCTCATATATACTGATGTTCAACAGTGCCTTTAAAAGCAATCGTACTTGGCTTGTAAATAAACGCGTCTTAACCCAAAAAAAACAAACAAATTGATAAATAAACAAATCATTTACCCCCCCATTGCTATATAATGCTCTATTTGTCCAAGTATCATTGCTTACGCACTGGATCCTGCCGAGATCTCCTTTAACAACACCTGGGCTTCATCTAAGTCGGAAACCATAAAAAATGTCCCCTTTACTAACACTCTCAATTTGGATTGTTGAGCAATCGAAGCTTGAGCCCCATGGACTTTAAACAGATGGAGAATCTTGACACATTCTTTTCTCCTTCGAGCAGCAGCGGCAGTCATATCTGAGAAAATGCGGCACTTAATAGTCTCATTTACTAAGAACTGTCTTTGCTGGATCGCTTTTGTCAAGATTATTTCCTTTATACGAAAGTCTGCGAAATTCAATAAAATTGTTCTAGGTATCGTGGAATTGGGAAAAGGATGGGCTGGCACGCGGTGAGCTCTTGTGATCGTAAGATCACCCTCAAACTCAGGAAGCACTTTCTGCTTTATAAATGAACTAACCCAGAGGAGGGTTTGGGAGCCTTCGATCCCCTCAGGAAACCCAACGATCTGAAGGTTGGATCTCCGAGAGTGATTTTCAAGCTCCTCTAGTTTATTTTCCAGATGCCTTTTACTTTTTGCTGCCTCCTTTACTTCTCCAATTACCAATGACATTTGGTCCTCCAACACTGAAATTCTAGCTTCCGCCTCCTGGAGTTTAAAAGGGAAGAATGTCATCACTTCTTCAATTTTCCCCAGCCGTTGATGTAAAGAGGCAATTTCTTGTTGTTGCGTTTTTTTCTTTTCACGGATCTCCTCCAATATTAACTTCAGCATATCTCTTACATCTAGCTGATAGGCACCCAAAGTTTCTATATTCTGGCTAGGGCTGCTTTGTAGATCCACATTACTAATATTCATACTTCCAGCCTTAGGATCAACCCAGCCAGCTAGAGCTTCTGATGATGGTTCTGTCCCTTTAGATCTTGATTGAGATTGGGATTGAGCTTGGGGCTTCATTTGGGGGATTATCAACGAGGTATTGATCGCTGTGCTCCTTTCCTCACAGGCTGCTCCTTGTGGCTGGGCTGAATTTTGTTTAGGTGTAGGTATAGGTATAGGTGTCTCCACAAGGCTCACGGAGGTTAGAGATGTTGGGGACACAACTAAATCTTGAGCATGGCCTAGAGTTCGACCTTGATGTGTCATGAGCCCTTCTGAATGCTCCAACTCAAGATTAGCTTGAGGTGCTTCCGGCTCACTACTAACTGGATCTACGACCAGTCCTTCCCCCATTTTAGATAATGGACCCTTAATTGTCTTTGATACTGGGCTACGGCTAGGGCCAGGGCTTGAGGAAGGAGATTGAGAAGTGGCTTTCTTTTTTTTTCGGGTTGCCTCACAACATGGCTGGTGAGCTGCTTAGCGGCAGGCTGGCTATGACGGAGATCCATGTCTCCGCCTAGCCCCAGGTGACCCGCTGCTCTTCCCCCGGCCTTTCCCAATGGCGATTCTTACCTGACTGGCGTGTTCCGGGTGCTCGGCGCTACTTAGTGCTACTTGGCGGTACGGATGAAAGACGACGATATTCGCTGCGATGTGCTGCGATTCCCGAGGCTGCTGGTACGAGTGAAGCAAGTCGAGGGCGTTGTGAGTTGCAACAGCAAGACGCGGCGAGATTCCTCCTCCTCCTTTGAAGGCTGCATGGGGGAAGCTGATGAGAGCACCTAGAGGCTGATGGTCGCTGGTGGCGCTGTAAGGAGAGTGAGCGTCTCCTAATCGGTATTTTTTCTTCTTCTCTTCTGAGCTCCTGAATAAGCTTTAAAACAAAAAAAACTCATACCCGCTTTTGTAGTGCTGGGGACAATCGTGGCTGGAAACTCGCAATAAGACGAGGCTCCAGGTGATAAGGGGGCAGAAATCTGCGCTCGGAAAAGCCAGAAAGCCCACAGTTAATTACAAGGACCATCTTTCCACCCCTGGAGAGTATTATTAGGGTTTCAGTTTCCTCCTTTTTTAAAAAAAAGGTTTACCAGCATGTAAGACATGTGGTGGCTCTGAGGCTTTTGAGTGGTGTTTGAGTGGCGCCAGTGGTGGCTCCTCTATACTAACCCTGGGCGTAGTTCGCGAAGTGCTACTTCGCGAAGCTACGCAAAGTGCACGTCGCACTATGCGAGCTACGCGTAGCACTTCGCGAACTGCGTAGTACCTTGTTCGCACTGTGCCAGATGTCGTTTTCAATGATTGCACAGTGCGGACAAGCAACCGGCACTGTGCAATCATTGAAAATGGCATCTTGCACAGTGCGAGCTGTAGTTTTCTGCTGCTCGAGTAGATTTTTACTGGAGCGGCAGCTTTCTCAACGCGAACTGGTAGTTTCTCATCGCAAGCAGTCGCGAGCATACGCGACCACTCGCAATGAGAAACCTGACCTCCTCGCGTTGGGAATCTCGCCGGGAGGTTTATTTTCCATGCTCGCGATCGCCAACTTGATGTTGCTGATCGCGAACAAGGAAAAAGTCTCGCCGGGATGTCATTTTGCTTACTCGCGGTCGCCAACTTGACGTTGAGGACCGCGAGCAAGCAAAAAATTACCGCAGCACTACGCAACACTACGCTACGCGTGTTCGCACTGTGCTACGTGCAATTCGCATAGTGCGAAGTAGCGCGAACTTCGCAAACTACGCGAGCGTAGCATAGTGCTTTGCCCAGGCTTACTCTATACTTTCTCTAAGCCTCTGTAGACTTTTGAGCACGGGAAGTTCTGCTGCTGCTGCTCTGGAGACAACTACTACTGGACATTATGTACGGAGGACTGGGGGGATACCCTGAAGGAGAGGTAATCAGGGGTGCAGGAAAATAATTAAATAAATAAATAAAGGAGAGACTTTGTTGTATTGAAAGTAAAGAGGAGGCAGGATGGAAAAACTGCTAATGCAGCCACCAAACCAGACTCTGCGGCCCGCGTTAAGGTAAAAACATGCCTAGCAATGGCAAAAGGCGCTGCACGTAGGGCCAAACAAGAAATAACTTCTAATCTTAATTCCAACTCCCCTGGGCTGGATAGTACTTCCGAAAGCTCGGAGGACGAGCTGCTTCCAATCACTTCTCCGCAACATGATAGACTTGTCGCTAATCAAGGGGCCGCCACTTCGGAGTGGGTGGGTGTGGCTGCTGTTCTTGCCCAGTCTCCACAAGACAACTCCACATTTGGTGTCCCAAAGGAAAAATTAAAGGAGATGAAGGAATTTCCATTATTGCTAAGCTCTTTTGAAGTGTAAAACTCCATGTGCACGATCTCTTCTATATCCTGTACAACAACTGTATCTAGTTTTATTAGTCATGTTTTGAAGTTGTTATTCACTAGAGGTCTGAAAATGCCATCATTTCTGTACGGTAATATTTAAAATATTTTCTCAGTAACTTCACATTGACTCCAGCCTGAGCCAGCAGACAATGTTATAATCTACTTTCTGTGTACAATGCCAACTGCCATTTTAATTATGGAAGTAAAGAAATGTTTTCAGCGTCCTTTCCTTGAAAATGAGCGCCTCTTGTGCCGCTGGAGCGTCACTTTTTGTGCCGTTTCGTAGTGCAGTAGCCTGCTCCACATTTACGAGGCAGCACTTAGCCACTTGTTTTGGCTTAATGCTGCCTAGTGTATATTTTTGCCTTGAATGCAGTCTGCTGCACTAAAGGGGCCGCAATGGGTGCTGCTGGGGGTGTTCCCAGAAACATCCATAGCTTTTTAAATCTTTTTAAATCTGCCCACAGATTTATGAGAAATCAAAACTCTGAGGCAGCGCCAAGAACTTACACCTCGCCAGGGGGGCATAAGGGCGGCACAACAGGGAGAGATAGCTTTATTTCTCCTCGTTTTTCCTTTTTCTACATGTGTGCTGCCTTCTGCAGTGCACATAGAAAGAAGAAAAAGCCTCTTGTGATTGTTTTTGTGCAGGATGGATTTTCTTCCTGTTCAACAATAATCCTCCCTGGTGCATGGCAGCCCATTGTGCGCAGCACTTGGGAATAGGACAGGAATGTGCTGTATCTGATAGATAAGGCGCATTCCTGCCCTTTTCTTTTGCCATAGGGCAGCAAAGCTTGAAGGCCTATGGTGCTGCCCTTCGGCAAAACCTCATAATTGAGTCCTTTAGGCATTTATAGAAGTATGCTTTTTTATGCACCGCTGGAGTTTTGAGCAGCGTGCCCTCTACATGCATCTAGTCAATCTAGAGACCAATTTCATACCGACAACATATACATACATAAAAAGTGTTTTTGCAACAAATCCCATGTCTTTTAACTTTGAGTACATTGTCCCTATGTATTGTACGTATCTGCAACCAGTGTGATCTACCAACAATTTACGTGATTGCCTCAGATATTTCTATACATCTTTAGTTACAGGCTTTATTCATAATATTTCTCAGCCTTTCCTCCTTCCATAGCTCTATTCTCTATTAAGAAAGAAATTCTGTCATTGAAGGGAGCAAGGGACCTCGGATTCATAAGCATATGGGGCCTACGTGTGCAGAACACCCGCGCTGGTGTTCTTGCACCATTATGATTGTTTAATTACATTCCCACTGGATTGCGTGCTTATTGATTTTGTTGGTTACTGTGAAGACCTCGAAGGCTCTGAGGTAATAGAGGTCCATCTGCCTCCAGAAAGGCCACTCAGGCCCCACTGTGGCACTGGCGCATTTGTAACAGCACAGACACAACCAAAATTGGTCTCCATACTGCTCAAAACAAGCAGCTCACAGCCGCATCTCAGATACTGGCACCTTGCCCGAGTGCCCACCGTACCAATGAGGGATCTCAGTGGAATACTGTACATTGATGCTTGTGTGGAAGGACTGTAATATGAGTTTAGTTCTATCAGGGCTCACGGTTGTCTGTTGCCTGCTCTGAGGGAATTGTGTGGTATACATATGGTATTTTTGGGCTAATCTGTTCTGAATTGTTAAGGGGTGCACTAATGTTTGAAGATAACAGTCTGCTTGTTGAGGTAGCAATGCTTTGCCAGCTATCTGCCTCAGCAAATTAGGGTATAAGGACGCCTGCCTAATGTGTACTGTTGGGCCACAGTGAATGTTATGTTTAATTTGGAAAGGCTGAGCTCTAAGTAAAGCTTTTATCGATCCCCGGGGTCCAGAGGGTCCAGGGTGGATGCTATGGCTTCTCGTTCTTGCTTTATATCCTTTTGCTCCAAAGACTTGGCATCCTCTGACATCTCCCCTTAGAAATCAGCCACGCCTCCTCCTAATTCAGCAAGCTTTTCAGTGGTGGCTCCCCGCAGCATTCACTGCAAGATACTTGGGGCCATATTTATGACATTTGTGCCTCAGGGCAGCACAGCAAGTCATCTTGGTGCACTGCCCTGCATCACAGGGAAAGGGCAGGAATGTGCCGTATTCATCCAATACTGCTCTTTCCTGTCCTTTCCCTTCGTGTTGGTGATGTTTTGGCAGCCTAGCACCAACGCAGTCACCCTTGCACCATGGTGCAAGGGTGCCTGTGTTGTGAGCATGATTGTTTTTGTGCACAAAGGGATACAAAGAGGGAAAAACTAGCAGAATCTCCTTGTCACACCTCACTTTGGGAAGTGGAAGGATTTGGCGCTTTCCAAGGTTTACACTATTTTGTATATCAGGGGCAGCGTCAACCATCGCACTGCCCATGGAACACCTCCTGAGCGCAGATAAGGCAAGTGAGAATATGGAGAAATGTCAATATTTGGTGTAGCAATTATAAAACAGAAGGAAACTTTCACAAAATGCGGAGAAGTTCAATAACCATGATGTAGGTATGTGCACTGAAGACCTGTATGCAAGCCTGTGTACCATTGATCTTCAATGATGATCACTTGGCCAATGGACATAGTAGTGATAACATTCTGTAACAGTGTGCTAGGCTGGTGTCTTTTCTGCCCCCTCACGAACACGAACACCTGTATTCTTGCCACCAGGGAGCCTAAGTCTCAGCTATAAGCATAAGTAACACATTGTTAGGTGGGAAACAAGAGGCTACATGTATTGTTGTAAAAAGTATTTTTCTAATAGGTGGATATGGATCTTGTTTCCTGATAAGAAACATGCTGGGGTTTTGTACACTTCAGAGTCACACGCACAAGCTCACTCATGCTGCCCAGCCCACCATGGCACCAGCGACGCCAAAAAAGCAGTGAGCTACAGGCTCAGTCAGAGCAGTGACGCTTTAAATTAAACTATTGTACAGTTAGCCTGAAAGTCTAGGAGTTACTGCTATCCCTTCCTCTTTGCCTGGCATTGTGTTTTCTTAGTCGTTCATAATTTACACATATGCCAAAGGTTATTTTTATGTTTTCCATTTTGGTTTCCTCCACCTTTGGTTTCATTCTGTCGCTTTTGCTTTAAGTCACACCACCTCTTAATTATGGGGGTCATTACAATGGCGGGGAGACCATCAATGACAGCCTGTCGTTGATGGTCTACCCGCCATTGGAGACAAGTTCCCGGCCCACCACATTACAATGGCAGGCGGGGTGATGGCTTTCGGAAAGTTCAACCACAATGCATCTGACGGGCTCCTTGAGCCTGCTGGTGCGGTGGCGGGGCTTTTATTCCCTAGAATGTTGGTGGTGCCTGCCAGGCACCACCATAGGGATTACAATGTCCCTTTCTACCATCCTTTTCAATGCGGTTAACCTGCCATTAAAAGGCTGGCAGAAAGGGACTTTGGGAACCCATAGCGGCCCCCTTGCTCCCTGGCCCTTGAATATGGGTTTTGGGAGCACCTATGGTGCCCCCTACATATCTCTGCACCATGTGGAAGACACCACATGGTGCCTGCCACGTAGTGCAGGGATATGTGTGGGGTGTTTGTTCTATACTGCGGCGGGTGCTGCAGAGCGCAGCTCCCGCTGCAATACATAACATGGACAAAGCGCCTGCCACGGAGGCGGTCACATCCTAATTTGCCCTGTGGGACAGCCGCCTTGTAGGCGAACGCTCCCGAATACGATACGATGTCAGACAGACTGAAGTCCGTCCGTCATCGTAGTGACCTCCTATGCATCTCTCTCTTGTTTTAGCTGGTAAAATCCCTCAGTTGGTTCGGAGACCTGCTGCTTAGTAGATATGTGTGTAATGTGCTGCTCATGGTTTAAACACTTGATTGGTAAACACAAAATGTAATTGTTTCGACAATGCCCTAATTATATTGACTACTACAAAAGGGCTGGTACCATCATCAGACATCAGAACTTTAACTACAGTCTCAGCACCTCTTCCTTTTTGTACACCCTATGGTACTTTGCATACGGTGCACAGGCATGGTGGCAGCTAGATGGAGCTCTGGTGTCCTCAGCTCGGTGTTGAGACGTGAAGTATTAGGAGCATCTCTGCCCCTGCATTATGTTTTAATATCTGTGTTTTTAGTTATTCTTGCGCTTTTTGTAATATGTTGTCATGCGTGCTGCGCATCAGGTTATATTAAAAATATATGCAATCCCAAGGTTACTGCTGCCAATGACGTGTTCGTGTGGGTATTTTATGGTGCACTCTTAGCTGCTTCATGGGATGTCAATACTGTGTTCCCTATTCTAACACCACCACTCAATGGGAGTATGTTTTCCCTGCTTTCTTACTGGTGTGCTGCATTACCTCATTCCAGGTTGCTCTTTCTTCGATTTCTCCAACTTATAATTACACTTGCACTCATGCACAACATCACAATTCTATTTTTTTCTGCAGATGCTGAACAATCTGAGCAAAAACAATTGCAAAACTTGTAGGTCTGCATTCACCTCCAGGGATAGGACTTTCAGAGAAGGGAAAGGTTGTGATCCTGTAAATGGGTTATAGGCAATTTGTTGAAACACTATAGTAAAGATTATGGTAAACACGCATGTGAGGGGGTGGGTGTGCTCAGGAAGAAAAGGCAAGCAGAGAATAGAAGGGAAGGAGCAGGTAATTTGAAAAAAGGAAAAGGCTTAGGTTTAAAGTAAAGCTCAGAGTTTTTTGCCAGATTTTAGGGATATAACGCCTGTTTTGTCAGATAACATGCAAAACCGTAAAAGCAAACAAGATTATTTGCATGTGAAGCTAGTGCTACATTAGGATTTTTTTTAAAGGCGCTATAATCATGCAAAACGTGTTTCCAGTGCTAGGTTACAGCTAGACCACCACTGCAGCCAGGCCAGGTGATGAGCTCAAGGGTTCAAAGCAAAAAGTAATGTCTATGTAGGGAAATATTGAGAGTTTTAAGCTGCTCTCAAAGGAAGTTGTAATCTCAATATTATAGCAATGTAAAAAAATATATGGACAACAAGTTCAAACACTGACAATGCTCCAGCGGGTGGCTTTATGACGATGGTCCTCAAGTTTGGCCCTCTATATTAATTATAACAGCTACGTGGTATCCATTTGGATATGTCCGGTTTGGCATGGTATAACATGGAGGGCAAGACACTCCGGTGTAGCCGATGGTGTCAATTCTGACTTTAGAAATTAAATAAAGACACATTTAGCAAGGGGCTGCTGAGTCATTGCCCTGTGGTAGATTGTAGATGTGAGGGGCAAAGCAGGACATTCAGTTTTGCCAGCTAACGGGTACATTTAGGTGTGTGCAGACATTTGTCACAACCACCCACACACACAACTGGGCACTGGTCCTCTTCTCCCGCAAAGCTAAATAAGTGGCATCTTTAACACTCTCGCCAGCACCCAAAGTCACAGCGTGTATCATCTGGAACCTGCACACCAAGTCAAATATGCACACAAGCTGAGATATGCTCATGTATAGTTATATCAGTATACATCTAAGTATGCTGCGTGTGTGCAATGGTGAGTGCATTTTGCACCAACAATCGCTGTCGGGACGGGCACCATTTACCTGCAGCTCTCTTTTTTAGTGCATGTGACGCCAGCTGTCACAGTGGGCAGTTCCTAACAACATCATTTTACCCGATGCCCATTGGACCATTGGACTCGGATGGACAGAGGTTCCTGGTCTAAAATGTATCAGACTTTGAATAACAATAACAACAATAACAACAATCATCATCGTCATCATCATCTTCATTATCATCTTCATCATCATCAACATACAAATAATACAAGTTCTCTGGGCCCTCAGAGCCCATAGTTAGCACGGGAGTGTGGAGGGGGTGATACATTTCTGTGCAGAAGACACGTGGCCCTGGTAGAATCCTAAGTGAGTGTTTGAGCTCTGGCCAGGAGACAGTACCCAGCCCAGCTCTGTTGATGGATACACATGTTTAAACACGCTCCAGCTTTGCCACGAAGAAGCTCAGACTTTTTACTGTTAAATGAAGCAAAGGCCGAGCTTACCATGGGCACCCTGGCCAGTGAGCTGCTTGGGGTTTATTGCAATCATGACACAAAAACATGCTCCGTTGTTTTATAGTGTATCTAGAAGTGCAGACTCGGCCAGAATGTTGCTAGATCTATACCAACTGAAATTGTGCATAAGACTTTGCCTTCAATATGGCCTGGAATTGTAAAGGGCCTCCGTCGGACAGACAGGACTCAGGGGCAGATCTACAAGGAAGTGCTGCAGCGCTACAATGCAAGCCCTTTGGCTGCGCCGCGCTGCTGCACTTCCGAACCACAGGAATGCGACATATTTACAATAATATGTTGCATTCCTGTGCTCTCCCCTGTGCTGGTGCACAAACTGCAGCCATGCGCCGGCACAGGAACCGTTGCACCGAGGTGCAAGGATGCCTGTGTCATGGGGAGATTGTTTTGTGCAGGAAGGGGCACCTTCCTACACAAAAACAATCACTACAGGCATTTTCCTCTTTCAATGCGTGCTGTAGAATGCAGCACGCTTTGAAAGAGGAAATAAAGAGAAGAAATGAAAACATTTCTCATCGTTGCTCCTCGCTACGCCGTAGCATTCAGACGCATTTCCAGATATACGATTGCTCGTAAATCTGGAAATGTGTCTCGTTCCATGGGTGTTGCGTGGGAACACCCGCAGCAACACCCATGGAACGCCCCTTCCACGGAAAGTGCTGCGTCTTAAGGGGCCATATTTACACAAGGAGACGAAAAGTCACGCAGGGTGGCTTTTCCTCTCCTTGTAAATATGGAAAAGGGAAATGCACCTTCAGTACGTCACAACAAGTGACGTACTGGTGGCGCAGAGGGTTGATGCAGGGAACTTGGCATGTAGAGATGCACAGATGAGGGGTTTGTGTATGAGATTGTTTGGATAATGATTCACGAAGACATACAGGGGCAAAGGAGATGTAGGAGTGTGGATGGGAGGTGCAGAGGTAAGAATTCATTTGAATGAGGAGGCATGTAAACGGAGATGGCCATAAAACCAGCCTTTGTAAAGCACGTAGCTACCTCAGGCGAGGTGACCCGCGCTGGGGGCCATCGGGAAGATTAAGCGAGCTATTGCCCAGAGTCACAAGGTGCTGGGTTAACCTGCAGCCGGCGATCGAACCGTGAGCCCCTGTGGTGCGGAGTCAGCTGCTCTGGCCGCTGCACCACACCTCTTCTCATTGATCTGAGAAGTGCATCATTGAGGAGTGGGGGTGCATGCAGAAGAAGCCACTGAAGCAGGATGGCACAGACCCTGCACTCTGAAGAAGTTATGGAGACACAGGGTAAGTGGAGAATTAAATGACCCATCTCCCTCGAAGAACACGCTGCAAATGTCTATCGCAATCAGAAAGGTTGTGTGAGGATGCCTCTACCTCACAGAAGCACTACGAGCAAGAAGACAAGCAACCTGCACATGGCACTGACCACAATCGTTTGGGCAGGTGGAAGGTCACAAGACCTCTAGGATAGAATGCAGAGAGCAAATGAAAGTCAGCAATCGCAGACGCACAACAGCAAGGAGCGCCCATAGAACTGGAAAACACGAGTCTATACAAAAACTCTTCAATAGCATTGCAGGGTTCGTCATGATAAATGTGTAAACGCCCCTATGACAGTGCCCAGGAAGGAGACAGAAGTGGAAGGAGGAACGATGAAGACAATGAGGGTAGGTAGGTAAGTAGGAAAGGAATCTCAAAAGGAAAAACAGCCACAATTTGAAATATTAATTAAATAATAAAATGGTAGAAGAGTGCAAGAAAAGGAAAAACACGAGAAAAGGGAAGAGAGGAAGGAAGAATTTCCTTGAATACTCATCTCGCTCGTCTAATAGCCAAAAATCTACTAGTTCTGTGATCAAATTAGTGGACTAACACATGTTTTTAATTGCCTGCATGTAATTACTGGCATATTGAAGTTCATACTGTGCTACACCACAGGTTAGCGGCTTTGATGAGTATACAGTAGGAAATCCGCTTTGCAGTGACTTAAATGGCCATCTGCAGTATACCATAGACATACGCTTTAAACTTGCAAGGGTCATGAAAGCCTGCTTGGAAAGTCTGTTTAGAAGCAACTAATTACAACAAATCGTGGCATTTTCAAGCATATTGTGATGCAAGCTGTCATCCCATCAGAACAGCAAGTTTTAACTTATTTTTAATGTGCATTGATGACTCTAGAGAGAGCAGTTCCACTGCTAAATAGGAGCGCCTCTCATCCATGGCATCAAGGTTTGTGCCTGAAGTCTGTGTAGCCTGCTTTGGGTCGGCATCTGCATAAAGTAACTGACAATGGGTGCACAGTACTCTGCGAGAGTTGCACGTTTTCCATATGAAGCCACCCATTGCGCGTTTTCAACTATGCGTCATAGTAGATTTGAATACCTGATAGGGGCAAAATTGCACAAACCTTGCACCGATGGAGTCGGATTTTGCAACACCAATTGCTAAGCCCAATCAATTAAAAAAATAATTTGTGCAGATACTCGGCAGCGTACATATTACTTTTCAGTTAGAAATTGTCCATCTCCGGTCATTTGTATTTATTTTCTATACTTTATATAAACCAATTACAGGTCTGTCAGTCACTCGCCCTAATGGGATTTCCATTTGTAGATCAAGACAGCCTGAACGAGGGCCGTTCTGCGGAAACAAAAGCAGCCCTTGCAAAAGTGACCAAGTCAGCCCCACTCCCTTCGCCTCCTTGAACTCTCTCTCCCTTTCCAGCTATTCTTTCTCTTTCTCTCTTCTACCTCTGTGATCACTTTATCTCTACCTTTCAACTTTCCCTTGAAGCCTCCCGGTGCCTGCTGAAATTATTCTGAAGGAGCTGGGGAAAGTACCAAAAGCACCAGGGGCCTTACTATGCCGTGCAGGTCGTTTTTCTTTGTCCATAGGACCCTCTGCCACCTTTGAGAGGGCTGCTATCAGGGGGGCGCACTGACAGTGTGCCACCTGACAGCTTCTTTGCTTCTGTTCCCAAGTCTATAATACAGCACTGGCACAGACTCAAAGGCATTCCCTCATTTTCATGGGGCCACATCAATAACTATATGACGGAACACCCTCTGATGATAGTGCCGGTGCTACACGTGCCCCAGCACTATCTATATTACAGAAAGGGCCGCACAAGCTTCTGCAGCCCTTTCTGTAATACCAAAGTGCCCTGGCAGCGCACAAAGTGGGCATACATGCCTGTCGCGCCCACAGGGCACTTTCCATATTACGGCACCAGGAGCGGTCCTGTGCTTTCAAAGCTGGCCTTCTCTGGCCCACCAGGGAAATGTGTAGTGGAATAAAAGGCCCATCCAGCACTGGTCCAAACACATATTGTCTTGAGTTTTGCTAGTTCAACAGCAAAAGCAACAACCTTGCAACATTTCTGAAGAGATATGGGTCTCTCTGGGTCAGCCCTTCTCTCTCCAACCGTCCAGCAATTTTCATGACAGAGTCTGTATAAAGCAAACATAATCTACAAGCACTTTTTCATATGTGTAATTCAGATATGGTCTTTGGTCTGACCATGTCATGAGTGATGTAATATGTGAGGTCATAGGCAGTGCATTACGGTGACACAAGTTATAGTTAGCTCAGCTAAGTATAACTGCTGAATTTCTCTGGTTGTGTTGGAGTGAAATATCAGCCTAATTGTAAGTCCCTGTAAACTTTGGGTTTTTTCACTGAATTTCTAAGGTTTTTTAATTCTATTTTCAAACTATAACTCCTCTGTAATCTTTGGTTTTTAGTGAATTTCTAAAGTTTTTAAAATGTGAAATCCTCACTTTAACGTCCCTGTAACCTCTGTTTTTTTCACTGAACTTCTAAGGTTATTTAAATTCTATTTCCTAACTATAACTTCCCTGCAACCTTTGTTTTCTCAGTGAATTTCTATAGTTTTTAAATGCTAAATCCTCACTATAACTTCTCTGTAACTTTTGGGTTCTTTCACTGAATTTCTAAAGTTTTTTAAATTTTATTTCTTAACTATAATTCCCCTGTAACCTTTGTTTTTTTTCAGTGAATTTCTAAAGATTTTTCAATGCTAAATCCGCTCTACAACGTCCCTGTAACCTTTAATTTTTTTGGGTGAATTTCTAAGGTTTTTCAATTTTTATTTCCCAACGATAACTAATGTCTGTGTAACCTATGATTTTCTTACTGAATTTTTATGGATTTTAAATTGTATTTCACATCTAAATGTCTCTATAAGGGGTATTTTTATAAGCATGTATTTTCAGCAGTGGATTAATAAGCGTTGTTTTTTTTTTCTTTACATTTTATATATTTGTGACAATCCCCGCGGACACCTGCCGAAAACGGAAAAAAACGCAGACATTCAATGACCATCAACACATCCAAAAATAATACTTAAAAAAATCCATTCTGAACATTGCCCTACACATATTACTATATACATACTTATTTGAAGGCATGTTCTAGCTCATATTTTTCTACTAAGTTTCCTTAAAAAACATTTTTCAGATCTATTTTCTGCTTTCGGGATGTCACGACGACGTCGTTAGCTGTGACGATCACACCTTTTCCATGAAGTGAAATCACATATATGCACACATATTACAGCATTTTACACACTAGGGGTTTATTACTGTACACTTAAAACTCATGTTTTTCTAGTGTCTTTTTAGAACAACCATCTCTAAAACCTATTTCCTGTTTTTGGGGGTACTCCGGCGACCGCGATGAAATCGGTAATGTCGATTCCCCCGGACATGTCACGTAAGCGTAAAACAAAAGCAGACATTCAATGGGCACCAACACATCTAAAAATAATATGTAAAAAATTCCATTCTGAACATTGTACTATTTTCCATTTTCATGGCTATTCGGACATTACTGTGATGTCCTTAACCACGACGATCACACCTTTTCCGTACAGTCTAAAATACATATATACACACATACTGCAGTATTTTGCACACTAGGGGTTTCTTACAGTATTCTCTAAACTCATTTTTTTCTATAGAGTTTCTATAAAAACCATCTCTAAAACCTATTTTATGTTGACTCCGGAGTACGCAATGACATAGGTAATTGCGACCCCCCCCCAGACACGTCGCAAATATGGAAAACAAAAGCAGGAATTCAATAGCCACCCCTATATAAAAAAATTATAACTATATAATGAATTCTAACAATCCCAGTAGATAACTCACTATCTAAATGATCTATAAAAACATTTTATCAGAATCTCAATATCTCAATAACTGTATATTATGATTCACTGATATATTTTTTATATTTCCACCAATATTCCCAACAGCGTTTATAGTCACGATGTCCCCGCGATGGTATATGGGGGCCATGCTGGCGGTCGTGGTGTCACCGTGTATATCAAGCTCAATTAAAGAAAACTGTTTTGGACACATAACTTGTGTCACTATCACGCCCATTTCTCAACCATGTGGTCAGAGTACCTCCACCCTGAATCCTTGTTTGGCTTTCACACAAGTTGTCAACCCGGGAACAGTTCCCGATAGATAAAATGGCAGCCACAACTTTCTGTTTAGGTTGCGTCCAGACAATTAGAACATTCCGGTTGGCACATGCATTCACAATTGATCGCGAAACCTCCATGAAATATCTGCAGCCAGAGATATCACTATAATTTTAAACTTACATTTCCCAACAACTACTGAACGGATTTACATCAAATAAGCAAATGGCACTTCCTTGAGCCTCCCTGCAAAATTTACTGTAGGTCTGTTCAACCGTTCGATCTGTAGGTGTGGCCCAAGGTTCCTATGAGAATTATCATTACAAACACAACCTTATTTTGCACCCCAAATTCCTGCTCCCCACTGCACAGATCACCCCCAAACTTTGCATAACAATAGAACCCATCTCAACTCTTTTTTGAGAAAATGTCATGAAGGTTGGTGAAACAACGCCAAAGTTATAGCCAAGTCAAAAAATGCTTTTCCTATGGAATCATGGCCTTAACTATAACTATGTACCGGTAACCACCAGTAGGTGATATATATATATATCATGTGATCAAGATCGCGGAGGCGATCGAAACGCGTCTGAGGCGGACACTTGTCTGACTTATATGAATAATAAATCAGAAACGAAATGCAACTTTAAACTGCTTGGCGAACTCTTATTGGACGAACAACAACGTGTGGGTCTCGTGGTCCGTACCTGTTTCTAGACTCCCCAGCTCGATTGGGAGTTCAGGACTTATCTTCATATATATATATATATATGAAAGAAAACAAAGGTTAAACCTCAAAAGGTCTATGGGAAGTGCATGGGGATTTTGCTGTTTGGGACCCCTCCTTTCTCTCCTTACATATTTGATGGATCGCCCCTGAAAAATGGCATGCAGAGACTAGTTAAAAAAAGGAGATTTTTGGAACGTTTTGTGAAGATTTGTCAAAAGTGTTTAGCAAACAAATAAAAAGGCATATCCTATGAAAACGCAGACCTAGTTATAGGTACCTACTGGGAGTTACATATTATTACACTGGTGGTTATTGCACCAGTGTGGGAATTATGGTTGAACCAGATTTTTCATTGCTTTCCCAATACATTTTGTGTGAGGTATGGATTGCATGGTTGTAGTATGAGTTCCATATTTTGAACCTAACAATAATATTAACATTTCAGAGGTTTTTCAGTTTTAATGTATCTATCTATCTATCTATCTATCTATCTATCTATCTATCTATCTATCTATCTATCTATCTATCTATCTATCTATCTATCTATCTATCTATCTATCTATCTATCTATCTATCTATCTATCTATCTATCTATCTATCTATCTATCTATCTATCTATCTATCTATCTATCTATCTATCTATCTATCTATCTATCTATCTATCTATCTATCTGTCTGTCTGTCTGTCTGTCTGTCTGTCTGTCTGTCTGTCTGTCTGTCTGTCTGTCTGTCTGTCTGTCTGTCTGTCTGTCCGTCCGTCCGTCCGTCCGTCCGTCCGTCCGTCCGGCCGTCCGTCCGTCCGTCCGTCCGTCCGGCCGTCCGTCCGTCCGTCCGTCCGTCCGTCCGTCTGTCTGTCTGCCTGTCGATCATTACAAATTGGAACTGAAAAACCACTGAAATGCACAAGTTATGGTTAGCACCGCGTTCTATGACCCGCACAACAGACATGCACACCATAACTCGCACTCCAGTTGAAAGGGACATGACATCACTGTTAGTGAAACAGGTGCAATTATAAATGTTAATACATTGTCTTACAGGCAGCATTACATATACAATTACCCATTCTACTTTGACCGATAGTACTATGAATTTGATAACATTCATTGGTTTGGGTGTGTGTGATTGTTGTGCTAAGATCTACTTGAGTTATGGCATGTGTTGCATACATAACTGGTAAGTTCTTGTTGTACTTTTTTTTAATGTGTTTGAGCCAGAGTCATAACTCAGATTTTTAAATGTGTTTTACAGTAAAGTTCATTAGGTTTTTGATATGATATGCTTATTTTAATAGGTCCTGTGCTTAACCTGAGCTGAGTGCCCAACCCCTGCTGTGCATTGACCTTTGGCCATTCACCATACAAGAGAGGTGGCCACCCAGCCAACGTGTTTTCTCTTCATGGAGATAGGATGCTGTGTCTTGCTGCGTTACATTCTAGGTCTCACTGGGGATATTGGTACTCAGCCTTATTCATTCTCTGGTGCACGTATATCCAGATTGAATTTACAAACAAACCTCAATTAATTTTTGGTGATACAATTTCACCACCCTTTTAGTACATCTCCTAATGACATTATCCATTACGGAATACTAAGAAATGTCCTAAATCTGATGAAATCCCTGTTGGGACGAAACGCATTGGCCGGGCTGCAGTTTTGATGTTGTGAAGATTGAAGAAACACTTGTTTTCGAATATCATTTTGTGGCTTCTGTGTCACTGAATCTATTCGAAGAATTTATGTGGTTCAACAGTTTGGAGTAATATTGGATTGAG